>NC_133336.1:211028218-211628218 GCF_042186555.1 Aquarana catesbeiana
CCCTCTCCACAATATATCCCAAACTCCGCCCATCATCATCCTCATCCCTCTCACCATATATCCCCACCTCCGCCCATCATCATCCCCATCCTCTCCACAATATATCCCCACCTCCGCCCATCATCATCCCCATCCCTCTCCACAATATATCCCCACCTCTCGCCCATCATCATCCCCATCCCTCTCCACAATATATCCCCACCTCGCCCATCATCATCCCCATCCCTCTCCACAATATATCCCCACCTCCGCCCATCATCATCCCTCATCCCTCTCCACAATATATCCCCACCTCCGCCCATCATCATCCCCATCCCTCTCCACAATATATCCCCACCTCCGCCCATCATCATCCCCATCCCTCTCCACAATATATCCCCACCTCCCACCATCATCATCCCCATCCTCTCCACAATATATCCCCACCTCCGCCCATCATCATCCTCATCCCTCTCCACAATATATCCCCACCTCTTGCCCATCATCATCCTCCATCCCTCTCCACAATATATCCCCACCTCCGCCCATCATCATCCTCATCCCTCTCCACCAATATATCCCCACCTCCACCTATCATCATCCTCATCCCTCTCCACAATATATCCCCACCTCCGCCCATCATCATCCCTCATCCCTCTCCACAATATATCCCCACCTCTGCCCATCATCATCCTCATCCCTCTCCACAATATATCCCCACCTCCGCCCATCATCATCCTCATCCCTCTCCACAATATATCCCCATCTCCACCCATCATCATCCTCATCCCTCTCCACAATATATCCCCACCTCCGCCCATCATCATCCTCATCCCTCTCCACAATATATCCCCACCTCCGCCCATCATCATCCCTCATCCCTCTCCACAATATATCCCCACCTCCGCCCATCATCATCCCCATCCCTCTCCACAATATATCCCCACATCCACCCAGCATCATCCCCATCCCTCTCTACAATATATCCCCACCTCTGCCCATCATCCTCATCCCTCTCCACAATATATCCCAACCTCCGCCCATCATCATCCTCATCCCTCTCCACCATATATCCCCACCTCCGCCCATCATCATCCCCATCCCTCTCCACAATATATCCCCACCTCCGCCCATCATCATCCTCATTCCTCTCCACAATATATCCCCACCTCTGCCCATCATCATCCCCATCCCTCTCCACAATATATCCCCACCTCCACCCAGCATCATCCCCATCCCTCTCCACAATATATCCCCAACTCCGCCCATCATCATCCCCATCCCTCTCCACAATATATCCCCACCTCCGCCCATCATCATCCCCATCCCTCTCCACAATATATCCCCACCTCCGCCCATCATCATCCTCATCCCTCTCCACAATATATCCCCACCTCCACCCATCATCATCCCCATCCCTCTCCACAATATATCCCCACCTCCGCCCATCATCATCCTCATCCCTCTCCACAATATATCCCCACCTCTGCCCATCATCATCCTCATCCCTCTCCACAATATATCCCCACCTCCGCCCATCATCATCCTCATCCCTCTCCACAATATATCCCCACCTCCGCCCAGCATCATCCATCCCTCTCCACAATATATCCCCACCTCCGCCCATCATCATCCTCATCCCTCTCCACAATATATCCCCACCTCCGCCCATCATCATCCTCATCCCTCTCCACAATATATCCCCACCTCCGCCCAGCATCATTCTCATCCCTCTCCACAATATATCCCCACCTCTGCCCATCATCCTCATCCCTCTCCACAATATATCCCCACCTCTGCCCATCATCATCCCCATCCCTCTCCACAATATATCCCCACCTCCGCACATCATCATCCTCATCCCTCTCTACAATATATCCCCACCTCTGCCCATCATCATCCTCATCCCTCTCTACAATATATCCCCACCTCTGCCCATCATCATCCTCATCCCTCTCCACAATATATCCCCACCTCCACCCATCATCATCATCCTCATCCCTCTCCACAATATATCCTCACCTCCGCCCATCATCATCCCCATCCCTCTCCACAATATATCCCCACCTCCGCCCATCATCATCCCCATCCCTCTCCACAATATATCCCCACCTCCGCCCATCATCATCCCCATCCCTCTCCACAATATATCCCCACCTCCGCCCAGCATCATCCCCATCCCTCTCCACAATATATCCCCACCTCCACCCAGCATCATCATCCCCATCCCTCTCCACAATATATCCCCACCTCCACCCATCATCATCCCCATCCCTCTCCACAATATATCCCCACCTCCGCCCATCATCATCCCCATCCCTCTCCACAATATATCCCCACCTCCGCCCATCATCATCCTCATCCCTCTCCACAATATATCCCCACCTCCGCCCATCATCATCCCCATCCCTCTCCACAATATATCCCCACCTCCGCCCATCATCATCCCCATCCCTCTCCACAATATATCCCCACCTCCGCCCATCATCATCATCATCCCTCTACACAATATATCCCCACCTCCGCCCATCATCATCCTCATCCCTCTCCACAATATATCCCCACCTCCGCCCATCATCATCCTCATCCCTCTCCACAATATATCCCCACCTCTGCCCATCATCCTCATCCCTCTCCACAATATATCCCCACCTCTGCCCATCATCATCCCCATCCCTCTCCACAATATATCCCCACCTCCGCCCATCATCATCCTCATCCCTCTCTACAATATATCCCCACCTCTGCCCATCATCATCCTCATCCCTCTCCACAATATATCCCCACCTCTGCCCATCATCATCCTCATCCCTCTCCACAATATATCCCACCTCCATCCATCATCATCCTCATCCCTCTCCACAATATATCCCCACCTCTGCCCATCATCATTCTCATCCCTCTCCACAATATATCCCCACCTCTGCCCATCATCATCCTCATCCCTCTCCACAATATATCCCCACCTCTGCCCATCATCATCCCCATCCCTCTCCACAATATATCCCCACCTCCACCCATCATCATCCTCATCCCTCTCCACAATATATCCCCACCTCCGCCCATCATCATCCCCATCCCTCTCCACAATATATCCCCACCTCCGCCCATCATCATCCTCATCCCTCTCCACAATATATCCCCACCTCCGCCCATCATCATTCCCATCCCTCTACACAATATATCCCCACCTCCGCCCATCATCATCCTCATCCCTCTCTACAATATATCCCCACCTCCGCCCATCATCATCCCCATCCCTCTCCACAATATATCCCCACCTCCGCACATCATCATCCTCGTCCCTCTCCACAATATATCCCCACCTCCGCCCATCATCATCCCCATCCCTCTCCACAATATATCCCCACCTCCGCACATCATCATCCTCGTCCCTCTCCACAATATATCCCCACCTCCACCCATCATCATCCCCATCCCTCTCCACAATATATCCCCACCTCCACCCATCATCATCCCCATCCCTCTCCACAATATATCCCCACCTCCGCACATCATCATCCTCGTCCCTCTCCACAATATATCCCCACCTCCACCCATCATCATCCCCATCCCTCTCCACAACATATCCCCACCTCTGCCCATCATCCCCATCCCTCTCCACAATATATCCCCAACTCCGCCCATCATCATCCTCATCCCTCTCCACAATATATCCCCACCTCCACCCATCATCATCATCATCCCTCTCCACAATATATCCCCACCTCCGCCTAGCATCATCATCCTCATCCCTCTCCACAATATATCCCCACCTCTGCCCATCATCATCCCCATCCCTCTCCACAATATATCCCCACCTCCACCCATCATCATCCCATCCCTCTCCACAACATATCCCCACCTCTGCCCATCATCATCCCCATCCCTCTCCACAATATATCCCCACCTCCGCCCATCATCATCCCCATCCCTCTCCATAATATATCCCCACCTCCGCCCATCATCATCCTCATCCCTCTCTACAATATATCCCCACCTCCGCCCAGCATCATCCCCATCCCTCTCCACAATATATCCCCACCTCCACCCAGCATCATCATCCCCATCCCTCTCCATAATATATCCCCACCTCCGCCCATCATCATCCCCATCCCTCTCCACAATATATCCCCACCTCCGCCCATCATCATCCTCATCCCTCTCCACAATATATCCCCACCTCCACCCATCATCATCCCCATCCCTCTCCATAATATATCCCCACCTCCGCCCATCATCATCCCCATCCCTCTCCACAATATATCCCCACCTCCGCCTATCATCATCCTCATCCCTCTCTACAATATATCCCCACCTCTGCCCATCATCATCCCCATCCCTCTCCACAATATATCCCCACCTCCGCCCATCATCATCCTCATCCCTCTCCACAATATATCCCCACCTCTGCCCATCATCATCCTCATCCCTCTCCACAATATATCCCCACCTCCGCCCATCATCATCCTCATCCCTCTCCACAATATATCCCCACCTCCACCTATCATCATCCTCATCCCTCTCCACAATATATCCCCACCTCCGCCCATCATCATCCTCATCCCTCTCCACAATATATCCCCACCTCTGCCCATCATCATCCTCATCCCTCTCCACAATATATCCCCACCTCCGCCCATCATCATCCTCATCCCTCTCCACAATATATCCCCACCTCCACCTATCATCATCCTCATCCCTCTCCACAATATATCCCAACCTCCGCCCATCATCATCCTCATCCCTCTCCACCATATATCCCCACCTCCGCCCATCATCATCCTCATCCCTCTCCACAATATATCCCCATCTCCACCCATCATCATCCTCATCCCTCTCCACAATATATCCCCACCTCCGCCCATCATCATCCTCATCCCTCTCCACAATATATCCCCACCTCCGCCCATCATCATCCCCATCCCTCTCCACAATATATCCCCACCTCCGCCCATCATCATCCCCATCCCTCTCCACAATATATCCCCACATCCACCCAGCATCATCCCCATCCCTCTCTACAATATATCCCCACCTCTGCCCATCATCCTCATCCCTCTCCACAATATATCCCAACCTCCGCCCATCATCATCCTCATCCCTCTCCACCATATATCCCCACCTCCGCCCATCATCATCCCCATCCCTCTCCACAATATATCCCCACCTCCGCCCATCATCATCCTCATTCCTCTCCACAATATATCCCCACCTCTGCCCATCATCATCCCCATCCCTCTCCACAATATATCCCCACCTCCACCCAGCATCATCCCCATCCCTCTCCACAATATATCCCCAACTCCGCCCATCATCATCCCCATCCCTCTCCACAATATATCCCCACCTCCGCCCATCATCATCCCCATCCCTCTCCACAATATATCCCCACCTCCGCCCATCATCATCCTCATCCCTCTCCACAATATATCCCCACCTCCACCCATCATCATCCCCATCCCTCTCCACAATATATCCCCACCTCCGCCCATCATCATCCTCATCCCTCTCCACAATATATCCCCACCTCTGCCCATCATCATCCTCATCCCTCTCCACAATATATCCCCACCTCCGCCCATCATCATCCTCATCCCTCTCCACAATATATCCCCACCTCCGCCCAGCATCATCCATCCCTCTCCACAATATATCCCCACCTCCGCCCATCATCATCCTCATCCCTCTCCACAATATATCCCCACCTCCGCCCATCATCATCCTCATCCCTCTCCACAATATATCCCCACCTCCGCCCAGCATCATTCTCATCCCTCTCCACAATATATCCCCACCTCTGCCCATCATCCTCATCCCTCTCCACAATATATCCCCACCTCTGCCCATCATCATCCCCATCCCTCTCCACAATATATCCCCACCTCCGCCCATCATCATCCTCATCCCTCTCTACAATATATCCCCACCTCTGCCCATCATCATCCTCATCCCTCTCTACAATATATCCCCACCTCTGCCCATCATCATCCTCATCCCTCTCCACAATATATCCCCACCTCCACCCATCATCATCATCCTCATCCCTCTCCACAATATATCCTCACCTCCGCCCATCATCATCCCCATCCCTCTCCACAATATATCCCCACCTCCGCCCATCATCATCCCCATCCCTCTCCACAATATATCCCCACCTCCGCCCATCATCATCCCCATCCCTCTCCACAATATATCCCCACCTCCGCCCAGCATCATCCCCATCCCTCTCCACAATATATCCCCACCTCCACCCAGCATCATCATCCCCATCCCTCTCCACAATATATCCCCACCTCCGCCCATCATCATCCCCATCCCTCTCCACAATATATCCCCACCTCCGCCCATCATCATCCCCATCCCTCTCCACAATATATCCCCACCTCCGCCCATCATCATCCTCATCCCTCTCCACAATATATCCCCACCTCCGCCCATCATCATCCCCATCCCTCTCCACAATATATCCCCACCTCCGCCCATCATCATCCCCATCCCTCTCCACAATATATCCCCACCTCCGCCCATCATCATCATCATCCCTCTCCACAATATATCCCCACCTCCGCCCATCATCATCCTCATCCCTCTCCACAATATATCCCCACCTCCACCCATCATCATCCTCATCCCTCTCCACAATATATCCCCACCTCCGCCCATCATCATCCCCATCCCTCTCCACAATATATCCCCACCTCCGCCCATCATCATCCCCATCCCTCTCCACAATATATCCCCACCTCCGCCCATCATCATCATCATCCCTCTCCACAATATATCCCCACCTCCACCCATCATCATCCTCATCCCTCTCCACAATATATCCCCACCTCCGCCCAGCATCATCCTCATCCCTCTCCACAATATATCCCCACCTCTGCCCATCATCCTCATCCCTCTCCACAATATATCCCCACCTCCCCCCATCATCATCCCCATCCCTCTCCACAATATATCCCCACCTCTGCCCATCATCATCCCCATCCCTCTCCACAATATATCCCCACCTCCGCCCATCATCATCCTCATCCCTCTCTACAATATATCCCCACCTCTGCCCATCATCATCCTCATCCCTCTCCACAATATATCCCCACCTCTGCCCATCATCATCCTCATCCCTCTCCACAATATATCCCACCTCCATCCATCATCATCCTCATCCCTCTCCACAATATATCCCCACCTCTGCCCATCATCATTCTCATCCCTCTCCACAATATATCCCCACCTCTGCCCATCATCATCCTCATCCCTCTCCACAATATATCCCCACGTCTGCCCATCATCATCCCCATCCCTCTCCACAATATATCCCCACCTCCACCCATCATCATCCTCATCCCTCTCCACAATATATCCCCACCTCCGCCCATCATCATCCCCATCCCTCTCCACAATATATCCCCACCTCCGCCCATCATCATCCTCATCCCTCTCCACAATATATCCCCACCTCCGCCCATCATCATTCCCATCCCTCTACACAATATATCCCCACCTCCGCCCATCATCATCCTCATCCCTCTCTACAATATATCCCCACCTCCGCCCATCATCATCCCCATCCCTCTCCACAATATATCCCCACCTCCGCACATCATCATCCTCGTCCCTCTCCACAATATATCCCCACCTCCGCCCATCATCATCCCCATCCCTCTCCACAATATATCCCCACCTCCGCACATCATCATCCTCGTCCCTCTCCACAATATATCCCCACCTCCACCCATCATCATCCCATCCCTCTCCACAACATATCCCCACCTCTGCCCATCATCCCCATCCCTCTCCACAATATATCCCCAACTCCGCCCATCATCATCCTCATCCCTCTCCACAATATATCCCCACCTCCACCCATCATCATCATCATCCCTCTCCACAATATATCCCCACCTCCGCCTAGCATCATCATCCTCATCCCTCTCCACAATATATCCCCACCTCCGCCCATCATCATCCCCATCCCTCTCCACAATATATCCCCACCTCCACCCATCATCATCCCATCCCTCTCCACAACATATCCCCACCTCTGCCCATCATCATCCCCATCCCTCTCCACAATATATCCCCACCTCCGCCCATCATCATCCCCATCCCTCTCCATAATATATCCCCACCTCCGCCCATCATCATCCTCATCCCTCTCTACAATATATCCCCACCTCCGCCCAGCATCATCCCCATCCCTCTCCACAATATATCCCCACCTCCACCCAGCATCATCATCCCCATCCCTCTCCATAATATATCCCCACCTCCGCCCATCATCATCCCCATCCCTCTCCACAATATATCCCCACCTCCGCCCATCATCATCCTCATCCCTCTCCACAATATATCCCCACCTCCACCCATCATCATCCCCATCCCTCTCCATAATATATCCCCACCTCCGCCCATCATCATCCTCATCCCTCTCTACAATATATCCCCACCTCTGCCCATCATCATCCCCATCCCTCTCCACAATATATCCCCACCTCCGCACATCATCATCCTCGTCCCTCTCCACAATATATCCCCACCTCCACCCATCATCATCCCATCCCTCTCCACAACATATCCCCACCTCTGCCCATCATCCCCATCCCTCTCCACAATATATCCCCAACTCCGCCCATCATCATCCTCATCCCTCTCCACAATATATCCCCACCTCCACCCATCATCATCATCATCCCTCTCCACAATATATCCCCACCTCCGCCTAGCATCATCATCCTCATCCCTCTCCACAATATATCCCCACCTCCGCCCATCATCATCCCCATCACTCTCCACAATATATCCCCACCTCCACCCATCATCATCCCCATCCCTCTCCATAATATATCCCCACCTCCACCCATCATCATCCCATCCCTCTCCACAATATATCCCCACCTCCGCCCATCATCATCCCATCCCTCTCCACAACATATCCCCACCTCTGCCCATCATCATCCCCATCCCTCTCCACAATATATCCCCACCTCCGCCCATCATCATCCCCATCCCTCTCCATAATATATCCCCACCTCCGCCCATCATCATCCTCATCCCTCTCTACAATATATCCCCACCTCCGCCCAGCATCATCCCCATCCCTCTCCACAATATATCCCCACCTCCACCCAGCATCATCATCCCCATCCCTCTCCATAATATATCCCCACCTCCGCCCATCATCATCCCCATCACTCTCCACAATATATCCCCACCTCCACCCATCATCATCCCCATCCCTCTCCATAATATATCCCCACCTCCACCCATCATCATCCCATCCCTCTCCACAATATATCCCCACCTCCACCCATCATCATCCCATCCCTCTCCACAACATATCCCCACCTCTGCCCATCATCATCCCCATCCCTCTCCACAATATATCCCCACCTCCGCCCATCATCATCCCCATCCCTCTCCATAATATATCCCCACCTCCGCCCATCATCATCCTCATCCCTCTCTACAATATATCCCCACCTCCGCCCAGCATCATCCCCATCCCTCTCCACAATATATCCCCACCTCCACCCAGCATCATCATCCCCATCCCTCTCCATAATATATCCCCACCTCCGCCCATCATCATCCCCATCCCTCTCCACAATATATCCCCACCTCCGCCCATCATCATCCTCATCCCTCTCCACAATATATCCCCACCTCCACCCATCATCATCCCCATCCCTCTCCATAATATATCCCCACCTCCGCCCATCATCATCCTCATCCCTCTCTACAATATATCCCCACCTCTGCCCATCATCATCCCCATCCCTCTCCACAATATATCCCCACCTCCGCCCATCATGATCCTCATCCCTCTCCACAATATATCCCCACCTCCGCCCATCATCATCCCCATCCCTCTCCACAATATATCCCCACCTCCGCCCATCATCATCCCCATCCCTCTGCACCATATATCCCCACCTCCGCCCATCATCATCCCCATCCCTCTCCACAATATATCCCCACCTCCGCCCATCATCATCCCCATCCCTCTCCACAATATATCCCCACCTCCGCCCATCATCATCCCCATCCCTCTCCACAATATATCCCCACATCCACCCAGCATCATCCCCATCCCTCTCTACAATATATCCCCACCTCTGCCCATCATCCTCATCCCTCTCCACAATATATCCCAACCTCCGCCCATCATCATCCTCATCCCTCTCCACCATATATCCCCACCTCCGCCCATCATCATCCCCATCCCTCTCCACAATATATCCCCACCTCCGCCCATCATCATCCCCATCCCTCTCCACAATATATCCCCACCTCTGCCCATCATCATCCCCATCCCTCTCCACAATATATCCCCACCTCCACCCAGCATCATCCCCATCCCTCTCCACAATATATCCCCAACTCCGCCCATCATCATCCCCATCCCTCTCCACAATATATCCCCACCTCCGCCCATCATCATCCCCATCCCTCTCCACAATATATCCCCACCTCCGCCCATCATCATCCTCATCCCTCTCCACAATATATCCCCACCTCCACCCATCATCATCCCCATCCCTCTCCACAATATATCCCCACCTCCGCCCATCATCATCCTCATCCCTCTCCACAATATATCCCCACCTCTGCCCATCATCATCCTCATCCCTCTCCACAATATATCCCCACCTCCGCCCATCATCATCCTCATCCCTCTCCACAATATATCCCCACCTCCACCTATCATCATCCTCATCCCTCTCCACAATATATCCCCACCTCCGCCCATCATCATCCTCATCCCTCTCCACAATATATCCCCACCTCTGCCCATCATCATCCTCATCCCTCTCCACAATATATCCCCACCTCCGCCCATCATCATCCTCATCCCTCTCCACAATATATCCCCATCTCCACCCATCATCATCCTCATCCCTCTCCACAATATATCCCCACCTCCGCCCATCATCATCCTCATCCCTCTCCACAATATATCCCCACCTCCGCCCATCATCATCCCCATCCCTCTCCACAATATATCCCCACCTCCGCCCATCATCATCCCCATCCCTCTCCACAATATATCCCCACATCCACCCAGCATCATCCCCATCCCTCTCTACAATATATCCCCACCTCTGCCCATCATCCTCATCCCTCTCCACAATATATCCCAACCTCCGCCCATCATCATCCTCATCCCTCTCCACCATATATCCCCACCTCCGCCCATCATCATCCCCATCCCTCTCCACAATATATCCCCACCTCCGCCCATCATCATCCTCATTCCTCTCCACAATATATCCCCACCTCTGCCCATCATCATCCCCATCCCTCTCCACAATATATCCCCACCTCCACCCAGCATCATCCCCATCCCTCTCCACAATATATCCCCAACTCCGCCCATCATCATCCCCATCCCTCTCCACAATATATCCCCACCTCCGCCCATCATCATCCCCATCCCTCTCCACAATATATCCCCACCTCCGCCCATCATCATCCTCATCCCTCTCCACAATATATCCCCACCTCCACCCATCATCATCCCCATCCCTCTCCACAATATATCCCCACCTCCGCCCATCATCATCCTCATCCCTCTCCACAATATATCCCCACCTCTGCCCATCATCATCCTCATCCCTCTCCACAATATATCCCCACCTCCGCCCATCATCATCCTCATCCCTCTCCACAATATATCCCCACCTCCGCCCAGCATCATCCATCCCTCTCCACAATATATCCCCACCTCCGCCCATCATCATCCTCATCCCTCTCCACAATATATCCCCACCTCCGCCCATCATCATCCTCATCCCTCTCCACAATATATCCCCACCTCCGCCCAGCATCATTCTCATCCCTCTCCACAATATATCCCCACCTCTGCCCATCATCCTCATCCCTCTCCACAATATATCCCCACCTCTGCCCATCATCATCCCCATCCCTCTCCACAATATATCCCCACCTCCGCACATCATCATCCTCATCCCTCTCTACAATATATCCCCACCTCTGCCCATCATCATCCTCATCCCTCTCTACAATATATCCCCACCTCTGCCCATCATCATCCTCATCCCTCTCCACAATATATCCCCACCTCCACCCATCATCATCATCCTCATCCCTCTCCACAATATATCCTCACCTCCGCCCATCATCATCCCCATCCCTCTCCACAATATATCCCCACCTCCGCCCATCATCATCCCCATCCCTCTCCACAATATATCCCCACCTCCGCCCATCATCATCCCCATCCCTCTCCACAATATATCCCCACCTCCGCCCAGCATCATCCCCATCCCTCTCCACAATATATCCCCACCTCCACCCAGCATCATCATCCCCATCCCTCTCCACAATATATCCCCACCTCCACCCATCATCATCCCCATCCCTCTCCACAATATATCCCCACCTCCGCCCATCATCATCCCCATCCCTCTCCACAATATATCCCCACCTCCGCCCATCATCATCCTCATCCCTCTCCACAATATATCCCCACCTCCGCCCATCATCATCCCCATCCCTCTCCACAATATATCCCCACCTCCGCCCATCATCATCCCCATCCCTCTCCACAATATATCCCCACCTCCGCCCATCATCATCATCATCCCTCTACACAATATATCCCCACCTCCGCCCATCATCATCCTCATCCCTCTCCACAATATATCCCCACCTCCGCCCATCATCATCCTCATCCCTCTCCACAATATATCCCCACCTCTGCCCATCATCCTCATCCCTCTCCACAATATATCCCCACCTCTGCCCATCATCATCCCCATCCCTCTCCACAATATATCCCCACCTCCGCCCATCATCATCCTCATCCCTCTCTACAATATATCCCCACCTCTGCCCATCATCATCCTCATCCCTCTCCACAATATATCCCCACCTCTGCCCATCATCATCCTCATCCCTCTCCACAATATATCCCACCTCCATCCATCATCATCCTCATCCCTCTCCACAATATATCCCCACCTCTGCCCATCATCATTCTCATCCCTCTCCACAATATATCCCCACCTCTGCCCATCATCATCCTCATCCCTCTCCACAATATATCCCCACCTCTGCCCATCATCATCCCCATCCCTCTCCACAATATATCCCCACCTCCACCCATCATCATCCTCATCCCTCTCCACAATATATCCCCACCTCCGCCCATCATCATCCCCATCCCTCTCCACAATATATCCCCACCTCCGCCCATCATCATCCTCATCCCTCTCCACAATATATCCCCACCTCCGCCCATCATCATTCCCATCCCTCTACACAATATATCCCCACCTCCGCCCATCATCATCCTCATCCCTCTCTACAATATATCCCCACCTCCGCCCATCATCATCCCCATCCCTCTCCACAATATATCCCCACCTCCGCACATCATCATCCTCGTCCCTCTCCACAATATATCCCCACCTCCGCCCATCATCATCCCCATCCCTCTCCACAATATATCCCCACCTCCGCACATCATCATCCTCGTCCCTCTCCACAATATATCCCCACCTCCACCCATCATCATCCCCATCCCTCTCCACAATATATCCCCACCTCCACCCATCATCATCCCCATCCCTCTCCACAATATATCCCCACCTCCGCACATCATCATCCTCGTCCCTCTCCACAATATATCCCCACCTCCACCCATCATCATCCCCATCCCTCTCCACAACATATCCCCACCTCTGCCCATCATCCCCATCCCTCTCCACAATATATCCCCAACTCCGCCCATCATCATCCTCATCCCTCTCCACAATATATCCCCACCTCCACCCATCATCATCATCATCCCTCTCCACAATATATCCCCACCTCCGCCTAGCATCATCATCCTCATCCCTCTCCACAATATATCCCCACCTCTGCCCATCATCATCCCCATCCCTCTCCACAATATATCCCCACCTCCACCCATCATCATCCCATCCCTCTCCACAACATATCCCCACCTCTGCCCATCATCATCCCCATCCCTCTCCACAATATATCCCCACCTCCGCCCATCATCATCCCCATCCCTCTCCATAATATATCCCCACCTCCGCCCATCATCATCCTCATCCCTCTCTACAATATATCCCCACCTCCGCCCAGCATCATCCCCATCCCTCTCCACAATATATCCCCACCTCCACCCAGCATCATCATCCCCATCCCTCTCCATAATATATCCCCACCTCCGCCCATCATCATCCCCATCCCTCTCCACAATATATCCCCACCTCCGCCCATCATCATCCTCATCCCTCTCCACAATATATCCCCACCTCCACCCATCATCATCCCCATCCCTCTCCATAATATATCCCCACCTCCGCCCATCATCATCCCCATCCCTCTCCACAATATATCCCCACCTCCGCCTATCATCATCCTCATCCCTCTCTACAATATATCCCCACCTCTGCCCATCATCATCCCCATCCCTCTCCACAATATATCCCCACCTCCGCACATCATCATCCTCGTCCCTCTCCACAATATATCCCCACCTCCACCCATCATCATCCCATCCCTCTCCACAACATATCCCCACCTCTGCCCATCATCCCCATCCCTCTCCACAATATATCCCCAACTCCGCCCATCATCATCCTCATCCCTCTCCACAATATATCCCCACCTCCACCCATCATCATCATCATCCCTCTCCACAATATATCCCCACCTCCGCCTAGCATCATCATCCTCATCCCTCTCCACAATATATCCCCACCTCCGCCCATCATCATCCCCATCACTCTCCACAATATATCCCCACCTCCACCCATCATCATCCCATCCCTCTCCACAACATATCCCCACCTCTGCCCATCATCATCCCCATCCCTCTCCACAATATATCCCCACCTCCGCCCATCATCATCCCCATCCCTCTCCATAATATATCCCCACCTCCGCCCATCATCATCCTCATCCCTCTCTACAATATATCCCCACCTCCGCCCAGCATCATCCCCATCCCTCTCCACAATATATCCCCACCTCCACCCAGCATCATCATCCCCATCCCTCTCCATAATATATCCCCACCTCCGCCCATCATCATCCCCATCCCTCTCCACAATATATCCCCACCTCCGCCCATCATCATCCTCATCCCTCTCCACAATATATCCCCACCTCCACCCATCATCATCCCCATCCCTCTCCATAATATATCCCCACCTCCGCCCATCATCATCCCCATCCCTCTCCACAATATATCCCCACCTCTGCCCATCATCATCCCCATCCCTCTCCACAATATATCCCCACCTCCGCCCATCATGATCCTCATCCCTCTCCACAATATATCCCCACCTCCGCCCATCATCATCCCCATCCCTCTCCACAATATATCCCCACCTCCGCCCATCATCATCCCCATCCCTCTGCACCATATATCCCCACCTCCGCCCATCATCATCCCCATCCCTCTCCACAATATATCCCCACCTCCGCCCATCATCATCCCCATCCCTCTCCACAATATATCCCCACCTCCGCCCATCATCATCCCCATCCCTCTCCACAATATATCCCCAACTCCACCCATCATCATCCCCATCCCTCTCCATAATATATCCCTATCCATGCTTAGAATGCTGGAGAGGGATGGATATAGCTGGGCATGGATGGGGATATATTGTGGAGAGGGATGGATATAGCTGGGCATGGATGGGGATATATTGTGGAGAGGGATGGATGATGCTGAGCGGAGGAGATACATTTTGGAGAGTGTTAAAATAAAAGTGGGTGCAACGAAGGACTCAGTGGGATGGCCAGTGGGCATATTCAGTGGCACTGGCAGTGGGTGGGCTCTATCCCTAGGGAATGTTGGTGGTCAGGCCTTGGGGGGGGTGGGGCCAGGCCTGAAGCTGTGAAAGGGGCCCCAAAATTGCTGATGGCTGCCCTGCCTGCAGATCAGCTCCCGCTGTGTGCCCCAGACCCAGAAGTGTTGGATGGTGTAATACAGGGGGCGGGGCCACCTTGGCGCGGTATACTGGAAGGACGTTATACTGGCACCAAGTGGTCGGGATCAGCGATAAAATATCTCAGCACTTTTCAGAGGTTTCTTTGCAATTCACTAAAAAATGCTTGTAAAATAAGACGTGTAATTCCATCAACATTTGCCGTATTTATCTCATGAAACTGTTCAGTATTTTATTACATGACATCACATCCACTGGGATGGATACAGCAGAGAGGGATTAGAACCCCTGTCAGTTTTTATTACTGTCTGTGGCCCTGTTAGGGAGATTCTCTCTCTCTATTCACAATGTTTCTCCTCATCACTCTCAGTCATAGGGAGAGCAATTCCCCACATCAGAATACAGAAGGAAACTCTCCCCAATGGGACACAGATGGCACAATAAAAAGTGATGGGGGTTCTAACACCCCATTACACTATCCAAAATGAAAAAAAAATAAAGTTTTGCTTTCAGTTACACTTTGAGGCCTTTTTTTTGTGATATTTGGTGAAGTCTTTGCTTTATACGGGTCTGTTTCTCAGTGTTAATTTTGTGGACTAAATTAATACTATTTTATTCTACTAAAATACGACTAAAACAATTGAGAAGACCAATGCCCCGCCCACAAGATGAGAAAATCGTACGAAAAATACCGCTTTCGGATAGATCGTTCGATAATCTAATCATTAGTACACGGCTTTCACATCCGATTGAGGCCGGTCGTACGAAATTTATAGAAGGAACAAGATTGAATTTTTTTTCCATTTGTGAACAAATCGAAGGATCATCGTATCAATCGTATGGTAATCATAGGAAAATAATAGAGGGAATGGTAGTGCGAATGATCGGAAACAAACGAACAAACCGGAAACAAAAAGTAAACAAGGATGGTGGGAAATAAATAAAACCTTCTTTTCCATTGTTATCTGACATTAAACCAGTTTTACAACATGCAGAATATCAGCGTATAATATATCTTTATATGAGGTGATTTAATATCCCTTTTAATAACTTCCATACAGAAAACTTTCCCCCTTTCCTCCCCAATTTACAGCTTTCTGCCATGTCACTTTTTACATTGTGTTGGCATGAAACACGGCACCCAAACAACATTTGTATCATTTTCTCCCCACAAATAGAGATTTCTTTTGGTATTTGATCATCTCTGGTGTTTTCTTATTGTTTGCTAAACAAATACCAAAATACCGGGAAACAAATGTTAGCGTTTTTCTTTGTTTTTGTTACAAAATATTGTAAATAAAGTGCATTTTCTCCTTCACTGATGGGCACTGATGATGGGCACTGATGATAGGCACTGATGAGGTGGCACTGATATGCAGCACTGATGGGCACTGATGAGGTGGCACGGATATACAGCACTGATGGGCACTGATGGGCACTGATGAGGTGGCACTGATATGCAGCACTGATGGGCATTGTGATGGGCACTTCTAGGTCACACTAATGAGGTGATGTTTGATCACATATGTGTATAGAAGTAGAAGGAAGAGCACATGAGTACAAAGTACATTTTATAAGAAGACAAATCTCTGCATCGAAAATAATATATTTCACTTTTGTTAAACAAGGTTATAATGTAATATCAGCAATATAATATTTTTACTGCAACTCTTCCCATATATAGATATCATTTTATAGTATAATGCTTTATATATTCTTATATATTAACCACTTGCTGACCAGCCGCCATCATTATACTGCAGCAGGTCGGCACAATCCCGCAAGCTGTTGTACCTATACGCCGGCTCGTGGGATTGCGATAGCTGGCACGCGCACGTGCCCGCTGAACTGCGGGGATGCCAATGCCCATGGCCAAAATTTGCAATGGCTGCCAGCCACGAGCGATCACGGGCACGAGAGGCAGAACAGGGATGTGTGGGTGTAAACATACACATCCCTGTTCTGTTCTAAGAGGAGATGCATATTGTGAGTTCCTAATAGCTAGGAATCATGATCTGTCACTTCCTCTAGGTCAGTCCCCTCCCCCTACAGTTAGAAACACATTTAACCCCTTTGATCGACCCCCTAGTGTTAACCCCTTCCCTGCCAGTGACTTTTTTTTACAGTAATCAGTGCATTTTTATAGCACTGATCGCTGTATTAATGCCAATGGTCCCAAAAATGTGTCAAAAGTGTCCGATGTGTCCACCGTAATGTCGCCGTCCCGATAAAAATCGCCATTAGTAGTAAAAATAATAATAATAATAAAAATGCTATAAATCTATCCCCTATTTTGTAGACGCTATAACTTTTGCGCAAACCAAACAATATACACTTAATGCATTTTTTTTTTACTAAAAGTATGTAGAAGAACTAAACTGAGAAAAAATGTGTTTTTTTTTTTTTTACTGGGGATATTTATTATAGAAAAAAGTACAAAATATTGTGTTTTTTTCAAAATTGTTGCTCTTTTTTTGTTTATAGTGCAAAACATAAAAACCGCAGAGATGATCAAATACCACCAAAAGAAATCTCTATTGGTGGGAAAAAAGGACGTCAGTTTTGTTTGGGTGCAGCGTCGCACGACCGCAAAATTGTCAAAGCAACACAGTGCCAAATCGCAAGAAATGGCCCGGTCATTCAGCAGCCAAATCTTCCAGGGCTGAAGTGGTTAATAATAACAGCAATATAATGTGAAAACAATATTATTAATTATATACACACAACTTTATTAAACTTGTAATATTATTGCAAATAATTCTGAGCATAAACAACACAATGGCTGAACAACAAGGGACAATGATGTAGAAGTGTGCATAGTGATAATCATGTGACCTCTGTGAAGGTGGCCTTTCTCCAGGAGGATATCACCAATGTGTGCCCTGCTGATGTCATGTTTGGGGCACTATGGGGGGCACAGAAGGTGTTGGTGAAAAGCTGGTTGATCCTCTAAATGGCTCTTGTGTGTTCATTTACCATTAACACCTTTATGTAGAACCTCAAGGAGCAACATTTCCACCAGCTGTCGTTGGACATCATTGTAAGTTTATTGGTTACAACAAATACAAATCATCGGAGTCATCAGGTCTTCTGTGTAAGGCCTCTTTCACACGGGGCAGATCAGTCATGATCCGCCCCGTGAACACACGCTGGCTCAGCGGGGATCGCTCCGCCGATCCCCGCTGAGCAGGAAGATGACAGGTGCATCGCTGCACGCTGTGCAGCGACGGACCTGTCAGAGCGCCGCTCTCCCCTATGGGGGGATCGGATGATGACGGTCCGTAGTGTCCGTCGTCATCCGATCCGATCCGAAAACGGAGGGAAAAGTAGGTTTTTCCTCCGTTACACTTTTCGGATCGGAGCGGGGTCGGATGTCAGCGGACATGTCACCGCTGACATCCGACGCTCCATAGGGATGACTGTATGTCCGTTTTTCATCCGAAAACGGATGGATGAAAAACGGACATACGGATCATCCGTGTGAAAGAGGCCTAAAGCAGCAGCTGCCTGAGATAGAAATGCAGAGATCCCATCCACCAAATCCTTCCTCTTCTTTCCTCAGGTGTCTGTGGATTGGTGGGAGCGATCACCTCCGTGTTGTCCTGGGCGGTATATAAAAATGATCAATGTAATAATATTGTACACCGATATCACATGACGACATCCATCTTATTTCTATTACCTATGGATTCTAAAACACAGATTACAAGAGGAAACCTATTTGGACAATATGATGATATTAACCACTTAAGGACCGAGCCTCTTTCTGAGATTTGTTGTTTACAAGTTAAAAACATTTTTTATTGCTAGAAAATTACTTAGAACCCCCAAACATTATACATTTTTTTTAACACCCTAGAGAATAAAATGGCGGTCGTTGCAATACTTTTTGTCACACCGTATTTGCGCAGCGGTCTTTCCAGTGCACTTTTTTTGGAAAAAATACACTTTTTTGAATTAAAAAATAAGACAACAGTAAAGGTAGCCCAATCTCTTTTATATTTTGAAAGATAATGTTACACCGAGTAAATTGATACCCAACATGTCACGCTTCAAAGTTGCGCCCGCTCGTATAATGGCAACAAACTTTTACCCTTAAAAAATCTCCATAGGCAACGTTTAAAAAATTCTAAAGGTTGCATGTTTTGAATTACAGAGGAGATCTACAGCTAGAATTTTTGCTCTCGCTCTACCGATCGCGGTGATATCTCACATGTGTGGTTTGAACACCGTTTTTATACGCAGGCGCTACTAACGTATGCATTCACTTCTGCGCGCGAGCTTGGCGAGACGGGGCGCGTTTACATTTTTTTTTCTTATTTATTTTACCTTTTATTTTTTTGTTTTTACACTTTAAAAAAAAAAATGGTGTCACTTTTATTCCTATTACAATGTAAACATCCCTTGTAATAGAAAAAAAGCATGACAGGACCTTCTAAATATGAGATCTGGGGGGTCAAAAAGTCATCAGATCTCATATTTACACTTAAATGCAATAAAAAAAATATCATTTAAAATAAACTATAAAAAATGTCCCATCTTCCCCTCACTCGTCTCCATGCCCAGTAAGGATGAAGATCCAATTGCCTCCCCCGCTGATGATGGCTCCGGTAAGCGGCGGAGGGCACCAGAGTGCGGCAGGAGTGCGGCCCCTCCCCCGCCGCCGATAAAAGTGATCTTGTGGCAAATCTGCTGCAGAGACCCCTACCGGACCGCCGACTGAAGAAGAGGATACCGGGGTTATGGCAGCTAGCTGCCCCCATAATAACGATATCCCCCTTCAAAATAAGGACGTAGACGCGTGCGGTGGTCCGGAAGTGGTTATCACAGATCCATCACTGTGTACATTACAGGCCTCTCAGACCATCATTGTAATTACCTGTGAGAAGAATTCTTCACCAGAGTTTTCCAGATCCTGTTCCAGGGAGAGGCCATCATTAGGGACTGGTGAAGCTGCAGAGGTTGATGGTAGAGAACTTATGGAAGCTCTTGTGTCTCTTCAGTTAGGAATTGAAGACTTTCCTAGTACCAGAAGTGTGGTACATATACCTCATCCAGTGGCGGCTGGTGCTCAAAATTTTTGGGGAGCACAACATTTTTTGAAAAAAAAAAATCAATTGCAGCCACTCTGCCCATCAAACGCTGCCACTGTGCCATCAATTGCAGTCACTGTGCCCAAACGCTGCCAGTGTGCCCATCAAATACCTTTCTTGGTGGGGCAGCGGGCAACAAGCGGGGTCCTTCATTTGTCTCCTGCCGCCCTCATCTACCATCCTCACCTCCTGATAGGCGTTCAATAGCGGCGCCTGTCGTTTCAGCCAATTAGGTGACAGGTAACAGACCCGAGCACCTGATTGGTGGAGAGGCGGTTTAGTGTTAGAAAAGCAAATGTATATTCGCTTTCCTAAAACAGCTGAGTGACCTGCGAGTGCCCAGCATGGCGCTCACAGGTCACCTTTTTTTGACGCCTATTAGAGCCTCTGGCTCTGATCAGGTGCTTCAAAAACACCCCCCGCCGCTGTAATTTAGGCGCCCTGCACCCAAAAAGGAATAGGGGGTGGCAGCGGAGGCCATAGATAGATTCATGCAATGCATGAGTCTATGTATTGGTGATAGAGGGGTGGCAGGAGAGAGGGGGCGGCACCCATGTGCCCTTAATGCCCGGGCCACCACTGATCACACAGAAGGTCGTACACACAGATCATCTACATTCCTTCCTCTGTTGTTATACAATCTCAGCTGTTTAGCTGTAGGGAGGAATATTGTGAGATATTTGTACATGTTTTTTCTTGTCTATTGATGAATGTGTACAGGATAGAGATTCTTCATGGTCCAATCAGATGTCTAGGAGAACAAGGAGCAGAAATGTCTGGAATGAGCCATAGAAACACATTTACAGGACATCAAAGCCATCCATAAAACTCACCATACATGGTACAATCTCCATCAGATCCATCAACAAGTATGTAGTGGAAGGGCACCCCTGATTGTATAGTGATTGGTTGGCTAGTTTAGGTGGGGCCTCATATTCTATAGATTTGGTAGATCTAAATTGGATTGTACAGTAATGTCCGGTACAAACGATAAGATTTTCCCACAACAAAATCCATGTTTTTCTCCCGATGGACTTGTCTTGCATACAGACGGTCACACAAAGTTGGTCGGAAATTCGGAAAATCAAGAACGCGGTGATGTACAAGACGTACGACGAGCCGAGAAAAATGAAGTTCAATAGCCAGTGCGGCTCTTCTGCTTGATTCCGAGCATGCGTGGAACTTTGTGCGTCAGAATTGTGTACACACGATCGGAATTTCCCACAACGGATTTTGTTGGTGGAAAATTTGAGATCCAGATCTCAAATTTTGTGTGACGGAAATTCCGAGGAAAAATGTCCGATGGAGCCGACACATGGTCGGAATTTCCAACAACAAGCTCCCATCGAACATTTCCCGTCAGAAAATCCGACCGTGTGTACGGGATGAGCCCAATGGGGGCCATACACACTTTGATTAATAAGATTTCTTTTTCCAATCGATCTCTTCTGAAAGGAATAAACAATCTATAAATCACAGCTCATTCAGCGGATATACTACACATGGGGGAAATTATTCTAATCAAATATTAAAGTGGTTGTAAGTCTCAGACATGAAATATGAACAAAGCACATCCCTCTATAGTGTACACTTGTCTCAGTCCAGAGCACTAAATGTCATTTCTCTCCGCTGCCTCATTCCTCTGCTATCAGCATGAATCACTTCTGACAAGTTTTCCTGACACCAAGAGAAAAAAGGTGACAGGGGAGGGCACATCCTGTGAGTGACAGCCTCAGCTCTCTTCCTGTGTGCTGTGTGAAGGAGGCGTGTCCCTTTCCTCCAATCAGCTCTCAGAGCTCTTGTACAGTGTAACTGCAGCTCTCCACTCCCTGCTTTTCAGAGCTGAGAGATCCTGTGTAAATTCTGCACTTTACTATGATTATCATACAGGATTTATAGAGCGCCAACGTTACGCAGCCCTTTACAATATAAAAGGGAGACAGTACAGTTACAATACAAGAAAATACAAGAGGGGTTCTGGCCGTACACAGAGGGCCCTGCTCATAAGAGCTTACAATCTAATAGGGTGGGACAAGTGGTACAGAAGGTTGTAACTGTGGGGGAGGAGCTGGTGGAAGTGATAAAAGATTAGTTGGAGGAGCGATAGGCTTCCATGAAGAGATGAGTTTTCAGGGGTCACTAAAAGGCAGACAGAGTAGGAGATGATGACACTTTTGGATGACCACTTTGAATGGATGTAGGAGATAGACGGCTGTAGATAAACAGGTACAACTTATGTAGGAGGATTTGTTTCATGTCTGTGCATCACTTGAGGCCGGTCACTTCACTGAGTATATGGAAGAGTTTACAACCAATTTACACCAACTTTAAAGTGCTTGTACACCCTGTACACCCTGTACAACCACTTGTACCTACAGGTAAGTCTATATTAAGTCTTAGCTGTAGGTGCCGGAAATATCTCCTCTATACCTCCAAGGTTTACAATAAAGCTGAGCGCCGATGTCTACGACGCATGCGCACTTTAGAAGGGGGAGATGGTGTAATTTCTAAAGGGGTCATGCCGTGAATGGAGCCATGTGTCTGTTATATTGGGGGACAGCGGGATCCATTCACAAAGTGGGATCTACTACTTTAACCACTTGACCTTCAGAAGGTTTTACCCCCCTTTATGACCAGGCCATTTTTTGCAATACTGCATTACTTTAACAGACAATTGCGCGGTCGTGTGACACTGTACCCAAATAACATTTTTGCCTTTTTTTTGTCACAATTAGAGCT
The DNA here is from genome assembly GCF_042186555.1 of Aquarana catesbeiana. Lineage (NCBI taxonomy): Eukaryota > Metazoa > Chordata > Amphibia > Anura > Ranidae > Aquarana > Aquarana catesbeiana. The sequence goes on from NC_133336.1 coordinate 211,051,974, forward strand.
TTCTTTTGGTGGTATTTGATCTTTTTTTTTCTATAGCACAAAAAAACAGCGACCGACAAAAAACTAAAATAAAGCTTCTACTTTCTGCTAAAAAACGTACCAATAAAAAAAATCTAAATAAAATTTAATGTTTTTGGCAAAAAATTACCCAATAAGCAAATATTGATTGGTTTGTGCAAAAGTTATAGTGTCTACAATCTATGGTATATACAGGGGGGAGGGAAAGTATTCAGACCCCCTTACATTTTTCACTCTTTGTTATATTGCAGCCATTTGCTAAAATCATTTAAGTTCATTTTTTCCTCATCAATGTACACACAGCACCCCATATTGTACACACAGCCCCCCATATTGTACACACAGCCCCCCATATTGTACACACAGCACCCCATATTGTACACACAGCCCCCATATTGTACACACAGCACCCCATATTGTACACACAGCCCCCCATATTGTACACACAGCACCCCATATTGTACACACAGCCCCCATATTGTACACACAGCACCCCATATTGTACACACAGCCCCCCATATCGTATACACAACACCCCATATCGTACACACAGCCCCCCATATTGTACACACAGCACCCCATATTGTACACACAGCCCCCCATATTGTACACACAGCACCCCATATTGTACACACAGCCCCCATATTGTACACACAGCACCCCATATTGTACACACAGCCCCCCATATCGTATACACAACACCCCATATCGTACACACAGCCCCCCATATTGTACACACAGCACCCCATATTGTACACACAGCACCCCATATTGTACACACAGCCCCCCATATTGTACACACAGCACCCCATATTGTACACACAGCCCCCCATATTGTACACACAGCCCCCCATATTGTACACACAGCCCCCCATATCGTACACACAGCCCCCCATATCGTACACACAGCCCCCCATATCGTACACACAGCACCCCATATTGTACACACAGCCCCCCATATTGTACACACAGCACCCCATATTGTACACACAGCACCCCATATTGTACACACAGCACCCCATATTGTACACACAGCCCCCATATTGTACACACAGCCCCCATATTGTACACACAGCACCCCATATTGTACACACAGCCCCCCATATTGTACACACAGCACCCCATATTGTACACACAGCTCCCCATATTGTACACACAGCACCCCATATTGTACACACAGCACCCCATATTGTACACACAGCACTCCATATTGTACACACAGCACCCCATATTGTACACACAGCCCCCATATTGTACACACAGCACCCCATATTGTACACACAGCCCCCATATTGTACACACAGCTCCCCATATTGTACACACAGCCCCCCATATTGTACACACAGCACCCCATATTGTACACACAGCCCCCATATTGTACACACATCACCCCATATTGTACACACGGCACCCCATATTGTACACACGGCACCCCATATTGTACACACGGCACCTCATATTGTACACACAGCACCCCATATTGTACACACAGCACCCCATATTGTACACACAGCACTCCATATTGTACACACAGCACCCCATATTGTACACACAGCACCCCATATTGTACACACAGCACTCCATATTGTACACACAGCACCCCATATTGTACACACAGCCCCCCATATTGTACACACAGCACTCCATATTGTACACACAGCACTCCATATTGTACACACAGCCCCCCATATTGTACACACAGCACCCCGTATTGTACACACAGCCCCCATATTGTACACACAGCCCCCATATTGTACACACAGCCCCCCATATCGTACACACAGCACCCCATATTGTACACACAGCACCTCATATTGTACACACAGCCCCCCATATTGTACACACAGCACCCCGTATTGTACACACAGCCCCCATATTGTACACACAGCCCCCATATTGTACACACAGCACCCCATATTGTACACACAGCCCCCCATATTGTACACACAGCACCCCATATTGTACACACAGCTCCCCATATTGTACACACAGCACCCCATATTGTACACACAGCACCCCATATTGTACACACAGCACTCCATATTGTACACACAGCACCCCATATTGTACACACAGCACCCCATATTGTACACACAGCCCCCCATATTGTACACACAGCTCCCCATATTGTACACACGGCACCCCATATTGTACACACGGCACCTCATATTGTACACACAGCACCCCATATTGTACACACAGCACTCCATATTGTACACACAGCACCCCATATTGTACACACAGCACCCCATATTGTACACACAGCACTCCATATTGTACACACAGCACCCCATATTGTACACACAGCCCCCCATATTGTACACACAGCACCCCATATTGTACACACAGCCCCCCATATTGTACACACAGCACTCCATATTGTACACACAGCACTCCATATTGTACACACAGCCCCCCATATTGTACACACAGCACCTCATATTGTACACACAGCCCCCCATATTGTACACACAGCACCCCGTATTGTACACACAGCCCCCATATTGTACACACAGCCCCCATATTGTACACACAGCACCCCATATTGTACACACAGCCCCCCATATTGTACACACAGCACCCCATATTGTACACACAGCTCCCCATATTGTACACACAGCACCCCATATTGTACACACAGCACTCCATATTGTACACACAGCACCCCATATTGTACACACAGCCCCCCATATTGTACACACAGCCCCCCATATTGTACACACAGCCCCCATATTGTACACACAGCTCCCCATATTGTACACACAGCCCCCATATTGTACACACAGCACCCCATATTGTACACACAGCACCCCATATTGTACACACAGCCCCCATATTGTACACACAGCACCCCATATTGTACACACAGCCCCCATATTGTACACACAGCACCCCATATTGTACACACAGCACCCCATATTGTACACACAGCTCCCCATATTGTACACACAGCCCCCCATATTGTACACACAGCACCCCATATTGTACACACAGCCCCCATATTGTACACACATCACCCCATATTGTACACACAGCTCCCCATATTGTACACACGGCACCCCATATTGTACACACGGCACCTCATATTGTACACACAGCACCCCATATTGTACACACAGCACCCCATATTGTACACACAGCACTCCATATTGTACACACAGCACCCCATATTGTACACACAGCACCCCATATTGTACACACAGCACTCCATATTGTACACACAGCACCCCATATTGTACACACAGCCCCCCATATTGTACACACAGCACTCCATATTGTACACACAGCACTCCATATTGTACACACAGCCCCCCATATTGTACACACAGCACCCCGTATTGTACACACAGCACCTCATATTGTACACACAGCACCCCATATTGTACACACAACACCCCATATTGTACACACAGCACCTCATATTGTACACACAGCACCCCATATTGTACACACAACACTCCATATTGTACACACAGCACCCCATATTGTACACACAGCACCTCATATTGACAGAAAAACACAGAATTGTTGACATTTTTGCAGATTTATTAAAAAAGAAAAACTGAAATATCACATGGTCCTAAGTATTCAGACCCTTTGCTCAGTATTTAGTAGAAGCCCCTTTTGATGAGTCTTTTTGGGAAAGATGCAACAAGTTTTTCACACCTGGATTTGGGGATCCTCTGCCGTTCCTCCTTGCAGATCCTCTCCAGTTCTGTCAGGGGGGATGGTAAACGTTGGTGGACGGCCATTTTTAGGTCTCTCCAGAGATGCTCCATTGGGTTTAGGTCGGGGCTCTGGCTGGGCCATTCAAGAACAGTCACGGAGTTGTTGTGAAGCCCCTCCTTCATTATTTTAGCTGTGTGCTTAGGGTCATTGTCTTGTTGGGAGGTAAACCTTCGGCCCAGTCTGAGGTCCTGAGCACTCTGGAGAAGGTTTTCGTCCAGGATATCCCTGTACTTGGCCGCATTCATCTTTCCCTCAATTTCAACCAGTCGTCCTGTCCCTGCAGCTGAAAAACACCCCCACAGCATGATGCTGCCACCACCATGCTTCACTGTTGGGACTGTATTGGACAGGTGATGAGCAGTGCCTGGTTTTCTCCACACATACCGCTTAGAATTAAGGCCAAAAAGTTCTATCTTGGTCTCATCAGACCAGAGAATCTTATTTCTCACCATCTTGGAGTCCTTCAGGTGTTTTTTAGCAAACTCCATGCGGCTTTCATGTGTCTTGCACTGAGGAGAGGCTTCCGTCGGGCCACTCTGCCATAAAGCCCCGACTGGTGGAGGGCTGCAGTGATGGTTGACTTTCTACAACTTTCTCCCATCTCCCGACTGCATCTCTGGAGCTCAGCCACAGTGATCTTTGGGTTCTTCTTTACCTCTCTCACCAAGGCTCTTCTCCCCCGATAGATCAGTTTGGCCGGACGGCCAGCTCTAGGAAGGGTTCTGATCGTCCCAAATGTCTTCTATTTAAGGATGATGGAGGCCACTGTGCTCTTAGGAACCTTAAGTGCAGCAGAATATTTTTGTAACCTTGGCCAGATCTGTGCCTTGCCACAATTCTGTCTCTGAGCTCTTCAGGCAGTTCCTTTGACCTCATGATTCTCATTTGCTCTGACATGCACTGTGAGCTGTAAGGTCTTATATAGACAGGTGTGTGGCTTTCCTAATCAAGTCCAATCAGTAGAATCAAACACAGCTGGACTCAAATGAAGGTGTAGAACCATCTCAAGGATGATCAGAAGAAATGGACAGCACCTGAGTTATATATATGAGTGTCACAGCAAAGGGTCTGAATACTTAGGAGCATGTGACATTTCAGTTTTTCTTTTTTAATAAATCTGCAAAAATGTCAACAATTCTGTGTTTTTCTGACAATATGGGGGGCTGTGTGTACAATATGGGGTGCTGTGTGTACAATATGGGGTGCTGTGTGTACAATATGGGGTGCTGTGTGTACAATATGGGGCGCTGTGTGTACAATATGGGGGGCTGTGTGTACAATATGGGGGGCTGTGTGTACAATATGGGGTGCTGTGTGTACAATATGAGGTGCTGTGTGTACAATATGGGGCGCTGTGTGTACAATATGGGGGGCTGTGTGTACAATATGGGGTGCTGTGTGTACAATATGGGGTGCAGTGTGTACAATATGGGGTGCAGTGTGTACAATATGGGGTGCTGTGTGTAAAATATGGGGTGCTGTGTGTACAATATGGGGAGCTGTGTGTACAATATGAGGTGCTGTGTACAATATGGGGTGCTGTGTGTACAATATGGGGTGCTGTGTGTAAAATATGGGGTGCTGTGTGTACAATATGGGGTGCTGTGTGTACAATATGGGGAGCTGTGTGTACAATATGAGGTGCTGTGTGTATAATATGGGGTGCTGTGTGTACAATATGGGGTGCTGTGTGTACAGTATGGGGGCTGTGTGTACAATATGGGGTGCTGTGTGTATAATATGGGGTGCTGTGTGTACAATATGGGGGGCTGTGTGTACAATATGGGGTGCTGTGTGTACAATATGGGGTGCTGTGTGTACAATATGGGGTGCTGTGTGTACAATATGGGGGGCTGTGTGTACAATATGAGGTGCTGTGTGTACAATACGGGGTGCTGTGTGTACAATATGAGGTGCTGTGTGTACAATACGGGGTGCTGTGTGTACAATATGAGGTGCTGTGTGTATAATATGGAGCGCTGTGTGTACAATATGGGGTGCTGTGTGTACAATATGGGGTGCTGTGTGTACAATATGGGGTGCTGTGTGTACAATACGGGGTGCTGTGTGTACAATATGGGGTGCTGTGTGTACAATACGGGGTGCTGTGTGTACAATATGGAGCGCTGTGTGTACAATATGGGGTGCTGTGTGTACAATATGGGGTGCTGTGTGTACAATATGGGGTGCTGTGTTTACAATATGGGGTGCTGTGTGTACAATATGGGGGGCTGTGTGTACAATATGGGGTGCTGTGTGTACAATATGGGGTGCTGTGTGTACAATATGGGGTGCTGTGTTTACAATATGGGGGGCTGTGTGTACAATATGGGGGGCTGTGTGTACAATATGGGGGGCTGTGTGTACAATATGGGGTGCTGTGTGTACAATATGGGGTGCTGTGTGTACAATATGGGGGGCTGTGTGTACGATATGGGGTGTTGTGTATACGATATGGGGGGCTGTGTGTACAATATGGGGCGCTGTGTGTACAATATGGGGGGCTGTGTGTACAATATGGGGTGCTGTGTGTACAATATGGGGTGCAGTGTGTACAATATGGGGTGCTGTGTGTAAAATATGGGGTGCTGTGTGTACAATATGGGGAGCTGTGTACAATATGGGTGCTGTGTGTACAATATGAGGTGCTGTGTACAATATGGGGTGCTGTGTGTAAAATATGGGGTGCTGTGTGTACAATATGGGGTGCTGTGTGTACAATATGGGGAGCTGTGTGTACAATATGGGGGGCTGTGTGTACAATATGGGGTGCTGTGTGTACAATATGGGGTGCAGTGTGTACAATATGGGGTGCTGTGTGTACAATATGGGGAGCTGTGTGTACAATATGAGGTGCAGTGTGTACAATATGGGGTGCTGTGTGTACAATATGGAGTGCTGTGTGTACAATATGGGGCGCTGTGTGTACAATATGGGGGGCTGTGTGTACAATATGGGGTGCTGTGTGTACAATATGGGGTGCAGTGTGTACAATATGGGGTGCTGTGTGTAAAATATGGGGTGCTGTGTGTACAATATGGGGAGCTGTGTGTACAATATGAGGTGCTGTGTACAATATGGGGTGCTGTGTGTACAATATGGGGTGCTGTGTGTAAAATATGGGGTGCTGTGTGTACAATATGGGGTGCTGTGTGTACAGTATGGGGGCTGTGTGTACAATATGGGGTGCTGTGTGTACAGTATGGGGGCTGTGTGTACAATATGGGGTGCTGTGTGTATAATATGGGGTGCTGTGTGTACAATATGGGGTGCTGTGTGTACAATATGGGGGGCTGTGTACAATACGGGGTGCTGTGTGTACAATATGAGGTGCTGTGTGTACAATATGGGGTGCTGTGTGTACAATATGGGGCGCTGTGTGTACAATATGAGGTGCTGTGTGTATAATATGGAGCGCTGTGTGTACAATATGGGGTGCTGTGTGTACAATATGAGGTGCTGTGTGTATAATATGGAGCGCTGTGTGTACAATATGGGGTGCTGTGTGTACAATATGGGGTGCTGTGTTTACAATATGAGGTGCTGTGTGTACAATATGAGGTGCTGTGTTTACAATATGGGGTGCTGTGTGTACAATATGGGGTGCTGTGTGTACAATATGGGGTGCTGTGTGTACAATATGGGGGGCTGTGTTTACAATATGGGGTGCTGTGTGTACAATATGGGGTGCTGTGTTTACAATATGGGGTGCTGTGTGTACAATATGGGGGGCTGTGTGTACAATATGAGGTGCTGTGTGTACAATATGGGGGCTGTGTGTACAATATGAGGTGCTGTGTGTACAATATGGGGTGCTGTGTGTACAATATGGAGTGCTGTGTGTACAATATGGGGGTGCTGTGTGTACAATATGGGGTGCTGTGTGTACAATATGGGGTGTTGTGTGTACAATATGGGGTGCTGTGTGTACAATATGGGGTGCTGTGTGTACAATATGGGGGGCTGTGTTTACAATATGGGGTGCTGTGTGTACAATATGGGGTGCTGTGTTTACAATATGGGGTGCTGTGTGTACAATATGAGGTGCTGTGTGTACAATATGGGGGGCTGTGTGTACAATATGGGGGGCTGTGTGTACAATATGGGGTGCTGTGTGTACAATATGGGGTGTTGTGTGTACAATATGGGGTGCTGTGTGTACAATACGGGGTGCGGTGTGTACAATATGGGGCGCTGTGTGTACAATATGGGGCGCTGTGTGTACAATATGGGGTGTTGTGTGTACAATATGGGGCGCTGTGTGTACAATATGGGGCGCTGTGTGTACAATATGGGGTGCTGTGTGTACATTAATGAGGAAAAAAATTAACGTAAATGATTTTAGCAAATGGCTGCAATATAACAAATAGTGGAAAATGTAAGGGGGTCTGAATACTTTCCGTCCTCACTGTATATATATATATATTATGTCATTTTTTTTACTAGTAATGGTGGTGATCAATGACTCATAGTGGGACTGTGATATTGTGGTGGACAATCAGACATTAGCTGACACTTTTTTGGGGACCAGTGACACTTAGGCTATGTTTCCACTAGTGCCACTTTTCATGTGACTTGGGACTGAAAAGACACATGACAAGTCGTACCCCATGATTTCCAATGAGTACCGTTCATATCTGTGCGACTTTAAAGTATTCCCTGCACTACTTTGGTCCCACTTTGATACAACTTGAGGTCCATAGACGCAGGCGTTGCTTCAAGTCGCGGCAAAAAATTGCAGTAAAATCACAGCAAAATCTCAACTTTGGGGACGCAATAGTGGAAACATAGCCTAATACAGTGATCAGTGCTAAAAACATGCACTGTCACTGTACTAATGACACTGGCTGGGAAGGGGTTAAACATCAGAGGCAATCAAGGGGTATAACTGTGTGCCTATCTGGTGTGTTTGTGTAGTGTGGGGGAGGTGCTTTTACTAGGGGAAGGCATTGATCGTCACTTTGCAGGAACACAGGATCCATGTCTCCTCTACTGACAGCTCACATTCGGCCTCTGTGCTGAACGATCGGCGGGTGCCGGTGGACATGGAGTCTGTGGTACCTGCAGATCAGCTCCCGCTGTGTGCCCCAGACCCAGAAGTGTTGGATGGTGTAATCCAGGGGGGCGGGGCCACCTTGGCGCAGTATACTGGAAGGACGTTATACTGGCGCCAAGTGGTCGGGATCAGCGATAAAATATCTCAGCACTTTTCAGAGGTTTTTTGCAATTCACTAAAAAATGCTTGTAAAATAAGACGTGTAATTCCATCAACATTTGCCGTATTTATCTCATGAAACTGTTCAGTATTTTATTACATGACAGCAAATCCACTGGGATGGATACAGCAGAGAGGGATTAGAACCCCTGTCAGTTTTTATTACTGTCTGTGGCCCTGTTAGGGAGATTCTCTCTCTCTATTCACAATGTTTCTCCTCATCACTCCCAGTCATAGGGAGAGCAATTCCCCACATCAGAATACAGAAGGGAACTCTCCCCAATGGGACACAGATGACACAATAAAAACTGATGGGGGTTCTAACACCCCATTACACTATCCAAAATGAAAAAAAAAATAAAGTTTTGCCTTTAGTTACACTTTGAAGTGATTTTTATTGTGATATTTGGTGAAGTTGTTGCTTTATACGGGTCTGTTTCGTGGTGTTAATTTTGTCAACTAAATAAATACTATTTTATTCTACTAAAATACGACTAAAACAATTGAGAAGACTAAAATACAAGTAAAACTAAAATGGCATTTTAGCCAAAAGACTAAAACTAGAAAAAAAATGGAATTTGTTGTGAAAATGAAGAGTGGTGTGTAGTCCATGTTCAGACCTTCATACCATCAATAATAACAGATTGGATTTTTCCCTCCAGTATATAATGAGATTGGAAATTGTAGAGAAATGATGAAATAATACATTACAATGTAACCCCTTCAGCCCCGGACCATTTGGCTGCCCAAAGACAACAGCACTTTTTTGGGATTCGGCGCTGCGTCGCTCTAACTGACAATCGCGTGGTCGTGTGACGTTGTACGTAAACAAAACTGACGTCCTTTTTCCCCCACAAATAGATCTTTCTTTTGGTGGTATTTGATCCCCTCTTTTTATTTTTGCGCTATAAACAAAAAAGAGCGTCAATTCTGAAAAAAACGCATTATTTTTTACTTTTTTTTATAATAAATATCCCCAAAAATATATAAAAAAACATTTTCCCCTCAGTTTAGGCCGATACGTATTCTTCTACGTATTTTTGGTAAAAAAAAAAAAAAAAATCGCAATAAGTGTTTATTGATTGGTTTGCGCAAAAGTTATATTGTCTACAAAATAGGGGAAAGTTTTATGGCATTTTTATTAATAATTTTTTTCTGGGTGGCGATCAGCGATTTGTATGGTGACTGCGACATTATGGCGGACAGGAGCTGACAGGTGGGAATGGTGCTGCGCTAATCCATAAATAAGCCCCGATGCACAGGGCCAATCATGATAGGGTATTACTGGGATGAAAGCTGATCACCGGCACTCAGTATACAATATATATTAAACCTAAGCAGACAATAAAGGTAGAAGCGTGCTCTGCTCAATATACAATAAAGGTAGAAGCGTGCTCTGCTCAATCAAACAATAAAGGTAGAAGCGTGCTCTGCTCAATCAAACAATAAAGGTAGAAGCGCGCTCTGCTCTGTATACAATAAAGGTAGAAGCGCGCTCTGCTCAATCAAACAATAAAGGTAGAAGCGTGCTCTGCTCAATCAAACAATAAAGGTAGAAGCGCGCTCTGCTCAATCAGACAATAAAGGTAGAAGCGCGCTCTGCTCAATATACAATAAAGGTAGAAGCGCGCTCTGCTCAGTATACAATAAAGGTAGAAGCGCGCTCTGCTCAATCAAACAATAAAGGTAGAAGCGCGCTCTGCTCAGTATACAATAAAGGTAGAAGCGCGCTCTGCTCAGTATACAATAAAGGTAGAAGCGCGCTCTGCTCAATCAAACAATAAAGGTAGAAGCGTGCTCTGCTCAATCAAACAATAAAGGTAGAAGCGCGCTCTGCTCTGTATACAATAAAGGTAGAAGCGCGCTCTGCTCAATCAAACAATAAAGGTAGAAGCGTGCTCTGCTCAATCAAACAATAAAGGTAGAAGCGCGCTCTGCTCAATCAGACAATAAAGGTAGAAGCGCGCTCTGCTCAATATACAATAAAGGTAGAAGCGCGCTCTGCTCAGTATACAATAAAGGTAGAAGCGCGCTCTGCTCAATCAAACAATAAAGGTAGAAGCGCGCTCTGCTCAGTATACAATAAAGGTAGAAGCGCGCTCTGCTCAGTATACAATAAAGGTAGAAGCGCGCTCTGCTCAATCAAACAATAAAGGTAGAAGCGCGCTCTGCTCAATCAAACAATAAAGGTAGAAGCGCGCTCTGCTCAATCAAACAATAAAGGTAGAAGCGCGCTCTGCTCAATCAAACAATAAAGGTAGAAGCGTGCTCTGCTCAATCAAACAATAAAGGTAGAAGCGCGCTCTGCTCAATCAAACAATAAAGGTAGAAGCGCGCTCTGCTCAATCAAACAATAAAGGTAGAAGCGCGCTCTGCTCAATCAAACAATAAAGGTAGAAGCGTGCTCTGCTCAATCAAACAATAAAGGTAGAAGCGCGCTCTGCTCAATCAAACAATAAAGGTAGAAGCGTGCTCTGCTCAATCAGACAATAAAGGTAGAAGCGTGCTCTGCTCAATATACAATAAAGGTAGAAGCGCGCTCTGCTCAGTATACAATAAAGGTAGAAGCGCGCTCTGCTCAATCAAACAATAAAGGTAGAAGCGCGCTCTGCTCAGTATACAATAAAGGTAGAAGCGCGCTCTGCTCAGTATACAATAAAGGTAGAAGCGCGCTCTGCTCAATCAAACAATAAAGGTAGAAGCGCGCTCTGCTCAATCAAACAATAAAGGTAGAAGCGCGCTCTGCTCAATCAAACAATAAAGGTAGAAGCGCGCTCTGCTCAATCAAACAATAAAGGTAGAAGCGCGCTCTGCTCAATCAAACAATAAAGGTAGAAGCGCGCTCTGCTCAATCAAACAATAAAGGTAGAAGCGTGCTCTGCTCAGTATACAATAAAGGTAGAAGCGCGCTCTGCTCAATCAAACAATAAAGGTAGAAGCGTGCTCTGCTCAGTATACAATAAAGGTAGAAGCGCGCTCTGCTCAATCAAACAATAAAGGTAGAAGCGTGCTCTGCTCAGTATACAATAAAGGTAGAAGCGCGCTCTGCTCAATCAAACAATAAAGGTAGAAGCGCGCTCTGCTCAATCAGACAATAAAGGTAGAAGCGCGCTCTGCTCAATCAAACAATAAAGGTAGAAGCGCGCTCTGCTCAATCAAACAATAAAGGTAGAAGCGCGCTCTGCTCAATCAGACAATAAAGGTAGAAGCGTGCTCTGCTCAATCAAACAATAAAGGTAGAAGCGTGCTCTGCTCAGTATACAATAAAGGTAGAAGCGCGCTCTGCTCAATCAAACAATAAAGGTAGAAGCGTGCTCTGCTCAGTATACAATAAAGGTAGAAGCGCGCTCTGCTCAATCAAACAATAAAGGTAGAAGCGCGCTCTGCTCAATATACAATAAAGGTAGAAGCGCGCTGTGCTCAATCAAACAATAAAGGTAGAAGCGTGCTCTGCTCAATCAAACAATAAAGGTAGAAGCGCGCTCTGCTCAATATACAATAAAGGTAGAAGCGCGCTGTGCTCAATCAAACAATAAAGGTAGAAGCGCGCTCTGCTCAGTATACAATAAAGGTAGAAGCGCGCTCTGCTCAATCAAACAATAAAGGTAGAAGCGTGCTCTGCTCAATCAAACAATATAAAATAAATAAATGGATAAATAAGTGGAAGTAGCCGGACTACACAAAAATGATAATATATAAAAACATCAACATCCGTGTTATAAATATGCAGTGTAAAAACTTCACATATAGTGCAAAAAATAAATAAATAAATATCTGAAGCATTGATCACATACAAACAAACTAGACCACAAAAGTGCAATGTTACAATGGATGTCCGGAGAGATCACAAGGTCTGTGACAGATGTAATAAAGTGTCCGGTGCCAACAATAGGTGCTCACAGTTGTATGAAAACAATATTACAGTTCAAGGAAAAGTGACTTGTGCTGCAGAAAACAACTCCAATGCTTCATCAAAGGTGGCAAACAGTGGAGTGGTGCAGACAGCAGAGAGATTCTCTCATCACTGGATGAAATAAGTGGAGAGTGTGAAGTGTGAAGAACAATCCTCTTCATGCAGCAATCCTATATTGGGAGGTAACGGCCCCTCATTACACTGAGGTTACAGCATAAGGCAGTCAGCTCTTGTGGTATCTCCTGTGGGGGTGGGGCCCGGGTCCCGGACTGTCATTCAATATACCTCAGGTCCACAGGGGGCACAGCGGACAAAGGAGACACAAGGATGACATATAGTGCAGTATTTTACAACATTAGAGCTTTATTCACAAATAATAAACAGGGGTTCTCACACAGCGAAGGGGCCGAGGATAAAATGTAACCAGACGAGCGGCGAGCTCATACACTGCTGACAGCGGAAGGTGCCTGTCCCTACGCGTGGCGTCACAGGAAAAATGGGCGTGGTTTACGCGCCATTGTGGGCGTGGCTTAAATGGGTATGGCTCAAGAGGGTGTGGTTAGAGTTTGAGATGAATGAGGGATGGAGAGGGAAAAGGGGGAGAGGGATGGAGGGACAGCAGCCCCAGATCCTACACAATAGAAATCTGTGTATTCTAGAAAGTTTAACAATCAGCAGATAAAGATACTCCAAACACCTGGTGTTAGTGCTTCAATCATCCCGGCACCATGATTGTTATGGTGTCAGGATGATTGAAGTGCATTATTTCTATTATTACATTGTAATATAAAATGAAATCATTCAACTCACCATAATGCAGAATCAGTGGGATCCCTGAGCGTGTCACCTGCCACGTCGCCTGCCACCAGCAGAGTCTGTCCTTGCATCAGATGTCCCAGCAGAGTCCATCCTTGCATCAAGTTCCCCCCTTACATCAGATGTCCCCAGCAGAGCCCCCCCTCACACCAGGAGTCCCAGGCGGAGCCCCCCCTTACATCAGGTGTCCCCGGCAGAGCCCCCCCTCACATCAGGTGTCCCCAGCAGAGCCCCCCTCACACCAGGAGTCCCAGGCGGAGCCCCCCTCACATCAGGTGTCACCAGCAGAGCCCCCCCTCACATCAGGTGTCCCCAGCGGAGCCCCCCTCACATCAGGTGTCCCCAGCAGAGCCCCCCTCACATCAGGTGTCCCCGGCGGAGCCCCCCTTACATCAGATGTCCCCAGCAGAGCCCCCCTCACATCAGGTGTCCCCAGCAGAGCCCCCCTCACACCAGGAGTCCCCGACTGAGCCCCCCTCACACCAGGAGTCCCCGACTGAGCCCCCCCTCACACCAGGAGTCCCAGGCAGAGCCCCCCTCACATCAGGTGTCCCCAGCGGAGCCCCCCTCACACCAGGAGTCCCAGGCAGAGCCCCCCTCACATCAGGTGTTCCCATCGGGGCCCCCCCTCACATCAGGTGTCCCCGGCGGAGCTCCCCTCACATCAGGTGTCCCCGGCGGAGCCCCCCCTCACATCAGGTGTCCCCAGTGGAGCCCCCCCTCACATCAGGTGTCCCTGGCGGAGCCCCCCTCACATCAGGTGTCCCCAGCTGAGCCCCCCTCACATCAGGTGTTCCCGGCGGAGCCCCCCTCACATCAGGTGTCCCCGGCGGAGCCTCCCTTACATCAGATGTCCCCAGCAGAGCCCCCCTCACATCAGGTGTCCCCGGCGGAGCCTCCCTTACATCAGATGTCCCCAGCAGAGCCCCCCTCACATCAGGTGTCCCTGGCGGAGCCCCCCTCACATCAGGTGTCCCCAGCAGAGCCCCCCTCACATCAGGTGTCCCCAGCAGAGCCCCCCTCACATCAGGTGTCCCCGATGGAGCCCCCCTCACATCAGGTGTCCCTGGCAGAGCCCCCCTCACATCAGGTGTCCCCGGCGGAGCCCCCCTTACATCAGATGTCCCCAGCAGAGCCCCCCTCACATCAGGTGTCCCCAGCAGAGCCCCCCTCACACCAGGAGTCCCCAGTGGAGCCCCTTACAAATTCCCACAGCGGTGCGCCCCCCCTCCCCTACCTCAGAGGTGCCCTAATGTGTCCGCCGGCCGCATGGCTATAATCCCCGCCCCTTTCCATAACAGACTGGCTGGGGTAGGCGGGGTGAGGCAGAGCGGGGCGGAGGGTGGGCGGCGACGGAGGAGCTCCATCTAGCCCCCCACCCTTCTTCCTGAGCTTCTTTAAGATGGTGGCCGGCGGAGATCTCTAGCGGCGGCGGCAGCGGCGGCAAAAATCGAGAACCGGATTTCTCGGGACATTCCCGGGACACCAAAAATTCGGGAATGGAGTGTAAGTCCCGGGAATGTCCCGGGAAATCCGGGACAGTTGGCAACTATGCAATGGATGGGCCTAAACTACCTCAGTCACCACAGCTGTGCACCCACATTTCTCCTCCCCCCACACACAGAGCAGGAAGTAGAGTTCCCCCTTCTAGTGTTGTGTGGAATGTGTCCCCCCCTCTTCCCTCCTCTTATTACTGTCCAGTGTAGATTGCGGTGTATTCCCTGTCAGGGAGCCCCACACACGCTCTATACACACTCCTATACAAGTCAATGGCTGGGCCTAAACTACCTCACCACAGCTGTGCGCCCACATTTCTCCTCCCCCCACACACGCTCTATACACACTCCTATACAAGTCAATGGCTGGGCCTAAACTACCTCAGTCACCACAGCTGTGCGCCCACATTTCTCCTCCCCCCACACACGCTCTATACACACTCCTATACAAGTCAATGGCTGGGCCTAAACTACCTCACCACAGCTGTGCACCCACATTTCTCCTCCCCCCACACACGCTCTATACACACTCCTATACAAGTCAATGGCTGGGCCTAAACTACCTCACCACAGCTGTGCGCCCACATTTCTCCTCCCCCCACACACGCTCTATACACACTCCTATACAAGTCAATGGCTGGGCCTAAACTACCTCAGTCACCACAGCTGTGCGCCCACATTTCTCCTCCCCCCACACACGCTCTATACACACTCCTATACAAGTCAATGGCTGGGCCTAAACTACCTCACCACAGCTGTGCACCCACATTTCTCCTCCCCCCACACACGCTCTATACACACTCCTATACAAGTCAATGGCTGGGCCTAAACTACCTCAGTCACCACAGATGTGCGCCCTCATTTCTCCTCCCCCCACACACGCTCTATACACACTCCTATACAAGTCAATGGCTGGGCCTAAACTACCTCACCACAGCTGTGCACCCACATTTCTCCTCCCCCCACACACGCTCTATACACACTCCTATACAAGTCAATGGCTGGGCCTAAACTACCTCACCACAGCTGTGCGCCCACATTTCTCCTCCCCCCACACACGCTCTATACACACTCCTATACAAGTCAATGGCTGGGCCTAAACTACCTCACCACAGCTGTGCACCCACATTTCTCCTCCCCCCACACACGCTCTATACACACTCCTATACAAGTCAATGGCTGGGCCTAAACTACCTCAGTCACCACAGCTGTGCGCCCACATTTCTCCTCCCCCCACACACGCTCTATACACACTCCTATACAAGTCAATGGCTGGGCCTAAACTACCTCAGTCACCACAGCTGTGCGCCCACATTTCTCCTCCCCCCACACACGCTCTATACACACTCCTATACAAGTCAATGGCTGGGCCTAAACTACCTCAGTCACCACAGCTGTGCGCCCACATTTCTCCTCCCCCCACACACGCTCTATACACACTCCTATACAAGTCAATGGCTGGGCCTAAACTACCTCACCACAGCTGTGCACCCACATTTCTCCTCCCCCCACACACGCTCTATACACACTCCTATACAAGTCAATGGCTGGGCCTAAACTACCTCACCACAGCTGTGCGCCCACATTTCTCCTCCCCCCACACACGCTCTATACACACTCCTATACAAGTCAATGGCTGGGCCTAAACTACCTCAGTCACCACAGCTGTGCGCCCACATTTCTCCTCCCCCCACACACACTCTATACACACTCCTATACAAGTCAATGGCTGGGCCTAAACTACCTCACCACAGCTGTGCGCCCACATTTCTCCTCCCCCCACACACGCTCTATACACACTCCTATACAAGTCAATGGCTGGGCCTAAACTACCTCAGTCACCACAGCTGTGCGCCCTCATTTCTCCTCCCCCCACACACGCTCTATACACACTCCTATACAAGTCAATGGCTGGGCCTAAACTACCTCAGTCACCACAGCTGTGCGCCCACATTTCTCCTCCCCCCACACACGCTCTATACACACTCCTATACAAGTCAATGGCTGGGCCTAAACTACCTCAGTCACCACAGCTGTGCGCCCACATTTCTCCTCCCCCCACACACGCTCTATACACACTCCTATACAAGTCAATGGCTGGGCCTAAACTACCTCACCACAGCTGTGCACCCACATTTCTCCTCCCCCCACACACGCTCTATACACACTCCTATACAAGTCAATGGCTGGGCCTAAACTACCTCACCACAGCTGTGCGCCCACATTTCTCCTCCCCCCACACACGCTCTATACACACTCCTATACAAGTCAATGGCTGGGCCTAAACTACCTCAGTCACCACAGCTGTGCGCCCACATTTCTCCTCCCCCCACACACACTCTATACACACTCCTATACAAGTCAATGGCTGGGCCTAAACTACCTGAGTCACCACAGCTGTGCACCCACATTTCTCCTCCCCCCCACACACGCTCTATACACACTCCTATACAAGTCAATGGCTGGGCCTAAACTACCTCACCACAGCTGTGCGCCCTCATTTCTCCTCCCCCCACACACACTCTATACACACTCCTATACAAGTCAATGGCTGGGCCTAAACTACCTCAGTCACCACAGCTGTGCGCCACATTTCTCCTCCCCCCACACACGCTCTATACACACTCCTATACAAGTCAATGGCTGGGCCTAAACTACCTCACCACAGCTGTGCGCCCACATTTCTCCTCCCCCCACACACGCTCTATACACACTCCTATACAAGTCAATGGCTGGGCCTAAACTACCTCACCACAGCTGTGCGCCCTCATTTCTCCTCCCCCCACACACGCTCTATACACACTCCTATACAAGTCAATGGCTGGGCCTAAACTACCTCACCACAGCTGTGCGCCCACATTTCTCCTCCCCCCACACACGCTCTATACACACTCCTATACAAGTCAATGGCTGGGCCTAAACTACCTCAGTCACCACAGCTGTGCGCCCACATTTCTCCTCCCCCCACACACGCTCTATACACACTCCTATACAAGTCAATGGCTGGGCCTAAACTACCTCAGTCACCACAGCTGTGCACCCTCATTTCTCCTCCCCCCACACACACTCTATACACACTCCTATACAAGTCAATGGCTGGGCCTAAACTACCTCAGTCACCACAGCTGTGCGCCCACATTTCTCCTCCCCCCCACACACGCTCTATACACACTCCTATACAAGTCAATGGCTGGGCCTAAACTACCTCAGTCACCACAGCTGTGCACCCACATTTCTCCTCCCCCCACACATGCTCTATACACACTCCTATACAAGTCAATGGCTGGGCCTAAACTACCTCAGTCACCACAGCTGTGCGCCCACATTTCTCCTCCCCCCACACACGCTCTATACACACTCCTATACAAGTCAATGGCTGGGCCTAAACTACCTCAGTCACCACAGCTGTGCACCCACATTTCTCCTCCCCCCACACACACACTCTATACACACTCCTATACAAGTCAATGGCTGGGCCTAAACTACCTCAGTCACCACAGCTGTGCGCCCACATTTCTCCTCCCCCCACACACGCTCTATACACACTCCTATACAAGTCAATGGCTGGGCCTAAACTACCTCACCACAGCTGTGCGCCCACATTTCTCCTCCCCCCACACACGCTCTATACACACTCCTATACAAGTCAATGGCTGGGCCTAAACTACCTCAGTCACCACAGCTGTGCGCCCACATTTCTCCTCCCCCCACACACACTCTATACACACTCCTATACAAGTCAATGGCTGGGCCTAAACTACCTCACCACAGCTGTGCGCCCACATTTCTCCTCCCCCCACACACGCTCTATACACACTCCTATACAAGTCAATGGCTGGGCCTAAACTACCTCACCACAGCTGTGCACCCTCATTTCTCCTCCCCCCACACACGCTCTATACACACTCCTATACAA
The DNA here is from genome assembly GCF_042186555.1 of Aquarana catesbeiana. Taxonomy (NCBI): domain Eukaryota; kingdom Metazoa; phylum Chordata; class Amphibia; order Anura; family Ranidae; genus Aquarana; species Aquarana catesbeiana. The sequence goes on from NC_133336.1 coordinate 211,071,077, forward strand.
GTCAATGGCTGGGCCTAAACTACCTCACCACAGCTGTGCGCTCACATTTCTCCTCCCCCACACACGCTCTATACACACTCCTATACAAGTCAATGGCTGGGCCTAAACTACCTCAGTCACCACAGCTGTGCACCCTCATTTCTCCTCCCCCCACACACGCTCTATACACACTCCTATACAAGTCAATGGCTGGGCCTAAACTACCTCACCACAGCTGTGCGCCCACATTTCTCCTCCCCCCACACACGCTCTATACACACTCCTATACAAGTCAATGGCTGGGCCTAAACTACCTCACCACAGCTGTGCGCCCTCATTTCTCCTCCCCCCACACACACTCTATACACACTCCTATACAAGTCAATGGCTGGGCCTAAACTACCTCAGTCACCACAGCTGTGCACCCACATTTCTCCTCCCCCCACACACGCTCTATACACACTCCTATACAAGTCAATGGCTGGGCCTAAACTACCTCACCACAGCTGTGCGCCCTCATTTCTCCTCCCCCCACACACGCTCTATACACACTCCTATACAAGTCAATGGCTGGGCCTAAACTACCTCACCACAGCTGTGCGCCCACATTTCTCCTCCCCCCACACACGCTCTATACACACTCCTATACAAGTCAATGGCTGGGCCTAAACTACCTCAGTCACCACAGCTGTGCGCCCACATTTCTCCTCCCCCCACACACGCTCTATACACACTCCTATACAAGTCAATGGCTGGGCCTAAACTACCTCAGTCACCACAGCTGTGCACCCTCATTTCTCCTCCCCCCACACACACTCTATACACACTCCTATACAAGTCAATGGCTGGGCCTAAACTACCTCAGTCACCACAGCTGTGCGCCCACATTTCTCCTCCCCCCCACACACGCTCTATACACACTCCTATACAAGTCAATGGCTGGGCCTAAACTACCTCAGTCACCACAGCTGTGCACCCACATTTCTCCTCCCCCCACACACGCTCTATACACACTCCTATACAAGTCAATGGCTGGGCCTAAACTACCTCAGTCACCACAGCTGTGCGCCCACATTTCTCCTCCCCCCACACACGCTCTATACACACTCCTATACAAGTCAATGGCTGGGCCTAAACTACCTCAGTCACCACAGCTGTGCACCCACATTTCTCCTCCCCCCACACACACACTCTATACACACTCCTATACAAGTCAATGGCTGGGCCTAAACTACCTCAGTCACCACAGCTGTGCGCCCACATTTCTCCTCCCCCCACACACGCTCTATACACACTCCTATACAAGTCAATGGCTGGGCCTAAACTACCTCACCACAGCTGTGCGCCCTCATTTCTCCTCCCCCCACACACGCTCTATACACACTCCTATACAAGTCAATGGCTGGGCCTAAACTACCTCAGTCACCACAGCTGTGCGCCCTCATTTCTCCTCCCCCCACACACGCTCTATACACACTCCTATACAAGTCAATGGCTGGGCCTAAACTACCTCACCACAGCTGTGCGCCCACATTTCTCCTCCCCCCCACACACGCTCTATACACTCTCCTATACAAGTCAATGGCTGGGCCTAAACTACCTCAGTCACCACAGCTGTGCGCCCACATTTCTCCTCCCCCCACACACGCTCTATACACACTCCTATACAAGTCAATGGCTGGGCCTAAACTACCTCAGTCACCACAGCTGTGCGCCCACATTTCTCCTCCCCCCACACACGCTCTATACACACTCCTATACAAGTCAATGGCTGGGCCTAAACTACCTCAGTCACCACAGCTGTGCGCCCACATTTCTCCTCCCCCCACACACACTCTATACACACTCCTATACAAGTCAATGGCTGGGCCTAAACTACCTCACCACAGCTGTGCGCCCACATTTCTCCTCCCCCCACACACGCTCTATACACACTCCTATACAAGTCAATGGCTGGGCCTAAACTACCTCAGTCACCACAGCTGTGCACCCTCATTTCTCCTCCCCCCACACACGCTCTATACACACTCCTATACAACTCAATGGCTGGGCCTAAACTACCTCACCACAGCTGTGCGCCCACATTTCTCCTCCCCCCACACACACTCTATACACACTCCTATACAAGTCAATGGCTGGGCCTAAACTACCTCACCACAGCTGTGCGCCCACATTTCTCCTCCCCCCACACACGCTCTATACACACTCCTATACAAGTCAATGGCTGGGCCTAAACTACCTCAGTCACCACAGCTGTGCGCCCTCATTTCTCCTCCCCCCACACACGCTCTATACACACTCCTATACAAGTCAATGGCTGGGCCTAAACTACCTCACCACAGCTGTGCGCCCTCATTTCTCCTCCCCCCACACACACTCTATACACACTCCTATACAAGTCAATGGCTGGGCCTAAACTACCTCAGTCACCACAGCTGTGCACCCACATTTCTCCTCCCCCCACACACGCTCTATACACACTCCTATACAAGTCAATGGCTGGGCCTAAACTACCTCACCACAGCTGTGCGCCCACATTTCTCCTCCCCCCACACACGCTCTATACACACTCCTATACAAGTCAATGGCTGGGCCTAAACTACCTCACCACAGCTGTGCGCCCTCATTTCTCCTCCCCCCACACACGCTCTATACACACTCCTATACAAGTCAATGGCTGGGCCTAAACTACCTCAGTCACCACAGCTGTGCGCCCACATTTCTCCTCCCCCCACACACGCTCTATACACACTCCTATACAAGTCAATGGCTGGGCCTAAACTACCTCAGTCACCACAGCTGTGCACCCTCATTTCTCCTCCCCCCACACACACTCTATACACACTCCTATACAAGTCAATGGCTGGGCCTAAACTACCTCAGTCACCACAGCTGTGCGCCCACATTTCTCCTCCCCCCCACACACGCTCTATACACACTCCTATACAAGTCAATGGCTGGGCCTAAACTACCTCAGTCACCACAGCTGTGCACCCACATTTCTCCTCCCCCCACACACGCTCTATACACACTCCTATACAAGTCAATGGCTGGGCCTAAACTACCTCAGTCACCACAGCTGTGCGCCCACATTTCTCCTCCCCCCACACACGCTCTATACACACTCCTATACAAGTCAATGGCTGGGCCTAAACTACCTCAGTCACCACAGCTGTGCACCCTCATTTCTCCTCCCCCCACACACACTCTATACACACTCCTATACAAGTCAATGGCTGGGCCTAAACTACCTCAGTCACCACAGCTGTGCGCCCACATTTCTCCTCCCCCCCACACACGCTCTATACACACTCCTATACAAGTCAATGGCTGGGCCTAAACTACCTCAGTCACCACAGCTGTGCACCCACATTTCTCCTCCCCCCACACACGCTCTATACACACTCCTATACAAGTCAATGGCTGGGCCTAAACTACCTCAGTCACCACAGCTGTGCGCCCACATTTCTCCTCCCCCCACACACGCTCTATACACACTCCTATACAAGTCAATGGCTGGGCCTAAACTACCTCAGTCACCACAGCTGTGCGCCCACATTTCTCCTCCCCCCACACACGCTCTATACACACTCCTATACAAGTCAATGGCTGGGCCTAAACTACCTCACCACAGCTGTGCGCCCACATTTCTCCTCCCCCCACACACACACTCTATACACACTCCTATACAAGTCAATGGCTGGGCCTAAACTACCTCAGTCACCACAGCTGTGTGCCCACATTTCTCCTCCCCCCACACACGCTCTATACACACTCCTATACAAGTCAATGGCTGGGCCTAAACTACCTCACCACAGCTGTGCGCCCACATTTCTCCTCCCCCCACACACGCTCTATACACACTCCTATACAAGTCAATGGCTGGGCCTAAACTACCTCAGTCACCACAGCTGTGCGCCCACATTTCTCCTCCCCCCACACACGCTCTATACACACTCCTATACAAGTCAATGGCTGGGCCTAAACTACCTCAGTCACCACAGCTGTGCACCCTCATTTCTCCTCCCCCCACACACGCTCTATACACACTCCTATACAAGTCAATGGCTGGGCCTAAACTACCTCAGTCACCACAGCTGTGCGCCCACATTTCTCCTCCCCCCCACACACGCTCTATACACACTCCTATACAAGTCAATGGCTGGGCCTAAACTACCTCAGTCACCACAGCTGTGCACCCACATTTCTCCTCCCCCCACACACGCTCTATACACACTCCTATACAAGTCAATGGCTGGGCCTAAACTACCTCAGTCACCACAGCTGTGCGCCCACATTTCTCCTCCCCCCACACACGCTCTATACACACTCCTATACAAGTCAATGGCTGGGCCTAAACTACCTCAGTCACCACAGCTGTGCACCCTCATTTCTCCTCCCCCCACACACACTCTATACACACTCCTATACAAGTCAATGGCTGGGCCTAAACTACCTCAGTCACCACAGCTGTGCGCCCACATTTCTCCACCCCCCCACACACGCTCTATATACACTCCTATACAAGTCAATGGCTGGGCCTAAACTACCTCAGTCACCACAGCTGTGCACCCACATTTCTCCTCCCCCCACACACGCTCTATACACACTCCTATACAAGTCAATGGCTGGGCCTAAACTACCTCAGTCACCACAGCTGTGCGCCCACATTTCTCCTCCCCCCACACACGCTCTATACACACTCCTATACAAGTCAATGGCTGGGCCTAAACTACCTCAGTCACCACAGCTGTGCACCCACATTTCTCCTCCCCCCACACACACACTCTATACACACTCCTATACAAGTCAATGGCTGAGCCTAAACTACCTCAGTCACCACAGCTGTGCGCCCACATTTCTCCTCCCCCCACACACGCTCTATACACACTCCTATACAAGTCAATGGCTGGGCCTAAACTACCTCACCACAGCTGTGCGCCCTCATTTCTCCTCCCCCCACACACGCTCTATACACACTCCTATACAAGTCAATGGCTGGGCCTAAACTACCTCAGTCACCACAGCTGTGCGCCCTCATTTCTCCTCCCCCCACACACGCTCTATACACACTCCTATACAAGTCAATGGCTGGGCCTAAACTACCTCACCACAGCTGTGCGCCCACATTTCTCCTCCCCCCCACACACGCTCTATACACACTCCTATACAAGTCAATGGCTGGGCCTAAACTACCTCACCACAGCTGTGCGCCCACATTTCTCCTCCCCCCACACACGCTCTATACACACTCCTATACAAGTCAATGGCTGGGCCTAAACTACCTCACCACAGCTGTGCGCCCTCATTTCTCCTCCCCCCACACACGCTCTATACACACTCCTATACAAGTCAATGGCTGGGCCTAAACTACCTCAGTCACCACAGCTGTGCACCCACATTTCTCCTCCCCCCACACACGCTCTACACACTCCTATACAAGTCAATGGCTGGACCTAAACTACCTCAGTCACCACAGCTGTGCACCCACATTTCTCCTCCCCCCACACACGCTCTATACACACTCCTATACAAGTCAATGGCTGGGCCTAAACTACCTCAGTCACCACAGCTGTGCGCCCTCATTTCTCCTCCCCCCCACACACGCTCTATACACACTCCTATACAAGTCAATGGCTGGGCCTAAACTACCTCAGTCACCAAAGCTGTGCACCCACATTTCTCCTCCCCCCACACACACTCTATACACACTCCTATACAAGTCAATGGCTGGGCCTAAACTACCTCAGTCACCACAGCTGTGCGCCCACATTTCTCCTCCCCCCACACACGCTCTATACACACTCCTATACAAGTCAATGGCTGGGCCTAAACTACCTCACCACAGCTGTGCGCCCTCATTTCTCCTCCCCCCACACACGCTCTATACACACTCCTATACAAGTCAATGGCTGGGCCTAAACTACCTCACCACAGCTGTGCGCCCACATCTCTCCTCCCCCCACACACGCTCTATACACACTCCTATACAAGTCAATGGCTGGGCCTAAACTACCTCACCAAAGCTGTGCGCCCTCATTTCTCCTCCCCCCACACACGCTCTATACACACTCCTATACAAGTCAATGGCTGGGCCTAAACTACCTCACCACAGCTGTGCGCCCACATTTCTCCTCCCCCCCACACACGCTCTATACACACTCCTATACAAGTCAATGGCTGGGCCTAAACTACCTCAGTCACCACAGCTGTGCACCCACATTTCTCCTCCCCCCAAACACGCTCTATACACACTCCTATACAAGTCAATGGCTGGGCCTAAACTACCTCAGTCACCACAGCTGTGTGCCCACATTTCTCCTCCCCCCACACACGCTCTATACACACTCCTATACAAGTCAATGGCTGGGCCTAAACTACCTCACCACAGCTGTGCGCCCTCATTTCTCCTCCCCCCACACACACTCTATACACACTCCTATACAAGTCAATGGCTGGGCCTAAACTACCTCAGTCACCACAGCTGTGCGCACACATTTCTCCTCCCCCCACACACGCTCTATACACACTCCTATACAAGTCAATGGCTGGGCCTAAACTACCTCACCACAGCTGTGCGCCCACATTTCTCCTCCCCCCCACACACGCTCTATACACACTCCTATACAAGTCAATGGCTGGGCCTAAACTACCTCAGTCACCACAGCTGTGCACCCACATTTCTCCTCCCCCCACACACGCTCTATACACACTCCTATACAAGTCAATGGCTGGGCCTAAACTACCTCACCACAGCTGTGCGCCCACATTTCTCCTCCCCCCCACACACGCTCTATACACACTCCTATACAAGTCAATGGCTGGGCCTAAACTACCTCACCACAGCTGTGCGCCCACATTTCTCTTCCCCCCACACACGCTCTATACACACTCCTATACAAGTCAATGGCTGGGCCTAAACTACCTCAGTCACCACAGCTGTGCGCCCTCATTTCTCCTCCCCCCACACACGCTCTATACACACTCCTATACAAGTCAATGGCTGGGCCTAAACTACCTCAGTCACCACAGCTGTGCGCCCTCATTTCTCCTCCCCCCACACACACTCTATACACACTCCTATACAAGTCAATGGCTGGGCCTAAACTACCTCAGTCACCACAGCTGTGCGCCCACATTTCTCCTCCCCCCACACACGCTCTATACACACTCCTATACAAGTCAATGGCTGGGCCTAAACTACCTCACCACAGCTGTGCGCCCTCATTTCTCCTCCCCCCACACACGCTCTATACACACTCCTATACAAGTCAATGGCTGGGCCTAAACTACCTCAGTCACCACAGCTGTGCGCCCTCATTTCTCCTCCCCCCACACACGCTCTATACACACTCCTATACAAGTCAATGGCTGGGCCTAAACTACCTCACCACAGCTGTGCGCCCACATTTCTCCTCCCCCCCACACACGCTCTATACACACTCCTATACAAGTCAATGGCTGGGCCTAAACTACCTCACCACAGCTGTGCGCCCACATTTCTCCTCCCCCCACACACGCTCTATACACACTCCTATACAAGTCAATGGCTGGGCCTAAACTACCTCAGTCACCACAGCTGTGCACCCACATTTCTCCTCCCCCCACACACGCTCTATACACACTCCTATACAAGTCAATGGCTGGGCCTAAACTACCTCAGTCACCACAGCTGTGCACCCACATTTCTCCTCCCCCCACACACGCTCTATACACACTCCTATACAAGTCAATGGCTGGGCCTAAACTACCTCAGTCACCACAGCTGTGCGCCCTCATTTCTCCTCCCCCCCACACACGCTCTATACACACTCCTATACAAGTCAATGGCTGGGCCTAAACTACCTCAGTCACCACAGCTGTGCACCCACATTTCTCCTCCCCCCACACACGCTCTATACACACTCCTATACAAGTCAATGGCTGGGCCTAAACTACCTCACCACAGCTGTGCGCCCACATTTCTCCTCCCCCCACACACGCTCTATACACACTCCTATACAAGTCAATGGCTGGGCCTAAACTACCTCAGTCACCACAGCTGTGCGCCCTCATTTCTCCTCCCCCCCACACACGCTCTATACACACTCCTATACAAGTCAATGGCTGGGCCTAAACTACCTCAGTCACCACAGCTGTGCACCCACATTTCTCCTCCCCCCACACACACTCTATACACACTCCTATACAAGTCAATGGCTGGGCCTAAACTACCTCAGTCACCACAGCTGTGCGCCCACATTTCTCCTCCCCCCACACACGCTCTATACACACTCCTATACAAGTCAATGGCTGGGCCTAAACTACCTCACCACAGCTGTGCGCCCTCATTTCTCCTCCCCCCACACACGCTCTATACACACTCCTATACAAGTCAATGGCTGGGCCTAAACTACCTCACCACAGCTGTGCGCCCACATTTCTCCTCCCCCCACACACGCTCTATACACACTCCTATACAAGTCAATGGCTGGGCCTAAACTACCTCACCACAGCTGTGCGCCCACATTTCTCCTCCCCCCCACACACGCTCTATACACACTCCTATACAAGTCAATGGCTGGGCCTAAACTACCTCAGTCACCACAGCTGTGCACCCACATTTCTCCTCCCCCCACACACGCTCTATACACACTCCTATACAAGTCAATGGCTGGGCCTAAACTACCTCAGTCACCACAGCTGTGTGCCCACATTTCTCCTCCCCCCACACACGCTCTATACACACTCCTATACAAGTCAATGGCTGGGCCTAAACTACCTCACCACAGCTGTGCGCCCTCATTTCTCCTCCCCCCACACACACTCTATACACACTCCTATACAAGTCAATGGCTGGGCCTAAACTACCTCAGTCACCACAGCTGTGCGCACACATTTCTCCTCCCCCCACACACGCTCTATACACACTCCTATACAAGTCAATGGCTGGGCCTAAACTACCTCACCACAGCTGTGCGCCCACATTTCTCCTCCCCCCCACACACGCTCTATACACACTCCTATACAAGTCAATGGCTGGGCCTAAACTACCTCAGTCACCACAGCTGTGCACCCACATTTCTCCTCCCCCCACACACGCTCTATACACACTCCTATACAAGTCAATGGCTGGGCCTAAACTACCTCACCACAGCTGTGCGCCCACATTTCTCCTCCCCCCCACACACGCTCTATACACACTCCTATACAAGTCAATGGCTGGGCCTAAACTACCTCACCACAGCTGTGCGCCCACATTTCTCCTCCCCCCACACACGCTCTATACACACTCCTATACAAGTCAATGGCTGGGCCTAAACTACCTCACCACAGCTGTGCACCCACATTTCTCCTCCCCCCACACACGCTCTATACACACTCCTATACAAGTCAATGGCTGGGCCTAAACTACCTCAGTCACCACAGCTGTGCGCCCTCATTTCTCCTCCCCCCACACACGCTCTATACACACTCCTATACAAGTCAATGGCTGGGCCTAAACTACCTCACCACAGCTGTGCGCCCACATTTCTCCTCCCCCCACACACGCTCTATACACACTCCTATACAAGTCAATGGCTGGGCCTAAACTACCTCACCACAGCTGTGCGCCCACATTTCTCCTCCCCCCCACACACGCTCTATACACACTCCTATACAAGTCAATGGCTGGGCCTAAACTACCTCAGTCACCACAGCTGTGCACCCACATTTCTCCTCCCCCCACACACGCTCTATACACACTCCTATACAAGTCAATGGCTGGGCCTAAACTACCTCAGTCACCACAGCTGTGTGCCCACATTTCTCCTCCCCCCACACACGCTCTATACACACTCCTATACAAGTCAATGGCTGGGCCTAAACTACCTCACCACAGCTGTGCGCCCTCATTTCTCCTCCCCCCACACACACTCTATACACACTCCTATACAAGTCAATGGCTGGGCCTAAACTACCTCAGTCACCACAGCTGTGCGCACACATTTCTCCTCCCCCCACACACGCTCTATACACACTCCTATACAAGTCAATGGCTGGGCCTAAACTACCTCACCACAGCTGTGCGCCCACATTTCTCCTCCCCCCCACACACGCTCTATACACACTCCTATACAAGTCAATGGCTGGGCCTAAACTACCTCAGTCACCACAGCTGTGCACCCACATTTCTCCTCCCCCCACACACGCTCTATACACACTCCTATACAAGTCAATGGCTGGGCCTAAACTACCTCACCACAGCTGTGCGCCCACATTTCTCCTCCCCCCCACACACGCTCTAAACACACTCCTATACAAGTCAATGGCTGGGCCTAAACTACCTCACCACAGCTGTGCGCCCACATTTCTCCTCCCCCCACACACGCTCTATACACACTCCTATACAAGTCAATGGCTGGGCCTAAACTACCTCACCACAGCTGTGCGCCCTCATTTCTCCTCCCCCCACACACGCTCTATACACACTCCTATACAAGTCAATGGCTGGGCCTAAACTACCTCAGTCACCACAGCTGTGCACCCACATTTCTCCTCCCCCCACACACGCTCTACACACTCCTATACAAGTCAATGGCTGGACCTAAACTACCTCAGTCACCACAGCTGTGCACCCACATTTCTCCTCCCCCCACACACGCTCTATACACACTCCTATACAAGTCAATGGCTGGGCCTAAACTACCTCAGTCACCACAGCTGTGCGCCCTCATTTCTCCTCCCCCCCACACACGCTCTATACACACTCCTATACAAGTCAATGGCTGGGCCTAAACTACCTCACCACAGCTGTGCGCCCTCATTTCTCCTCCCCCCACACACGCTCTATACACACTCCTATACAAGTCAATGGCTGGGCCTAAACTACCTCACCACAGCTGTGCGCCCTCATTTCTCCTCCCCCCACACACGCTCTATACACACTCCTATACAAGTCAATGGCTGGGCCTAAACTACCTCAGTCACCACAGCTGTGCGCACACATTTCTCCTCCCCCCACACACGCTCTATACACACTCCTATACAAGTCAATGGCTGGGCCTAAACTACCTCACCACAGCTGTGCGCCCACATTTCTCCTCCCCCCCACACACGCTCTATACACACTCCTATACAAGTCAATGGCTGGGCCTAAACTACCTCAGTCACCACAGCTGTGCACCCACATTTCTCCTCCCCCCACACACGCTCTATACACACTCCTATACAAGTCAATGGCTGGGCCTAAACTACCTCACCACAGCTGTGCGCCCACATTTCTCCTCCCCCCCACACACGCTCTATACACACTCCTATACAAGTCAATGGCTGGGCCTAAACTACCTCACCACAGCTGTGCGCCCACATTTCTCCTCCCCCCACACACGCTCTATACACACTCCTATACAAGTCAATGGCTGGGCCTAAACTACCTCAGTCACCACAGCTGTGCGCCCTCATTTCTCCTCCCCCCACACACGCTCTATACACACTCCTATACAAGTCAATGGCTGGGCCTAAACTACCTCAGTCACCACAGCTGTGCGCCCTCATTTCTCCTCCCCCCACACACACTCTATACACACTCCTATACAAGTCAATGGCTGGGCCTAAACTACCTCAGTCACCACAGCTGTGCGCCCACATTTCTCCTCCCCCCACACACGCTCTATACACACTCCTATACAAGTCAATGGCTGGGCCTAAACTACCTCACCACAGCTGTGCGCCCTCATTTCTCCTCCCCCCACACACGCTCTATACACACTCCTATACAAGTCAATGGCTGGGCCTAAACTACCTCAGTCACCACAGCTGTGCGCCCTCATTTCTCCTCCCCCCACACACGCTCTATACACACTCCTATACAAGTCAATGGCTGGGCCTAAACTACCTCACCACAGCTGTGCGCCCACATTTCTCCTCCCCCCCACACACGCTCTATACACACTCCTATACAAGTCAATGGCTGGGCCTAAACTACCTCACCACAGCTGTGCGCCCACATTTCTCCTCCCCCCACACACGCTCTATACACACTCCTATACAAGTCAATGGCTGGGCCTAAACTACCTCAGTCACCACAGCTGTGCACCCACATTTCTCCTCCCCCCACACACGCTCTATACACACTCCTATACAAGTCAATGGCTGGGCCTAAACTACCTCAGTCACCACAGCTGTGCACCCACATTTCTCCTCCCCCCACACACGCTCTATACACACTCCTATACAAGTCAATGGCTGGGCCTAAACTACCTCAGTCACCACAGCTGTGCGCCCTCATTTCTCCTCCCCCCCACACACGCTCTATACACACTCCTATACAAGTCAATGGCTGGGCCTAAACTACCTCAGTCACCACAGCTGTGCACCCACATTTCTCCTCCCCCCACACACGCTCTATACACACTCCTATACAAGTCAATGGCTGGGCCTAAACTACCTCACCACAGCTGTGCGCCCACATTTCTCCTCCCCCCACACACGCTCTATACACACTCCTATACAAGTCAATGGCTGGGCCTAAACTACCTCAGTCACCACAGCTGTGCGCCCTCATTTCTCCTCCCCCCCACACACGCTCTATACACACTCCTATACAAGTCAATGGCTGGGCCTAAACTACCTCAGTCACCACAGCTGTGCACCCACATTTCTCCTCCCCCCACACACACTCTATACACACTCCTATACAAGTCAATGGCTGGGCCTAAACTACCTCAGTCACCACAGCTGTGCGCCCACATTTCTCCTCCCCCCACACACGCTCTATACACACTCCTATACAAGTCAATGGCTGGGCCTAAACTACCTCACCACAGCTGTGCGCCCTCATTTCTCCTCCCCCCACACACGCTCTATACACACTCCTATACAAGTCAATGGCTGGGCCTAAACTACCTCACCACAGCTGTGCGCCCACATTTCTCCTCCCCCCACACACGCTCTATACACACTCCTATACAAGTCAATGGCTGGGCCTAAACTACCTCACCACAGCTGTGCGCCCACATTTCTCCTCCCCCCCACACACGCTCTATACACACTCCTATACAAGTCAATGGCTGGGCCTAAACTACCTCAGTCACCACAGCTGTGCACCCACATTTCTCCTCCCCCCACACACGCTCTATACACACTCCTATACAAGTCAATGGCTGGGCCTAAACTACCTCAGTCACCACAGCTGTGTGCCCACATTTCTCCTCCCCCCACACACGCTCTATACACACTCCTATACAAGTCAATGGCTGGGCCTAAACTACCTCACCACAGCTGTGCGCCCTCATTTCTCCTCCCCCCACAAACACTCTATACACACTCCTATACAAGTCAATGGCTGGGCCTAAACTACCTCAGTCACCACAGCTGTGCGCACACATTTCTCCTCCCCCCACACACGCTCTATACACACTCCTATACAAGTCAATGGCTGGGCCTAAACTACCTCACCACAGCTGTGCGCCCACATTTCTCCTCCCCCCCACACACGCTCTATACACACTCCTATACAAGTCAATGGCTGGGCCTAAACTACCTCAGTCACCACAGCTGTGCACCCACATTTCTCCTCCCCCCACACACGCTCTATACACACTCCTATACAAGTCAATGGCTGGGCCTAAACTACCTCACCACAGCTGTGCGCCCACATTTCTCCTCTCCCCCACACACGCTCTATACACACTCCTATACAAGTCAATGGCTGGGCCTAAACTACCTCACCACAGCTGTGCGCCCACATTTCTCCTCCCCCCACACACGCTCTATACACACTCCTATACAAGTCAATGGCTGGGCCTAAACTACCTCACCACAGCTGTGCGCCCTCATTTCTCCTCCCCCCACACACACTCTATACACACTCCTATACAAGTCAATGGCTGGGCCTAAACTACCTCAGTCACCACAGCTGTGCGCACACATTTCTCCTCCCCCCACACACGCTCTATACACACTCCTATACAAGTCAATGGCTGGGCCTAAACTACCTCACCACAGCTGTGCGCCCACATTTCTCCTCCCCCCCACACACGCTCTATACACACTCCTATACAAGTCAATGGCTGGGCCTAAACTACCTCAGTCACCACAGCTGTGCACCCACATTTCTCCTCCCCCCACACACGCTCTATACACACTCCTATACAAGTCAATGGCTGGGCCTAAACTACCTCACCACAGCTGTGCGCCCACATTTCTCCTCCCCCCCACACACGCTCTATACACACTCCTATACAAGTCAATGGCTGGGCCTAAACTACCTCACCACAGCTGTGCGCCCACATTTCTCCTCCCCCCACACACGCTCTATACACACTCCTATACAAGTCAATGGCTGGGCCTAAACTACCTCACCACAGCTGTGCACCCACATTTCTCCTCCCCCCACACACGCTCTATACACACTCCTATACAAGTCAATGGCTGGGCCTAAACTACCTCAGTCACCACAGCTGTGCGCCCACATTTCTCCTCCCCCCACACACGCTCTATACACACTCCTATACAAGTCAATGGCTGGGCCTAAACTACCTCACCACAGCTGTGCGCCCACATTTCTCCTCCCCCCACACACGCTCTATACACACTCCTATACAAGTCAATGGCTGGGCCTAAACTACCTCACCACAGCTGTGCGCCCACATTTCTCCTCCCCCCACACACGCTCTATACACACTCCTATACAAGTCAATGGCTGGGCCTAAACTACCTCAGTCACCACAGCTGTGCGCCCTCATTTCTCCTCCCCCCCACACACGCTCTATACACACTCCTATACAAGTCAATGGCTGGGCCTAAACTACCTCAGTCACCACAGCTGTGCACCCACATTTCTCCTCCCCCCACACACACTCTATACACACTCCTATACAAGTCAATGGCTGGGCCTAAACTACCTCAGTCACCACAGCTGTGCGCCCTCATTTCTCCTCCCCTCACACACGCTCTATACACACTCCTATACAAGTCAATGGCTGGGCCTAAACTACCTCACCACAGCTGTGCGCCCTCATTTCTCCTCCCCCCACACACGCTCTATACACACTCCTATACAAGTCAATGGCTGGGCCTAAACTACCTCACCACAGCTGTGCGCCCACATTTCTCCTCCCCCCACACACGCTCTATACACACTCCTATACAAGTCAATGGCTGGGCCTAAACTACCTCACCACAGCTGTGCACCCACATTTCTCCTCCCCCCACACACGCTCTATACACACTCCTATACAAGTCAATGGCTGGGCCTAAACTACCTCACCACAGCTGTGCACCCACATTTCTCCTCCCCCCACACACGCTCTATACACAGTCCTATACAAGTCAATGGCTGGGCCTAAACTACCTCACCACAGCTGTGCGCCCACATTTCTCCTCCCCCCACACACGCTCTATACACACTCCTATACAAGTCAATGGCTGGGCCTAAACTACCTCAGTCACCACAGCTGTGCACCCACATTTCTCCTCCCCCCACACACGCTCTATACACACTCCTATACAAGTCAATGGCTGGGCCTAAACTACCTCAGTCACCACAGCTGTGCACCCACATTTCTCCTCCCCCCACACACGCTCTATACACACTCCTATACAAGTCAATGGCTGGGCCTAAACTACCTCAGTCACCACAGCTGTGCGCCCTCATTTCTCCTCCCCCCCACACACGCTCTATACACACTCCTATACAAGTCAATGGCTGGGCCTAAACTACCTCAGTCACCACAGCTGTGCACCCACATTTCTCCTCCCCCACACACGCTCTATACACACTCCTATACAAGTCAATGGCTGGGCCTAAACTACCTCACCACAGCTGTGCGCCCACATTTCTCCTCCCCCCACACACGCTCTATACACACTCCTATACAAGTCAATGGCTGGGCCTAAACTACCTCAGTCACCACAGCTGTGCGCCCTCATTTCTCCTCCCCCCCACACACGCTCTATACACACTCCTATACAAGTCAATGGCTGGGCCTAAACTACCTCAGTCACCACAGCTGTGCACCCACATTTCTCCTCCCCCCACACACACTCTATACACACTCCTATACAAGTCAATGGCTGGGCCTAAACTACCTCAGTCACCACAGCTGTGCGCCCACATTTCTCCTCCCCCCACACACGCTCTATACACACTCCTATACAAGTCAATGGCTGGGCCTAAACTACCTCACCACAGCTGTGCGCCCTCATTTCTCCTCCCCCCACACACGCTCTATACACACTCCTATACAAGTCAATGGCTGGGCCTAAACTACCTCACCACAGCTGTGCGCCCACATTTCTCCTCCCCCCACACACGCTCTATACACACTCCTATACAAGTCAATGGCTGGGCCTAAACTACCTCACCACAGCTGTGCGCCCACATTTCTCCTCCCCCCCACACACGCTCTATACACACTCCTATACAAGTCAATGGCTGGGCCTAAACTACCTCAGTCACCACAGCTGTGCACCCACATTTCTCCTCCCCCCACACACGCTCTATACACACTCCTATACAAGTCAATGGCTGGGCCTAAACTACCTCAGTCACCACAGCTGTGTGCCCACATTTCTCCTCCCCCCACACACGCTCTATACACACTCCTATACAAGTCAATGGCTGGGCCTAAACTACCTCACCACAGCTGTGCGCCCTCATTTCTCCTCCCCCCACACACACTCTATACACACTCCTATACAAGTCAATGGCTGGGCCTAAACTACCTCAGTCACCACAGCTGTGCGCACACATTTCTCCTCCCCCCACACACGCTCTATACACACTCCTATACAAGTCAATGGCTGGGCCTAAACTACCTCACCACAGCTGTGCGCCCACATTTCTCCTCCCCCCCACACACGCTCTATACACACTCCTATACAAGTCAATGGCTGGGCCTAAACTACCTCAGTCACCACAGCTGTGCACCCACATTTCTCCTCCCCCCACACACGCTCTATACACACTCCTATACAAGTCAATGGCTGGGCCTAAACTACCTCACCACAGCTGTGCGCCCACATTTCTCCTCCCCCCCACACACGCTCTATACACACTCCTATACAAGTCAATGGCTGGGCCTAAACTACCTCACCACAGCTGTGCGCCCACATTTCTCCTCCCCCCACACACGCTCTATACACACTCCTATACAAGTCAATGGCTGGGCCTAAACTACCTCACCACAGCTGTGCACCCACATTTCTCCTCCCCCCACACACGCTCTATACACACTCCTATACAAGTCAATGGCTGGGCCTAAACTACCTCAGTCACCACAGCTGTGCGCCCTCATTTCTCCTCCCCCCACACACGCTCTATACACACTCCTATACAAGTCAATGGCTGGGCCTAAACTACCTCACCACAGCTGTGCGCCCACATTTCTCCTCCCCCCACACACGCTCTATACACACTCCTATACAAGTCAATGGCTGGGCCTAAACTACCTCACCACAGCTGTGCGCCCACATTTCTCCTCCCCCCCACACACGCTCTATACACACTCCTATACAAGTCAATGGCTGGGCCTAAACTACCTCAGTCACCACAGCTGTGCACCCACATTTCTCCTCCCCCCACACACGCTCTATACACACTCCTATACAAGTCAATGGCTGGGCCTAAACTACCTCAATCACCACAGCTGTGTGCCCACATTTCTCCTCCCCCCACACACGCTCTATACACACTCCTATACAAGTCAATGGCTGGGCCTAAACTACCTCACCACAGCTGTGCGCCCTCATTTCTCCTCCCCCCACACACACTCTATACACACTCCTATACAAGTCAATGGCTGGGCCTAAACTACCTCAGTCACCACAGCTGTGCGCACACATTTCTTCTCCCCCCACACACGCTCTATACACACTCCTATACAAGTCAATGGCTGGGCCTAAACTACCTCACCACAGCTGTGCGCCCACATTTCTCCTCCCCCCCACACACGCTCTATACACACTCCTATACAAGTCAATGGCTGGGCCTAAACTACCTCAGTCACCACAGCTGTGCACCCACATTTCTCCTCCCCCCACACACGCTCTATACACACTCCTATACAAGTCAATGGCTGGGCCTAAACTACCTCACCACAGCTGTGCGCCCACATTTCTCCTCCCCCCCACACACGCTCTATACACACTCCTATACAAGTCAATGGCTGGGCCTAAACTACCTCACCACAGCTGTGCGCCCACATTTCTCCTCCCCCCACACACGCTCTATACACACTCCTATACAAGTCAATGGCTGGGCCTAAACTACCTCACCACAGCTGTGCACCCACATTTCTCCTCCCCCCACACACGCTCTATACACACTCCTATACAAGTCAATGGCTGGGCCTAAACTACCTCAGTCACCACAGCTGTGCGCCCACATTTCTCCTCCCCCCACACACGCTCTATACACACTCCTATACAAGTCAATGGCTGGGCCTAAACTACCTCACCACAGCTGTGCGCCCACATTTCTCCTCCCCCCACACACGCTCTATACACACTCCTATACAAGTCAATGGCTGGGCCTAAACTACCTCACCACAGCTGTGCGCCCACATTTCTCCTCCCCCCACACACGCTCTATACACACTCCTATACAAGTCAATGGCTGGGCCTAAACTACCTCAGTCACCACAGCTGTGCGCCCTCATTTCTCCTCCCCCCCACACACGCTCTATACACACTCCTATACAAGTCAATGGCTGGGCCTAAACTACCTCAGTCACCACAGCTGTGCACCCACATTTCTCCTCCCCCCACACACGCTCTATACACACTCCTATACAAGTCAATGGCTGGGCCTAAACTACCTCACCACAGCTGTGCGCCCACATTTCTCCTCCCCCCCACACACGCTCTATACACACTCCTATACAAGTCAATGGCTGGGCCTAAACTACCTCACCACAGCTGTGCGCCCACATTTCTCCTCCCCCCACACACGCTCTATACACACTCCTATACAAGTCAATGGCTGGGCCTAAACTACCTCACCACAGCTGTGCACCCACATTTCTCCTCCCCCCACACACGCTCTATACACACTCCTATACAAGTCAATGGCTGGGCCTAAACTACCTCAGTCACCACAGCTGTGCGCCCACATTTCTCCTCCCCCCACACACGCTCTATACACACTCCTATACAAGTCAATGGCTGGGCCTAAACTACCTCACCACAGCTGTGCGCCCACATTTCTCCTCCCCCCACACACGCTCTATACACACTCCTATACAAGTCAATGGCTGGGCCTAAACTACCTCACCACAGCTGTGCGCCCACATTTCTCCTCCCCCCACACACGCTCTATACACACTCCTATACAAGTCAATGGCTGGGCCTAAACTACCTCAGTCACCACAGCTGTGCGCCCTCATTTCTCCTCCCCCCCACACACGCTCTATACACACTCCTATACAAGTCAATGGCTGGGCCTAAACTACCTCAGTCACCACAGCTGTGCACCCACATTTCTCCTCCCCCCACACACACTCTATACACACTCCTATACAAGTCAATGGCTGGGCCTAAACTACCTCAGTCACCACAGCTGTGCGCCCTCATTTCTCCTCCCCTCACACACGCTCTATACACACTCCTATACAAGTCAATGGCTGGGCCTAAACTACCTCACCACAGCTGTGCGCCCTCATTTCTCCTCCCCCCACACACGCTCTATACACACTCCTATACAAGTCAATGGCTGGGCCTAAACTACCTCACCACAGCTGTGCGCCCACATTTCTCCTCCCCCCACACACGCTCTATACACACTCCTATACAAGTCAATGGCTGGGCCTAAACTACCTCACCACAGCTGTGCACCCACATTTCTCCTCCCCCCACACACGCTCTATACACACTCCTATACAAGTCAATGGCTGGGCCTAAACTACCTCACCACAGCTGTGCACCCACATTTCTCCTCCCCCCACACACGCTCTATACACAGTCCTATACAAGTCAATGGCTGGGCCTAAACTACCTCACCACAGCTGTGCGCCCACATTTCTCCTCCCCCCACACACGCTCTATACACACTCCTATACAAGTCAATGGCTGGGCCTAAACTACCTCAGTCACCACAGCTGTGCACCCACATTTCTCCTCCCCCCACACACGCTCTATACACACTCCTATACAAGTCAATGGCTGGGCCTAAACTACCTCAGTCACCACAGCTGTGCACCCACATTTCTCCTCCCCCCACACACGCTCTATACACACTCCTATACAAGTCAATGGCTGGGCCTAAACTACCTCAGTCACCACAGCTGTGCGCCCTCATTTCTCCTCCCCCCCACACACGCTCTATACACACTCCTATACAAGTCAATGGCTGGGCCTAAACTACCTCAGTCACCACAGCTGTGCACCCACATTTCTCCTCCCCCACACACGCTCTATACACACTCCTATACAAGTCAATGGCTGGGCCTAAACTACCTCACCACAGCTGTGCGCCCACATTTCTCCTCCCCCCACACACGCTCTATACACACTCCTATACAAGTCAATGGCTGGGCCTAAACTACCTCAGTCACCACAGCTGTGCGCCCTCATTTCTCCTCCCCCCCACACACGCTCTATACACACTCCTATACAAGTCAATGGCTGGGCCTAAACTACCTCAGTCACCACAGCTGTGCACCCACATTTCTCCTCCCCCCACACACACTCTATACACACTCCTATACAAGTCAATGGCTGGGCCTAAACTACCTCAGTCACCACAGCTGTGCGCCCACATTTCTCCTCCCCCCACACACGCTCTATACACACTCCTATACAAGTCAATGGCTGGGCCTAAACTACCTCACCACAGCTGTGCGCCCTCATTTCTCCTCCCCCCACACACGCTCTATACACACTCCTATACAAGTCAATGGCTGGGCCTAAACTACCTCACCACAGCTGTGCGCCCACATTTCTCCTCCCCCCACACACGCTCTATACACACTCCTATACAAGTCAATGGCTGGGCCTAAACTACCTCACCACAGCTGTGCGCCCACATTTCTCCTCCCCCCCACACACGCTCTATACACACTCCTATACAAGTCAATGGCTGGGCCTAAACTACCTCAGTCACCACAGCTGTGCACCCACATTTCTCCTCCCCCCACACACGCTCTATACACACTCCTATACAAGTCAATGGCTGGGCCTAAACTACCTCAGTCACCACAGCTGTGTGCCCACATTTCTCCTCCCCCCACACACGCTCTATACACACTCCTATACAAGTCAATGGCTGGGCCTAAACTACCTCACCACAGCTGTGCGCCCTCATTTCTCCTCCCCCCACACACACTCTATACACACTCCTATACAAGTCAATGGCTGGGCCTAAACTACCTCAGTCACCACAGCTGTGCGCACACATTTCTCCTCCCCCCACACACGCTCTATACACACTCCTATACAAGTCAATGGCTGGGCCTAAACTACCTCACCACAGCTGTGCGCCCACATTTCTCCTCCCCCCCACACACGCTCTATACACACTCCTATACAAGTCAATGGCTGGGCCTAAACTACCTCAGTCACCACAGCTGTGCACCCACATTTCTCCTCCCCCCACACACGCTCTATACACACTCCTATACAAGTCAATGGCTGGGCCTAAACTACCTCACCACAGCTGTGCGCCCACATTTCTCCTCCCCCCCACACACGCTCTATACACACTCCTATACAAGTCAATGGCTGGGCCTAAACTACCTCACCACAGCTGTGCGCCCACATTTCTCCTCCCCCCACACACGCTCTATACACACTCCTATACAAGTCAATGGCTGGGCCTAAACTACCTCACCACAGCTGTGCACCCACATTTCTCCTCCCCCCACACACGCTCTATACACACTCCTATACAAGTCAATGGCTGGGCCTAAACTACCTCAGTCACCACAGCTGTGCGCCCTCATTTCTCCTCCCCCCACACACGCTCTATACACACTCCTATACAAGTCAATGGCTGGGCCTAAACTACCTCACCACAGCTGTGCGCCCACATTTCTCCTCCCCCCACACACGCTCTATACACACTCCTATACAAGTCAATGGCTGGGCCTAAACTACCTCACCACAGCTGTGCGCCCACATTTCTCCTCCCCCCCACACACGCTCTATACACACTCCTATACAAGTCAATGGCTGGGCCTAAACTACCTCAGTCACCACAGCTGTGCACCCACATTTCTCCTCCCCCCACACACGCTCTATACACACTCCTATACAAGTCAATGGCTGGGCCTAAACTACCTCAATCACCACAGCTGTGTGCCCACATTTCTCCTCCCCCCACACACGCTCTATACACACTCCTATACAAGTCAATGGCTGGGCCTAAACTACCTCACCACAGCTGTGCGCCCTCATTTCTCCTCCCCCCACACACACTCTATACACACTCCTATACAAGTCAATGGCTGGGCCTAAACTACCTCAGTCACCACAGCTGTGCGCACACATTTCTTCTCCCCCCACACACGCTCTATACACACTCCTATACAAGTCAATGGCTGGGCCTAAACTACCTCACCACAGCTGTGCGCCCACATTTCTCCTCCCCCCCACACACGCTCTATACACACTCCTATACAAGTCAATGGCTGGGCCTAAACTACCTCAGTCACCACAGCTGTGCACCCACATTTCTCCTCCCCCCACACACGCTCTATACACACTCCTATACAAGTCAATGGCTGGGCCTAAACTACCTCACCACAGCTGTGCGCCCACATTTCTCCTCCCCCCCACACACGCTCTATACACACTCCTATACAAGTCAATGGCTGGGCCTAAACTACCTCACCACAGCTGTGCGCCCACATTTCTCCTCCCCCCACACACGCTCTATACACACTCCTATACAAGTCAATGGCTGGGCCTAAACTACCTCACCACAGCTGTGCACCCACATTTCTCCTCCCCCCACACACGCTCTATACACACTCCTATACAAGTCAATGGCTGGGCCTAAACTACCTCAGTCACCACAGCTGTGCGCCCACATTTCTCCTCCCCCCACACACGCTCTATACACACTCCTATACAAGTCAATGGCTGGGCCTAAACTACCTCACCACAGCTGTGCGCCCACATTTCTCCTCCCCCCACACACGCTCTATACACACTCCTATACAAGTCAATGGCTGGGCCTAAACTACCTCACCACAGCTGTGCGCCCACATTTCTCCTCCCCCCACACACGCTCTATACACACTCCTATACAAGTCAATGGCTGGGCCTAAACTACCTCAGTCACCACAGCTGTGCGCCCTCATTTCTCCTCCCCCCCACACACGCTCTATACACACTCCTATACAAGTCAATGGCTGGGCCTAAACTACCTCAGTCACCACAGCTGTGCACCCACATTTCTCCTCCCCCCACACACACTCTATACACACTCCTATACAAGTCAATGGCTGGGCCTAAACTACCTCAGTCACCACAGCTGTGCGCCCTCATTTCTCCTCCCCTCACACACGCTCTATACACACTCCTATACAAGTCAATGGCTGGGCCTAAACTACCTCACCACAGCTGTGCGCCCTCATTTCTCCTCCCCCCACACACGCTCTATACACACTCCTATACAAGTCAATGGCTGGGCCTAAACTACCTCACCACAGCTGTGCGCCCACATTTCTCCTCCCCCCACACACGCTCTATACACACTCCTATACAAGTCAATGGCTGGGCCTAAACTACCTCACCACAGCTGTGCACCCACATTTCTCCTCCCCCCACACACGCTCTATACACACTCCTATACAAGTCAATGGCTGGGCCTAAACTACCTCACCACAGCTGTGCACCCACATTTCTCCTCCCCCCACACACGCTCTATACACACTCCTATACAAGTCAATGGCTGGGCCTAAACTACCTCACCACAGCTGTGCGCCCACATTTCTCCTCCCCCCACACACGCTCTATACACACTCCTATACAAGTCAATGGCTGGGCCTAAACTACCTCAGTCACCACAGCTGTGCACCCACATTTCTCCTCCCCCCACACACGCTCTATACACACTCCTATACAAGTCAATGGCTGGGCCTAAACTACCTCAGTCACCACAGCTGTGCACCCACATTTCTCCTCCCCCCACACACGCTCTATACACACTCCTATACAAGTCAATGGCTGGGCCTAAACTACCTCAGTCACCACAGCTGTGCGCCCTCATTTCTCCTCCCCCCCACACACGCTCTATACACACTCCTATACAAGTCAATGGCTGGGCCTAAACTACCTCAGTCACCACAGCTGTGCACCCACATTTCTCCTCCCCCACACACGCTCTATACACACTCCTATACAAGTCAATGGCTGGGCCTAAACTACCTCACCACAGCTGTGCGCCCACATTTCTCCTCCCCCCACACACGCTCTATACACACTCCTATACAAGTCAATGGCTGGGCCTAAACTACCTCAGTCACCACAGCTGTGCGCCCTCATTTCTCCTCCCCCCCACACACGCTCTATACACACTCCTATACAAGTCAATGGCTGGGCCTAAACTACCTCAGTCACCACAGCTGTGCACCCACATTTCTCCTCCCCCCACACACACTCTATACACACTCCTATACAAGTCAATGGCTGGGCCTAAACTACCTCAGTCACCACAGCTGTGCGCCCACATTTCTCCTCCCCCCACACACGCTCTATACACACTCCTATACAAGTCAATGGCTGGGCCTAAACTACCTCACCACAGCTGTGCGCCCTCATTTCTCCTCCCCCCACACACGCTTTATACACACTCCTATACAAGTCAATGGCTGGGCCTAAACTACCTCACCACAGCTGTGCGCCCACATTTCTCCTCCCCCCACACACGCTCTATACACACTCCTATACAAGTCAATGGCTGGGCCTAAACTACCTCACCACAGCTGTGCGCCCACATTTCTCCTCCCCCCCACACACGCTCTATACACACTCCTATACAAGTCAATGGCTGGGCCTAAACTACCTCAGTCACCACAGCTGTGCACCCACATTTCTCCTCCCCCCACACACGCTCTATACACACTCCTATACAAGTCAATGGCTGGGCCTAAACTACCTCAGTCACCACAGCTGTGTGCCCACATTTCTCCTCCCCCCACACACGCTCTATACACACTCCTATACAAGTCAATGGCTGGGCCTAAACTACCTCACCACAGCTGTGCGCCCTCATTTCTCCTCCCCCCACACACACTCTATACACACTCCTATACAAGTCAATGGCTGGGCCTAAACTACCTCAGTCACCACAGCTGTGCGCACACATTTCTCCTCCCCCCACACACGCTCTATACACACTCCTATACAAGTCAATGGCTGGGCCTAAACTACCTCACCACAGCTGTGCGCCCACATTTCTCCTCCCCCCCACACATGCTCTATACACACTCCTATACAAGTCAATGGCTGGGCCTAAACTACTTCAGTCACCACAGCTGTGCACCCACATTTCTCCTCCCCCCACACACGCTCTATACACACTCCTATACAAGTCAATGGCTGGGCCTAAACTACCTCACCACAGCTGTGCGCCCACATTTCTCCTCCCCCCCACACACGCTCTATACACACTCCTATACAAGTCAATGGCTGGGCCTAAACTACCTCACCACAGCTGTGCGCCCACATTTCTCCTCCCCCCACACACGCTCTATACACACTCCTATACAAGTCAATGGCTGGGCCTAAACTACCTCACCACAGCTGTGCACCCACATTTCTCCTCCCCCCACACGCGCTCTATACACACTCCTATACAAGTCAATGGCTGGGCCTAAACTACCTCAGTCACCACAGCTGTGCGCCCTCATTTCTCCTCCCCCCACACACGCTCTATACACACTCCTATACAAGTCAATGGCTGGGCCTAAACTACCTCAGTCACCACAGCTGTGCGCCCACATTTCTCCTCCCCCCACACACGCTCTATACACACTCCTATACAAGTCAATGGCTGGGCCTAAACTACCTCACCACAGCTGTGCGCCCACATTTCTCCTCCCCCCACACACGCTCTATACACACTCCTATACAAGTCAATGGCTGGGCCTAAACTACCTCACCACAGCTGTGCGCCCACATTTCTCCTCCCCCCCACACACGCTCTATACACACTCCTATACAAGTCAATGGCTGGGCCTAAACTACCTCAGTCACCACAGCTGTGCGCCCTCATTTCTCCTCCCCCCCACACACGCTCTATACACACTCCTATACAAGTCAATGGCTGGGCCTAAACTACCTCAGTCACCACAGCTGTGCACCCACATTTCTCCTCCCCCCACACACACTCTATACACACTCCTATACAAGTCAATGGCTGGGCCTAAACTACCTCAGTCACCACAGCTGTGCGCCCTCATTTCTCCTCCCCTCACACACGCTCTATACACACTCCTATACAAGTCAATGGCTGGGCCTAAACTACCTCACCACAGCTGTGCGCCCTCATTTCTCCTCCCCCCACACACGCTCTATACACACTCCTATACAAGTCAATGGCTGGGCCTAAACTACCTCACCACAGCTGTGCGCCCACATTTCTCCTCCCCCCACACACGCTCTATACACACTCCTATACAAGTCAATGGCTGGGCCTAAACTACCTCACCACAGCTGTGCGCCCTCATTTCTCCTCCCCCCACATCTTTCTAGTCAGGTAGTTGTGTGATGATTGGCGGCTGTGTGCGGCACCTGTGGGCTCCCTGGAGGGTGAAGAGGTCACATTTATACTACAGGAGTCCAAACAAGGCCACACCCTCTTATTATGGGATGTATGACATCATAATAGGGGGAGGGGACATTTATACTACAGGAGTCCAAACAAGGCCCAAGACAAAGAGGACGGCGCCCTCTAAGTGCAGCGTGTATCATACAACACATTTATTACAAGGGATTAAAAGCACTCAGCAGTGTAAGGTGAGGAGTATTTATTGATTCGTTAGGGTGTTAATACTACTACTACTACTATCCCTGCTCATATTACTACTACTCCTACTAATACTACCTATACTACAAGTACTACTACTCATATTACTACTACTCCTACTAAAACTATCTACACTACTACTACCACTCATACTACTAATAATACTACCTATACTACTACTACTCATACGGCTACTCCTACTACTACATATACTACTACTATTCCTACTAATACTACCTATACTATTAATACCACTCATACTACTACTACTCATACAGCTACTACTACTACTACCCCTGCTCATATTACTACTACTACTACTCCTACTAATACTACCCATACTACTACTACTCCTACAGCTACTACTACTAATATTACTATTACTGCTACTAATACTACTTATACTACTACTACTCATGCTACTCCTACCTTTACTACCACTACCCCTGCTCATATTACTACTACTCATACAGCTACTTATACTAATACTACCTATACTACTACTACCATTTATACTAGTACTACGCATACAGCTACTTCTACTACCCCTGCTCATGTTACTGCTACTACTACTACTACCTATATTACTCATACAGCTACTACTACTCCTACTAATACTACTTACACTACTACTACTCCTACCACTCATACTACTACTACCACTCATACTACTACTACTACTAATACTACCCCTGCTCATATTACTACTACTCCTACTAATACTACCTATACTACTAGTACTACTACTCATACAGCTACTACTACTACATATACTACTATTCCTACTAATACTACCTATACCACTACTACCCCTGCTCATATTACTACTACTCCTACTAAAACTACACTACTACTATCACTCATACTACTAATAATACTACCTATACTACTACTACTCATACGGCTACTCCTACTACTACATATACTACTACTATTCCTACCAATACTACCTAAACTACTAATACCACTCATACTACTACTACTCATACAGCTACTACTACTACTACTACTACTACTACTACTACTACCCCTGCTCATATTACTACTACTACTACTCCTACTAATACTACCTATACTACTACTGCTCCTACAGCTACTACTACTAATATTACTATTACTGCTACTAATACTACTTATACTACTACTACTCATGCTACTCCTACTACTGCTACCTATACTACCACTACCCCTGCTCATATTACTACTACTCATACAGCTACTTCTGCTAATACTACCTATACTACTACTACCATTTATACTAGTACTACTCATACAGCTACTTCTACTACCCCTGCTCATGTTACTACTACTACTACTACTACCTATATTACTCATACAGCTACTACTACTCCTACTAATACTACTTATACTACTACTACTCCTACCACTCATACTACTATTACCACTCATACTACTACTACTACTAATACTACCCCTGCTCATATTACTACTACTGCTACTAATACTACCTAGACTACAACTCATACAGCTACTTATACTACTACTTATACTACTACTTCTACTAATACTACCTATACTACTACTACCCCTGCTAATTCTAACTATACTACTACTACCACTCATACTACTACTACTCATACTGCTACCACTACTACCTCTACCCCTGCTCATATTACTACTACTCCTACTAATACTACCTATACTAATACTGCTACTACTTCTACTACTACTCATACAGCTACTCCTACTGCTACTACTCCTCCTACTAATACTACCTATACTACTACTACCACTCATACTACTACTACTACTACTACTCATACAGCTACTCCTCCTCTTACTACTACTAACCCTGCTCATATTACTACTATTTCTACTAATACTACTACTACTACTACTACTACTACTACACCTGCTCATATTACTACTACCACTCATACTACTACTACTACTACTACTCATACAGCTACTCCTACTACTACTACCCCTGCTCATATTACTACTACTAATACTACTACTACCACTCATACTACTACTACTAATAATGCTACTCCTACTACTTCTACTCATACTACTACTACTAATTTTACTAATACTCTTACTACTACTCATTCTGCTACTACTACTCATTCTACTCATTATTCTAATACTACTACTCATACTAATACTACTACTGTTACTCCTACTACTACTATTGCTCATTCTACTGCCACTCGTACTACTACTACTAATATTACTACTACTCATACTAATAATACTACTCCTACTACTCATACTTCTACTCATTCTATTACTAATCGTTCTACTACTACTACTACTCATACTAATACTACTACTCATTCTATTACTACTCATGCTACTAATTATTCTACTACTACTACTACTACTCCTACTAATACTACTACTCATACTACTACTGCTACTCATACTACTTCTCATACTACTACTATTGCTCATTCTACTACTATTACTCCTTCTACTACTACTACTACTCATACTACTAATACTACTATTCATATTAATACTACTACTTCTCATTGCTTATTCTACTTGTCCTTATACTAATACTACTACTCATACTACTACTGCTACTCATACTACTACTCATCCTAATACTACCTTTCATACTACTACTACTACTACTACTACTACTACTACTACTACTATTGCTCATTCTACTTCTCCCCATACTACTACTTATACTACTACTACTCATACTACTACTGCTACTGATGCTACTACTATTTCTCATACCCCTACTACTACTACTACTACTCATACAGCTGCTCCTACTACTACTACCCCTGCTCATATTACTACTACTCCTACTAATACTACCTATACTATTAGTACTACTACCCATACAGCTACCACTACTACTACTACATATACTACTACTTTTCCTACTAATAGTACTTATACTACTACTACTCCTACCACTCATACTACTACTACCACTCATACTACTACTACTACTACTAATACTACCCCTGCTCATATTACTACTACTGCTACTAATACTACCTATACTACTACTCATGCAGCTACTTATACTACTACTTACACTACTACTTCTACTAATACTACCTATACTACTACTACCCCTGCTAATTCTAACTATACTACTACTACCACTCATACAACTACTACTACTACTACGCATACTGCTAACACTACTACCTCTACCCCTGCTCATATTACTACTACTCCTACTAATACTACCTATACTAGTACTACTACTACTCATACAGCTACTCCTACTACCACTTATACTACTACTACTCCTACTAATACTACCTATACTACTACTAACACTCATACTACTACTACTACTACTACTACTACTCATACAGCTACTCCTCCTCCTACTACTACTAACCCTGCTCATATTACTACTATTTCTACTAATACTAATACTAATTACTACTCATACAGCTACTCCTACTACTACTACTACCCCTGCTCATATTACTACTACCACTCATACTACTACTACTACTACTACTCATACAGCTACTCCTACTCCTACTACTACTACCCCTGCTCATATTACTACTACTAATACTTCTACTACCACTCATACTACTACTACTCATACTAATAATGCTACTCCTACTACTTCTACTCATACTACTACTACTAATTCTACTAATACTCATACTACTACTCATTCTGCTACTACTACTCATTCTACTCATTATTCTAATACTACTCATACTAATACTACTACTGCTACTCCTACTATTGCTCATTCTACTACCACTCCTACTACTACTACTCATATTAATAATACTACTCCTACTACTCATACTACTAATTCTACTCATTCTACTACTCCTTAGACTACTAATCGTTCTACTACTACTACTCATACTAATACTACTACTCATTCTATTACTACTCATGCTACTAATTATTCTACTACTACGACTCCTACTAATACTACTACTCATACTACTACTGCTACTCATACTACTTCTCATACTACTACTATTGCTCATTCTACTACTATTACTCATTCTACTACTACTACTACTCATACTACTAATACTACTATTCATACTAATACTACTACTGCTACTCCATACTACTACTCATCCTACTACTACTTCTCATTGCTCATTCTACTTCTCCTCATACTACTACTGCTACTCGTACTACTCCTACTACTACTCACACTACTTCTCATAATACTACTATTGCTCATTCTACTTGTCCTTATACTACTACTCATACTAATACTACTACTGCTACTCATACTACTACTCATCCTAATACTACCTTTCATAATACTACTACTACTGCTCATTCTACTTCTCCTCATACTACTACTTATACTACTACTACTCATACTACTACTGCTACTGATGCTACTACTACTTCTCATACCCCTACTACTACTACTCATACAGCTGCTCCTACTACTACTACCCCTGCTCATATTACTACTACTCCTACTAATACTACCTATACTATTAGTACTACTACTCATACAGCTACCACTACTACTACATATACTACTACTATTCCTACTAATACTACCTATACTACTACTACCACTCATACTATTACTACTCCTACAGCTACTACTACTAATTTTACTACTACTGCTACTAATACTATGAATACTACTACTGCTCATATTACTACTACTCCTACTAATACTACTACTACCACTCCTACTACTCATACAGCTACTACTACTACTACTACTACCCCTGCTCATATTACTCCTCCTCCTACTAATACTACCTACACTACTACTACCAACTCATTATACTACTACTCATACTACTACTACAACTACTACTACCCCTGCTCATATTATTACTACTCCTACTAATACTACTACGACCACTCATACTACTACTAATACTAATAATGCTACTCCTACTACTTCTACTACTACTACTAATTCTACTAATACTCATACTACTACTGATTCTACTACTACTACTCATTCTACTCATTATTATACTACTATTACTACTCATACTAATACTACTACTCCTACTTCTACTATTGCTCATTCTCCTACAACTCGTACTACTACTAATATTACTACTACTCATACTAATAATACTACTCCTACTTCTACTCCTACTCATTCTACTACTCCTCAGATTACTAATCGTTCTACTACTACTCATACTAATACTACTACTCATTCTACTAATTATTCTACTACTACTACTACTACTATGTATACTGCTGCTCATACAGCTACCCCTACTACTACTACTACTACTACTACTACTACTATCCCTGCTCATATTACTACTCCTCTTACTAATACTACCTATACTACTACTACCACTCCTACTGCTACTACTACTCATACAGCTACTACTACTACCCCTGCTCATATTACTACTCCTCCTACCAATACTACCTATACTACTACTACCACTCCTACTACTACTACTACCCTTGCTCATGTTACTACTCCTCCTACTAATACTACCTATACTACTACTACCACTCCTCCTACTACTACTACTACTCATACAGCTACTACTACTACTACTACTACTACCCCTGCTCATATTACTCCTACTCCTACTAAAACTACCTACACTACTACTACCGACTCATTCTACTACAACTACTAATACTACTACTCACCCTACTACTACTACTACTACTACTACTGCTACTACTACTACCCCTGCTCATGTTACTACTACTCCTACTAATACTACCTATGCTACTAGTACTACTACTCATACAGCTACTCTTACTACTACGTATACTACTATTATTCCTACTAATATTACCTATACTACATACTACCACTCATACTACTACTACTACTACTCCTCATACAGCTACTCCTCCTACTACTACTACCCCTGCTCATATTACTACTATTACTACTACTAGTACTCATACAGCTACTACTACTACTGCTACTACTACCCCTGCTCATATTACTCCTACTACTACTAATACTACTGCTACCTTTCATACTACTACTACTACTCCTCATCATACAGCTACTCCAACTCCTACTATTACTACTACCCCTGCTCATATTACTCCTACTCCTACTAATACTACTACTACCACTCCTACTACTACTACTAATCATACAGCTACTACTACTACTACCCCTGCTCATATTACTACTACTAATACTACTACTACCACTCATACTACTACTACTAATCATACAACTACTACTACTACTACGCCTGCTCATATTACTACTACTCCTACTAATACTACCTACACTACTACTACCAACTCATACTACTACTACTACTCATACAGCTACTACTACTACCCCTGCTCATGTTACTACTACTCCTACTAATACTACCTATGCTACTAGTACTACTACTCATACAGCTACTCTTACTACTACGTATACTACTACTATTCCTACTAATACTACCTATACTACTACTACCACTCATACTACTACTACTACTACTCCTCATACAGCTACTCCTCCTACTACTACTACCCCTGCTCATATTACTACTATTACTACTACTACTACTACTACTACTCATACAGCTACTACTACTACTGCTACTACTACCCCTGCTCATATTACTCCTACTAATACTACCACTCATACTACTACTACTACTCCTCCTCATCATACAGCTACTCCTACTACTACCCCTGCTCATATTACTCCTACTCCTACTAATACTACTACTACCACTCATACTACTACTACTAATCATACAGCTACTACTACTACTACCCCTGCTCATATTACTACTACTAATACTACTACTACCACTCATACTACTACTACTAATCATACAACTACTACTACGCCTGCTCATATTACTACTACTCCTACTAATACTACCTACACTACTACTACCAACTCATACTACTACTACTACTCATACAGCTACTGCTACCCCTGCTCATGTTACTACTACTCCTACTAATACTACCTATGCTACTAGTACTACTACTCATACAGCTACTCCTACTACTACATATACTACTACTATTCCTACTAATACTACCTATACTACCACTCATAATACTACTACTACTACGTATACTACTCCTCATACAGCTACTCCTCCTACTACTACTACCCCTGCTCATATTACTACTATTCCTACTACTTCTACCACTCATACTACTACTACTACTACTACTACTACTACCCCTGCTCATATTACTCCTACTCCTACTAATACTACTACTACCACCACTCACACTACTACTACTAATCATACAGCTACTACTACTACTACTACTACTACCACCCCTGCTCATATTACTACTCCTACTAATGCTACCTATACTACTATTACCACTCCTACTACTACTACTACTCATACAGCTACTACTACCACTGCTCATGTTACTACTCCTCCTACTAATACTACCTATACTACTACTACTACTCATACTCATACTACTACTACTACTACTACCCCTGCTCATATTACTACTACTACTACTTACACTACTACTACCAACTCATTCTACTACAACTACTAATACTACTACTCATACTACTACTACTACTACTACTACTACTACTACTACCCCTGCTCATATTACTACTACTCCTACTAATACTACTACGACCACTCATACTACTACTAATACTAATAATGCTACTCCTACTACTTCTACTTCTACTACTACTAATTCTACTAATACTCATACTACTACTCATTCTACTACTACTACTCATTCTACTCATTATTCTACTACTCATACTAATACTACTACTCCTACTACTACTATTGCTCATTCTCCTACCACTTGTACTACTACTACTACTACTACTACTAATATTACTACTACTCATACTAATAATACTACTCCTACCTCTACTCATTCTACTACTACTCAGACTACTAATTGTTCTACTACTACTACTCATACTAATACTACTACTCATTCTACTAATTATTCTACTACTCATACTACTACTACTATGTATACTGCTGCTCATACAGCTACTCCTACTACTACTACTACTACCCCTGCTCATATTACTACTACTCTAACTAATATTACCTATACTACTACTGCCACTCATACTACTACTAATTTTACTACTACTACTAATACTCATACTAATAATACTACTCCTACTACTTCATACTTCTACTACTACACATTCCACTACTCATAATACTACTACTTCTACTCATACTACTAATCATTCTAATACTCATACTAATTGTTAGGTACCTGGTAGTAGAAGACCTCTCATACAACGCTGGTTCAGGAGCCACTGGAGTGGGGACAATGGTCTCCTGAGCACAGTGGAGTAGGAGTGCCTGTTGAAGTAGAGTCTCTGATGCTGGAGCAGGGTGGAGATCCCTCCAGGGATGGCTGGACTGCAGGTAAGGTGGTAACTGGAAGCGAATTGCCCGAGTTTGGTGGGAATGTGATGAGAACGGAATCATTAGCAGTAATCGGCATGGATTCATGAGGAATCCCGGAGACATGGTGGATCCAGATAAAGGAAGACCCGGAGACATGGTCTTGTGCGTTTTTACCGCCTTTTGCCACGATTTGCATTATTAAATCTGCCCGACAACAAATTAAAAAAATTAAAATAAACAACTAAAAATACAAATTTCTGTAAAAAAACGCAGAAATCTCAGCAATAAGCTCTGCAGAAACTCTGAGAAGCGACATGAATAGATATGAATGGAGGCGGAGCCCCGATCACACCGGTGTGACTTGTCATGTCATTAGACAGTTCCAGGTCACATGACAAGTCACATCCTATTGTCAGCAATGGAACCGATGGAATCTCTGTGACTTTGTGCCTCGGCACTGATTGGAAGAAGAAGGTCCCTGCAGTATTTGTGGTGATTTCCGGTGTGATTTCCATAGACATCTGTGTATGAAGAGGATCAGATCTCAGACAAGTATCACCTGGAATTGTGCTGACCGGATACTATGAAATCCGGAGACTTCAAGTGAAATCTCACAATATGAAAGTCACATCAATGTGAACCACGGCTTAAAGTGATCGGAAAACTATTCATTCCAATTATACAAATCAAATCCAAAACATTTTCTGTATAGATAAAAAAAAAACATTCTAAATACATTTTATTCCTTTTTATAAGTGATCACATTCCCTCTATTCTCAGCTGCAGAAGAGCTGGGGGAGGAGAAGCAGCAGCACACTGGTCTTCCCAGTGAATGACTGTGCAGGGGGAGGTGTCAGGACAAGTCTGATCATTGGAGGAGAGCACACTGAGCTCCCAGCATAGCTAGAGAACTGACCATGGTGAGCTCTCCTGCTTAGTGTGGTCAGTTTTTAAAGCGGTAGTAAACCACTGGCTTTTTTTTAAACCTGCAAGGCAATGTGATAATGTGCTAGTATGGAGCACAGAGTCCTGACCTCAGACCCATAGAACACCTTTGGGATGAATTGGAAAAGAGACTGCGAGGCAGACCTTCTCATCCAACATCAGTGCCTGACCTCACAAATGCTCTTCTGGAAGATGGTCAAACATTCCCATAGACACCCTCCTAAACCTTGTGTACGGCCTTCCCAGAAGAGATGAAGCTGTTATAGCTGCACAGGGCGGAGCCAACTCAATATTGAACCCTCCGGACTAAGACTGGGAGGTCATTAAAGTTCATGTGTGTGGAAAGGCAGGCGTCCCAATACTTTTGGTAATATAGTGGAAAGGCAGGCGTCCCAATACTTTTGGTAATATAGTGTGTGGAAAGGCAGGCGTCCCAATACTTTTGGTAATCTAGTGTAGATTTGGTGAATCTAAGGTTGATTGTACGGACAGATTGTAAGGTGTATGGTCATCTTTAGATTTACCAATCGCCATGTAAGGTGAGGATTGGTCTAAATCAGGATCTGTTTCCACTAATGTGACTCTAAAGTCGCACAATTATAAAATGTGAATTTCCGCTCTCGGAATCAAAGTATTGCGGCGCCTATTCAAAGTGGCGATGATTTGATCGGGTTCTATTGAAATCGAAGGGCTGTGACTTGTCACATGACTCGGGGTGTCCAAAGTCACATGACAAGTCACACTCGTGGAAACGAAGCCTCAATGTTACATTTCTATCCAATCAGACGATCTCTCGCTCTACAAAACTGATACTAAATCTATAAGAGATCGATCGATTGTAAAGTGTGTGATGTGCTGACATAGGGGGAAATAACGGGACTTTGTCCATGCTTCCTCTCAATCAAACACCCGCTAAAAAGATTTATTATTATCCAATAGAAACAAAGCGGAAAGCTCCTCGGAGCCCGATGTGGGCGGGGCAGACACCGGTGCGGCGTGGCCCCTCCCCCATAAAACGGACATGTCAGACAACTGTGCTAAATGGGGAAAATTGTTACAAATTCTCCATTGTTCTTTTTTTCCTCCCAGTAGAACACAGATCGATCGCTTTCAGGTCACAAGATCTGCCGGATTTTATCACCAAATTGTACAAACACCGCGCACGTAATAATACAAAACGTGACTTCCCTTCCCCCACCAGACCAACGCCGGGCGCTCTCCTCTCCGCTCTCCGCTCCTCTCCTCTCCTCTCCGCTCCTCTCCTCTCCGCTCTCCTCTCCTCTCCTCTCCTCTCCTCTCCGCTCTCCTCTCCTCTCCGCTCTCCGCTCCTCTCCTCTCCTCTCCGCTCCTCTCCTCTCCGCTCTCCTCTCCTCTCCTCTCCTCTCCTCTCCTCTCCGCTCTCCTCTCCTCTCCTCTCCGCTCTCCTCTCCTCTCCTCTCCTCTCCTCTCCGCTCTCCTCTCCTCTCCGCTCTCCTCTCCTCTCCGCTCTCCTCTCCTCTCCGCTCTCCTCTCCTCTCCGCTCTCCTCTCCGCTCTCCTCTCCTCTCCTCTCCTCTCCTCTCTGCTCTCCTCTCCGCTCTCCTCTCCGCTCTCCTCTCCTCTCCTCTCCTCTCCGCTCTCCTCTCTCCTCTCCTCTCCCCTCTCCTCTCCTCTCCGCTCTCCTCTCCTCTCCGCTCTCCTCTCTCCTCTCCTCTCCTCTCCTCTCCGCTCTCCTCTCTCCTCTCCTCTCCGCTCTCCTCTCCGCTCTCCCTGAGATCACCTTCCAGTCTGAAGGAGGGGTGTGGCTGAGCGATCGAGAGGCGTGTCCTCATCCCTTTATCTCTTTCATGGGAGGATTAGTCACAGCGCAGTGCCAGACTCCACCACTAGGGAGCAGCACTGAGCTCATTTCATACAATTCCATCAAATTCCTTCCACATACAACTCCTGTGTAAAAGACGATCGCTCCTTGGAACATGCCAGTTTGCGGGCGCTTTCCCTGTGCAGATTCCCCTCCCCCTCCCTCCTCTGCTCTCATAGAGCGTGTGAACACCAGAGAGATCACAGTGGGCGCTGGTAGAGGAGCGTTGTCAGGAGCAGCACTTCTGTATTTCCGAGTGACATTGGCGAGCAGCCGGCATGTGACCGTTATCAGAGGGGGGTGAACTCTGGTGGGCAGCGAGGGGCACAAGAGGCGGGCAGTACAGGGGCACCAATCAGTGACATGCCCTGTGTCTCCGCCCCTTTTCCCACACATTAAAGACGGCTCTGATCTCCACTTTGAAGCTCGTATTGTATAGAGTGGCCGCCATCCACGTCTTCTGGGCTCACTTTACCATCTGACTCCTCTTCTTCTTCTGATAATCCCCTCTGGTAAACAATCTCCCTATTTTTGTATCTTTGGGGATCGCTCCCTATTCCTTCCTTGTCTACAGACGTCACTAGAAGACTCGCCCCGCCCCCGGCCCCGCCCCCGGCCCCGCCCCCGCCCCCAGCCTCTACTCATTGGAGGAGATTCCCTGCAGGACAAGCCATTGGCTGTACTGAGCTTCATCTATGAAGAGCTGAGAGAACCATGTCTAGATCAAGAGCATTATCAACGCCTGACTTCCAATGACTCCGCGATGTAACCCGCGCGTGCGTGGGCTCCGCAAATCATCCAATCTTTTCCCACCAATAAAGATCTTCTAAATCTTGGAGTTTTTTCATCTTGATCCATCCAATGCTCCCCCCGGCCCCCAGTTTTACTTCCAGAAACCATGGAACTCCCGCCTCCTTCACGCCGCGCTTTTTCCCTCGCTGGAGGCCGATCGTCATTTATTAATACAGGTTTTCCAAGAAGAAGATTTACTGAGATGATTTTTATTTTGTTAGGAAATTCATGTTCTCTTTATAATTAGAATTGAGGATGTTCCTAATCTTAGAGAAAGATCATCAGCCTGGCACTGAGGAGCCGCCAGCGTTCCCTAGAAATCCCCTGAGAAGGAAAAGAACGATTGAAAGTTTAGAAGAGGAAGATGATTGAGAGATTCTGATTGGTCACACAAGGTGGTGTTTATGTGGAGAATGTCGGCCCAACAACAGAAGAATGGAAATGCTGCCAGTCATGGAATGAGGTGGAGTCTTTCTTCAGACATTGGACTTCCATGTGTAATAAACAAGGAAGAATCCAAGGAAAGATGTCCGACCAAAAGAATTCTTCTTCACCAAATCCACATGGAATCTGAAATCCTCACAAAGACTCAATTCTCATGATAATCGGGAGATTTTACTTACATTTTTATTTTTAATTTATTTTTTAACATTTATAAAACCCTTTTTACGCACTTGGCGTATTGCGGGCTCTATAGCGTTATAAATAGCGCCTTCAATACGCCCTCAAACATCCGATCCATTTCTCACAGTCCTGCCGGCACCATTTTTTGGAGCGTTGAAGGAGC
Organism: Aquarana catesbeiana; assembly: GCF_042186555.1. Taxonomy (NCBI): domain Eukaryota; kingdom Metazoa; phylum Chordata; class Amphibia; order Anura; family Ranidae; genus Aquarana; species Aquarana catesbeiana. The sequence continues at coordinate 211,110,639 of NC_133336.1, forward strand.
GTTGTGTTTAATACCCCTCCCCCGCTCCTGCCCATTGAATTCTATGGGACAGTACGACTATACCGCTGGGAATGTACCGCTGCAGCAGCGCATTACAGGGGCGCTTTAAACCCTTTCTCCTCCGCTAGCGGGGGGCATTTAACCGCCACGCTGGTGACCAAAATGCGCCTCCTATCCGCCAATAACGTAGCCGTCGCCAATAGCGTAGTTTTACCGAGGACACTATGGGGGTCTCAGTGTGAAAGGGGTCTTATTATTGGAGAAAATCATCATTTTTATATTGTTTTTATAATAAACATTTTGTATTCTATTTTTCTTTATTTCAATAACATAACATGTATAAAATCATTATGCTTCATCTTTTATTTGAAATGTTTACAATTATAAATCAAATAATAAAATGTCTATTTTGAAGCCCTTCTGGCCGGCTGTATGTAGAAAGACGTCGGGGGATGGGTTCTGTTCTTCTGATTGGACGTCTATTTTAGTCCATCATTATAACATAAGGGAGACGCAGCGCGGCCAAAGCGAGTGCCTAGTGTCAGTCGGACATCCCGCTCCTCAGATTGTGGTAAGAAGCCTCTGTCATCGCCTTATTGTCACGTGATTGGCTGTGACAAAGCGCAGTTCATCATCTCGTGGACCATGAGGTCCCGTTATACGCCATTTATCTTTTCACACTGACAGGGAGAGCCAATCGGATGTTCTCCCTATATGAGGGCGGTTCTCTGATCATCATCATCACATTGACTATCAGCACCGCCCCCTCCTATGTGACACACCCCCTTCTAAAAGTTATCAGTCAGCGGCCAATCAAAACACTGCTAACAGTCACCATCAAAGTGCCAATCAGTGCCGACCAGAGTGCCTGGAATTGCCCATCTCAGTGCCCTGCAGTAAAACATGTCAGGACTTCAGCATCAGTGATGGGCATCAGTGATCGCTGTCAGTGTAAGTCAGTACCGCCCATCTGTCAATCAGTGCCGCCTGTCATTGCCCATCAGTGCCGCCTGTCATTGCCCATCACAGCCGCCAGTCTGTGCCCATCAGTGCCGCCAGTCTGTGCCCATCAGTGCCATCTATCATTGCCCATCTCTGTTGCCTATCAGTGCCCATCAGTGCTGCATAACATTGTGGTCTATTGGTGCCCATCAGTGCAGATTATCATTGCTCCTGAATTCTACATATCAGTGCCGACTCATCAGTGTCCATCCTTTGCTGCCTCATCATTGCCCATCAGTAAAGCCTCATCATTTACTGTTATTGAACGCAAAATCAACTTTATTTATATCTAACAAATACAAAACAAATTTATTATTCCAAAGAATATAACATCTTTTAAATTTTATCAAAAAATAAAACCATTAAAGGTGATCAAGTACCATCATAAAAAATCTATTTGTGGGTAAAAAAAAATTATGAAATGTTGGATTGTGTGGAGTGTTACATGAGCGCTCAATTGTCATCTGAAGAGCGACAGAGCTGAAAGCATAAAATTGTCATGTGTGGGAATGGTTGAAAGTTACTGGTATATAAGAGGTTAATTTAAAAAATATTCATTTACCTCACAAGAATCTTCTATCACAATAATAAAGATAAAAACATATTGATGTTCTATATGTACAATAGTAAAATATGTCATATTATTATTTTAAAAAGATGCCTGAGAAGAGGAGCCTCCAGATCCTTCACAAACATGGTGCTGGTTTTCTGGGGAAGAATAGGAGAATTCCGATACCCTCGTGTGTTGTCTGGGCCATCCGAAATATGTATCCTGATCCCGATAATGAATACACTGCATTCAAATGGTCATCAGACTACAATGCTTCAGATATGGCATTAGAATAATTATTTTGTTAATAAATGTGATTTCTTAGTACATTCTTTCTTTAGCTTACAAACAGTTAAAAAATCATAATTGTTAATTTATTTTGAATAATATTTTTATTTCAAATGACCGTTTTTTTTTCTAACAATTTAAAATTGTATTTATGTTTCTTTTTACAATAAATATATTTAATTTCAAATAAATAATAATGTCTTGTTTTTCCTTTTGAAATTTCATATAAATAAAAAAATGGGTCTATACACTGTGCTAATATTAATAATAAAAAAATAAGAAACATATTATAAGCTAAATATTCTTTATTATTATTTTCTTTTATCCATAAAATTATATATTAAGTTGCATTTAGAAGAAAAATTTAATTTTTTTCAATACATACAACATTTTAAATTGTATATTTAAACAGTGTAATCTTATATTTATATAATTACATTATTAAAAAAATCAATTATTAATTTTTAGTGGAAACGAGAAAGATATTTAGAGAGCAGTTGATGTTTTTCCGGAGGTGGAAATTCTGCGATGTTTTCTGAAACATTGACCTGTCTGGAATGTAAAATGTTTGATTCCGGCAGTCTGGTCAATGACATCTCTGATCATCTCTTTCATGAATGATTGACTAGTTGCTTCATATACTTTGCCCACAACCCAGTCTTCTTCTTCTTCTTCTTCTTCTTCTTCTTCTTCTTCTTCTTTTTTTTGCCTTACTGAAGCCATACCGGTAACACAAAGCCCCCTTTATTTTCAATATTTTTTTGGGGTTTTGAAAAACTGCTTACAACCTGTTTATGTTGTGATTGTGGTCGAGGGCAGCAAGTTGTGTTCTTACAACCATGCTGTCCATAGAGAAGTGATGCCGTTTTCATCTATTGATTTCAACACCATACTATGAAACACTTCAACTTCACCTGTATGGTAAAAACCAGAAATCTCATCAAGGTCCTTCACCAGTCTCTGGTCTATGAATTATGGCATTTAAGTTCTGGTGAGCTGCAGATCCTTGTGTAAGCCCCTCATATTCCCTCTCTTCATCAGCAGGTATTGGCGTATGTGAACTCTGATTAAATAGGGAATTTCCATGCCATTCATCTACATTTGCTGCATGAAAACTCATTAAAATCCATTTTTCTTTTAGTAGAATAGGATTATCCTGACAAGTACTGGATGACCACCATCAATGATTTTTGGCTAAAGGAACCCGGCCAGCAAGTTCCCGAATGTTACTTTTTTTTACTTGCAGCCATAAGTTTGGCTCCGATTGATTTCGCCATATGCCAGACATCAAATTCCTGCCTAATTTGTGGGTATTTCTCCCTTATTATTTTTCGTATGGAGACATGTCTGTCCGTTGCAATGATTTTTACCTGCACTTGATCCCTTAAAACACGCTCCAAGGCCACAAGAAATGCCAAGTGACACTGAGGTACGACCAGTTTGCTCCACTTGGAAATCTAAGATGTAATCTGTTTCTGCGTCCATTAACGTATAGGTGCAGTACTTTGCATTGAAGCCAGGGGAATCACATTGTCCATCACCAATCAATGCTACACTATTATCAGCAATTTTTTCAATGTTCTTTGTTCGTTGATTTAACCAATGATGTTCAATAGTTGGGAAAATGAAATCTTTTTTTTGGTTATTATAATGTGTAGTTGCAGAAATACCATGCATTTGTACCATATATACTCGAGTATAAGTCGACCTGAATATAAGCCGAGGGACCTAATTTTACCACAAAAAACTGGGAAAACTTATTGACTCGAGTATAAGCCTAGGGTGAGAAGTGCGCAGCTACTGTAAGTGGAAAAAGAGGGTCAACAATGCCCATTTGCAGCCTCACTGTGCCCAATTGCATGTCTCACTGTGCCCATTTGCAGCCATAGGTCCCTCGAACTTCAAACACGGTAGTTAAGGGTTCCTAGATGCCCCCTAGCTGCAGCCAAAATTTGGGGTCTCTGGACCCTAAGGGTCCCGAAATGACTGCTGCAGATGGACACAGTTGACCAAATTTGGGGCCCCATATCTCGGGGCCACTTAGTACTAGGCACCCCAACTTTGGTGTACAAACCCAGTGGAACTAACACCACAATATATTCAAAGCTGGGGTTCCTAGCATCAAGTAGCCCCAAGATACAGGGCCCCAAAAATCGGTTCAGAAAATGTCAAGCACTTTTCTGCAGCAGAGAATGACATTTTCCGAACCAAATTTGGGGCCCCGTATCTCGGGGCCACTTGGTGCTAGGAACCCCAGCTTTAGATATGTTGTGGTACTAGTTCCCCTGGGTTTGCACACCATATTTGGGGTTCCTAGCACCGAGGTGCCCTGAGATACGAGGCCCCAAATTCGGTTCAGAAAATTACATTTTTTGCTGCAGAAAAGTGATTGACTGGAGTATAAGCCGAGGGGGGCACAAAAAAAGTGCTGAAAAACTCGTCTTATACTCGAGTATAATATAGAAAAAAAACTTTGAACCTTCAAATAATTGGACCCTCTGCTTACTATTGTGGATGAAATAAGCGAGTTTCCAGCTGGCATTCGCCCTAAAAATGGTTGGCTTTTCCACCATTTAAATGTATGGTGTTGACTGCACTCCGCATGTACTATTAAAGCAGAGCCTTTCATGAATATTTTTAAGAGCAATTATACTAGCAGTGCAATGAGGAACTTTTAAGCGATGAGATTGCATCAGTAATCGATCGAGGGATTCTTCAAACGCCAAAAATGTTTTCTGATTTGCCACATTGGCAGGTATTTTTTTTTCTTTGCGCACACATAAATATGAAAGATGTGGTTGCTTTAAATCAAAGTTTAAATGTTCTTCCTCCAATTCTTCCCAATAAATTTCCTCCTCTTCTTCTTGAAACGGATGATAAGATTTGTCTTGATCCTTTTTTTTTTCTTTGGGGAGCAAACGAAATATGAAAATCAATGTTTTCATGGTCAGGCAATGGTAGAGATTCTGGTCCGGTACTTTAATTGGTGATAATCCAAGAAGAAAAACATTTGGATCGTGATGTATTGTGGGCACATCACTTTTTTTTATAAATTCACTAATAGTTTTTAGTGTATAAGTTTCAGAAAACGATGATTGTAGAATATCTTCTTCACTTTGTTCAATTTGGAACAATCCTCGCATAGTACTTTGTGAAGTTGGTATTGGAGTCAATGGAGGTATTTCTACCAATCAGCAGTGTATAGGAACAGAGACTGTAGACGGATGTATTGGAGTCAATGGAGGTAGTTCTACCAATCAGCAGTGTATAGGAGCAGAGACTGTAGACGGAGGTATTGGAGTCAATGGAGGTAGTTCTACCAATCAGCAGTGTATAGGAGCAGAGACTGTAGACGGAGGTATTGGAGTCAATGGAGGTATTTCTACCAATCAGCAGTGTATAGGAGCAGGGACTGTAGACGGAGGTATTGGAGTCAATGGAGGTATTTCTACCAATCAGCAGTGTATAGGAACAGAGACTGTAGACGGAGGTATTGGAGTCAATGGAGGTAGTTCTACCAATCAGCAGTGTATAGGAACAGAGACTGTAGACGGAGGTATTGGAGTCAATGGAGGTAGTTCTACCAATCAGCAGTGTATAGGAACAGAGACTGTAGATGGAGGTATTGGAGTCAATGGAGGTAGTTCTACCAATCAGCAGTGTATAGGAACAGAGACTGTAGATGGAGGTATTGGAGTCAATGGAGGTATTTCTACCAATCAGCAGTGTATAGGAGCAGAGACTGTAGACGGAGGTATTGGAGTCAATAGAGGTAGTTCTACCAATCAGCAGTGTATAGGAACAGAGACTGTAGACGGAGGTATTGGAGTCAATGGAGGTAGTTCTACCAATCACCAGTGTATAGGAACAGAGACTGTAGACGGAGGTATTGGAGTCAATGGAGGTATTTCTACCAATCAGCAGTGTATAGGAGCAGAGACTGTAGACGGAGGTATTGGAGTCAATAGAGGTAGTTCTACCAATCAGCAGTGTATAGGAACAGAGACTGTAGACGGAGGTATTGGAGTCAATAGAGGTAGTTCTACCAATCAGCAGTGTATAGGAGCAGAGACTGTAGACGGAGGTATTGGAGTCAATGGAGGTAGTTCTACCAATCAGCAGTGTATAGGAGCAGAGACTGTAGACGGAGGTATTGGAGTCAATGGAGGTAGTTCTACCAATCAGCAGTGTATAGGAGCAGAGACTGTAGACGGAGATATTGGAGTCAATGGAGGTAGTTCTACCAATCAGCAGTGTATAGGAGCAGAGACTGTAGACGGAGGTATTGCATTCCTGTGTCTTCTTGGGTCTAACTTCCTTTGTACGGTGACATTGGACGCCTCAATGAATTCTTTTATATCTCGGTTTCTCTTTGATTTTCTGAGAATGCGAGTAAATAGTTCCGGTATTTGCTATTTCTACTTGATTATCAGATCGATAAACTCCGTTGGTTGATTAGCACCAGAAGTGTAAATGACACTGTCAGCCAATGTAGAGTCCACAGACTGAGGCCTTACCAGTTCACTGTCACTAACTTCTCATACAGAAACCCTCGACTGATCATTTAGTTCAGAAAGAGATTCCATCAATGTTTGAGTTGATGAAGATCTCATATCTATGAAGATTATAGATGATTGTGAAGGAATCTTCCCAGATTCGGTTCTTCAATGTTTTGAGTATTTGTGTTCAGATTCCACATGACAGATTTTTCTGTGTTCTTCTAAGAGCAGAGAAGGGTAATCTGTACTCTTCAGATGTTCTTCTAAGAGCAGAGAAGGGTAATCTGTACTCTTCAGATGTTCTTCTAAGAGCAGAGAAGGGTAATCTGTGCTCTTCAGATGTTCTTCTAAGAGCAGAGAAGGGTAATCTGTACTCTTCAGATGTTCTTCTATAAGAGCAGAGAAGGGTAATCTGTACTCTTCAGATGTTCTTCTAAGAGCAGAGAAGGGTAATCTGTGCTCTTCAGATGTTCTTCTATAAGAGCAGAGAAGGGTAATCTGTACTCTTCAGATGTTCTTCTAAGAGCAGAGAAGGGTAATCTGTACTCTTCAGATGTTCTTCTAAGACCAGAGAAGGGTAATCTGTACTCTTCAGATGTTCTTCTAAGACCAGAGAAGGGTAATCTGTACTCTTCAGATGTTCTTCTAAGAGCAGAGAAGGGTAATCTGTGCTCTTCAGATGTTCTTCTATAAGAGCAGAGAAGGGTAATCTGTACTCTTCAGATGTTCTTCTAAGAGCAGAGAAGGGTAATCTGTACTCTTCAGATGTTCTTCTAAGAGCAGAGAAGGGTAATCTGTACTCTTCAGATGTTCTTCTAAGAGCAGAGAAGGGTAATCTGTGCTCTTCAGATGTTCTTCTATAAGAGCAGAGAAGGGTGATCTGTACTCTTCAGATGTTCTTCTAAGAGCAGAGAAGGGTAATCTGTACTCTTCAGATGTTCTTCTAAGAGCAGAGAAGGGTAATCTGTACTCTTCAGATGTTCTTCTAAGAGCAGAGAAGGGTAATCTGTACTCTTCAGATGTTCTTCTAGGAGCAGAGAAGGGTAATCTGTGCTCTTCAGATGTTTTTGTACCTCTTACTTCATAATCTTCTTCAGAAAAATGTCTTTTGAACAAATTTGGAATTGGGAGAGTTTCGTTTTAAAAATTGTTTCAACCAACAATTCTAATTCACCGCTTGGAATGTGGATTTTTTCAAGCCATGTTTTGATTCTCTCTCGATTGCGGGGAAATGAATGCAGTTTAATATTCTCATTTCTCGGGTTCAGAGAACAAGATTTCACAAAACAACTGGGCATTCTGAAATATTTTAAATCATAAATTGGTTAGTTTTTGATATCAAAAAATATAATAAAGTGATTAGGATTGAAGAAAATAACAAGAATTTAGCATGAGCAAGGAATTTGATGAATGGATGGAGATGGGAGAAATAAGACATAGTGATGCGTGAGAAATATGTGAAGTATAGAAGTGTGTACAAGAAATGAGACAGAGGGATGGATGTGTATGAAATGGGTTTGAGGGATAGAAAAGGGAGAAATGTGAAGGTGGGATCCATGAAAAGATAATATTACAGCTTAGGCAATGTTGTGGGGGAGGGGTGTTTTTGTTGGTATTTTGTAGGAGGAGCCACACAATGCTTTTTATTGCATATAATAAAGACAGCGATATAAATAGACATTACTAAGTTTATGTATAAATCTTACAATTTACAGTCATTTTAAAGTCAACTGTAAGGTTTTACTTTCCCTTGTTGTTTTTTTTTTTAAAATGTTGAGGTTGCTGCTCTCCTTTCCACCAATCTCCAGGCAGCAAGGGGGTGGAGTCCAAGCGGGGCAGTGAAGCTTAGTAAATGAAAGCCAAGGGAGGCGGAGCTGTGGCATGGTAGGACACGCCCACTAACCCATAGCTCTTTTCTCCGGCTTTGACGTAGAGAGGGTCCTGACGTTCTCCTGTAGTCCTAGGGAGGGGGCGGCACCACACTCCACACCAGGGAGAAAACCGTGCATGACAGGGGGGAGTTACACCCAGAAGAACAGGAAGTGAGGATTTCTAAGAAGAAATAAAGACATTTCCAAGACAAATGGAAGGATGAGGTAAGTGAAGGAGGACGGCACTGAGGTAAAGGAAGATATTAAGGAAAAAAAATTGTACCTTTACAACCACTTTAAGGCGATCGCACCTGAGCATCGTGGTTTTCAGCGTTTTTTCTGGCGTTTTGTCGCACTTTTGTATTTTTTTGTACAGGGTTTTCAAAGCATTTTTGAGCATTTTTTTATTAGCCATAAAATCTGTTGCACTATAATCTGTTGCATCATTTGTAACCAAATATTTGAGATTTGTAGCTTTTCCAATAGCTTTTATATATTTTTTGAATTATTATTCATTTATTATTATTTTATGTTATGGGAAGGGGTTAGAGTTATGGTTACATGTTGGTTTAGGGTTATGGATTAGGGTTCAATATTAGGATTACGGTTAGGGGTTAAGATTAGGGTTAAGTGTTAGGGTTAGGGGTTAGGATTAGGGTTAAGGGTTAGGTCTTATGCCCCGTACACACGGTCGGATTTTCTGATGGAAAATGTCCGATCGGAGCGTGTTGTCGGAAATTCCGACCGTGTGTGGGCTCCATCGGACATTTTCCATCGTATTTTCCGACACACAAAGTTGGAGAGCAGGAGATAAAATTTTCCGACAACAAAATCCGTTGTCGGAAATTCCGATCGTGTGTACACAAATCCGATGGACAAAGTGCCACGCATGCTCAGAATAAATAAAGAGATGAAAGCTATTGGCCACTGCCCCGTTTATAGTCCCGACGTACGTGTTTTACATCACCGCGTTCAGAACGATCAGATTTTCCGACAACTTTGTGTGACCGTGTGTATGCAAGACAAGTTTGAGCCAACATCCGTCAGAAAAAATCCTAGGATTTTGTTGTCGGAATGTCCGAACAAAGTCCGACCGTGTGTACGCCCTATAAGAGTTAGATGTTGGGATTTGGGTTGGAGGGTTAATATTTTATTTTTGAAATAATGCATTTAAATTGAACTAAACCCATTCAATTTTAGGCGACTAAAATACGACTAAAACTAAAACAATTCAAATGACTAAAATCAGACTAAAACTAAAAATGACATTTTAGTCAAAAGACTATAACTAAAATGAAATCGAAATTTGATGTAAAAAATGAACACTGGTGACCAAAATGCGGTCCAGTAAAGTTTTCCCATTTGAAATATTTTCATAAACCTATACTGCATTTTGGCCACTAGATGGAGCTGACAACACAGGCATTGATATTTTCCTAAAATTACAGCGACTTTTTTCAGCTCCTACAAATGTTTTGGACATACATTCTGCAATTATTGAAACGTATATATTTTTTTTTCAGTGCGGAATAATTTCATGGAAGACAGACCCCTATACCCCTGCCGGACTGCCTCTTTAAGAAATTGGATAGTATTATCACCTCCTTTATTTGGAACGGCAAGACTGCTAGAGTAGCGAGAACAACCCTACAACTACCCATTACGCTAGGTGGCCTGGCACTACCCTCTTTTATAAAATATTATTGGGCGGCGGTTCTGGTCACTGTTAAATGTTGGCTCTCTGAGGAGCCAGCCAACCCTGCATCTACCCTAGAGGTGGCACTACTTGGTTCATATTCTGAATTGAGTAACCTGATACATAGGGGTCCTAGGTCCAACCCTTGGGTGACCCCCCTATGTGTACAACTCTTTGAGTGTGGGATACTGTTGCTAGGAAACTTGGGAAACCCCATGCCTGGTCCCCACATACTCCACTCTGGGGAATCCCCCGTCTGCCCCACTTCCGTTCCATCCCGGATCCGATTATTTGGGCCAGATATGGGATCATGACTTTGGAGGACATAGTGTCCCAGGGGCAGTTGATTACTTTTGATGCTATAAAATGGGATCGGGGACTTCCGAATCAGATGTTCTTCCGATATATCCAACTGCGCCATGCTTTTCGCTCCCAATTCCCCTCCCCGGTGAGTTTGGAGATGTCTGAGGTGGAGGATACGCTCCGATCCCCAGATGGTGTGAGAACACTGTCTATCTTGTACCACAAGCTTGCTGTTCTCGACACATCCAAGGTATCTCAATTATTCTTGGTCTGGCAATGGGATGTTCCAGATCTAACGGACGATGACTGGGCGGAGGGAATTCAGCAATATCTACCCCTGATGATCTCATCACAAGATAGATTTATCCAGCTTAAATTCTTACACCGCGCCTATTACTCCCCGGCACGTTTGGCGAGAATCTATCCTGACCGAATGTCTAACTGCCTAAATGTAGCTCGGAAAACGCTGATCTTTATCATTTGGTCTGGTCCTGTCCTAGTGTAGTGGAATTCTGGAAGGCAGTCTTGGCTGACATGAACTCTATAGGTAAAATAAATGTTCCATATAGCCCTATCCCCCTCCTTATGGGCATATGCAACTTCTTAGAGGCCCCTCAGAGGAAAAAAATGTCTGCTTTCTACACAACACTGTATGCGAGAAAGGCAATACTCCGACACTGGAACCAGGCTCAACCGCCTACTAGACAACTTTTGTAGACAATGGTTAACACAGCCCTTCCACTATATAAATTAACTTACCTAGGTAGAAACTCCCCAAAAAAAATTGATAAAATCTGGGCAGAGTGGGTGAAGGCAAAACATCTGACCCTTGAATAAACAAACTAGGAGTCCTATTACCCCTTGAGTCGCTTAATATTCCCGAACCAACCAACACCTAATCCTATTGTTTATGTCACTGGCTAGACAGGAGATGAGAGGTTGGCAACCCCCCTCTTTCCTTCTCTTCCCAAATAGCACTGAGCCTTTGAACTAGCTGTACCCATTTAGACTACTGTTAGAAATCAATATTTATGAATGGTTGAGTCTTTGAGAACAATGGACATGGATACATTTATATCATTTATTACTCTTCTATGTACAGAAAAAATTAAGTTTTATATAAGACCTTTATATATACTTGTGAAAGTATATATTTTGTTATAAGCTTCATAAACAGTTCTATGTAGAACTCTCATGTGGTATCAATTAGTCTCACCTCCCCCATCGTAAGAGATAAGGTTACATCCTTTTCCAAAGACACAAAGTTCCAGTATGTTAAGAATAGAAGCTGTTTCTTTACATTACTATATTTCTTGATTAGGATATTAATAAGAACACTGCATTTTAAATGTATATATATACTGATATGTAGTAGGATTTTAGATGTTTAAAGGAAACGTGTATATTGTATAAGTTAAATGATTCTTATTTTAGCTACTCTCACATAGTTCATAGCCCCACCCTTAGGAATGTTAGATTGAGTGACATCCACCTTTTTAGAAAGGTGGGAGGGAAATTGCTCATTCAAAGTTCCCGGTTTTTCTGTGGGACTATAAGGAAAAAACAAACCTTTAAAGCAGCCTGAATAGGAAAAGGGTAAGAGTTGTTTTTTTAGGAGTAGAAAAGCTTGTGACAGGGGACAAAGGCAGACTTTCCCTCCAGCTCTCCACGAGGACACACTCACACATACATCTCCAGACATTACTGATATTTTTACACACAGACATATCTGATTTAATCTTCATTTTAGGAATATAACACATGATTGATACTTTGACATTGTTTTTGTAATATTTTGCTATTTTTATTATTAAATCAATTTTTGAGTTTTTACACGAGAATTGAACAGATTTTCTTGGAACTTTTCACATCAATATGAATTATTGAAATATCGTTAATTTTACAGTAATAACACAAATTCAACAACTACAGGAATACTTGTTTATGTCATTTACTGTTTATAATATGTACCTGTTTGGTTTATACCCCTGTTGCTGGATTTCTATCTGTGAAGATTTGTAACACTCTTCCAATGTCTGTTCATTTGAAAAAACTTGAACAAACTATTTGTTAAAAAAATTCATGGGAATTATAGATTGATTCTATGATAATTGATTTTAACAGGATTTAAATCATTCACATAGTCACATATCACTTTACAGGATACAGACATTATGTATTTAGGGAAGGATCACTGTAGATGCTGAATGTAAAATCCATTGTATCTCTGGGAACATGGAGATGATTATCTATCCAGCTGCAGCCATCAGTCATGTAAAACTAGCGCTGGGCTCTCTTATTAGACATCCCAGCATGCATTGGAAACCCCCTGACATTCATCATCACCCACTTCACTGGTATTACCATCCCCCAATCATCACCATGAGAAAATTATATGAACCCCTCCTCTCGGGACTGGCCCTAATCCCTCTTTAAAGAACAATGGGGTGGCCCCTAAAAGTTGCGCATCTAGGTGTCCTGGAGTAGTGAATAGAGTGGTAACCTCAGCCTGGACTCCAACCAAGCCACGCCCCCAATGCATTTCACTCCGCCCCCCGGAGATTAGTCATGGGGAACCCATCCCTCTTTACTGTTTCTCTCCTTTCTCTCCCCCTATCCCCTGTTTCCCACTCCTCTCTCTCTCTCTTACAACTTTCTTATTCCCACTAGTTTTTATTTACTAGGGACCTATCTTTCTAGTGTAGCGCTCCCCCCACAGGAGCCGCTGGTGAATAAAGGTATCCTTCACCCTACACGGCCTGACACAGAATCTTCCACACATGCTGGAGACAAGAAATCAGTCCTTGCAGCTTTGGTTTATTTTATTAGGGGTCTTGAACTTGGATAGGATTGAGGGCAGTGGTGGCTGGTGCTCCATTTTTTTTCAGAAGGGGCAGCAAACAAAATGGCCACCATCCCCCATTCGGTCGGTCAGTCAAACCCCCCCACCCATCACTTGCTTGTTCGATTGCCCACCAGCCCTGCACTTACCCCATCTAGGCCGCAGGCCACTTCGGCTCCTTCCTGCCTCTCCTCCTCGGAGGCTTCACCTTGTGTTTCCTCCTCGGTGGCTTCCTCCTCAGCGGCCAATATGGCTGCTTGTCCTGTTGGCCAATAGGGTCTTAAGACCTACTTGCTGATTGTGCGGGAGGAGAAGCAGGAAGACAACAGTGAATGTTAAAGTGGAGTTCCACCCACATTTTCAACTCCTCAGAATCCCTCACTAATCTGTGCACTGTAAACAAATTGGATTTTTTTTCTCAGCACCTTCTGTATATATGCTGTATTCATTTTTCACTTCCTCCTCCCTGGCCACAGCCCCGCGTGTCATTTCCGCTCTGCAATGCCTCCTGGGAGATGTTTGTCATCAATAGGAATCACTGGCCCATAGCATAGTGTTATTTGCAAACCGGAAATGATGCAATGCAAGGCGGTGGCCAGTGACATTTTTAAAAAGGGTAACCAGGCTTTTGTTGCCATGGTTACCAAAGCTTCTTATACACAGTGATGGGCTGTGGGGGAGGCGGCTGGAACATCTCAGCTCTGATTACATACAGAGCCCGGGGGGGAGGGGACAGACCATTACTAATCATTTATAATAGAGGAATATGATGGGGCACTTTTGGGGAAATTTGATGGGGGTAATAGGATGAGGCAATTTTGATGGGGCAGTTTTGATGGGGCAATAGGATGGGGCAGTTTTGATGGGGCAATTTTGATTGTGGCAGTATGATGGGTCAATTTTGATGGGGCAATAGGATGGGGCAGTTTTAATGGGACAATTTTGATGGTGGCATTTTGATGGGGCAATTTTGGTGGCAACGTTTTGATGGGGCAATAGGATGTGGCAGTTTTGATGGGGGCAATATGATGGAGCAGCTTTGATGGGGCAGTTTTGATAGGGGCCATTTCCACTTACCCTGTGAAGGGGTTAAATTCTCTGGCAATGAGCAGTCTCATAGCTTTCCCAAGCAAAACATCCCTCTTCAGACTCTATAAGAGGAATACAAAGATGGGCATGACAGTATGTATCCTCTGATTTTCAGCTTCCAGCTGTGGCGGGGGAAGGAGACAGTTCTGGTGATAACCCCAAATTGGCCCGAAGGGGCCTTGGTACCCTCTGTTCATCCTTATGACTGTCAAGGATTGACTCCCTCTGCCAGTAAGATCAAATCTTCTCCAAAGTCCCATTCATCCAGCATCCGACAGGCTCAGACTGATGGCCTGGGTCTGGAGATGAAGAGGTTAATGGATTTTGAATGCTCTGTGAAGATTGTGAATACTCTTATGAAGACAAGAAAGGACAGCGCTAACCGTGCCTATAGTAGAATATGTACTAAGTATAAAATTGATGCGCTTTAAATAAATAGTGCACAATATGCTGCTGCGACTAAGCTTAAATCCAGGAATAAAAAATGCATACATGTGAATAAAATAAATACATAATTATGGTGCTAATACATGTGTTAAAATTGCCAAAAAAAAAAAAAAAATTGCCAAAAAAAAAAAAAAAAAAAATGCCAAAAAAAAAATCTTCAAATTGGTGATGTGACGGTTAGTATAAATAAAATAATAATGACACTCTGAGTACAATGTCCAGGCAGAGATAAATAGTGGGAGAAAGTAAAAATAATTAAACAGTTCCTTCCCTTAATCCAGATTGATTGACTCACTGGGTTAGATCGTTTGTATCAGGATATTTAGTTTTTCTTGCATCCCACTTCAACAATTATACTGCTGGTGATTCGGCTCTCAGGATAAAGGTTTTATGCAAAGCAAGCAAAGAAAAAATAGATCATTGTGCAGTGAACTTACTAGATAGTACATAAGCAAAACAGAGACAAGAGATACACTCACAAACTCCCGGTCTATTAGAAGCATTCAAATAAGCAGATTGCAGTCAGCCGCTGTGGACGAGGTTTCCCATAGAGAAACAGCTGCTGTTAACCTTCAGGTGTATTGCAGCACTGAACGTCCTAAGCTCCTCCCACGCGTTACATCACTGACACGTGACTTTTTCAAGGATCTTTTTGATCTTATTGATAGCAGCTTTAATTTACTGATTTTTTTTATAGCACTAACTATATTGGTATATATATATTTTTAAGCACAATTTATTTATATCACACATATCTATCCACATCAGCGCTTGGTTTTTATTCATTTTTTTATAGTAGAATATGGCATAAATTCCAAGTATTATTGCTGATCAAGATTTTACACTGGACTCTTCAGAAGTCTATTCTGAAATGTCTGCAGGCATGGCTTGATTTAGGTCTATGTGTAAGTATGCTATAGACACACATTTCAGCTATCTCTGCCTTCACCAGCATACAGTGGGCATCCAACACTTACTTATACTGTTTTTCAAGATGCAATTTGGTTGAAACCTTGAATTGTTTCCAAAATGAGATCTCCCATTGCTGTTGGATGTTATTGCATCAGATGCCTTTAATCACTCTGTGGTACCTCTCACTGAAAACTGCTTTACTGGGGGCAATTACATCAGCCAGAAGAGAGTCCGCATTGGTGGCCTTGGAGTATAAAGAACCCATACTCGCGTACTTCCCAGACAGGGTGGTACTCATGCCAATACTCAAATTTGTGCCTGAACTGACCTTCAGAGTCCATATCACACAAGAGGTTGTCCTCTTATGTTCCTTTTGGGGAGTACTCAAGAAATTAGCCCATCGGATGTGGGCCAAGCTTTAAAATGTTTAATCAAGGCGACTTCTGCCATGAGGAAGTCAGAGCATCTGTTTGTCATTCCAGGTGGAACACAATGATTTTACGGCTTTCAGCAAGATTATTGTCTCTTGGTTGGTAAAGCTCATCTCCTTGGCCTACAAGTTGAAAGGGTTGGCTGCACCAGGAGAATCACGGCTCTCTTCACTAGAAGGGTCTCCACCTTGAGAGTGGCAGCAGGCCGAGTGTCTGAAACTATCTGCAAGGCAGCTACGTGGGCACCAAAATATTCATATTCATGGCTTAATGACAGTTGAGTTTGGCAGAGGCGTCCTGGCTTCTGTTTTTTAGTCAGAATTGAGGATTGTGTAGTATTATCCCTCCCCTGTTTTGTCTAGTTAGTTCCCAGCTGTGCTGACATGGAGCCGTCAGGAAAACGGAAAATTGAATTCAAATACTTACTGTAATTTTCCTTTCCTGACGAGCTCCATGGCAGCACAAATCCCACCCAGCTTGGTAGGACTAGTTACAGAATGCCTAGGCTGTAGATGGGCTCAAATGTATATGAGTTATGTCCTGGAGGCATGGGGGGCGGAGCCTATACCCAGCTGTGCTGCCATGGAGCTCGTCAGGAAAAGAAAAATTACAGTAAGTATTTGAATTCAATTTTCCATTTTTTAATGCTGTGCTGCAAGTAAGTGCCCCTGCATTTGGTTACTACCATTACCATTTTTTAACTTCTTTGGCTAGCCGCTCTTTTTCCGCCTTCTTTGTTATACTAAGGCTCTGTTTCCACTAGTGCGACTTTTCATGCGACTTGGGACTGAAAAGTCGCATGACAAATTGTTTCCCATGATTTCCAATGAGTACCGTTCATATCTGTGCGACTTCAAGTCGCAGCGATTTCAAAGTAGTCCCTGCACTACTTTGGTCCCACTTTGATGCGACTTGAGGTCTATTAAAACAGGCATTGCTTCAAATTGCGGTAAAAAGTCGCGGCAAAATCGCGCGACTTTGGGGACGCACTAGTGGAAACCTAGCCTTAGTCATACTCAATGTAACGGTTCAGTGATTCTTAGAACTTCAGAATCATGGCAGCTTTACTTTATTCATGTATTTATTTCATGCATATAATCCATGTTACCACTATGTTTTGCTGCTGTTTGCTTGCCAGTAAATTATCCAAAAAGTTGTTTTAAGCCTCTATTTGTCTTTTTGACAAACAACACACATCTTGAAGTGGTTGCAAACCCACAAAAAAACAAAAAAAAAACCTGCAAGAAAAAGGTATAATGAGCTAGTATACATAGCATACTAGCTCATTATGAAATACTCACCTTAGATCAAAGCCCCCGCAGCGGTCTCGACACACTTCTCTGCCCAGCGACATGTCTCCAGAGTTATTTCTGAGTATCATGGCCTCCGGTGCTGTGATTGGCCAGAGCCGCAATGACGTCACTCCCGTGCATGTGCGCAGGAGCTGCCGGTAACTGCACGTCTGCTGAAGCAACGGCACGAATGAGCCGTTGCTTCAATGCACATGTGCCGATGATGTTGGCACATGCTGATACAAGGGATATCTCCTAAACTGTGTAGGTTTAGGAAATATCCACGGTAGCCACAGGTAAGCCTTATTATAGGCTTACCTGTAGTGAAAAGTGGTTTGTAAGGGTTTACAAGCACTTTAAAATCATGTACAGTCATTTCTGTGCCAGGGCCGTCCTCAGACAAATGATCCTTGTGATCGCCTGTCTGATTGACGGTGATGACATCACTGAATGGGCTCCCGATCACCTGACACCCTCACGCTCCTTGGATTGGTTATATCAATCACATGGATGTATCTCATATACCTTGCTACACACATATAAAGCAGTCAGTTTCAGACTGCAGACAGACTACCTGGAACTTGTAAGTGTTTCCCTTGATGACAGGACATACATTTCTTGTTAAATATATTTATTGAGTTTTCACAGAAGAAGAAATAAAATGATACAATACATGGATACATATCAATCATCAGAAGATCTTTGCAGTATGATAAAAAAGATAAATAAATAAGTTAATAAAATAAAGTAATTTTAGAGATATCTTACAACCATATTTACTATACACTAGTTGGGATTCTCGATGTAAGATTAGATAAATAAATCAAGTTATTAGACTAAGTATCCATAGGAATATTTTAGGAAATAATAAAAGAAAAGGAGAGGGAGGAGAGATAAAGATGGAAAGAAGGAAAGAAGAGGAAAAAAAAAAAAGAGAGTTTCCCGGGATGATGATCCAGCTCTCATTAGGTATACAAATATAATATATATTTCAGTAATAATATGACATATAACTTAGTGTGGTAACAACAGAGATTGGTCAAAATCTGTAGGGAGGTAGTTTTTAACCCATGGTTGCCAAATTTTGCGAAATGTATTTATTTTATTTTCTTCAATAGCTGTCATCTTGGCGTATAAAAGTGCTCTGTTCATTCTGTGTTTAGCTTCAGCAAGAATTAGATTTTGGGACTTCCACGCCTTGGCAAAGGTTTGTTTAGCTGCAGTGCTAAGTTGGATAAAGAATTGGAATTGAGTATGGGTGAGTATTGTGGGTTTAAGGTTTAGGAGTGCCGTTGCAGGATCTGGAGGAATTGTGATTTCCAGGGCTTTAGAAGCCATAAGAAATATATTCTTCCAGAATTCTTCAACTACGGGGCATTGCCACCATATGTGAAAATGTGTTCCTGCTGTGTCACATCCTCTAAAGCAATTAGGTGAATATGTGGGGACAAATCTAGCTATTCTAGCTGGTACAAGGTACCAGCGTGCTAGAACCTTGTAATTAGTTTCTACAGCAAAACAATTTGGAGAGGAAGTTTTGGCGGCTGACCATATATTCGACCAATCTTGTTTATTAAACACTCGATTCATATCTTGTGCCCATTTAGTTGTGTATGAGGGTAGAAACTCACTAGATATCATATTAAGTTGGAAATATAATATTGAGATAAGTCCTCTAATGTGTGGATCACTTATACAAATCCGCTCAAATTGAGTCATTTGATTAAGAGTTGAGCCTGTACTAAGAAGTGGTTCATAAAAATTTTTAATTTGTAAATATCGAAATATTTCAGTTTTAGGTAACCCAAAGGTTTACATAGTACAGGAAAGGTATAAATAGCTTTAACCGAGGAAAGATTGTATAAACGAGTCAGGTTCATAGAGGTCCATGCAGTGAATGATCTTGGGAACTTCCAGGCAGGATAAAAGGCTGGATTATTAAGAAATGAAAGCAAGGAATTATGTGTTGATTGAAGATTATGTGCAAATTTACATTTATCCCATACTGCTAGGGTCTGTTTCGTGATAGGATTAGAAAGATGTATTCTATCAGCAGGACAGAGCCAAAACATATTTGCCACTGAGATAGGGTCACTTTCCACTGATTCAATAGCTACCCATAGGGGAGCTTCTACAGAAGTATGATACTTGGGTATAAGTGCTAGCTGTGCAGCGTAGAAATAGGAGGAAAAGTTGGGCAATCCCAAACCACCACTCAATTTATTAAGGTAAAGCGTAGATTTAGATATACGAGGTTTGGTGGTACCCCAAATGAAGGACATAACTCTACGTTGAGTAAGTCTAAGAAAGTAAGATGGTAAAGAAATAGGGAGTACCCTAAATAAATATAAGAATTTCAGCAGGATTGACATCTTTACCGCATTAATCCTTCCCAACCATGACAATGATAGAAGAGCCCATTGTTTCAGGAAGCCGGAAGTTTGTTTAAGGAGGGGTAAGTAATTTGCCACAAAAAGGTCGTTAAGAGAGATTGTGAGTTTTATTCCTAGGTATGGAAGCTGCTTTGGAACCCAAGTAAAGGGTAAGGAAGTTTGTGCCTGCTGAAGTTCTAATTGAGATAAGGAAATATTTAATGCATTTGATTTTGTTGGATTAACATGTAGTCCTGATATTTGGGCAAAATTATCTAGTGTTTTTAGTAGATTAGGGGTGGATATATGGGGATGAGGCAAAAATATGAGAATGTCATCCGCAAAGAGACATAGTTTATGGTGATAACCACCTAGTTCGATACCTTTAATGTCAGGATTGGTTCTAATAAGGTGTGCCAGGGGTTCTATTATTAGGGCAAAAAGTAGAGGGTAAACAGGGCATCCTTGTCTAGTGCCTCTTTTGATATCAATCATTGTTGACTTATAGCCTGCATATTTGATATATGCTCTAGGATTATTGTATAAGGATGAGACCCAGGTTAAAAAATTGTTTCCAAATCCCCATTTACCAAGGACATATTCCATATAAGGCCCCGTAACCGATTCGAATGCTTTCCTTATGTCTAAATTACAAGGCAAGCTGGGATTCGTCTAGTTTTAGCCGCATTAATAAGTAAGAGTGCTCTCCTGATATTATCTCCAGCTTGGCGTTTAGGCATAAAGCCTGTTTGGTCTTTATGGATTAGTAGGCCAATAATATTATTCAGTCTAGTGGCCAAAATTTTAGCAATTAATTTTATATTGAGATTTAGGAGGGATATAGGACGATAATTAGTCCAGGAGGTGGAGTCAGAATGTGGTTTGGGGATCATTGCTATTATAGAGGTGAGAGTCTCTGTTCTAAATGAGTTACCTTTAAGGATCGAATTGAAGGCTTTAGTTAAGACAGGTTTTAAGATTGATGCAAATTGTCTATAATATGTTGCCAAAAATCCATCTGGGCCTGGTCTTTTACGTAATTTTAAAGATTTTATTGCGTTAAGGACTTCAGTATCTGTAATTGGACATTCAAGAAGATCTTTCTGTTGTTGATCAAGGTTAGGAAGCGTGATATTGGAGAACAGGGTGTCTGCTTTAGTTTTATCAAAATTCGAGGCAGAAGAATATAATTTAGATAACTTAGAGCGAAAAATTTCAAGTATTTTCACTGGGTTACTAGTGTAAGATTCCCGGGATACTTTCAATCTGATAGGTGTATGTATATGTTGTGAATTTTTTTAAATTCTGGCCATAGGTGTATCAGGTTTATTTGCCCTGCGATATTGAACATGCTGGCGTTTACTTATAAGTTTATCTGCGGTATCAGTAAGAAAAAGATCTAGATCCAGGCGGGCTTTTTCTAGTTTGGTACTGTTGGTAGCATTTGGGGAGGTTTGAAAAGTTTGATGACAGTCATTAAAGGTAGATTCAAGTTTTGCAAACAACAGTTTGCGTTCTCTTTTAAGGTTAGTTGCTTGTTGTATCAGTCTACCCCTAATGACTACCTTGTGCGCCTCCCATAATGTAATAGCAGAGACATCATCTGTATCATTGGATTTTAGGTAATCAGAAAGTGCTTTTTCAATTTCAACACGATGAGAAGGGTGGGTCAGAATTGAGTCATTTATACACCAAGTGGTATCGTGTGATCTAGGAATTGTGGAAGCAATGGTAATGAATACTGCGCAGTGGTCTGTCCATGGAAAAGGAATGATTTTGGATGATATGATTTCTGGTAGCATACTTGACGGGATTAGAATATGATCTATTCGTGAAAAAGAGTTATGCGGATAAGAATAATGAGTGAAGCGCCTACTAATAGAGTTCATCTCTCGCCAAGTATCTACCAGGCTATGAGTGGTGAGTAGATGTTGAAAAGTTAGGTTTATTGAGTTTGTGGTAGGTCCAGGGGAGATTTATCTAAGAATTGGAAAATAGTAGCATTAGAATCCCCACAAATAACAACAGTACCAAACTTATGTACTTCTATAAGTTGAAAGAGGTGGGATAAGAAAGCAGTTGGGCTTTTGTTAGGGGCATAATAAGACACAATAGTAATAGGATTATCAGAAATAAATCCTGTTAGGAGAACATATCGTCCTTCAGGGTCTGTTATTTTGGATACAAGGTTAAACGGAGTGGAACGGTGAAAACCAATGAGAGTTCCGCGCTGTTTAACCGTAGCTGAAGCAGTATAGAATTGTGGATATGATGATGAAAGAAATTTGGGATAAACTTTGTCAGTAAAATGCGTTTCCTGCAAACATATAATATTAGCTTTTTTCATAGCAAAAGAGCGTAAAGCCTTGGTTCGCTTATGTGGAGTATTAAACCCTTGTACATTTTATGACAAGATATTTATAGGAGCCATAAAACAACGAATGCGAATATTATAGCATAACAAGCAGAGTACTCACCAAGAGCCAGGATCACCAACCCGAGAGTCAGGAGGGAATAACAAAGATTAAAGAAAGAAGCAATAGAATAGAAAAAGAAAAAAGGAGAGGGGAATCGAACAAACCCAATATGAAGACAATTTAGCAGTATATAAAGGCTAAATAATAGGGTGTAGGAGCATCTCAGGAGAGTTTTTAGAACTCTCTGAGAGGGTCCAGGACCACCAATAGAGACCCCCATAACAATGGTAGGAGTCCTTAGGTGGAATAAAGGGCAACAAGAAATTCCTAAGGGATGTATAACATCGGAGGACCACAGGAACTATTCCATTACTATTGTGGAAAAATTTTGCTTAAATTGTTACAAAAAAAGAAAAAGTAAAGTTCAAAAACTTGAGAGGGAAAAAAAAACAGAAAAAAGTTAATATAAAAAAAAATATATATATTTTTGTAACATAACAGTAGTATGTAGCCATAACTCATTTTAGTCATGAATATGGCCAGTTAATTAACTCTGTCAGCATACTGTGCTGGAAAAAAAGCAGCAAGGACAAATAACTAGTCTGGCTTAGATTGTCAGTCCATTGAATCCTCATTGTTTGGTGGTGAATGTTCATATCGACCTCGCTTGTTAAGATTTTGATGGGAAGATGTGGAATAGCTGGGTTTTGGGTCTTTGTTTTGCTGTGTAGAACGAAAGGCTGAGCGCCTATGAGACTGGTCATTTGGTAAGATTGCTTCGGCTAGGCCCATATCAAATAGGGCTGACTTCAAGTCCTCTGAAGAGCGACAAACATATTATGTTTCCAAATGAGTAAATCTGAGACAAAAAGGAAATCCCCATTGATAGGAAATTTGATTTCTCTGGAGTACCTGGAGTTGAGGTTTAAGTGCACGTCTTTTTGCAACCGTTAGTGGGGACAAATCTGTGAAGAGTTGATAGGTATTGCCCTGGAAGCTAAGAGATTCTCTCCCTCTGGCAGCTGTTAGTATCTGTTCTTTGGTTCTGTAAAAGTGCAATTTAGCTATAATATCCCTCGGGGGACCATTTATTTTGCGTGGGGCTAACGCTCTATGCACTCTATCCATTTCAAAACTGTCAATAGGGGTTCCAGGTAATAATTCTTGAAAGAGCGCCGTGATATTAGCCTGCAGGTCTAGAACAGATTCAGGGATTCCGATGATTCGCAGATTCGATCGACGATCTCTGTTCTCTTGGTCCTCTAAACGATTTTGTAATGTAAGGTTTTCCTCTTTTAGTACCTTCATCTCAGACATGTAGTTCTGTGTAAAATTATCAATTTCATCAACCCTCAGTTCTAAGTCAGCTGTTCTCTGACCTAGTTCTCTAATTTCTTTAGTCAGTTTGTCAGTTATATGATCAGAAGTCTGTTTGAGGGCTTTCTGAAGCACACATTCAAATGTTTTGAAGATGTCAGACTGTGTAGTAGCTTGTAATTCACAGTATTCATATTCAGACTCAGACTCACCGTTAGCAGCCTGTGTCTTCTGACTGTGAGGTAAAGATTTTCCAGTGTATTCACCGCTGTGCTGTGGGGGAGAGGATGCCACCGCCATTCCAGCCGCCAGCCTGTGTGCCGTTTCCTTCGTTTTTCCTGCTTTAATTTTCGTTTTAGGAGCTCTCAAGACCATTGTCAGTGAAGCTGACAGTATTAGGTAGGATTTTCTGCAGTTTGGGGATACTTGCTGGTTCACTGGGACCTGTAGTCCTCCGATGAAAACTCCTGAGGAGCGGAGCTCTAAGGTAACATTGTATATAATGGTGTTCCGCGCTTAGGACGGGCTTATAACCGAACTGCAGCCCCCCTAAAAGAGAAAGCACCAATGGTGCGATCCAATAATTGTGTAGTCTGAAGAAATAGGGGATTGGCGCTGTTCACTGATAGAGAATGATAATAAATAAATCAATAAACTATACAAACTCCTAACAAAAGGAAAACATAACACCTCAATGTTGGGTGAGTAAAACGTGTAACACAATATAAATAATTGTTAGAAAATGGATATATGTGCTAAAAATGGTCAAAGGATGTGCAGAGTACCTAAAATGCAAAAGTTGTTTTCACAAAATAAAATTAGTAAATAAAACACCAAGCATTAACAAAAGTGAATGATCAATCAGGTGTATATATAAAAAATACAAAGAGTATGTATGTGTGCAATGAAAGATATGAGTGGGTATACCTAAAAAGGGGGCAAAACACCGTGTTGCCCACTGGAAATTAGTATGTGTACTAGTGAAGCTGAATAGTGTTGAAAAAAATGTAAGAATATATATAAAAAATGTGAGATTATATATAAAAAGGGAGAACGATCAGCATGTAGTGTGCAGACAATCTGAGTGCACAAAAAAACAAAAAGGTGAAAAAACCAAAAAGAAAATCAGAGTCCAAGCAACCAGGTCAATTATTTCAAAAAAATATATAAAAAATTATATCCATGAATAAAAAACAGTTCTTATGCAGCCAGCTGATATATCTTCAAAGGTTGCGGATAGGTCTGTCCCAATGGGTATATGCTGTCCCGTGTGGAGTCCCCTCTAGTGCCCCCACTCACCGGAGTGCCCAACCCCTGCAGGGGTAATGAGCATGTAGATGATCCGATGATCCAAGCGGTTGGTATCCCCTTCACCACCTAATTTCCACCTGTGTCACCCGATCGCATGGCTTCAACACACAGTATATAGAGTAGATATATTCTTTTAGGCTCTTTTTTTTAGTGGTCCATTACTTCACGTGGAATGCACGGTGTCAGGTGTCCATTCGGCAAAAAGTCCTATCGGTCCTGGAGGAGTAAAAAGAGCCATTCATCTGCCTGTTTGTTGAAGAAGAGTCAACAATAAGACAATAAAGGGGAGACCAAGAGCCTAAAAGAATATATCTACTCTATATACTGTGTGTTGAAGCCATGCGATCGGGTGACACAGGTGGAAATTAGGTGGTGAAGGGGATACCAACCGCTTGGATCATCGGATCATCTACATGCTCATTACCCCTGCAGGGGTTGGGCACTCCGGTGAGTGGGGGCACTAGAGGGGACTCCACACGGGACAGCATATACCCATTGGGACAGACCTATCCGCAACCTTTGAAGATATATCAGCTGGCTGCATAAGAACTGTTTTTTATTCATGGATATAATTTTTTATATATTTTTTTGAAATAATTGACCTGGTTGCTTGGACTCTCATTTTCTTTTTGGTTTTTTCACCTTTTTGTTTTTTTGTGCACTCAGATTGTCTGCACACTACATGCCGATCGTTCTCCCTTTTTATATATAATCTCATATTTTTTATATATATTCTTACATTTTTTTCAACACTATTCAGCTTCACTAGTACACATACTAATTTCCAGTGGGCAACACGGTGTTTTGCCCCCTTTTTAGGTATACCCACTCATATCTTTCATTGCACACATACATACTCTTTGTATTTTTTATATATACACCTGATTGATCATTCACTTTTGTTAATGCTTGGTGTTTTATTTACTAATTTTATTTTGTGAAAACAACTTTTGCATTTTAGGTACTCTGCACATCCTTTGACCATTTTTAGCACATATATCCATTTTCTAACAATTATTTATATTGTGTTACACGTTTTACTCACCCAACATTGAGGTGTTATGTTTTCCTTTTGTTAGGAGTTTGTATAGTTTATTGATTTATTTATTATCATTCTCTATCAGTGAACAGCGCCAATCCCCTATTTCTTCAGACTACACAATCTATGGTAACATTACCTTCACCTCAGGCTGCCGCACATGCGCCTGTGTGTTGTGTGTTTTAATCCTTTGCATTTACTGAGCACATATCTAGAAGGGTAAATATATGAATGAACCTAGGAATAAATGGAACACAGAATTGAACCCCTTGTTACAGCAGTGCATGTTATCTCAGCTTGCAGAGCTTGGATTCATTGAATGAGTTTTCCACAAATGTAAATCTTGCAGAATATACAGCCTCGTGCTACATAACTGAGCTCCATTTCATGCTGAATAAACTAAATTCATAATGGATCTTAAAAAGAAAACTCATTTTAGATTTCTACTACAAAAGCATTTTATTAAAATAAATTTGATAAAAATACAAAAAAATCTGATTTAAATAAAACAAATCCTTGATGTCCCCCCCCCCGGGCCCCCCAGTGATATAACAAGCATGTCTTACTACATATACAGACTGATTTCACTGTTGTGGATAAATTATCCACTTGTTGCCGACCGGCTCCCCCACATTTCCGTCATCGAGGTGCTTCATTACCACAAAACAACATCCTAGAACGTCGGCCCATTGAAGAGCCAAAGCGGGTGTAGGTGCGCGTGCACGGCGAGGGACCCCATGTGCATGGTTGGCGGGTGTGATCGCCGCCGGGGCCACCCACGATCGCGGGCACAAGAGCCAGAATGGGGATTTGTGTCAACAAACAAACCCCTGTCCTGACGGGAGAAGAGACACATCTGCTGTCTGTAGTAATTATGAACAGCGATCTGTCTTCTCCTCCAGTCAGTCCCATCCCCCCCACAGTAAGAAACACTCATGAGGGAACACATTTAACCCCTTGATCGCCCCCTAGTGTTGACCCTCTTCCCTGCCAGTGACATTTACACAGTAATCAGGGCCTTTTTATAGCACCGATCACTGTATAAATGTCAGTGGTCCCCAAAAATGTGTCAAAAGTGTCCGATCTGTCCGCCGCAATGTCGCAGTACCGCTAAAAATCGCAGATCACCGCCATTACTAGTAAAAAAAGCCATAAAAATGCCATAAATCTCACCCATAGATTGTAGATGATATAACTTTTGCCCAAACCAATCAATATACGCTTATTGTGATTTTTTTTTTAACAAAAATATGTAGAAAAATAAATATCGGCCTGAACTGATGAAGAACTTTTTGTTTTTTAAAAAAACATTTTTGGGAATATTTATTATAGAAAAAGGTAAAAAATATTGTTTTTTTCCAACATTGTCGCTCTTTTTTTGTTTATAGCGCAAATAATAAAAAAACTGCAGAGATGATGAAATACCACCAAAAAAATCTCTATTTGTGGGGAAAAAGAAGGTGAATTTTGTTTGGATACAGCGCCGCACGACCGCGCAAGTGTCAGTTAAAGTGACGCAGTGCCGTATGACAAAAAATGGCCTGGTCATTAAGGGGGGTAAATCTTCAGGTCTGTGGTAATGATATATCAGACAAATAGTAGGACTGCCCTGTTCTATGACTTTTCTATGTCTTTATCTCAGCAGCTCTGCCAGTCATATTATACTCTATACAAGAGAACTTCCATAAGATGTGCCAAAAAGGAGAAATATGAGACATCATCTCAGAGCTTCTTCTGAATGAATATTCATTGTGAAGTGTTGATATTCAGAAAACCTCCTGATTGGACGGTAGATCTGAGGGGAGGATCTGAAATGAGGGGAAGCTCTGCTGACTTTATCATCCAATCATATACAAGTAAAAATGCTGTGTGTTATTTCCTTGCCTGTCCCCCTCAGATCTCCAGACACTGAACTTCCAAGTTTACTTGTAGTGTAAAGTGGATTTTCCTTTAGTAAATAACCCCCCCCGTATCCTGACAGTGGGCTCTCCCAATCAGAATACAATAAATATCACTCACAGCCATTGGTGGAAAGTGCTGATCGAATGCTGGATCTCCAGCCTGGCCAATCAATAGAAGGCGCTTGTTAGAGCAGCTTGTGATTGGACAGAAAGCAGAACAAACATCGCCAAACATTGCCCACTTTGTGATTGGACGGTGGGGGTGGGGCCAGGTGGGTGTCGCCCACTTTGTGATTGGACAGTGGGGGGCGGGGCCAGGTGGGTGTTGCCCACTTTGTGATTGGACGGTGGGGGTGGGGCCAGGTGGGTGTCACCCACTTTGTGATTGGACAGTGGGGGTGGGGCCATGTGGGTGTCGCCCACTTTGTGATTGGACAGTGGTTGGTAAACTCTTATTTGATTGGTAGAAGATATTGCCGATCGAGTCTTAGTGACAGAGGATGTCGATCTGTTATTGGTTATCAGCGGTTCTGTTTGGTATTAACCACTTCATCTCAGGAAGATTTACCCCCCTTAATGACCAGCCATTTTTTTGTGATTCGGCGTGGTGTGGCTCTAACTGACAATTACACGGTTGTGCGACATTCTACACAAACAAATCTCATCTCCTTTCCCACAAATAGATTTCTTTTGCTGATATTCGATCTCTTTGGCGTTTTTTTATTTTTTGCGCTATAAACAAAAAGACAATTTTGAAAAAAGAAAAACAATATTTTTTTATTTTTTGCTAAAATAAATATCCCCAAAAAAATAATTTCTTCATCACAATATTTATTTTACATATTTTTGGTGAAAAAATTCACAATAATCGTCTATTGATCGCTTTGTGTCTACAAAATAGGGGATCGATTTCTGGCATTTTTATTATTATTATTATTACTAGTAATGGCGTCGATCTGCGATTTTTAATGGGACTGCGACATTGCGGCGGAGGGAGACTTTTCTGAAGATTGGTATATAGAGGGTTCCATATAATGGGGGATCGATCGATAGTTGTGTGGAATATAAAGACCCCCGGCCAGCCTGTGAATGACAAGGAGCACAAGGGGGACCCCCCATGTATTATGGGGTACAAGGCCTACAAAGGGGAGGGGCCTAGAAAAGATCTCATCTTATTGGATTGGAGATTTGGGGGTCAGAGGGGACAACCTGCCGAGGGGGAAGATCCAGGAAGATCGACATTTACAAAGTATCTGATGCTTCTCCTCCAATCACCTCCATCCCCAAAACCCCTCCCCCGAGTCCTGCCGGGTCTTTGTTGTGTGGATCCCGGAAGTGGCGGGGGAGGGGAACTTCTCTTTATTAGTGATGATCCCAAACTTGTGTTCTCCAATCCACAGGAGTCCAAACAAGGCCACACCCTCTTATTATGGGATGTATGACATCATAATAGGGGGGAGGGGACATCTCCATCCATGGCCTGTGTGGGGGATGGGCAGGCCTTCTGTGTATGGCTGTGCAGGGGCTCCCAGTGTACATACCAATGGAGGGAAACCCTGCAGGTGAGCCGTGCTTTTACCACCCCTCAACTGCTTCCTCTTTTATCTGCAGAGGCCGCGGCCGGGGGGGTAAACATGCCATGAATTCTACCCCCGCTCACTTCCACCAAACACCACCCATTCAAGTGAATAGGACTGCAACCATGTGTAACGTATGAGGATGTGGAGTGCTAGTGTGGGGTCCAATCATCTCCTCCCCGCCTGTCACATGACCTCTGAAGAGCGATCTGAATGTGGATCACTCATCAGAATGCAGAGCGATGTGAATGAGCCCTCAGGCTGCATTTATACCTGAGAACCGCGACTTTCATGTTTTATACAGAGATTGAGATTTGATGTTTTATTATCCAATAGAGAAAATTATCATCTGTTGTATCTTTTATTATCATTTGTTATTATTTGTTATCATTTCTTATCATTTGTTACTACGAGTGTCAGATTTATTATTATTATTATTATTAGTGTGAGGGGGTTAGAGATAAGGTGAGGATTATTTATTATTTATTTGTTAGAGTGTTAATACTACTACTACCCCTGCTCATATTACTACTACTCCTACTAATACTACCTATACTACTACTACTACTACCACTCATACTACTACTACTATTCATACAGCTACTACTACTACTCCTAATAATACTACCTATACTACTACTACTA
Source organism: Aquarana catesbeiana (assembly GCF_042186555.1). Lineage (NCBI taxonomy): Eukaryota > Metazoa > Chordata > Amphibia > Anura > Ranidae > Aquarana > Aquarana catesbeiana. The sequence continues at coordinate 211,140,440 of NC_133336.1, forward strand.
CTACTCTTACAGCTACTACTACTAACCCTGCTCATATTACTACTACTCCTACTAATACTACCTATATTACTACTACCACTCATACTATTACTACTCATATAGCTACTACTACTACTACTACAACTACAACTACTCCTCATACAGCTACTCCTACTACTACTTATACTACTGTTCCTACTAATACTACCTTTACTACTACTCCTACTAATACTACTACTACTACCCCTGCTCATATTACTACTACTGCTATGAATACTACCTATACTACTACTAATCACACAGCTACTCCTACTACTACTATTACTACTTATACTACTACCCCTGTTCATATTACTACTACTCCTACTAATACTACCTATACTACTACTACTCATATAGCTACTACTAATACTACCACTACTCATACAGCTACTCCTACTACTACGTATACTACTAATCATACTAATACTACCTATACTACTACTACCCCTGCTCATATTACTCCTACTCTTACGAATACTACCTATACTATTACTACTACTATTCATACAGCTACTACTACTACTCATACAGCTACTACTACTACTACTCATACAGCTACTACTACTACTTATACTACTACTCCTACTAATACTACCTATACTACCCCTGCTCATATTACTACTACTTCTACTAATACTACACCTGCTCATATTACTACTACTCCTACTAATACTAGCACTACCACTCATACTACTACTACTCATATAGCTACTACTACTATCCCTGCTCATATTACTACTACTACTCCTACTAATACCACCTATACTACTACTACCACTCATACTACTACTACTCATATAGCTACTACTACTACTACTACTACTCATACAACTACTCCTACTTATACTACTATTCCTACTAATACTACCTATACTACTACTACCCCTGCTCATATTACTACTACTCCTACTAAAACTATCTATACTACTAAAAAATGAAGGTATGGCTAGACGGGTTACATCAGATACAGCACCTCATCCCAAAATAACTTAGTAATTGATCAATAGTTACATAGTTACATAGTAGGTGAGGTTGAAAAAAGACACAAGTCCATCAAGTCCAACCTATGTGTGTGATTAGGGAGAGCAGGGGATTATAGCGGTGCCAAAGAGAAAAGTATGAAGATAAGATAGTAGATGTAAAATTACAAAAAATACTTTATTTAGCACAATTCAATACATACAAGAAACGATAAAATAATTGGCTGCAATTAACATATATATTGTACATGACCACAATGCAGTAGGGTGGGCCAGGTAGAGACGGCCTTCAAAGCAAGAGCTCAGTTTCCTACATGTTTCGCCAAGACATTGGCTTCCTCAGGCAATGGCAAGAGCTTGTTGCAATATATAAGAATCTATGCATAGAGATACAAAAACAACATATAAACAAACAGATAAATAGACATTGGGATGTAGGCTGTTCTGAACAATGGTATGTGTTGGAGTACATGGCTGGACTGATTCACAAAGGGAGGTGACCATGCAAAGCCCCAGGATCCCGAACATACCTGGAAACCCGACACCCAGGGGAGGCCCGGCGGGGAGCCCCCAGCCAAGGAAAGACCAGACTGCACCGTATCTATGTCTGCAGGGGGCACATAAAAGACCTGCCAATCAAATGTATTAACCTCCCTGGCGGGATGATTCTGTCCGGAATTTTGTGCTGAAAGCGGTACAATTATTTTGCATGGAGATTTGATGCTATGTATTATAGGCCTGCAATTCTTAGTAATTACTTACTTAAACCTGACCAAACAAGACTCTAGTAGACATCCCAGATGTGATAAAGTTTGAAACACAAAATCATGATTTTAAATTTTTAAATAATATAATTTTATTCAATAATGTAATACAAACTAAAGAAATTTGTCAGACAAAGAGAATTCAATAAACATCCTGAGTGTGATAAATTTTGAAGCAAGGTCCAGCACACAGTCCCACCTCACAATCCGGACAATAGAACCTGCTTTCTTTTCAGATTTTTTTTCCCTTGTCATCTCTGTGTGAACAGCAAACCACACACATCCTGGTAGGTGCTGCCTTTTTTGCGGTTGGCGGTATATAGTCCATAAAGTGCCGACCTGTTAGGCGTTCTGGGTTGGCGACACCAACAGCACGTCGTCCAGGTCTGTTCACATCTACTGATGGCTTCTGGTGTTTGACAAAAATCTGCTCAGCCACCTTCCAGATAAAATCTGAATGAAGAAGAGGCCTGTCACTCCCTGCTCGGTACAAGATGTAAGCGCTCCAAAGGCATTGTTCCAGAAGATGCCTGAAAATCTTTTTGTAATATTTTTTCTGCTGTTTCCGCATAGTCGGATAAAAGGTCATTGCCTGATCGGCTCGGTCCACACCTCCCATAGTGCAATTATAGTCTATCACAGTCTATCATTACATCTTTCCCACCTTTTGTGTGGACCGTGGCAGTGGAGGTATTGTGCACAGTGCTCATGAGACACACGTCCTTCTTGTCTCGCCAACGTATTGCCATCATCTTACCCTTCTGCCAGGCAACCATTTCTCCGGGTTTTAGTTTTTTCTTTCCAAACATAGATGGCATGTCACGTCTGTTAGGCCTAACTGTACCATAGTCATCCGTCTTGTATTGGATCAAAACCTCAAACAGTTCCGGCGACGTATAGAAATTGTCCATGGTCACACAATATCCCTGGTTCAGGAATGGCTCCAGCAGTGTAAGGACAGATGATGTGGCCATCCCATAATTGCTGTACCTGGGGTTGAACTTCGTGCCTTTACCGGTGTAAATGACCGAGTTCCGTATGTACCCGGTGGATGACTCGCAGAGCATGTAGGATTTGATGCCAAACCGCGCCCTTCTGCATGCAATATACTGGATCCAGCTTAGGCGTCCTTTGTAGGCCATCAAACTCTCATCCACGCTGACGTCCCTTTCTGGCACGTAGGCCCGCTGGAAATTGTTCCCAATAATTTGGCACACCCAGATTTTTTTTATCTTGGGCGCAGGATGCGTGGCCTCATCAAACTCTTCATTGTTAGTGAAGTGAAAATATTTCATGATGAGGGAAAAACGGTATTCGGAGATCACAGTACCAAAAAACGGAGTGGCCAATAACTTGTTGGTGGTCCAGTACCATTTCTGGCGCGGTTTCCCCACCACCCCCTGAAGAATAATGAGTCCGAGAAACAGCCAGATGTCCTCTTTAGTCACCGGTTCCCACCTTCTGCTTCGGGAAAACCTGGCATGCAGCGTAGCGGATTGCTGCTGTTGGTAGCGATTTGTCTCTATGACAATTTTTTCAATTACCTCCTCTGTGAGAAATAATTGCAGGTATGCCAGAGGGTTGTCACACTCAACTTCGACCTTCATCCCAGGTGATCCAGTGAAGGGAAATCTTGGGGGCGCTACCTGGTCCGTATCGCACTCAATAGGGCACCAAGTGCGCACATCGCTGATGTCAGGTGCAGGATCATCACCGCTGTCATCACTTGTCAGATCAGTGTCAGACGACAAATCTCCCCACGACTCGCTATCGCTGAGTTCTGGGAGCAACTCCGTGTCGCTGTCGCTGTCATTCAACTGCTCCAAAGGCGATTTTGTAGCGAAATGGCGCTTTATGGATTCCATCTTCTCAATATTTTATTGGAGGCAAGGGGCACTGGGGCAAGGGGCACTGTATCAGTGAGATCTGAGATGATACAATGTAATCCTCTCAGATTACACTGTATCACCTCTTTTTATATGTGTGTTATTGTGTTTGAACCTTTGAACTTTTTGAATTTCCCGCCTAGTTCCGCTCCTGTGCGCCGCTGCTGCTCGCAGGGAACGGAACTAGGAAGTGAGATGCGGTGATCGCGCTGGCGATCACAGCGGAGGACAGTGGAGGGCATCGCTGGAACCCAGGAGAAGGTAAGGGCTCCGCTGGATGCTCTGCAATGTTACCCCGAGCGTGACTCGGGGGTTACCGCTCCTGACAGTAAAAGTCAGACCCGAGTCACGCTCAGGATTACCGCCAAGGAGGTTAAAGATTAAAAAATAATAATGGCTATACAGGTTTGAAGTGTATGTAATATACACAGTATTTTTAGGACATGAGTGGGGCCACAGACCGCACGTAAATTAAATAGGGCATCAAAGCCTCAAAAAGACTCCGACTTTAAAAGCAGATTGATTGATAAGACGAAAGCGCCTGGACATGGATTGGGAGACAAGCTTGGAAGACTAGTGAAGATAATGGATAGTAATCTGAAAAAATCCATAAAATAAGGAAAGGTTGAAAATAAGCCATTTGACCTTAAAAAAGAGGTAGTGGCAACACTCCTATAAAGGGGTAAGAGGTAATGATAGAAAAAAGCTCACCAAATGGACTATTTATGGGGCATGTAGCTAAGGAAGATGGTTGCTCATATTGCATATGAGAAATGATCGTTGGAAAGTAGTCAGTGGCAGAGGGTTGATGCGTCCTGAAAGAGGGTGAATAAGGGCAAAGTTAGGAATAAGGAGGGGGATGGTTTAGAAATGCTGAGGGGTGAAAAGCAGTTGAAAATGACCTTGTCAATGTGTACAGAGCTTGTGCAGGCGCTTGTCATGTCCAGCTGATTGAATGGACAGGCCGGCTTATATATCCCCCCCACACCCGATCGAAGATCAATCAGGCGTGCGGACGCTGAGATGAGGCGTCCGCGCATGCGCACTAGTCGGCATCCTGGAGCCTACAAGGTCCGAAATGCACCGCGGGCGCACGCTCGAATCACCTGGCCTCAGTGCGGCCAATGGGAAGGTGGGAGTCGCTGTCAGAGAGGTCCGATGATGCTGCCAAAACCCCATCAGCTGATGGATAATGGGAGGCAGGGTGGCGCGAGCGGTGCGCAGACGCCTGGGGCAGACAGAAATTGTACTGCCCTGGGCGTCCATACAGACAACAACAGTGCAAGCCCCGCCCACCACCGCGGGGGACCGATGCCCGACCCCCCCCCAGGGATGAATGGGAAACAGGCACTGACGGTAATCCGGGGATGGGGCCCCCCCAGTTGAGAAACATGACGTGGGGAGAGGCGCCGGGTGCGGGGAAATCTCCCCAAACATCCTAACGGCCCCCCGTGGGTCTGTAGGGGGCGGAAGGGATGTCCCTGCGCCTCAGCCCACGTGATCCAGCCACATAAACCATAAGGTGTATAGAGAATAACAGGGTCCCAGTGGGGACATAAAAGGACAAAAATCTGAAAAAACTGATAAAGAATATAATAAACTGATATAAACCACAGGGCAGAGAGCAACAAAATATGTCAATTATACAGCATGAAGGAATTAGTGTGTTATACATCAATACTAAATGTCAATAAGAAGAGATACACAAGTCGTTGTTTGTTCTATGGTAGAATGACTAAGACTGTGTAGGAAGGACACAATATCAGACCATGGCAGGAAAATGGGGTAAGTCAACACAGAAAGAGAGGAAGAAGAAAAAAAAGGCAAAAAGGAGAAGGAGAAAAAGGGAAGGAGGGAAGGAAGAGGGTGAGAAAAGAACTAGAAATGACCTGAATAAGAAGGGAACATATAGCAGCTATGTTCATAGATAAGGATAATAGGACAGAAAGTGATAAGCGGAAGGATATCCAGACTCACAGGAAGGGTTTAAAGCTAATGTGTTCATCAAGCCCAGGAAATTTTGTAGCCTGTAAGGTATGGATCCATTTTGTCTCCAACTGTAGTAATGTGTTATCAATGCTCCCGCCTCTAGCATGTGGAGGAACATACTCGAGTGCGGAGAACTGAATAACGTGGGGATCAGAGTTGTGTTGGGTGGCAATATGCCAGTTAATAGCTGTAGTGGTAGTATTTTTAAGTAGAGGTTTGATGTGGTCGGTGAACCTGGAAGGGTCGCTTGGTTTTTCCGATGTAGTACGAGCCACATCGGCATTGAGCCAAGTATACAACTCCCACGGTGGCGCAGGTGACTCCATGTCTAATGCTGTGAGTCAGTCCGTTGGGAAGGACTAGTTCCCTGGAGTTGCTAACAAAGGTACAAACATCACATTTTCCACACTGATAGGTTCCCGTTGCTATTGGAAACATGTTGTGTATCAACCGAGTGGTGGCTTTTAATTAGTTGATCTGGAAGTGAGCGGGATCTGCGATAGGTGATGTCGGGATGGGCTTTGACATATTTAGAGATTGTGGAGTCCGCAGTTAATAGGGGCCAGAACTGGTGTAAAATATGTCTAATTTGGGTGTGTTGTTTGGAATATTGAGTAATTAGTCGTACCGGCTGTCTAGTGTCGGGGGGTTTGTCAGAGAAGACTAAATCCTTTCTGTCAAGTGTTTTGGCCTTGTTAAAGGCTTTTTTTCAGGAGAGAGTGGCTGTATCCTCTATCTATAAGTCTGCTGTACAGTTCCTGTGATGCTTGAAGGAAATCTCCTTCAAGAGTGCAGTTTCTTGTGAGTCTAAGATACTGGCTGAAGGGAATGAGGGGCTTAGGATGGGCACTGCTGGCATGCAAGATGGTATTGCCCGAAGAGGGTTTGCGGTATAAGGCAGTTTGTATCTGACCATTGGAATGCAGACTGATCTGAAGGTCCAAAAAGTGGATCTGAGACTGGCTGCATTCCATGGTGAATTTGAGATTGTAAGAGTTCTGGGTTAGATGATCAATGAAGAGCGTCAATTCATCTCTGGGGCCTGACCAAAGGAGTAGTATATCATCTATATACCTGTACCAAGATGTTACCTTGGACAGAAGGGGAATGGAATTGGCCATGTCAAAAAGTTCTCTCTCCCACCCCCCCAGGTACAGATTGGCGTAGGAGGGGGCACATTTGGTCCCCATGGCCACGCCCTGCACCTGGAGGTAGTGGGAGGAGCCAAACATGAAACAGTTGTGTGTCAATATGAACTTGAGAAGTTCAAGGACAAAGTCTCCATAAGCCTCATACTTGGGGCCTCTCTCTCGGAGTTGTTTTTCAATAACCAGGATGCCTCTATTGTGTGGGATAATATTGTACAGACTCTCGATATCTGGGGCAACCAGACAAGTATTTTTGGGTAATAAATTGCCATCTAGGATGCGGAGAAGATGGAGAGTGTCTTTTATGTAAGAAGGCAAAGAGGTGACATGAGGAGCTAAGTACTTGTCAACTAGTGTGCTGGCATGTTCCGTAAGACATTGCCGTCCAGAAACAATGGGGCGGCCTGGTGGATGGTCAGAGACTTGTGAAGTTTGGGTAAGGAATACAAAGTCGGGGTTTTTGGTTCCCTAACATTCAAAAAATTCCATGTATTAGAATCAATCGTACCTTTCTGATATGCTGAGAACATCAGAATATAATATCTATACTACTACTGCTCATACTACTACTACTACTACTACTAATACTACCTATACTACTACTACTCATACAGCTACTCCTACAACTAATACTACTTATACTACTACTCCTACTAATACTAGCTATACTACTACCCCTGCTCATATTACTACTAATACTACCACTTATACTATTACTCATACAGCTACTACTACCCCATCTCATATTACTACTACTACAGCTACTCCTACTAATACTACCTATACTACTACTACTCATACAGCTACTCCTACTACTACTTATACTACTACTACCCCTGCTCATATTACTACTAATACTACTACTAATATTCATACAGCTACTACTACTACTACTACTACTACTTATACTATGATTACTACTACTCCTACTAATATTAGCTATATTACTACTACTCCTACTAATACTACCACTACTACTACTACTACTCATACAGCTACTACTACTACTACTACTCATACAGCTACTACTACTATTACCACTACTACTACTCCTACTAATACTAGCTATATTACTACTACACCTACTAATACTACTACTACTACTACTCATACAGCTACTATTACTACTATTCCTACTAATAGCTATATTACTAATACTACTACTACAAATACAGCTACTACTACTACTCATACAGCTACTACTACTACTACTACTACTCATACACCTACTACTACTACTATTACTACTACTCCTACTAATACTAGCTATATTACTACTACTCCTACTAATACTACTACTACTACTCATAGTAGTAGTAGGAGCTGTATTACTACTACTCCTAATAATACTACTACTACTACTACTACTCCTACTACTACTACTCCTAATAATACTAGCTATATTACTACTAATCCTACTACTCCTACTACTACTACTACTACTACTACTACTACTACTAATACTAGCTATATTACTACTACTCCTACTACTACTACTTCTCATACAGCTACTACTACTACTACTACTCATACAGCTACTACTACTACTATTACTACTACTACTCATAAAGCTACTACTACTATTACTACTACTACTACTACTACTACTACTACTCATACAGCTACTACTACTACTATTCCTACTAATAGCTATATTACTACTACTCCTACTAATACTACTACTACTACTCATACAGCTACTACTACTACTCATACAGCTACTACTACTACTACTCATACAGCTACTACTACTACTTTTACTACTACTCCTACTAATACTACTACTACTACTCATACAGCTACTACTACTACTATTACTACTACTCCTACTACTACTACTCCTACTACTACTCCTCCTAATAATACTAGCTATATTACTACTACTCTTACTACTCCTACTACTACTACTACTACTAATACTAGCTATATTACTACTACTCCTACTACTACTACTTCTCATACAGCTACTACTACTACTACTCCTCATACAGCTACTACTACTACTATTACTACTACTCCTACTAATACTACTACTACTCATACAGCTACTACTACTACTATTACTCCTACTACTACTCCTACTAATACTAGCTATATTACTACTACTACTACTACTACTACTACTACTACTACTACTACTCCTAATAATACTAGCTATATTACTACTACTCCTACTAATACTACTACTACTCATACTAGCTATATTACTACTACTACTACTACTACTCATACAGCTGCTACTACTACTACTCATACAACTACTGCTACTACTACTTCTCATACAGCTACTACTACTACTAATACAGCTACTACTACTATTATTACTATTACTACTCCTACTAATATTAGCTATATTACTACTACTCCTACTACTACTACTCATACAGCTACTACTACTACTACTACTCATACAGCTACTACTACTACTATTACTACTACTACTCCTACTAATACTAGCTATATTACTACTACTACTACTACTCATACAGCTACTACTCCTAATAATACTAGCTATATTACTACTACTCATACAGCTACTATTACTACTCCTACTAATACTAGCTATATTACTACTACTACTACTACTACTACTCATACAGCTACTACTACTACTACTACTACTACTACTACTCATACAGCTACTCCTACTACTCCTACTAATACTAGCTATATTACTAAAACTCCTACTAATTCTACTACTACTACTCATACAGCTAATACTACTACTACTATTCCTATTAATACTAGCTATATTACTATTACTCCTACTAATACTACTACTACTACTCATACAGCTAATACTACTACTACTATTCCTATTAATACTAGCTATATTACTATTACTCCTACTAATACTACGACTACTACTACTCATACAGCTACTACTACTACTACTCATACAGCTACTACTACTACTACTCATACAGCTACTACTACTACTCCTACTCCTACTACTAATACTAGCTATATTACTACTACTTCTACTAATACTACTACTACTACTCATACAGCTACTACTACTACTATTACTACTACTACTCCTCCTACTAATACTAGCTATATTACTACTACTACTACTCATAATAATACTAGCTATATTACTACTACTCCTACTAATACTACTATTACTACTACTCCTACTAATACTAGCTATATTACTACTACTCCTACTACTACTACTCATACAGCTACTACTACTACTACTCCTAATAATACTAGCTATATTACTACTACTCCTACTAATACTACTACTACTCATACAGCTACTACTACTACTACTACTACTCCTACTAATACTAGCTATATTACTACTACTACTATTACTCATACAGCTACTACTACTACTACTACTACTACTACTCATACAGCTACTACTACTATTACTAATACTGTACTACTCCTACTAATACTACTACTACTTCTCATACAGCTACTACTACTACTACTACTATTCCTACTAATACTAGCTATATTACTACTACTCCTACTACTACTCATACAGCTACTACTACTACTACTACTCCTAATAATACTAGCTATATTACTACTACTCCTACTAATACTACTACTACTACTACTACTACTATTCCTACTAATACTAGCTATATTACTATTACTCCTACTACTACTACTACTACTCATACAGCTACTACTACTACTACTACTACTACTCATACAGCTACTACTACTACTACTACTACTCATACAGCTACTACTACTATTACTACTACTACTCCTACTAATACTAGCTATATTACTACTATTACTACTACTACTACTACTCATACAGCTACTACTACTACTACTACTACTCATACAGCTACTACTACTACTCCTACTAATACTAGCTATATTACTACTACTACTACTCCTAATAATACTAGCTATATTACTACTATTCCTACTAATACTACTAATACTAGCTATATTACTACTACTACTCATACAGCTACTACTACTACTACTCCTACTTATACTAGCTATATTACTACTACTCCTACTAATACTACTACTACTCATACAGCTACTACTACTATTACTACTACTACTCCTATTAATACTAGCTATATTACTAGTACTACTACTACTATTCCTAATAATACTAGCTATATTACTACTACTCCTACTAATGCTGCTACTACTACTACTACTCCTAATAATACACGCTATATTACTACTACTCCTATTCCTACTACTACTCATACAGCTACTACTACTACTCCTACTAATACTACTACTTCTCATACAGCTACTACTACTACTACTACTACTCATACAGCTACTACTATTACTACTACTCCTACTAATACTAGCTATATTACTACTCCTCCTACTACTACTCATACAGCTACTACTACTACTCCTATTCCTACTAATACTAGCTATATTACTATTACTCCTACTACTACTCATACAGCTACTACTACTACTACTATTACTACTACTCATACAGCTACTACTACTATTACTACTACTACTGCTACTAATACTACTACTACTCATACAGCTACTCCTCCTCCTCCTACTAATACTAGCTATATTACTACTACTACTCCTACTAATACTAGCTATATTACTACTACTACTCATACAGCTACTACTACTACTACTACTACTACTCCTACTACTCCTACTAATACTAGCTATATTACTACTACTCCTACTAATACTACTACTACTACTCATACAGCTACTACTACTACTATTACTACTACTACTCCTATTAATACTAGCTATGATACTAGTACTCCTACTACTACCACTACTATTCCTAATAATACTAGCTATATTACTACTACTCCTACTAATGCTGCTACTACTACTACTCCTACTAATACACGCTATATTACTACTACTACTCATACAGCTACTACTACTACTACTCCTCATACAGCTACTACTACTCCTACTAATACTAGCTATATTACTACTACTCCTACTACTCATACAGCTACTACTACTACTCCTACTAATACTAGCTATATTACTACTACTCCTACTAATACTACTACAGCTACTTCTACTACTCCTACTAATACTAGCTATATTACTACTACTCCTCATACAGCTACTACTACTACTACTCATACAGCTACTACTATTACTACTACTACTCCTACTAATACTAGCTATATTACTACTACTCCTACTACTACTCATACAGCTACTACTACTAGAACTCATCCTAATAATACTAGCTATATTACTACTACTCCTACTAATACTACTACTACTACTCATACAGCTACTACTACTACTACTATTCCTACTAATACTAGCTATATTATTATTATTATTACTCCTACTACTACTCATACAGCTACTACTACTACTCATACAGCTACTACTACTATTACTACTACTACTCATACTAATACTAGCTATATTACTACTACTCCTACTAATACTACTACTACTACTATTACTAATACTACTCATACAGCTACTACTACTACTACTCATACAGCTACTACTACTACTACTACTACTTCTCCTACTAATACTAGCTATATTACTACTACTACTACTACTACTACTACTCATACAGCTACTACTACTATTATTACTACTACTCTTACTAGCTATATTACTACTACTCCTACTAATACTACTACTCGTACAGCTACTACTATTACTACTAATAATACTAGCTATATTACTACTACTACTACTAATACTACTACTACACCTACTCCTACTACTGATAGCTATATTACTACTACTACTAATAGTCATACAGCTACTACTACTACTAATACTAGCTATATTACTACTACTACTACTACTACTCATACAGCTACTACTCCTCCTCCTAATAATACTCCCTATACACATAAAATGCGGTGGGGGGAGGGGGTCACACACGGACGGTGTTTGCTGTACTCCTGGTCTAGGATCGTACTGCTCCCCATTCATTTTATGTGTTGCTGGTTTTTTACTTTTACAAGTGACTTGTTGTTGCTCTGGACAGGAAGTAAGTGGAAATGATCCCAGCAAATCTACAGAAACCCAACAGAGATTTGAACCTTCTTCACTCCTTCAGAAGAAGAAAGAAATATTTGGTTGGTTCCACTTTACAGAGGAAGTTCCTCTTTCTCCAGTCGGGTTCCTCCCGAGGTTGTTGGGGGTTCCTTGAGGAAGACGAGAATTCTGCCTCTCCGATGAGTAACAAATCACCACAATACTCTTCTCTCTCTCTCTCTCTCTCTCTCTCTTTATATTTCCTGTTTATTAACATTTATTTTCATTACAAATCACAAAACAATCACACAAGATACAAAAATGTATTAAAAAACAATTTACAAAAATCCCCTCCCAAAATAAATGCCCCCCCTTCATGAGCCCCACATATGAATCCTACTACACACACATTACTATCTAATGTATGGATGTTTATTGATTATAGATGAATCCCCTGTATACTCCTCCCCTTTATCCTTTATCCCCCTCTCCACCCCTCCCCCCTAATTATGACTCTATTTTATGATGGCAGTTTTAGTAAATCTCCCCCATTATCATTCTCTGATGTTCCTGAAAGTCTCCCTCTGGTCTCCATCTGACAAACCTTCACATTGATGACCCCGATCTCCTAACACATCCACTTCCACCCCTTAGTAAGAATCCTTCTCTATTCCTGACCCTCTACTATCTGTTGTAGTGATGTTCCCTTTATCAGACAGATGAGGCCACATGTGGAGTAAACAGCATTCTAAGTAATTGTCATGTAAAGGGTCCTTAATGTCCCCCATAGATGTGTTGGTCAGGCATGGTGGAGACTTCTCTACAATGGTGGACACTTCTCCTCAATGGTGGACACTTCTCCTCAATGGTGGACACTTCTCTACAATGGTGGACACTTCTCCTCAATGGTGGACACTTCTCCTCAATGGTGGACACTTCTCCTCAATGGTGGACACTTCTCCTCAATGGTGGACACTTCTCCTCAATGGTGGAGACTTCTCTACAATGGTGGACACTTCTCCTCAATGGTGGAGACTTCTCCTCAATGGTGGACACTTCTCCTCAATGGTGGACACTTCACCTCAATGGTGGAGACTTCTCTACAATGGTGGACACTTCTCCTCAATGGTGGAGACTTCTCTACAATGGTGGACACTTCTCTACAATGGTGGACACTTCTCTACAATGGTGGACACTTCTCCTCAATGGTGGACACTTCTCCTCAATGGTGAAGACTTCTCTACAATGGTGGACACTTCTCTACAATGGTGGACACTTCTCTACAATGGTGGACACTTCTCCTCAATGGTGGAGACTTCTCTACAATGGTGGACACTTCTCTACAATGGTGGAGACTTCTCCTCAATGGTGGACAGTGGGGAGAAGGTTCTCCTCACAGGACTATGAGGTCCTTCTTCTTCCATAGGATAGTCAGCAGAGGTGTATAGAAAAGGGGGGTGTTCACTGTCATGGTTCTTGTCAGAGATACTGATACAGATTTTCACCTTCACCTTAAAGACGTTGTAAATCCTCCTGTTTTACATCCTATGCATTAAGGTGAAAAAACTTCAGTCCCCGGCCCCCCGGCCCCCCGTTTTACTCACCTGAGCCCTAGAAAGTCCCACATTGAGGACGTGCGCTTCCTCTGCACGGGGGAGGGGGGGGAGTCCTGCATTGGTGACTATAACCCCCGAATGCTGGACTCGGGAGCGTGCCCACAAGGTGACCCCCTCAGGAGATCGCTTCCCAGAGGGGGTTATCTAATGGGGGAGGAGCTGAGAGAGCCGCCGGGGGACCCCAGAAGAGGAGGTTCGGGGCCAATCTGTACAAAACAAACTGCAGAGTGGAGGGAAGTGACATGTTTGTTATTTAAATAAAAATCAAACCTTTAGTATGACTTTCAGGCTCCAATCACAGCGGACCGCGGGCAGAATCTCTGCCATTCCCAATCACTGCACAATGCGGGACGTGTTTACAATGTCATTACTTCTAATGGAACCCCAATTGTACCCCCATTTTACTGCGATTGTCGTGCTGTAAATTGTGCTGCAAATCACAACGTGTGACGCCGTCCTCCAGAAGAAGATCAGGTTTGTTTTTTATTGCGGCGCGGTTCCCATGCGACAATCACCGCACAATTGGGATGTCATTAAGAAGCGATTTGAAATCCGCAATTCCTCCCGCAATCAGGTGTGAATGGAGCCTAAAGCCGGGGACACACCATCGGATTTTCCGTGGGCAAAGCGTAGGACTTTTCTCCGAAGGGCGTTGGCCGGGAACTTGTCTTCCATACAAACGGCAAAGAATTGTCGGACAACAAACACGAAACGACGTGGTTTTTCAGCTCTTTAGCGCCACCCTTTTTTTTTGCAGCTTCTGATAATGTTGTGTTATGGTGAGCATCGCTTCTGAGCATGCGTGTTTATACTTTGGACTTTTGTCCGACGGACTTGTGTACACACGATCGGATAATCCCACAACACACATTTCTTGTCGGAAATTTTTAAAGCGTGCTATCCAACATTTGTTGGTGGAAAATCCGACAACAATCGTCCGATGGAGCGTACAAACGGTCGGATTTTTCGTCACAATTCCCATCAGGAGATCCGATGGTGTGTGGGGCCTTAAGACTAGAAAAACCAAAAGATTTGTGTTGATAATGAGGATACCGGATTCTGATTGGTCCAGCATATAGTAGATCCTAAAGATCTGATAATTGGGGTGTTTAGGGGGGTGTGTCAGACTGCGATGTGACACCAAACTTCCTTTTACATTTGATCTGCACATTTCTGGTCTACCAATGATTGGCCTATTAACCAGTTCCCACCCAACCTATCACAATATAACGGCTGGGCGGAGCCTCTCGTCACTCCGGGTGGACGTCACATGACCTCCTCCTGAATCAGGGACATATCTGATGACTGATCAGTGTACCGGCTTGTTGGTCACATGACAGTTGTACACAATAGGGGGCTTTCTTTTCATGCCATCCATTGTGTACAATTGTGTTGCTAGCTGTGATTGGTCCATGTGATCACATGGTACAGAGAGGACCAATCACAGCCCATCAGCACCATGTGATTGGCCAATCACAGATAATCAAAACAAAGTGAAGGAATCAGTTTCATTCAGTAAAATGCTTGCTTATAGCAATGTAATGCCCTGTTATAAGCAATCATAACGTGTTAAAAAAAATCCTGATCACTTCCCCGGAGTTCACAATGTTACTATCGGAACATTAGATTTTTCTGGTCACAGAGTATTAAAGAAAAAAAATAATTGTACAAAAAAGAAAAAAAAGTATTTGTATTTCCGTGGTGTCACCAGTCAGGTATATGATGACGCCGCTCTGCACCGGTGATCGCATGTCAAGAAAATAAATCAGATTTTTTTTTCCATTTCTTCATGTCCCAAAAAAAGACAAAATTACAATAAAAAAAACTTCCCTTGCCTCTAACTAAATACCTTGGAATGTCTATTTTCCAATAAAAGGGGTCATTTGGGGGGTATCTGTCCTGTCCTGGTGTTTTTGGGCCTCAAGAAATGAGATTGCCTGTCAGTACATCAGGATCGATCGATTTTCAGATATGTATCCCATAGTTTGTGGACTCTATAACTTTCCTACAGACTAAATAATAGAATCTGATTTGGGTTATTTTCACCAAAGAAATGGAGCAGAATATATTTTGGCCTCAATGTATGAAGAAAGATTATTTATTAACAACATTTTATAACAGAAATGAAGACAAATGCAAAATGTTCGATCTTTTTTCATTTATCAAAAAATAAAAAACCCCAGTGGTGATTAGATAGAAAAAATCTGTATTTGTGTGAAGAAATGATAAGAATGTGATATGTGTAGAGTGTTGTATGACCGCACAATTGTCATTCTAAATGTGACAGCGCTGAAAGGTGAAGATTGGCCTGGGCAGGAAGGGGGGTAAAGTGTCCGGTATTGAAGGGCAAAAAAACAAAATCATCAATGCTAAATAATGACAAAAATACCAAACAATATGAAGTCAAACATGTGAGTCCATCACAGTCCATTAGAGCTGCACGATTCGGGCTAAAATGAAAATCACTATTTTTTTGCTTAGAATAAAGATCGCGATTCTCGTGGCGTAACATCATCTTTCACATTATACAAAAAAATTGGGCTAACTTTACTGTTTTTTTATTCATTAACCTCTTCAGCCCGGAAGTCTTTACCCCCTTCGTGACCAGAGCATGTTTTGTGATTTGGCACTGCGTCGCTTTAGCTGACAATTGCGCAGTCGTGCGACGTTGTACCTAAACAAAATTTACATCCTTTTTTCCCACAAATAGAGATTTCTTTTGGTACTATTTGATCACCTCTGTGGTTTTTATTTTTTGTGCTATAAACAAAAAAAGAGCGACAATTTAAAAAAATATATATTTTTTACTTTTTGCTATAATAAATATCCCCCCAAAAATATATATAAAAAAATAATTTATTCCAAAGTTTAGGCTGATATGTATTCTTCTACATATTGTTGGTAAAAAAATTGCAATGAGTGTATATTGATTGGTTTGCGCAAATGTTATAGCGTCTACAAAATAGGGGATAGATTTATGGCATTTTTATTATTCATTTTTTTTTTTAATAGTAATGGCGGCAATCTGCGATTTTTATCGGGACTGCGACATTGTGGCGGACAGATCAGACACTTTTGACATTATTGGCATTTATACAGCGATCAGTGCTACAAATAGCCACTGATTACTGTATAAAAGACACTGGCAACGAAGGGGTTAAACACTAGGGGGGCGATCAAGGGGTAAAGTGTAGGGGGATGGTCTCACTACAACATGACAGAGATCACTGCTCCCGATGACAAGGAGCAGTAGATTCCTGTCATGTTGCTAGGCAGAACAGGGAAATGCCTCGCCCACTCCTCTCAGGGATGCCTCTCAGCTGCGACACTCACCAGCCCATTTGGCTTCTTCTTTCCTGGAGATTTGCCTGGCAGTGTTCTGCTGTCTTTTACTTGCTCCCGTGCCTCTGGACAGGACAACCTCATGCACCATAAAGAAGGTTCCTTGCGCAGCTATGCCCAGGCCCAAGGTCACCACCCAGACTAGGGGGCACCCCTCCGGGGCCACCGACAGCCTAACACTACATCTCTATCTTCCACCCGAACTCCACACTGCCCCAGCTGGGCTGACCCAGAGTATTTGAGGGGGCCTTCCCCCTGCCAACCAATCTGTTGGGGATTGGTCAGGGCCCTCATGAATATTCCAAACAGCTTCTCCTCCCCTCCACTCCCATTCTTCTAGAATCTTCCACCAGTTTCTAGAAATAGGGGAAGGTCTTAGAGATGCTGCCTGTGAGTCATACCAGCCTCCCTGAGTCTCTCCCCTGACCCAGATAAACCAAAACTACACAGGCTTGGCTGTCAGCCAAACCCGACAATTTACCTACACTCAACCAAAAACCTATTCTACTTCTAACCCACTAGAGGGTGCTACACTAGCATTGCCTCGCTAGTATATACTGTATATATCTGACAGGATATCATCTGTGACAACTCCACAAGACCCATGGTCCTACCTAAGGGTGGTGATCATCTCCCCTTTTCTCTGGTTTTATTCCCCGGAGATCCGAGTATCCTCATTGTTGCCTCACACTTGGATTTCTCTCTCTTGAGCTTTAATTAGTGAGAGGTTACACAGTGATCCTTCTACCATACCGATCTAATTATTCTACTCTGCTACCTATAGATTTTTACATCTGTAAGAAATGAGATGTTGTATGATCCTCCTGAATGTCCCCCCCACGCCAACCTTATTTCTTTAAGGGGTGCGTCCCTCTCATTGCATTATGGGAGATCCTGTCTTATCCTCTCTATCGATGGCAATTTTCTCTTTTGCTCCTTACCTATGTATACTTATTCTATTCTTCAATAAAATGTTTAAAACAAGAGAAAATATATGAAATCTTCACCAAAATTCTAATCTGCCAATCAACTGGTAAGAATTATTACCCCCCAGTACACCATGATAATTGTATTACATGTATGACCATCTCAGCCCGCTTTATCTACTCCATAGGAATCCTCACATTACAGGGAGATGAGAAATGTCTTTATTTTACAATGTATCACCAGCCAGGTTCTTAGGAGTAAGGCCCCTTTCACACCATCACAACCATCCCATCCACCTGTCCATTTTTCGGGCCACTCATTGACTTCTATGGTGAGACGGATGTCAGTGGATCTGTGTCCTCTGACACCCACCTGACATCCGATCCGACAAGATCTGCTGGAAACAGACGTATAGAGATACGTTCTCCATCCGTCCAGTGGGTTGGATGGGATGAAATGGACAGGCGGTCGGTTTTCATCGGATCTCCCCATAGAGGAGAGCGGGACTCTTACAGGTCAGTCTCTGCACAGTGAGCGGATCCCCCGTGTGAAAGGGGCCTAAAAGTTCAAATGACATTTTATTTATTACAACTTTATTCCACATTAAATTGTATGAAAACCCCTGAATGTCCCTCTGATCTGATCTGCAGTATATGGTCTGCGCTCCATTAAACGTTCCTCAATAATATCACTGCACTAATAGCTGCTTCTCTATTTTATATTCCATTAATATATAGAATGTCACTCAGTATTATAGAGAATGAAATCCCAATTCCTGCTGTGTATGTAATGATCAATACATAGACTGATGATATACAGTAATAGTATCAGAAACTTCCATCCCATCCCCCATTGGGGTCCCCCCAGCACTCTTCAAGGGCTCCTCCCCCCTGATTTGGGGGCTCCCAGGCTGATCGATCGTCTGATGAGTCCTCCTGTATTGTCCTCCTCCAGCACACAGCTTCATACAAACCCAGTTCTGATCTCTCCTGCAGGGATCAGTCCATGTGGGTGACACGGAGTCCGTGTGGAAAGGCCGGCAGTGACAGCAATGTCCCCTCCTCCATTCACAGCAATCTCCCCTCCCCCTCCTCCATTCATAGCAATCTCCCCTCCCCCTCCTCCATTCACAGCAATCTCCCCTCCCCCTCCTCCATTCACAGCAATGTCCCCTCCTCCATTCACAGCAATGTCCCCTCCCCCCTCCTCCTTTCACAGCAATGTCCCCTCTCCCTCCTCCATTCACAGCAATGTTCCCTCCTCCATTCACAACTGTAGCCGAGTCTCTTCCTCCATTCACAGCAATGTCCCCTCTTCCATTCACATCAATGTCCCCTCCCCCTCCTCCATTCACAGCAATGTTCCCTCCTCCATTCACAGCTGTAGCCGAGTCTCTTCCTCCATTCACAGCAATGGCCCCTCTTCCATTCACATCAATGTCCCCTCCCCCTCCTCCATTCACATTAATGTCCCCTCCCCCTCCTCCATTCACAGCAATGTCCCCTCCCCCTCCTCCATTCACAACAATGTCCCCTCTTCCCTCCCCCATTCACAGCAATGTCCCCTCCCCCATTCACAGCAATGTCCCCTCCCCCCTCCTCCATTCACAGCAATGTCCCCTCCCCCATTCGCAGCAATGTCCCCTCTCCCCCTCCATTCACAGCAATGTCCCCTCCTCCATTCACAGCTGTAGCCGAGTCTCCTCCTCCATTCACAGCAATGCCCCCTCCCCCTCCTCTATTCACAGCAATGTCCCCTCCCCCTCCTCCATTCACTGTAATGTCCCCTCCCCCTCCATTTACAGCAATGTCCCCTCCCCCTCCTCCATTCACAGCAATGTCCCCCCTCCTCCTCCATTCACAGCAATGTCCCCTCCCCCCTCCTCCATTCACAGCAATGTCCCCTCCCCCTCCTCCATTCACAGCAATGTCCCCTCCCCCCTCCTCCATTCACAGCAATGTCCCCTCCCCCTCCTCCATTCACAGCAATGTCCCCTCCCCCTCCTCCATTCACAGCAATGTCCCCTCCCCCTCCTCCATTCACAGCAATGTCCCCTCCCCCCTCCTCCTTTCACAGCAATGTCCCCTCCCCCCTCCTCCATTCACAGCAATGTCCCCTCTCCCGCCTCCATTCACAGCAATGTTCCCTCCTCCATTCACAGCTGTAGCCGAGTCTCTTCCTCCATTCACAGCAATGTCCCCTCTTCCATTCACATCAATGTCCCCTCCCCCTCCTCCATTCACAGTAATGTCCCCTCCTCCTCCTCCATTCACAGCAATGTCCCCTCCCCCTCCTCCATTCACAACAATGTCCCCTCTCTCCTCCCCCATTCACAGCAATGTCGACTCCCCCATTCACAGCAATGTCCCCTCCCCCCTCCTCCATTCATAGCAATGTCCCCTCTCCCCCTCCATTCACAGCAATGTTCCCTCCTCCATTCACAGCTGTAGCCGAGTCTCCTCCTCCATTCACAGCAATGCCCCCTCCCCCTCCTCTATTCACAGCAATGTCCCCTCCTCCTCCTCCATTCACTGTAATGTCCCCTCCCCCTACATTTACAGCAATGTCCCCTCCCCCTCCTCCATTCACAGCAATGCCCCCCCTCCTCCTCCATTCACAGCAATGTCCCCTTCCCCCTCCTCCATTCAATGCAATTTCCCTTCCCCTCTCCCATTCACAGCAATTTCCCCTCCCCTCCCCCATTCACAGCAATGTCCCCTCCTCCATTCACAGCAATGTCCCCTCCCCCCTCCTCCATTCACAGCAATGTCCCCTTCCCCCTCCTCCATTCAATGCAATTTCCCCTCCCCTCCCCCATTCACAGCAATGTCCCCTCCCCTCCCCAATTCACAGCAATGTCCCCTCCTCCATTCACAGCAATGTCCCCTCCCCCTCCTCCATTCACAGCAATGTCCCGTCTCCCCCTCCATTCACAGCAATGTCCCCTCCCCCTCCTCCATTCACAGCAATGTCCCCTCCCCCCTCCTCAATTCACAGCAATGTCCCCTCCCCCCTCAATTCACAGCAATGTCCCCTCCCCCTCCTCCATTCACAGCAATGTCCCCTCCCCCTCCTCCATTCACAGCAATGTCCCCTCCTCCATTCACAGCAATGTCCCCTCCCCCCTCCATTCACAGCAATGTCCCCTCCCCCTCCTCCATTCACAGCAATGTCCCCTCCCCCCTCCTCCATTCACAGCAATGTCCCCTCCCCCCTCCATTCACATCAATGTCCCCTCCCCCTCCTCCATTCACAGCAATGTCCCCTCCCCCTCCTCCATTCACAGCAATGTCCCCTCCCCCTCCTCCATTCACAGCAATGTCCCCTCCCCCCTCCTCCATTCACATCAATGTCCCTTCCCCCTCCTCCATTCACAGTAATGTCCCCTCCTCCATTCACAGCAATGTCCCCTCCCCCTCCTCCATTCACAGCAATGTCCCTTCCCCCTCCTCCATTCACAACAATGCCCCCCCCTCCTCCATTCACAGCAATGTCCCCTCCCCTCCTCCATTCACAGCAATGTCCCCTCCTCCATTCACAGCAATGTCCCCTCCCCCCTCCATTCACAGCAATGTCCCCTCCCCCTCCTCCATTCACAGCAATGTCCCCTCCCCCCTCCTCCATTCACAGTAATGTCCCCTCCCCCTCCTCCATTCACAGCAATGTCCCTTCCCCCTCCTCCATTCACAACAATGTCCCCTCTCCTTTCCTCTATTCACAGCAATGCCCCCCCCTCCTCCATTCACAGCAATGTCCCCTCCCCCCTCCATTCACAGCAATGTCCTCTCCCCCTCCTCCATTCACAGCAATGTCCCCTCCTCCATTTACAGCAATGTCCCCTCCCCTCCTCCATTCACAATAATGTCCCCTCCCCCTCCTCCATTCACAGCAATGTCCCCTCCTCAATTCACAGCAATGTCCCCTCCCCCTCCTCCATTCACAATAATGTCCCCTCCCCCTCCTCCATTCACAGCAATGTCCCCTCCTCCATTCACAGCAATGTCCCCTCCCCCTCCTCCATTCACAGCAATGTCCCCTCCCCCTCCTCCATTCACAGCAATGTCCCCTCCCCCCTCCATTCACAGCAATGTCCCCTCCCCCCTCCTCCATTCACAGCTGTAGCCGAGTCTCTTCCTCCGGGGTCACTGCCAAGAAATCTTCATTTCTGGTCGGAGCTTTTTCAGCTTTTCTAGTTCTCTTCTTGATTCCTCTGAAAATAAGTATTCACTGATCCTAGAAGAGAGGATATAAAGAGTCATCAGATCTCAGCAGAATTCTCTCCACTATTTCCCAGCATCCTCCAGGATATCTAGTAAGCTCACCACACACATTACAATCTGATTGTACAATCTCTGTTTGATCTTCCAACAAGTATGTAGAGTAAGGATCTGTCTGATTGTATAGAGACTGATATGATAGTTTAGGTAGGTCCTCATATGACATCGTTCTGGAAGATATAAAACTGATTGTATAAAGATTGTATGGTCAGATTGTACTGTGTGTGATGATCTTACACCATCCTGTCACCTTCTTGTAGGACTTTACCAACTAAGAAG
The DNA here is from genome assembly GCF_042186555.1 of Aquarana catesbeiana. Taxonomy (NCBI): domain Eukaryota; kingdom Metazoa; phylum Chordata; class Amphibia; order Anura; family Ranidae; genus Aquarana; species Aquarana catesbeiana. The sequence goes on from NC_133336.1 coordinate 211,163,630, forward strand.
TGACACTGCACAATGGAGGATGATGGGAGATATCAGATTATAGAACAGGAAATCTTCCTCCTCATTGGTCATTTGTTCTGTGATGTCCCAAACCCACCAATCACAGTCACACTTCTCTTTCTTTCTCATCCAATGAGGGACACAGCAGTTCAGATAAGTTTGGGTTATACTGCCACCTACAGGAGAATCTGACACTGGCAAATGAAAAGATGGTGGGCGGGGCCAGGATAATCCCTCCTCCTCCCAGCATGCCTCAGTTTTTTGCTGGTATCCTCGGAGGACGGATGTCTTTTCTCTACTCTGATGAGAAAAGTTTAAAGTTTTATTAAACCCAAAAGCCAACATTTCTTATATTGCAGCTCACCAATTCTTAGATGTAACGGCTGTAAAAGATTTCCTTTTTTTGTCTTTCTTCTATTTTCATTTGGTGAACCAGCCAGCAGGTCTTTTCAAAAGCACAACATCTCCAGCAGAATGTATCAGTTTACATGGAGGAGACAAACCATTTAACACTGGCAGTGGTGATTATTATGATCGGCTTTTATTTATTCATGAAAAACTTTTATCCTCCAAAAACTGTTTGTTGTAACTGACTATAAAGTGTGAGCTGGAGTTTGGCTTCAATTTGTTAGTGTATCTAAATCTGCTAATACATTTATCACAACCATTCAGCCAACTAAAAATGCTACTGTGCCTCCTTTTCTCATTCCTCCAGAGTTGTGTCTCACTAATACAGGAGATGTCTTACTGGCCAGACCACCAGGAGATAATAGAGGAAAAAACGAATGCAGCCCCCACATCTAATGATTGGTCAGCTGTGATATGACATTCTTGGCATCTTTTTTCTTCCATTCAATAAAGATTGTTGTAGATTATTGGTGATGTGATGTATAAATACAGATAAGTGGCTCCTCCCCATGAGACTGGAGATGTGTGAAGGATGTGTGTTCCCCGGTGACTGGTCTCTCTCATGAGACTGGAGATGTGTGAAGGATGTGTGTTCCCCGGTGACTGGTCTCTCTCACCTTCTGGCTGCAGGAATTCTATTACTTTGCTGATCTGAACTCTCTCTACAAGCTTGAGCTGTTTCCTGTCCTCTGCTCTGTACATTCCAGCTTTGGAGATCTCAGAGTCCATCCACTGTCCATGTTGTACTTCTTATTATCTAATCATCAGTCACATTTACATGTCATAACCATCAGCAACAATTCCATCTTCTGTGGAGGATTATCAGCAATCAATGCTGGAGACTAGAGGGGACTTCCTCACACTGCACTTCTACTTTACCATAGTACCAGTACTGGTATGGGGGATGGGTGTTGTATGGAAGGCTGGGGGGGACAATGCTGTCACCTTTTATTCTCATAGGGGGTTATTTTTGATAGGGGCTTCAGTCCATTATCCACTATTAATACAATTATTTAGTACATGAGCTTCCCATTGTACCATTTTATATTCCTCTTTTTGTCATGTAAAGTATATCTAATCCCAAGAAGAAGACTTGAATGTCTTGTATCTCCATCGTGTGTCCTCCTCCTCGGATGTATCTAGGAAGGATTTCAATGCAGTCATGCAGCACTGAGGATTTCTGACAGCAAAGGCCATAAGCTCCTCCCCCACCTTCCCCTGCAGAATCTCTATCTGATCTGCACACAGCATTAGCAGCCTTTCATCTTTCATCTATCTAGACTCTATTGGATGCCGAGTCTCTAAAGCCCATGAGAGATGAACCTGTACCTGAGGAATCAGTCTTCTGCCATTACTCCCAACATAAACACTCTGAGGGCACTTTCACACTGGGGCGGGCGTCGGCGGTAAAGCACCGCTATTTTAGCACCACTTTGCCGTAGTTTTTGTGGCACTTTTTGGTCACTAGCGAGGCGCTTTTAGCCCCCACTAACGGCCGAAAAAGGGTTAATAGTGGGCAAGGGAGCTTAAAAGCGGGAAGGGGTGCTGTGGGAACAGTGTATACACCGCTCCTACAGCACCTCAAAGATGCTGCTTGCAGGACTTTTTGGAGCGTCCTGCCAGTGCACCGCTCCAGTGTGAGAGCCCTCGGGCTTTCTCACTGGAGTGAGAGGAGAGGCGCTTTGCTATAGAACCTGTAAAGCGCCTCAGTTTGAAAGTAGCCTTATTGATGTGGTGAGCACCACTTTAAACCTTGGAGAACAGCCAGTCCCCTCCACCAGTGCTCTCCTCAGTCTAGGCTCCTTAGGGGCTCCTAAGACCACCAAGGCCTTTCCAGTGCATCTTCTGGTTGCAGTCTTCCTTTATGGAAAATCCTGACAAGCTCATTGTGCCTCCCAAGCAATCTGCCATCCTTGTAACCATTTGAGAAAGAGTTTGTTAAAAAGTGGTGTGCCCCCTCCATGGAGTCAGCAGTATGACCCATCACTTGAAGTATCTGGATCTAATCCTAGAGTATTTCATAGAGTATTTCTTCCTCGGGTGACACTTCAATCTCTCTGCTCCCAGACCGGGACTCTTCAGTCCAGGAGTCTTTTATGAGGGGCTCACCCATAAGTGCAGCTAGATCTCTTATAACTATGAGGTGTAAATGTTTTATAAGAGTTCACAATGTCCTTAGTGGTGGTTGTTGATTTTTGAAGAATTTTGGATTGCACATGGTGTTTCACTTTTGCACTATAACTATACAAATCGCTAATTGTGGTATGTGTTTATATTCATTAACTGCAGTTTTACAGAAGGTCCCTAAAGTGTTATAATAGATATACATCTTATACCTTATACCAGGTTATTTTGTGGAGTGCCCACTGGTGGACATTAAGGCTCCACACTTGAGTGATCCAAATCTGGGGCGGAATCACCGCAATTCTGCCCACAATTAGAAATGGTGGCAAATCACGGGACGCTTGTGTGATGCCAATACTTCTTAATAGCACTCCAATCGTGGTGCAATTTTGCCACGAGATAAATCGTGCTGCAGTTGTGGAAAGTTGCAACACATGAAGCAGGTGCTTCCTTTGAGCAACAGCATCGCGTGTTTCAATTTGCTGTGATTGAAGCAAGATTTATCGTGTGACCATCACGGCAAAATTGTGCCGTGATTGGGGTGCCATTAAGAGGTTTTGGCATCGCACAAGCATCCTGTGATTTGCAGCAATTTTGATTCGTGGGCAGAATTTCACTCCACTCTTAGCTCCTATTGCCATGTTTGATTGTCAACATGATGACTGCATAGAACAATGTCTCCACCTGAGAACCAACCTTCCTTGACACATTTCACCACTCCTGGCTTGCTGACAATGATAGGATCCACAGAGAGTGAAGACAGACTATAGGGGCCAGAACCGCATTGTCATTGTATAAGAGGGATGAGTCTTGAGTAGAGATGAGCCGAACACCCCCCTGTTCGGTTCGCACCAGAACATGCGAACAGGAAAAAAGTTTGTTCGAACACGCGAACACCGTTAAAGTCTATGGGACACGAACATGAATAATCAAAAGTGCTAATTTTAAAGGCTAATATGCAAGTTATTGTCATAAAAAGTGTTTGGGGACCTGGGTCCTGCCCCAGGGGACATGGATCAATGCAAAAAAAAGTTTTAAAAAAGGCAGTTTTTTCAGGAGCAGTGATTTTAATAATGCTTAAAGTCAAACAATAAAAGTGTAATATCCCTTTAAATTTTGTAGCTGGGTAGGTGTCTATAGTATGCCTGTAAAGGGGCGCATGTTTCCTGTGTTTAGAACAGTCTGACAGCAAAATGACATTTTGAAGGAAAAACCCATTTAAAACTACCCGCGGCTATTGCATTGCCGACAATACACATAGAAGTTCATTGATAAAAACGGCATGGGAATTCCCCAAAGGGGAACCCCGAACCAAAATTTAAAAAAAGATGACGTGGGAGTCCCCCTAAATTCCATACCAGGCCCTTCAGGTCTGGTATGGATATTAAGGGGAACCCCGGCCAAAATTAAAAAAAAAATGATGTGGGGTTCCCCCTAAATTCCATACCAGACCCTTCAGGTCTGGTATGGATTTTAAGGGGAACCCCGCGCCAAAAAAAAAAAAAAAAAATGGCGTGGGGTCCCCCCAAAAATCCATACCAGACCCTTATCCAAGCACGCAACCTGGCAGGCTGCAGGAAAAGAGGGGGGACGAGAGTGCGGCCCCCCCCTCCTGAACCGTACCAGACCACATGCCCTCAACATTGGGAGGGTGCTTTGGGGTAGCCCCCCAAAACACCTTGTCCCCATGTTGATGAGGACTAGGGATGAGCCGAACACCCCCTGGGGGGTGTCTATAGTATGCCTGTAAAGTGACGCGTGTTTCCCGTGTTTAGAACAGTCCCAGCACCAAATGTCATTTTTAAAGGAAAAAATCTCATTTAAAACTGCTTGCGGGTTTAATGTAATGTCGGGTCCTGGCAATATGGATGAAAATCAGTGAGACAAACACCATGGGTACCCCCCAGTCCATTACCAGGCCTTTTGGGTCTTGTATGGATATTAAAGGGAACACCGCACCCAAATTAAAATAAGGAAAGGTGTGGGGCCACCAGGCCCTATATACTCTGAACAGCAGTATATAGGCGGTGTAAACAAGACAGGGACTGTAGGTTTGTTGTTAGGTAGAATCTGTTTGTAATTTTGAACGGGTACATTTTTAACGTGTTTAGCTCCAGCCAAAAAATCTTTTTTGAGCTTTTTGGAAAACATAGGGAAGGGTTATCACCCCTGTGACATTTGTTTTGCTGTCTTTCCTCCTCTTCAGAAGATTTCACCTCACTTTTGTCCCAATGACAAATGTTTTTTTGAAAATTTGGGTTTTTTTTGTGGAACAAGGATTGGAAAGCATCAGTGGAAAGGAGAAATGTTTTTCCCATATTAACTCTTACAGGAGAGAATTTTCCTTCCTAGGAGTAGATTTCATCTCACTTCCTGTTGTCTCCTTCCGTTTGCAAGTAGGAGTCGTTTGTAAGTTAGATGTTTGAAAGTAGGGGCCTGCCCTATATACTCAGCAGAAATTTGGGCCTTAGGTGTTGTTGTGGCCACAACACTGTAAGCCCTCACAGGGCCCTGCTGTGAAATATTAGATCAAGAATTGTAATTACATGCCCCTGTTCAACAGGGGCAGAAAAACTGGGCCTTTGGTGGTGGTGGTGCTGGTGCCACAACACTGTAAGTCCTCACTCGCTCTTGGTAGGTGCAGAAATGGGCCCTGCTGTGAAATATTAGATCAAGAATTGTAATTACATGCCCCTGTTGAACAGGGGCAGAAAAATTGGGCATTTGGTGGTGGTGGTGGTGCTGGTGCCACAACAATGTAAGTCCTCACTCGCTCTTGGTGGGTGCAGAAATGGGCCCTGCTGTGAAATATTAGATCAAGAATTATAATTACATGCCCCTGTTGAACAGGAGCTGAAAAATTAGGCCTTAGGCACTGGTGCTGGTGCCACAACACTGCAACCCCTCACAGACACTCTAGTTGGTACGCAGGAACGAGCCCTGCTGCAAAGTATTGCATCAAAAATTGTAATGACACGCCCCTGTTAAACAGGGGCAGAAAAATTGGGCCTTAGGCACTGGTGCTGGTGCCACAACACTGCAACCCCTCACAGACACTCTAGTTGGAACGCAGGAACGAGCCCTGCTGCAAAGTATTGCATCAAAAATTGTAATTACACGCCCCTGTTAAACAGGGGTTGAAAAATTGTGCTTTAGCCACTGGTGGTGGCGCCCAGAACCAAAAACGTTCTTACAAGCTATCAGCGTGATGATTGAGGAGGAAGAGGATAATTACTCAGGGATAGTCACTCAGCATCAGCATAGGCAGTCTTTTAAGGGATCGGGGATTTCAAAAAAAATTATTCGGTTACATCAGCATCAGGTGCTTGGTAGCTGGTGGTGATCCAAGACTGATTCATTTTTATGAAGGTCAGTCGATCGACCGAGTCGGTGGACAGACGCACCCTGTGATCGGTTACCACGCCTCCAGCAGCACTGAATGTGCGTTCCGAAAGAACGCTAGATGCAGGACAGGCCAGTAGCTCAATTGCATACTGTGCAAGCTCTGGCCAGTGATCCATCCTCAAGACCCAGTAACCCAGAGGATTTTCGGTGGGAAAGGTGTCCAAATCTGATCTTGCCCCTAGGTATTCCTGCACCATGTAAAACAGACGCTGGCGATGGTTGCTGGAACCGATCATACCTTGGGGCTGCGGACCAAAAAATTGTCTGAACGCATCGGTCAGACGGCCACCTTCTCCACCGCTCCTTCTTTGACTGACCGAAGCCTCAGCAACACGTTGTCCAGAAACAGGAGTTTGTAACCTCCCAGTCCCTGGGAACGCGTTGCACAGACCTTTCTGCAAGGCCTTCCGAAGATGTTTCATCCTCTGCTCCCTCTGCGATGGCAAGATAAGGTCCTCAACCTTACCCTTTTAACGTGGATCAAGGAGGGTTGCCAGCCAGTATTGGTCCTTCTCCTTGATACCATGAATACGAGGATCCTTATGCAGGCTTTGCAGGATCAGGGAGGCCATGCAGCGTAGGTTTGCTGAGGCATTCGGTCTGGAGTCCTCTGGGTCACTAAGGACGACATGGTCCGCAGCCACCTCCTCCCAGCCACGTACAAGTCCATGTGTTTCTTGGGACTGATCCCTTAAAGACTGCTGCTGATGCTGAGTGCCAGGCTCCACCTCCATACTGACACAATCTTCCTCCTCCTCCTCCTCCTCCTCCTCGTCCTCTTCCTGTGTGATCGGCGGGCACGCAGGAACACTGTCTGGATAAAGGGGGCCTTGAGAGCTAAGGAAGTCCTCCTCTTCCTGCCTCTGTTCTGCCTCAAGTGCCCTGTCCATTATTCCACGCAGCGTGTGCTCCAACAGGTGGACAAGGGGGGACAGTGTCACTGATGCATGCACTGTCACTGCTCACCATCCTCGTGGCCTCCTCAAATGGTGACAGGACAGTGCATGCATCCCTGATCATGGCCCACTGGCGTGGGGAAAAAAAAACAAGCTCCCCTGACCCTGTCCTGGTGCCATAGTCGCACAGGTACTCATTGATGGCCCTCTGCTGCGTGTGCAGCCGCTGCAGCATGGCCAACGTTGAGTTCCACCTGGTGGGCATGTCACAGATTAGGCGGTTCTTGGGCAGGTTAAACTCCTTTTGGAGGTCCGTCAGCCGAGCACTGGCATTATATGACCGGCGGAAATGCATACAGACTTTCCTGGCCTGCCTCAGGACATCCTGTAAGCCCGGGTACCTGCCCAAGAACCACTGCACCACCAAGTTAAGGACGTGAGCCAAACAGGGCACATGGGTCATTTGTCCCTGTCAGAGGTCTGAGAGGAGGTTGGTGCCATTGTCGCAAACCACCATTCCTGCCTTAAGTTGGCGTGGCGTCAACCACCTCTGAACCTGCCCCTGCAGAGCTGACAGAACCTCTGCCCCAGTGTGGCTCCTGTCCCCCAAGCACACCAGCTCAAGCACCGCATGGCATCTTTTGGCCTGCGTACTTGCGTAGCCCCTTGAACGACTACGGAGCACCGCTGGTTTCCGAGGACAAAGCACAGGAAGAGGCCATGGAGGAAGAAGAAGAGGAGGGGGTGGAGGAGAGAGGTGTGTCACAATCATTAGCATTTTGGAGGCGTGGTGGCGGAACAACCTCCAACACTACTGCACCTTGTCCTTCATCCTTCCCAGCTGCCAGCAGAGTCACCCAATGCGCCGTGAAACTTAGATAACGTCCCTGTCCATGCCTGCTGGACCATGAGTCAGCGGTTATATGCACCTTACCGCTGACCGCCCTGTCCAGCGAGGCATGGACATTGCCTTCCACATGCCGGTAGAGAGCCGGAATCGCCGGAAGGAAGCAGAGTCTACCAAATGAAAAGGTAGCAGTTGAAGTGCTAGCAATTTTGCCAAGCTAGCATTCAACCGCTGGGCATGTGGATGGCTGGGAGCAAACTTCTTTCGGCGGTGCAGCAGCTGGGGCAGGGAAATTTGCCTGGTACAATCTGACATCGGTGTACCAAAAGCAGATTGCCCACAAGTACTTGGCTGTGACACACCTAATTCTACACCTTCATTCCTCTCAGTGCAGGTCTCAGAGAGGACTGAAGGTCTAGTGGGGTTGGAAATCTCAGCTGATGAGGAGCAAGGAGAGGTCCTATTTGTTCTTTGGTGTGGGTCTTTTAGATACGCTTGCCAATGAACTGCATGGCAGGTCAACATATGTCTGGTCAAGCATGTGGTGCCCAAGCGGGAGATGTTTTGGCCATGCGAGATACGCTTGAGACATATGTTGCAAATAGCAGCGGTGCGATCTGATGCACTCGTCTCAAAAAAGGCCCACACCAAAGAACTTTTTGAATAACGCGCAGAGACTGCAGCGCCCTGCACATGTGGAGCTTTGGGGTGTGATGCAGTCAATGTGCTGCCCTTAGGCTGGCCCCTGGAGGGCATCCTGCCTCGTTGGTGATGTGCCGCCTCCTCCTCCTCCTCCTCCTCTCTCCTACCAGGCACCCACGTTGAGTCAGTGACCTCATCATTCCCTCCCTCCTCATCACTGGAGCAAACCTGGCAGTATGCTGCTGCAGGGGGAGCATGACTGCCAGATTGCTGTCCTTCTTGGGCACCCCCTCTGTCCGTGCTCATGTTACTGACTTAATCGAGCTCAGTATCATCATCAGAGCCTTCCAAATGCTGGGCATCCTCCTGGAGCATGTACCCAACACTGTGGTCAAACAGTTCGAGGGACTCCTCAGGAGGACATGGTGGGGCTAGGGAAGGAGTCACTGATGACATTGAGCCGAGGGAAGAGGCCGCTGCTTTTCCAGACAAAGTACCCTGGGCATGGGTGAGAGAGGATGAGGAGGATGAGGATGGCTTGGTCATCCACTCGACCAAGTCTTCCGCATGTTGCGGCTCAACACGGCCAGCTGCCGAAAAAAAGGCCAAGCGTGTCCCACGGCCACGTGCTGATGAGGATGCACCATCTCCACGACCAGCACTAGACACAGAGCCTGCTTGCCCTCTCTTATTGGCTTGTGACTGTCTGCCTCTCCTTCTTGGCCTTCCAGACATACTAATAGCCTGTAGCTGCACTAGGCTGGGATATATATATATATATATATATATATATATATATATATATATATACTGATACTGCAGCTAGCAAAATCAACTGCCTGCCTGTAGTATGAGAACACCACCAACCTTCTACAGGTAGCTTTAGCTGAACACTGTGCAGAGCTCGCAAAAAACTAACTTGTAGCTTTTTTAGCTGCCTGCGGTAGTGATAGGATCAGGAAAACACCATCAACCTTCTACAGGTAGCTTTAGGTGAACACTGTGCAGAGCTCGCAAAAAAATAACTTGAAGGTTTAGCTGAACACTGTGAGGTGGATGCACCACACTAACTTGTAGTTTTAGCTGAACACTGTGAGCAGGACGCACTGCACGAACTGTAAATAGTCTAGATGCCTGACTGTGGTACTAATAGGATCAAAATAACACCAGCAATTTTATTCAGGTAGCTGTAAATACTGTAACAAGACAAGCCTGCCTGTCAGTAAGAAGATAATAGGAACGGATCTAGTTGAACACTGTGAGCAGGACGCACTGCACTAACTTATAGTTTTAGCTAAACACTGTGAGCAAAACGCACTGCACTAACTTGTAGCTTTAGATGAACACTGGCAGAAGTCTCACTACACCAACTTGTAGTTTTAGCTGAACACTGTGAGCAGGACACACAGCACTAACTTGTAGTTTTAGCTGAACACTGTGAGCAGGACGCACTGCACTAACTTGTAGCTTGAGATGAACACTGTGCAGAGGTCTCACTACACCAACTTGTAGTTTTAGCTGAACACTGTGAGCAGGACGCACAGCACTAACTTGTAGTTTTAGCTGAACACTGTGAGCAGGACGCACAGCACTAACTTGTAGTTTTAGCTGAACACTGTGAGCAGGACGCACTGCACCAGCTTGTAGCTTGAGATGAACACTGTGCAGAGGTCTCACTACACTAACTTGTAGTTTTAGCTGAACACTGTGAGCAGGACGCACAGCACTAACTTGAAGTTTTAGCTGAACACTGTGAGCAAAACGCATTGCACTAACTTGTAGCTTGAGATGAACACGGTGCAGAGGTCTCACTACACCAACTTGTAGTTTTAGCTGAACACTGTGAGCAGGACGCACAGCACTAACTTGTAGTTTTAGCTGAACACTGTGAGCAGGACGCACTGCACTAACTTGTAGTTTTAGCTGAACACTGTGAGCAGGACGCACTGCACTAACTTGTAGTTTTAGCTGAACACTGTGAGCAAAACGCACTGCACTAACTTGTAGCTTGAGATGAACACGGTGCAGAGGTCTCACTACACCAACTTGTAGTTTTAGCTGAACACTGTGAGCAGGACGCACAGCACTAACTTGTAGTTTTAGCTGAACACTGTGAGCAGGACGCACTGCACTAACTTGCAGCTTGAGATGAACACTGTGCAGAGGTCTCACTACACTAACTTGTAGTTTTAGCTGAACACTGTGAGCAGGACGCACTGCACTAACTTGCAGCTTTAGATGAACACTGTGCAGAGGTCTCACTACACCAACTTGTAGTTTTAGCTGAACACTGTGAGCAGGACGCACAGCACTAACTTGAAGTTTTAGCCGAACACTGTGAGCAAAACACACTGCACTAACTTGTAGCTTGAGATGAACACGGTGCAGAGGTCTCACTACACCAACTTGTAGTTTTAGCTGAACACTGTGAGCAGGACGCACTGCACTAACTTGTAGCTTGAGATGAACACTGTGCAGAGGTCTCACTACACCAACTTGTAGTTTTAGCTGAACACTGTGAGCAGGATGCACTGCACTAACTTGTAGTTTTAGCTGAACACTGTGAGCAGGATGCACTGCACTAACTTGTAGCTTGAGATGAACACTGTGCAGAGGTCTCACTACACCAACTTGTAGGTTTAGCTGAACACTGTGAGCAGGACGCACTGCACTAACTTTAAAAAGTCTAGCTGCCTGACTGTGGTACTAATAGGATCAAAAGAACACCAGCAATTTTCTTCAGGTAGCTGTAAATACTGTAACAAGACAAGCCTGCCTGTCAGTAGGAAGATAACAGGAACGGATATAGCTAAACTGAATACAGTGTATATATATATATATATATGCAACACCTGGGATGCATATATATATACACATTACACTGTAAGTGCAGCTAAACTGACTGACTGTTCTGCCTAATCTATCTAACTCAAATCAAATGTCACTGTCTGTCTCTCTCTCTCTCTGAATGAACGCCGGAACACACACTACACAGGGCCGCCGTGCAGGCTTTGGCCAATTACGGCTCTCTGTTCAGACGGCGCTGTGATTGGCCAAGCATGCGGGTCATAGTGCATGCTTGGCCAATCATCAGCCAGCAATGCACTGCGATGCCGCAGTGAATTATGGGCCGTGACGCGCCACACGAATTTGGCGCGAGCGGCCCATATCGTTCGCAATTCGGCGAACGACCAAACAGCCGATGTTTGAGTCGAAGCTCATCCCTAATGAGGACAAGGGCCTCATCCCCACAACCCTGGCCGGTGGTTGTGGGGGTCTGCGGGCGGGGGGCTTATCGGAATCTGGAAGCCCCCTTTAACAAGGGGACCCCCAGATCCCGGCCTCCCCCCTGTGTGAAATGGTAAGGGGGTACTTACCCCTACCATTTCACTAAAAAACTGTCAAAAATGTTAAATATGACAAGAGACAGTTTTTGACAATTCCTTTATTTAAATGCTTCTTCTTTCTTCTATCTTCCTTCATCTTCTGGTTCTTCTGGTTCTTCTGGCTCTTCTGGTTCTTCCTCCGGCGTTCTCGTCCAGCATCTCCTCCACAGCGTCTTCTATCTTCTTCTTCTCGGGCCGCTCCGCACCCATGGCATGGGGGGAGGCTCCCGCTGTGTGACGGCGCTCCTCGTCTGACAGTTCTTAAATAACGGGGGGCGGGGCCACCCGGTGACCCCGCCCCCCTCTGGCGCACGGTGACTTGACGGGACTTCCCTGTGATGTCACGGGGAATGCCACAGGGAAGTCCCGTCATGTCCCGTGCATCAGAGGGGGGCGGGGTCACCGGGTGGCCCCATCCCCCGTTATTTAAGAACTGTCAGACGAGGAGCGCCATCACACAGCGGGAGCCTCCCTCCATGCCAGCATGGGTGTGGAGCGGCCCGGAGAAGAAAATGAAGAAGAGAAGAAAAGAAGAAGAGAAGAGTGGGAGCCTCCCCCCCATGCCATGGGTGCGGAGTGTCCCGAGGAGGAGAAGAAGATAGAAGGCGCCGCAGAGGAGATGCTGGACGAGAACGCCGGAGAAAGAACCAGAAGAGCCAGAAGAACCAGAAGAACCAGAAGATGAAGGAAGATAGAAGAAAGAAGAAGCATTTAAATAAAGGAATTGTCAAAAACTGTCTCTTGTCATTTTTAACATTTTTGACAGTTTTTTAGTGAAATGGTAGGGGTAAGTACCCCCTTACCATTTCACACAGGGGGGGCTGGGATCTGGGGGTCCCCTTGTTAAAGGGGGCTTCCAGATTCCGATAAGCCCCCCCGCCCGCAGACCCCCACAACCACCGGCCAGGGTTGTGGGGATGAGGCCCTTGTCTTCATCAACATGGGGACAAGGTGTTTTGGGGGGCTACCCCAAAGCACCCTCCCAATGTTGTGGGCATGTGGCCTGGTACGGTTCAGGAGGGGGGGCGCACTCTCGTCCCCCCTCTTTTCCTGCGGCCTGCCAGGTTGCATGCTCGGATAAGGGTCTGGTATGGAATTTAGGGGGAACCCCACGTCATTTTTTTATTAAATTTTGGCCGGGGTTCCCCTTAATATCCATACCAGACCTGAAGGACCTGGTATGGAATTTAGGGGGACTCCCACGTCATTTTTTTTTTTTTAATTTTGGTTCGGGGTTCCCCTTTGGGGAATTCCCATGCCGTTTTTATCAATGAACTTCTATGTGTATTGTCGGCAATGCAATAGCCGCGGGTAGTTTTAAATGAGTTTTTTCCTTCAAAATGTCATTTTGCTGTCAGACTGTTCTAAACACAGGAAACATGCGCCCCTTTACAGGCATACTATAGACACCCCCCAGGTATGAAATTTAAAGGGATATTACACTTTTATTGTTTCACTTTAAGCATTATTAAAATCACTGCTCCTGAAAAAACGGCCGTTTTTACAACTTTTTTTGCATTGATCCATGTCCCCTGGGGCAGGACCCAGGTCCCCAAACACTTTTTATGACAATAACTTGCATATTAGCCTTTAAAATTAGCACTTTTGATTTCTCCCATAGACTTTTAAAGGCTGTTCCGCGGCATTCGAATTTGCCGCAAACACCCCAAATTGTTCGCTGTTCGGCGAACTTGCGAACAGCCAATGTTCGAGTCGAACATGAGTTCGACTCGAACTCGAAGCTCATCCCTAGTCTTGAGCAGAGCTATGGATTCGGCTCTGGCAGACAGTCACACAATGATGTAATAAAGTACAATGCAGAGCTAATGGTCCTACATTGTAGGTGAGGATGGTGAGGAACCACTCATAAGCTGGAGCATCAAATAGAAAAGGAAAGCTCTGAATCCTGTCAGAGTGTAGAATAGGGAAATATCATTCCATATTCCTCTACCACTCTGCTTTTTTAACCGAGGGGCCTAACTGCAAGGGTGGATTTTTTTACTGCATGGAGTTGGGTCTTATGGGGATTTAACACATTATGACGTTTGGGAAAATGGGCTACACATTCAAAGTTTTATAGTAGACAAGGTTGAAAAGAGACACAGGTCCATGAAGTTCAAACTTTGTGTGTGAGTTATATGTGTTTGATCCAGAGGAAGGCAAAAGGCCCGACATGAATAGTTTAATTTTCTGAGGTGGCAAAAAAACGTCCTTTCTTATTGGTGATCAGAAAAATTCCTCCAACAACCTCCTATCAAATCAAACCAGGTTATAATTCTAATCCCATTCCAATCTTGACAAATATTTACACATCACTGGATTCTTTCGAATCAGCTTATACACATCATCAGTGAGTTCATAATTAATCTTTGAACAGGACAGGGAAATTGCAGTGTCCCACCCATTGGTGTCAGAGGTTAGAGTCGCCCCCTACCCAATTAACAGTGGGGGGTGTAGCTTCAGGAGCTGACCTATGAATCATATGATCTGCTGTTCAGAACGCTCTCCCAGTTTGTCATACGTAAGTCTCCTGGGAGGATGCATGTCCCTCCTTAACCACATGGAGGAGTATCTTCCAGCAGGCTGAGCTAAGTCTGCGACTGTGTCCCTGCCTTCGATTCAATCACTCAAGTCAATAAAAGAATCTTGGGTTGCAGGTACAGGAACAGGTATTGACTCCTCAGGGTCAGGCACTGGCAATACCTTACTGGAGAAATCAATTAAATCTCCCGTTTTATCTTCAGGAAAGACCATCACAGCTCCAGTTTCTTCCACATCCTTTCCTAATAAAGTCTTCTGAAATTCTGGCCCAAGAGACCTATGAACTGTCTTCTTCTCCAAAGGCCGTTGAGACTTCACTTTGACCAATTCTTTCACAGGTGGGGGCAAAGTTCTAAGAGTTTCCATCTCTTTGATTCTCTCCCTTCTTTTCAGAGGGCTGGCTATTGAACTCTCTTCTGTCCAAAACCAGGTAGGCATTGATACCAGGTCATCTTCCTCATCCCTCCTTCTTGTCTGTGAGGATGATGGAACCGCACTAGGAACCTGGGAGTATGCATACTCTTCCCCCAATTCATCATCTTTTTTATCCGCCTCCTTCTTCTCTGACAAAGATATTGGACTAAGGATTTGGAAATACCCGTAATCTTCTTCAAATTCATCATCCTCTTCAACTTCAGCTGGTATCTCTTTCTGTGAATGTGTATGAGGTGGAGTTGGCTATATTACTACTACTCCTACTAATACTACTACTACTCATACTACTACTCCTACTAATACTAGCTATATTACTACTGCTACTACTAATACTAGCTATATTACTACTACTGCTACTAATACTACTACTACTCATACAGCTACTCCTCCTCCTCCTAAGAATACCCCCTATACACATACAATGCGGGGGGGGGGGTCAAACACGGACGGTGTTTGCTGTACTCCTGGTCTATGATCGTACTGCTCCCCATTCATTTTATGTGTTGTTGGTTCCTTACTATTACAAGTGACTTGTTGTTGCTCTGGACAGGAAGTAAGTGGAAATGATCCCAGCAAATCTACAGAAACCCAACAGAGATTTGAACCTTCTTCACTCCTTCAGAAGAAGAAAGAAATATTTGGTTGGTTCCACTTTACAGAGGAAGTTCCTCTTTCTCCAGTCGGGTTCCTCCCGAGGTTGTTGGGGGTTCCTTGAGGAACACGAGAATTCTGCCTCTCCGATGAGTAACAAATCACCACAATACTCTTCTCTCTCTCTCTCTCTCTCTTTATATTTCCTGTTTATTAACATTTATTTTCATTACAAATCACAAAACAATCACACAAGATACAAAAATGTATTAAAAAACAATTTACAAAAATCCCCCCCAAAAAATGCCCCCCCTTCATGAGCCCCACATATGAATCCTACTACACACACATTACTATCTAATGTATGGATGTTTATTGATTATAGATGAATCCCCTGTATACTCCTCCCTTTATCCTTTATCCCCCTCTCCACCCCTCCCCCCTAATTATTACTCTATTTTATGATGGCAGTTTTAGTAAATCTCCCCCATTGTCATTCTCTGATGTTCCTGAAAGTCTCCCTCTGGTCTCCATCTGACAAACCTTCACATTGATGACCCCGATCTCCTAACACATCCACTTCCACCCCTTAGTAAGAATGCTTCTCTATTCCTGACCCTCTACTATCTGTTGTAGTGATGTTCCCTTTATCAGACAGATGAGGCCACATGTGGAGTAAACAGCATTCTAAGTAATTGTCATGTAAAGGGTCCTTAATGTCCCCCATAGATGTGTTGGTCAGGCGTGGTGGAGACTTCTCTACAATGGTGGACACTGGGGAGAAGGTTCTCCTCACAGGAATATGAGGTCCTTCTTCTTCCATAGGATAGTCAGCAGAGGTGTATAGAAAAGGGGGGTGTTCACTGTCATGGTTATTGTCAGAGATACTGATACAGATTTTCACCTTTACCTTAAAGACGTTGTAAATCCTCCTGTTTTACATCCTATGCATTAAGGTGAAAAAACTTCAGTCACCGCCCCCCCGGCCCCCCGTTTTCCTCACCTGAGCCCTAGAAAGTCCCACATTGAGGACGTGCGCTTCCTCTGCACGGGGGGGGGGCGAGTCCTGCATTGGCGGCTATAACCACCGAATGCTGGACTCGGGAGCGTGCCCACAAGGTGACCCCCTCAGGAGATCGCTTCCCAGAGGGGGTTATCTAATGGGGGAGGAGCCGAGAGAGCCGCTGGGGGACCCCAGAAGAGGAGGTTCGGGGCCAATCTCTGCAAAACAAACTGCACAGTGGAGGGAAGTGACATGTTTGTTATTTAAATAAAAATCAAACCTTTAGTATGACTTTAAGGCCCCATTCACAGCGGACCGCGGGCAGAATCTCTGCAATTCCCAATCACTGCACAATGCGGGACGTGTTTACAATGTCATTACTTCTAATGGAACCCCAATTGTACCCCCATTTTACTGCGATTGTCGTGCTGTAAATTGTGCTGCAAATCACAACGTGTGACGCCGTCCTCCAGAAGAAGATCAGGTTTGTTTTTTTATTGCGGCGCGGTTACCATGCGACAATCACCGCACAATTGGGATGCCATTAAGAAGCAATTTGAAATCCACAATTCCTCCCGCAATCAGGTGTGAATGGAGCCTAAAGCCGGGGACACACCATCGGATTTTCCGCGGGCAAAGCGTAGGACTTTTCTCCGAAGGGCGTTGGCCAGGAACTTGTCTTGCATACAAACGGCAAAGAATTGTCGGGCAACAAACACGAAACGATGTGGTTTTTCAGCTCTTTAGCGCCACCCTTTTTCTTTGCAGCTTCTGATAATGTTGTGTTATGGTGAGCATTGCTTCTGAGCATGCGTGTTTATACTTTGGACTTTTGTCCGACGGACTTGTGTACACACGATCGGATAATCCCACAACACACATTTGTTGTCGGAAATTTTTAAAGTGTGCTATCCAACATTTGTTGGTGGAAAATCCGACAACAATCATCCGATGGAGCGTACAAACGGTCGGATTTTTCGTCACAATTCCCATCAGGAGATCCGATCGTGTGTAGGGCCTTAAGACTAGAAAAACCAAAAGATTTGTGTTGATAATGAGGATACCGGATTCTGATTGGTCCAGCATATAGTAGATCCTAAAGATCTGATAATTGGGGTGTTTAGGGGTGTGTGTCAGACTGCGATGTGACACCAAACTTCCTTTTACATTTGATCTGCACATTTCTGGTCTACCAATGATTGGCCTATTAACCAGTTCCCACCCAACCTATCACAATATAACGGCTGGGCGGTGCCTCTCGTCAATCCGGGTGGACGTCACATGACCTCCTCCTGAATCAGGGACATATCTGATGACTGATCAGCGTACCGGCTTGTTGGTCACATGACAGTTGTACACAATAGGGGGCTTTCTTTTCATGCCATCCATTGTGTACAATTGTGTTGCTAGCTGTGATTGGTCCGTGTGATCACATGGTACAGAGAGGACCAATCACAGCCCATCAGCACCATGTGATTGGCCAATCACAGATAATCAAAACAAACTGAATGAATCCGTTTCATTCAGTAAAATGTTTGCTTATAGCAATTTAATGCCCTGTTATAAGTAATCATAACATGTTCAAAAAAAATCCTGATCACTTCCCCAGAGTTCACAATGTTACTATCGGAACATTATATTTTTCTGGTCACAGTGTATTAAAGAAAAAAATAATTGTACAAAAAAGAAAAAAAAGTATTAAAAACTATTAATGTATTTTTATTTCCGTAGTATCACCAGTCAGGTATATGATGATGCCGCCCTGCACCAGTGACCGCATGTCAAGAAACTAAATCAGATTTTTTTTCCATTTCTTCATGTCCCAAAAAAAAGACAAAATTACAATAAAAAAAAAAAAAAAAAAAAAAAACTTGCCATGCCTCTAACTAAATACCTTGGAATGTCTATTTTCCAATAAAAGGGGTCATTTGGGGGGAATTTGCACTATCCTGGCATTTTTGGGCCTCAAGAAATGAGATTGCCTGTCAGTACATCAGGATCGATCGATTTTCAGATATATATCCCATAGTTTGTGGACTCTATAACTTTCCTACAGACTAAATAATAGACACTGATTTGGGTTTTCACCAAAGAAATGGAGCAGAATACATTTTGGCCTAAATGTATGAAGAAAGATTATTTATTAACAAAATTTTATAACAGAAACAAAGACAAATGCATTTTTTTTTCAAAATGTTCGATCTTATTTCATTTATCAAAAAATAAAAAAAACCCCAGTGGTGATTAGATAGAAAAAACTGTATTTGTGTGAAAGAAATGATAAGAATGTGATATGTGTAGAGTGTTGTATGACCGCACAATTGTTATTCAAAATGTGACAGCGCTGAAAGGTGAAGATTGGCCTGGGCAGGAAGGGGGGGAAGTGTCCGATATTGAAGGGCAAAAAAAATCATCAATGCTAAATAATGACAAAAATACCAAACAATATGAAGTCAAACATGTGAGTCCATCACAGTCCATTAGAGCTGCACGATTCGGGCTAAAATGAAAATCACTATTTTTTTTGCTTAGAATGAAGATCGCGATTCTTGTGGCGTAACATCATCTTTCACATTATACAAAAAAATTGGGCTAACTTTACTGTTTTTTTATTCATTAACCTCTTCAGCCCGGAAGTGTTTACCCCCTTCATGACCAGAGCATTGTTTGCGATTTGGCACTGCGCCGCTTTAGCTGACAATTGCGCGGTCGTGCGACGTTGTACCCAAACAAAATTTACATGCTTTTTTCCCACAAATAGAGATTTCTTTTGGTGGTATTTGATCACCTCTGCGGTTTTTATTTTTTGCGCTATAAACAAAAAAAGAGCGAAAATTTTGAAAAAAAAGCAATATTTTTTACTTTTTGCTATAATAAATATCCTCAAAAATATATAAAAAAACTAATTTCTTCCACAGTTTAGGCTGATATGTATTCTTCTACATATTGTTGGTAAAAAAATTGCAATAAGCGTATATTGATTGGTTTGCGCAATTGTTATAGCGTCTACAAAATAGGGGATAGATTTATTGCATTTTTATTATTCATTTTTTTAATAGTTATGGCGGCAATCTGCGATTTTTATCGGGACTGTGACATTGTGGCGCACAGATCGGACACTTTTGACACTATTTTGGGACTATTGGCATTAATACAGCGATCAGTGCTACAAATAGCCACTGATTACTGTATAAATGACACTGGCAAGGAAGGGGTTAAACACTAGGGGGCGATCAAGGGGTAAAGTGTAGGGGGATTGTCTCACTACAACATGACAGAGATCATTGCTCTCGATGACAAGGAGCGGTAGATCCCTGTCATGTTGCTAGGCAGAACAGGGAAATGCCTCACCCGCTCCTCTCAGGGATGCCTCTCAGCTGCAACACTCACCAGCCCATTTGGCTTCTTCTTTCCTGGAGATTTTCCTGGCAGTGTTCTGATGTCTTTTACTTGCTCCCGTGCCTCTGGACAGGACAACCTCATGCACCATAAAGAAGGTTCCTTGCGCAGCTATGCCCAGGCCCAAGATCACCACCCAGACTAGAGGGGTCACCCCTCCGGGGCCACCGACAGCCTAACACTACATCTCTATCTTCCACCTGAACGCCACACTGCCCCAGCTGGGCTGACCCAGAGTATTTGAGGGGGCCTGCCTCCTGCCAAACAATCTGTTGGGGATTGGTCAGGGCCCTCATGAATATTCCAAACAGCTTCTCCTCCCCTCCACTCCCATTCTTCTAGAAACTTCCACCATTTTCTAGAAATAGGGGAAGGTCTTAGAGATGCTGCCTGTGAGTCATACCAGCCTCCCTGAGTCTCTCCCCTGACCCAGATAAACCAAAACAACACAGGCTTGGCTGTCATCCAAACCTGACAATTTACCTTCACTTAACAAAAAACCTATTCTACTTCTAGCCCACTAGAGGGTGCTACACTAGCATTGCCTCGCTAGTATATACTGTATATATTTGACAGGATATCATCTACAACAACTCTACAAGACCCATGGTCCTACCTAAGGGTGGTGATCATCTCCCCTTTTCTCTGGTTTTATTCCCCGGAGATCCGAGTATCCTCATTGTTGCCTCACACTTGGCTTGCTCTCTCTTGAGCTTTAATTAGTGAGAGGTTACGCAGTGATCCTTCTACCATACCGATCTAATTATTCTACTCTGCTACCTATAGCTTTTTACATCTGTAAGAAATGAGATGTTGTATGATCCTCCTGAATGTCCCCCCACGCCAACCTTATTTCTTTAAGGGGTGTGTCCCTCTCATTGCATTATGGTAGATCCTGTCTTATCCTCTCTATCGATGGCAATTTTCTCTTTTGCTCCTTACCTATGTATACTTTTTCCTTGTCAAAAGAAGTTTATTGAGTATACAATATTATAAAGATACATAAAGTAAGTTTACAAGGATCTATAAAGTAAGCTCATTGTTTTACAGTAGGGTTTATATAGGTAAATATCATGAAATTTCAAATATTAAACATTGGGTTCACGTAAACCTAAATTAAAGATATATATCATTTCCTTAGTTACTTTTGTAGGTATTTAAATGATTTATACCTACTATACATATTGTTTACAAGTAGAGTGTATATAGGTCAAATAAATTCTGATAATGAGCTTTAATCGTAAGGTGGAGAAAAGGAAAGAGAAAGAAGAAAAAGGGTTGAAAGGTAGAGGTATGGTCCACAAAGTTGTCCCGCTCGTCAGTTTATTATTCTTTTTAGATCTCTTTGAAACCTTAGAATGGGTGTCTCTGTAAGTCATTTAATCTGTTACCATGGCAACAGGACAGAGTCATTGAAGTTTGACAGGAACTGTTGTTTTATCCAAGGATGCCAAAGTTTTTCAAATTTTGGAATTTGATTTTGATCGATGGCTACCATCTTAGCATGGGACATTGTATTATTCATTCTGTGAATTGTTTCTGCTAGTACCAATGTAGGAGATTTCCATGCCTTGGCCACTGTTTGTTTTGCGGGTGTTATTAGTTGGATCATACGTTTGAATTGAGAGAGTGTTAACCATTCCGGTTTTAGATTAAGTAAATTTAAATATGGATCTGGTTGTATTATTTTTTTAAATATTTTAGATGCAATCACGAAGACTTCCTTCCAGAAGGTTTGTTTTACTGGGCACGTCCACCATATGTGTAAATATGTGCCTATTTCTGGGCATCCTCGAAAACAAAGAGTTGAGGTATTAGGTGAATATTTTGCCACTCTAGCGGGTACAAGGTACCAGCGAGTTAGGACTTTATAATTTGTCTCCAGTGCTAAGATGTTGGGTGAAAATGACTTAGATGTGAGCCATACAGTAGGTGACCGCGATATTGTGTCAATCTCGCCGCACTTCTCGGCGAGATTTGACACCTACGAGCCCCGTCGCAGGGGCCAGCGCCGAGATGGCTCACTCATCGGGAAAGGAAACCTTTGTTTTCCTTCCGCGATGAGTGACAGGCAGCGCTGACAGCTGTCTAGTATGAATCCTGAGGCGGGAACACCGCGCCAAATTTTAAATGAAAAAACCGCGTGGGTTCCCCCCTCGGAGGCATACCAGGCCCTTAGGTCTGGCATGGATTGTAAGGGGAACCCCCTATCCTGAAAAATCGGCGTGGGGGTCCCCCCCAAATCCATACCAGACCCTTATCCGAGCACGCAGCCCGGCCCGCCAGGAAAGGGGGTGGGGGCGAGCGAGCGGCCCCCCCTCCTGAGCCGTACCAGTCCGCATGCCCTCAACATGGGGGGGGTGGGTGCCTTGGGGGAGGGGGGCGCCCTGCGGCCCCCCCACCCCAAAGCACCTTGTCCCCATGTTGATGAGGACAAGGGCCTCTTCCCGACAACCCTGGCCGTTGGTTGTCGGGGTCTGCGGGCGTGGGGCTTATCGGAATCCGGGAGCCCCCCTTAATAAGGGGGCCCCCAGATCCCGGCCCCCCACCCTGTGTGAATGAGTTTGGGGTACATGGTACCCCTACCCATTCACCTAGGGAAAAGTGTCAATATAAAAAAAACACAGTACACAGGTTTTAAGAGTAATTTATTAGTCAGCTCCGGGGTCTTCTTCCGACTTCGGGGGGTCTCCTTCCAACTTCTCCCGGTGTTCGGCCTCTTCTCCAGGGCCCCGCCGCTATCTTCTTCCAGCTCTATTGCCAGCGAGGGGCCCGGTCTGCTGCCGCTGTCTCGCCGCCGCTGTCCCGGTGTTCGGCCTCTTCTCCCGGTGTTCGGCCTCTTCTCCCGGTGTTCGGCCTCTTCTCCCGGGCCCCGCCGCTATCTTCTTCCAGCTCTATTGCCAGCGAAGGGCCCAGTCTGCTGCCGCTGTCTCGCCACCGCTGTCTCGCCGCCGCTGTCTCTCCGCTTCTTCTCTTCTTCCCCGATGTTGACACGACGCTCTCTCCGGCTCGAATGCTGTGTGCGAGCTGCGGAGCCATTTATATAGGCGGTAACCCCACCCCCTTACGACGTCATGGTCCCAGCATGCGCAGGGACTCTGGCGTCATAAGGGGGCGTGGCCCCAGAGTCCCTGCGCATGCTGGGACCACGTCCCAGCGCATGCTGGGTTGACGTCAAAATTTGGCGCGGTGTTCCCGCCTCAGGATTCATACTAGACAGCTGTCAGCGCTGCCTGTCACTCATCACGGAAGGAAAACAAAGGTTTCCTTTCCCGATGAGTGAGCCAGCGCGACATTCACAGTACCCTGTCGCTGAGAAATGGTATCGCGCTGGAAACACAATCTCGCGGTCAGGTACTGTATGTTAGACCAGTCCGTGTCTTCTAAAGTTCATCCCAGGTCCTCCTCCCACCTCTGAACGTAAGAGGGTCTATTAAGATTTGCTACTCCATATAATTGATTATAAAGTGATGAAATTGTACCTTTAGCAAATGGATCTTTTGTACAGATTGATTAAAAAATGGATAATTGGGATAATGGTGTATCCTCCTTTAGGAATGGTGTATAGAAATTTTTGATTTGGAGATATCTAAATATCTCAGAGTTTGGTAGATCATATTTTTCTCTAAGCGATGGGAATGAAAGGAATGATTTAGATGCTATGAAGTCATTTAGTGTCTGAATGCCTGATGTTGTCCAAGCTTTAAAAGAATTTGGGTAGATCCATGCCAGATAAAAGGCCAGATTTCTGATAAAAGAAAGGAGAGGATTGTGTGGAGATTGTAACTGATATTTGGTTTTTAGTTTATCCCAGAGAGATAAGAAGTGTTTAGTTATGGGATTATGAATTTTAAAGCGGTCTTTAGGATCAAGCCATAATAAATTTGATATTAATAGAGGGTCGTTTTCTGAAGCCTCTATAAATACCCATAATGGGATTTCCTGTTTTGCATGGTATTTGGACAGACTAGCCAAATGTGCTGCTCTGTAGTAGTTAGTAAAATTAGGGTATCCCAGGCCTCCTTTATTTTTGGGAAGATGTAGTGTGTGTATAGGTATACGTGGTTTAGAAGAGCCCCATATAAACGAAGTTGCTCTTTTTTGTACTATTCTCAAAAAATAGGAAGGAATTGGAATAGGGAGGACTCTGAATAGATAAAGCAATTTGGGTAGAATAGTCATTTTGATTGCATTAATCTTCCCTATCCAGGATAAAGGAAGTTGCGACCATTGTGTTATTAGATTTGTGATCTGTCTTAATACAGGAGGATAATTGGTTGAGAATAAGTCAGAATGAGATGCTGTTAAATGAATTCCAAGATATGGGATTGATTTTTCTGCCCATGTGAATGGGAGTGCAGCCCTAGCCGGGATCAATTCCATGTTTGTGAGTGAAATATTAAGTACTAGGCATTTCTTAGGATTAATCATAAGGCCGGATAGGGCTGCAAATCCATCAAGAGCTGGTATTAAGTTAGGACCAGAGACCTGTGGTGATGATAGAAAAAGTAATATATCGTCTGCAAATATACATAATTTGTGTGTAATACCTCCTACTTCAATGCTAGTTATAGTTTGGTTTGTTCTGATGTATTGGGCCATGGGTTCGAGTATAAGGGCAAATAATAAGGGAGATAATGGGCAACCCTGTCGGGTACCTCTTTCGATATTAAAGGCTTCAGATTTGTATCCAGCATATTTTATATAGGCGTTGGGTTTATTATATAATGCTTTGATCCATGTTAAAAAGTGGGGTCCAAAACCCCATTTTTGTAATGAATATTGCATATATTGCCAGGATACTGTGTCAAATGCCCACTTAATATCGAGAGATAGAAAACATAAAGGGATTTTCCGTTTTTTAGCAATATGTGCCAATAACACTGCCCTGCATATATTATCGCCTGCCTGTCTATTTGGCATGAAGCCTACTTGATCTCTATGTATTAATTTTCCTATAATGCTATTGAGGTGTTTTGCTATTATTTTTGCTAATAATTTAATATTGAGGTTTAACAGAGAGATAGGCCGATAATTCACACAGGAAGTATCATCAGAAAGGGGTTTTGGGATCATACAAACAATTGCCATTAGTGTTTCTTCTAGAAGTTTGTTAAAAGTTTCAGTGAGAATGGGAGAGAGTATTTCTGAGAATGTTTTATAGTATAAAGCCGAGTAGCCGTCTGGGCCTGGTCTTTTGTTAAGTTTTAGGTCTTTTATGGCGTTAGCAACTTCATCTATAGTTATAGGCTCATCCAAACTGCTTTTTTGATTCTGAGATAACTCAGGTAAGGTTATTTTTGAGAAGAAGGATTCAGCTTCTGTAGGATTAAATTCATTGTTTGTCTTGTATAAAGTTGTGAGATGTGAGTGAAATTTATGGACTATTTTAACTGGATTACAAGTGTAAACATTTTTTGATAATTTCAAACATATTGGTTTGAAAGATTTGTTAGTTGAATTTGAATTTGAATTTAATGCTCGAGCCAAATATGTACCTGGTTTGTTTGTACTCATGTAGAAATTGTGTTTGGAGCATTTGAGGGATTTATCAACTGACTCAGTGAGAAATAGATCGTATTCCAATCTAGATTTTTCCAGATGAGATTTTGTACTCTGAGATGGATTATCTTGAAATGATATGTAGGCTGCATTAAAATTGAGTTCTAGTTTTTTTGCTAGATTTTTGCGTTCCCGTTTAAATAGTGCCATTTGTCTTTGTATTGTACCACGCAAGACAGGCTTATGAGCTTCCCACAGTGTTATTGGGGAGATGTCTGTTGTATTATTAATTGATATGTATTCCTTTAAAGCTTGTTCAATGGCCATCTGATGTAGTGGGTGTTTGAGCATTATGTCCGGTAAGTACCACGTTGGGTCATGCGCTTTTGGTATGGCTGAGGCTATAGTAGTGTATACTGCATTATGGTCAGACCACGGAATCGGAATTATATCTGATGCAATAATTTCTGGTATCATTCCTATTGTTAGAAAAATATGATCTATTCTGGTGAAGGTTTGATGAGGATGTGAGAAATAAGTGAATTTCTTTTTCATTGGGTTACTTTCTCTCCATGAATCTACCAGATTGTATTTGGAAAGAAGTTGAGAAAAAGGTAATCTAGAGGTTATTTTGGATGGTGTAAAAGGTGATTTATCTAGAAATGGGAGGAGGACCTGGTTCGAATCCCCACACATTATCACTGTTCCTATTTTGTGTGTATTAATCACTTGTAATATATGTGAGAGGAATGGTGTGGGTTGTTTGTTAGGAGCGTAGTAGGAAATCACCGTGATTGCTGTATCCATTATATAACCCATGAGTATCAGGTATCTACCTTCTGGGTCTTTAATTTCTGATGATAAGGTGAATGGTGTGGATCGGTGAAATGCAATTAGAGTTCCCCTTTGCTTGGTACAGGCAGAAGCCGTGTAAATTTGTTGATAAAAAGGAGAAATATATTTTGGAGTAGAATCTTTGGTGAAGTGTGTTTCTTGGAGGCATACTATGTGAGCCTTCTTGTTATGGAAAGTACGGAAGGCTTTGGTCCTTTTTTGAGGGACATTTATTCCCTGAACATTCAGGGAAAGTATATTCAGTGGTGCCATGGCAATAGATCAAATAGTTTTGACTTACTTTTTGTTATGCAGAGCTGACTGCGCAGATCAACCTGTGTGGACTGAAGAGATGAATAGATAAAAAAGAAACCAGTGAATTCTGGAGTAAAGAGTAAACAAAAAACATATGAGATTAGATGATACATTGTATAAATTATTTTTTGCAAGTAATCACAATTTACCCGTGAAAGAGAATAAATATCTCTCTCAGGGGAATAAGTGCTTTCGTCACACTCCCACATAATATGGTTGGGAGAATGAGGAGGGCTAATGGGGGTACACGGATCTTCAGCTTACAGGAGAGAAGTGCTATGTCAAAAGACATCAAAATGATGTTTCATTAACTGGAGTGCAGAATATAGTTTTTGTTGAAATTATTTATTCCAGGGTGGTTGTATATGGTTAGTCTTGCCCTAGGCTAAATAATTCAGTTAGAAAGGTACTGTTAATAACTTTGGTATTGATGAAGATAGTTTGAATTATTTTGGGATTTTAACCCTTTTAGAGTAAACAATTACATATTTTATTCATATGTAACTGTTTAGATATGTTAACTCATAAAATTGAGGTTGTATTGCTTCAGATTAGAATAAACAAAAACATAATTCTAGGAACTAGTTAGGTAATAATATATTTGTTTTAAGAAAAGAAAGAAAAAACTTCCATTACTTCTGGATTATTGAACATTAGGGATGAGCTTCAAGTTCGAGTCGAACTCATGTTCGACTCGAACATTGGCTGTTCGCAAGTTCACCGAACAGCGAACAATTTGGGGTGTTCGCGGCAAATTCGAATGCCGCGGAACACCCTTTAAAAGTCTATGGGAGAAATCAAAAGTGCTAATTTTAAAGGCTAATATGCAAGTTATTGTCATAAAAAGTGTTTGGGGACCTGGGTCCTGCCCCAGGGGACATGGATCAATGCAAAAAAAAGTTTTAAAAACGGCCGTTTTTTCAGGAGCAGTGATTTTAATAATGCTTAAAGTCAATCAATAAAAGTGTAATATCCCTTTAAATTTTGTACCTGGGGGGTGTCTATAGTGTGTCTGTAAAGGGGCGCATGTTTCCTGTGTTTAGAACAGTCTGACAGCAAAATGACATTTTGAAGGAAAAAACTCATTTAAAACTACCCGCGGCTATTGCATTGCCGACAATACACATAGAAGTTCATTGATAAAAACGGCATGGGAATTCCCCAAAGGGGAACCCCGAACCAAAATTAAAAAAAAAAAATGACGTGGGAGTCCCCCTAAATTCCATACCAGGCCCTTCAGGTCTGGTATGGATATTAAGGGGAACCCTGGCCAAAATTTAAAAAAAAAATGACGTGGGGTTCCCCCTAAATTCCATACCAGACCCTTCAGGTCTGGTATGGATTTTAAGGGGAACCCCGCGCCAAAAAAAAAAAAAAAAAAACGGCGTGGGGTCCCCCCAAAAATCCATACCAGACCCTTATCCGAGCACGCAACCTGGCAGGCCGCAGGAAAAGAGGGGGGGACGAGAGTGCGGCCCCCCCTCCCTCCTGAACCGTACCAGGCCACATGCCCTCAACATTGGGAGGGTGCTTTGGGGTAGCCCCCCAAAACACCTTGTCCCCATGTTGATGAGGACAAGGGCCTCATCCCCACAACCCTGGCCGGTGGTTGTGGGGGTCTGCGGGCGGGGGGCTTATCGGAATCTGGAAGCCCCCTTTAACAAGGTGACCCCCAGATCCCGGCCCCCCCCTGTGTGAAATGGTAAGGGGGTACATAAGTACCCCTACCATTTCACGAAAAAAGTGTCAAAAATGTTAAAAATGACAAGAGACAGTTTTTGACAATTCCTTTATTTAAATGCTTCTTCTTTCTTCTATCTTCCTTCATCTTCTGGTTCTTCTGGTTCTTCTGGCTCTTCTGGTTCTTCCTCCGGCGTTCTCGTCCAGCATCTCCTCCGCGGCGTCTTCTATCTTCTTCTCCTCGGGCCGCTCCGCACCCATGGCATAGGGGGGAGGCTCCCGCTCTTCTCTTCTTCTTTTCTTCTCTTCTGTTCTTCTTCATTTTCTTCTCCGGGCCGCTCCTCAATCCATGCTGGCATGGAGGGAGGCTCCCGCTGTGTGACGGCGCTCCTCGTCTGACAGTTCTTAAATAACGGGGGGCGGGGCCACCTGGTGACCCCGCCCCCCTCTGACGCACGGTGACTTGACGGGACTTCCCTGTGGCATTCCCCGTGACGTCACAGGGAAGTCCCGTCAAGTCACCGTGCGTCAGAGGGGGGCGGGGTTCACCGGGTGGCCCCACCCACCCGGTTATTTAAGAACTGTCAGACGAGGAGCGCCGTCACACAGCGGGAGCCTCCCTCCATGCCAGCATGGATTGCGGAGCGGCCCGGAGAAGAAAATGAAGAAGAACAGAAGAGAAGAAAAGAAGAAGAGAAGAGCGGGAGCCTCCCCCCTATGCCATGGGTGCGGAGCGGCCCGAGGAGAAGAAGATAGAAGACGCCGCGGAGGAGATGCTGGACGAGAACGCCGGAGGAAGAACCAGAAGAGCCAGAAGAACCAGAAGATGAAGGAAGATAGAAGAAAGAAGAAGCATTTAAATAAAGGAATTGTCAAAAACTGTCTCTTGTCATTTTTAACATTTTTGACACTTTTTTCGTGAAATGGTAGGGTACCCCCTTACCATTTCACACAGGGGGGGGGCCGGGATCTGGGGGTCACCTTGTTAAAGGGGGCTTCCAGATTCCGATAAGCCCCCCGCCCGCAGACCCACACAACCACCGGCCAGGGTTGTGGGGATGAGGCCCTTGTCCTCATCAACATGGGGACAAGGTGTTTTGGGGGGCTACCCCAAAGCACCCTCCCAATGTTGAGGGCATGTGGCCTGGTACGGTTCAGGAGGGAGGGGGGGCCGCACTCTCGTCCCCCCCTCTTTTCCTGCGGCCTGCCAGGTTGCGTGCTCGGATAAGGGTCTGGTATGGATTTTTGGGGGGACCCCACGCCGTTTTTTTTTTTTTTTTGGCGCGGGGTTCCCCTTAAAATCCATACCAGACCTGAAGGGTCTGGTATGGAATTTAGGGGGAACCCCACGTCATTTTTTTTTTTAATTTTGGCCGGGGTTCCCCTTAATATCCATACCAGACCTGAAGGGCCTGGTATGGAATTTAGGAGGACTCCCACGTCATATTTTTTTTTTAATTTTGGTTCGGGGTTCCCCTTTGGGGAATTCCCATGCCGTTTTTATCAATGAACTTCTATGTGTATTGTCGGCAATGCAATAGCCGCGGGTAGTTTTAAATGAGTTTTTTCCTTCAAAATGTCATTTTGCTGTCAGACTGTTCTAAACACAGGAAACATGCGCCCCTTTACAGGCATACTATAGACACCCCCCAGGTACGAAATTTAAAGGGATATTACACTTTTATTGTTTGACTTTAAGCATTATTAAAATCACTGCTCCTGAAAAAACGGCCGTTTTTAAAACTTTTTTTTGCATTGATCCATGTCCCCTGGGGCAGGACCCAGGTCCCCAAACACTTTTTATGACAATAACTTGCATATTAGCCTTTAAAATTAGCACTTTTGATTATTCATGTTCGTGTCCCATAGACTTTAACGGTGTTCGCATGTTCGAACGAACTTTTTTCCTGTTCGCATGTTCTGGTGCGAACCGAACAGGGGGGTGTTCGGCTCATCCCTATTGAACATATTTGTCCTAAAAAGTAATAAATCTATTGTTATTACCTGATAATATATAACTGAACAAGAATTTCCTTATTTCACTTATATATTCTAAGGCTATATGAATCAGAAGTAATAAGAAATATAACTGGAATGTAACATGATCCCACACAGTGTGTGACTATCAGAATGCAGTTACATTCAGTTATAAATACAGGTTTTTTATAGAGAACCATCTCTTAGTATAATAAATGAAGAGATATCAGGAATTAGGATGTCAGTCCATTGAATCTTCTTGGTCCATGGATGATGTGGCATAACGGCCTCTTTTGTGAGAATGATGATTCCCATTTTGTTCTGAAATTTTCTGGGTGCTGCCTGAAGGTGAAGATGACGCCATTCTTCTGCGTGTGGGAGTGTTGCTGCTTGTGGGTTCTGTCAGATTTAATTTTAAAAGGGTTTGTTGTAGTTCATCTGCTGATCTGCTTCTGTAAATTGTACCTTGGTAGTTAAATCTGACTGAAAAGGGGAAGCCCCATTGATACATAATGTTGTGGCGTTGCAGTTCTATTAGTTGGGGTTTCATGGATCGTCTATTAGTAATAGTAAGTTGGGATAGGTCAGCAAAAATTTGATAATTGTGTCCTTGAAAATTAAGTTCCTTTTTTTCTCTTGCAGCAATTAGTATTTGTTCTTTCGTTCTGTAATAATGACATTTTGTGATTATATCACGTGGGGGTCCATCTTTCTTTTTGGCTGTGAGGGCTCTGTGTACTCTGTCCAGTTCTAAACGTTCAATAGGGATATCTGGCTTTAGTTCTTGTAATAGAGCAGTAATAGTAGATTGCAGGTCTGTCACAGTTTCAGGTATTCCCCTTATGTGCAAGTTTGAACGTCTGGCTCTATTTTCGTAATCTTCGAGCTTAGTTTGAAGTATTAAATTCTCTTCTTTTAATTGTTCTAATTCTGTTATATTTACTTGGGTTGTAATTTCAATTTCATCCATTTTTATTTCTAAGGCTGCGGTGCGGTTTCCCAGCTCTCTTATTTCTTTGGTTAGGCTTTTGGTTATTTGGTCTGAGGTTTGTTTTAAAGCCTTATGAAGTATCTTTTCAAATTGTAATAATATTACTGGGGATGCTGAGGAGGCTTGTGGAGAAGTTTGTGAGAGGATTTGTTCTGTATCTGACTCAAATGGAGAGTCTTGCTGTGACATTTTCTGTCTGTGAGAGCGCCCTGATGCTGTATCTTGTGAGGTGACTGGAGCTGCTTCAGCTGCAGTGAGTGCCTGTGAGCTCTTTGTGAGGTGATTTTTATTTCTGCCACGGTTTCCTCCCAGTACCATATTTCCTGCCCAAACTTTCACAGTTTGTTCCCTGGGGCAAAAAGGTTCAAATGGATACCTTTTGAGCCTGCAGGCTCCGCTTTGTCCTTCTCTTCTCTCCTCAGCGGTGTGGAGCTCTAACAATGCATGTCTGCTCCGCTAGGCTCCGCCCATCTCCCCCTATGTATACTTATTCTATTCTTCAATAAAATGTTTGAAGAAGAGAAAATATATGAAATCTTCACCAAAATTCTAATCAGCCAATCAACTGGTAAGAATTATTACACCCCAGTACACCATGATAATTGTATTACATGTATGACCATCTCAGCCGCTTTATCTCCTCCATAGGAATCCTCACATTACAGGGAGATGAGAAATGTCTTTATTTTACAATGTATCACCAGCCAGGTTCTTAGGAGTAAGGCCCCTTTCACACCATCACAACCATCCCATCCACCTGTCCATTTTTCGGGCCACTCATTGACTTCTATGGTGAGACGGATGTCAGTGGATCTGTGTCCTCTGACACCCACCTGGCATCCGATCCGACAAGATCTGCTGGAAACAGACGTATAGAGATACGTTCTCCATCCGTCCAGTGGGTTGGATGGGATGGAAATGGACAGGCGGTCGGTTTTCATGGGATCTCCCCATAGAGGAGAGCGGGACTCTTACAGGTCAGTCTCTGCACAGTGAGCGGATCCCCCCGTGTGAAAGGGGCCTAAAAGTTCAAATGACATTTTATTTATTACAACTTTATTCCACATTAAATTGTATGAAAACCCCTGAATGTCCCTCTGATCTGATCTGCAGTATATGGTCTGCGCTCCATTAAACGTTCCTCAATAATATCACTGCACTAATAGCTGCTTCTCTATTTTATATTCCATTAATATATAGAATGTCACTCAGTATTATAGAGAATGAAATCCCAATTCCTGCTGTGTATGTAATGATCAATACATAGACTGATCATATACAGTAATGCCCCGTACACACGATCGGAAATTCCTACGCATGCTCGGAAGCATTGAACTTCATTTTCTCGGCTCATTGTAGTGCTGTACATCACCGCGTTCTTGATGGTCGAAAGTTCAGAGAACTTTTGTGTGACCCGTGTGTATGCAAGACAAGCTTGAGAGGAATCCCATCGGAAAAACCCATCCAAGGTTTTTCCGATGAAAATTCAGATGGTGTGTACGGGGCATTAGATTTTTCTAAACTTCCATCCCATCCCCCATTGGGATCCCCCCAGCACTCTTCAAGGGCTCCTCCCCCCTGATTTGGCCACTCTCATGTGGGTGACACGGAGTCCGTGTGGAAAGGCCGGTGTCTTGCCGAGAAAATTCCCTCGGCGGATAAGTTCCCCCCTGTACTGCGCAGACGCAGCGCCTGCACAGGAGCAGCGCCTGCGCAGTACCAACTACTAGCAGCTGCCAGAGATAGCCGAATGACAAAATCTACAATCAGCTGTACACGGCGCCTGTGCTCTGGGACCAGGTTCCTTCCCCACCATCCAAGTGGACTTATAGGGGGAATCTAAAAGAGCCGAGCGAAGCGAGGCCGTGCCCGAAGCATGGCGAGCAAAGCGTGGCGAGCGAAGCATGGCGAGCGAAGCGAGCCCTCGAGGGGCCCTCTTACAGGCGCCGTGTACAGCTGATTTTCCCCTATTTATCTTCGGCTATTTCTGCTGGATCCTACTGCGCAGGCGCAGTGCCTGTGCAGTAGAGGGGGGTCCTTATCCGCCGAGCGGAACTTTCTCGACAAAACACCGGCAGTGACACATCGGGGGGGCGACTCCATTCAGAGAACAAGGATCCCCCCACCATGGGGGAGGGGAGGGGGAGACTCCATTCAGAGAACAAGGATCCCCCACCATGGGGGAGGGGAGGGGAGACTCCATTCAGAGAACAAGGATCCCCCCACCATGGGGGAGGGGGAGGGGAAGACTCCATTCAGAGAACAAGGATCCCCCCACCATGGGGGAGGGGAGGGCGAGACTCCATTCAGAGAACAAGGATCCCCCCACCATGGGGGAGGGGGAGACTCCATTCAGAGAACAAGGATCCCCCCACCATGGGGGAGGGGGAGACTCCATTCAGAGAACAAGGATCCCCCCACCATGGGGGAGGGGGAGACTCCATTCAGAGAACAAGGATCCCCCCACCATGGGGGAGGGGAAGACTCCATTCAGAGAACAAGGATCCCCCCACCATGGGGGAGGGGAGGGCGAGACTCTATTCAGAGAACAAGGATCCCCCCACCATGGGGGAGGGGGAGACTCCATTCAGAGAACAAGGATCCCCCACCATGGGGGAGGGGAGGGGGAGACTCCATTCAGAGAACAAGGATCCCCCCACCATGGGGGAGGAGGAGGGCGAGACTCCATTCAGAGAACAAGGATCCCCCCACCATGGGGGAAGGGAGGAGGAGTCGGCTGTGTAAGATAAATACGTGGATGACAGATAAATGCCGGCTGTGTTCCCTGAGTCAGGTTATATATGAAATGTTCAGTTT
Source organism: Aquarana catesbeiana (assembly GCF_042186555.1). NCBI lineage: Eukaryota > Metazoa > Chordata > Amphibia > Anura > Ranidae > Aquarana > Aquarana catesbeiana. Next base: position 211,197,423 of record NC_133336.1, read on the forward strand.
TTATCTTCTTCATTACAGAACAGAATCCCCCATCCTGTCCTGGTGTATTACTTCATCTGTGATCATCCATTCTCCTCTTGGGTCGGGTTTTCTCAGATTTGTATCTCATCCTCATCCAGAGCAATGTCCCCTCCCCCCTCCTCCATTCACAGCAATGTCCCCTCCCCCCTCCTCCATTCACAGCAATGTCCCCTCCCCCTCCTCCATTCACAGCAATGTCCCCTCCCCCCTCCTCCATTCACAGCAATGTCCCCTCCCCCCTCCTCCATTCACAGCAATGTCCCCTCCCCCCTCCATTCACAGCAATGTCCACTCCCCACTCCGCCATTCACAGCAATGTCCCCTCCACCTCCTCCATTCACAGCAATGTCCCCTCCCCCTCCTCTATTCACAGAAATGTCCCCTCCCCCTCCATTCACAGCAATGTCCCCTCCCCCTCCTCCATTCACAGCAATGTCCCCTCCCTCCTCCTCCATTCACAGCAATGTCCCCTCCCCCTCCTCCATTCACAGCAATGTCCTCTCCCCCTCCTCCATTCACTGCAATGTTCCCTTTGCCTCCTCCATTCACAGCTATAGCCGAGTCTCCTCCTCCATTCACAGCAATGTCCCCTCCCCCTCCTCTATTCACAGTAATGTTCCCTCCCCCTCCTCCATTCACAGCAATGTCCCCTCCCCCTCCTCCATTCACAGCAATGTCCCCTCCCCTCCTCCATTCACAGCAATGTCCCCTCCCCCTCCTCCATTCACAGCAATATCCCCTCCCCCCTCCTCCATTCACAGCAATGTCCCCTCCCCCCTCCTCCATTCACAGCTGTAACTGAGTCTCCTCCTCCATTTACAGCAATGTCCCCTCCCCCTCCTCCATTCACAGCAATGTCCCCTCCCCATCCTCCATTCACAGCAATGTCCCCTCCCCCCTCCTCCATTCACAGCAATGTCCCCTCCCCCTCCTCCATTCAGAGCAATGTCCCCTCCCCCTCCTCCATTCACAGCTATAGCCGAGTCTCTTCCTCCATTCACTGCAATGTCCCCTCCCCCTCCTTCATTCACAGCAATGTCCCCTCCCCCTCCTCCATTCACAGCAATGTCCCCTCCCCCTCCTCCATTCACTGCAATGTTCCCTCCCCCCTCCTCCATTCACAGCAATGTCCCCTCCCCCTCCATTCACAGCAATGTCCCCTCCCCCTCCTCCATTCACTGCAATGTTCCCTTCCCCTCCTCCATTCACAGCTGTAGCCGAGTCTCCTCCTCCATTCACAGCAATGTCCCCTCCTCCTCCTCCATTCACAGCAATGTCCCCTCCCCCTCCTCTATTCACATCAATGTCCCCTCCCCCTCCTCCATTCACAGCAATGTTCCCTCCCCCCTCCTCCATTCACAGCTGTAGCCGAGTCTCCTCCTCCGGGGTCACCGCCAAGAAATCTTCATTTCTGGTCGGAGCATTTCCAGAATTTCTAGTTCTCCTCTTGATTCCTCTGAAAATAAGTAGTCAATCCTAGAAGAGAGGATATAAAGAGTCATCAGATCTCAGCAGAATTCTCTCCACTATTTCCCAGCATCCTCCAGGATATCTATTAAGCTCACCACACACATTACAATCTGATTGTACAATCTCTGTTTGATCTTCCAACAAGTATGTAGAGTAAGGATCTGTCTGATTGTATAGAGACTGATATGATAGTTTAGGTCGGTCCTCATATTACATCGTTCTGGAAGATATAAAGCTGATTGTATAAAGATTGTATGGTCAGATTGTACTGTGTGTGATGATCTTACACCATCCTGTCACCTTCTTGTAGGACTTTACCAACTAAGAAGTGACACTGCACAATGGAGGATGATGGGAGATATCAGATTATAGAACAGGAAATCTTCCTCCTCATTGGTCATTTGTTCTGTGATGTCCCAAACCCACCAATCACAGTCACACTTCTCTTTCTTTCTCATCCAATGAGGGACACAGCAGTTCAGATAAGTTTGGGTTATACTGCCACCTACAGGACAATCTGACACTGGCAAATGAAAAGATTGTGGGCGGGGCCAGGATAATCCCTCCTCCTCCCAGCATGCCTCAGTTTTTTGCTGGTGTCCTAGGAGGACGGATGTCTTTTCTCTACTCTGATGAGAAAAGTTTAAAGTTTTATTAAACCCAAAAGCCAACATTTCTTATATTGCAGCTCACCAATTCTTAGATGTGACGGCTGTAAAAGATTTCCTTTTTTTTGTCTTTCTTCTATTTTCATTTGGTGAACCAGCCAGCAGGTCTTTTCAAAAGCACAAGATCTCCAGCAGAATGTATCAGTTTACATGGAGGAGACAAACCATTTAACACTGGCAGTGGTGATTATTATGATCAGCTTTTATTTATTCATGAAAAACTTTTATCCCCCAAAAACTGTTTGTTGTAACTATAAAGTGTGATCTGGAGTTTGGCTTCAATTTGTTAGTGTATCTAAATCTGCTAATACATTTATCACAATCATTCAGCCGACTAAAAATGCTACTGTGCCTCCTTTTCTCCTTCCTCCAGAGTTGTGTCTCACTAATACAGGAGATGTCTTATTGGCCAGACCACCAGGAGATAATAGAGGGAAAAAACGAATGCAGCCCCCACATCTAATGATTGGTCAGCTGTGATATGACATTCTTGGCATCTTTTTTCTTCCATTCAATAAAGATTGTTGTAGATTATTGGTGATGTGATGTATAAATACAGATAAGTGGCTCCTCCCCATGAGACTGGAGATGTGTGAAGGATGTGTGTTCCCCGGTGACTGGTCTCTCTCACCTTCTGTCTGCAGGAATTCTATTACTTTGCTGATCTGAACTCTCTCTACAAGCTTGAGCTGTTTCCTGTCCTCTGCTCTGTACATTCCAGCTTTGGAGATCTCAGAGTCCATCCACTGTCCATGTTGTACTTCTTATTATCTAATCATCAGTCACATTTACATGTCATAACCATCACCAACAATTCCATCTTCTGTGGAGGATTATCAGCAATCAATGCTGGAGACTAGAGGGGACTTCCTCACACTGCACTTCTACTTTACCATAGTACCAGTACTGGTATGGGGGATGGGTGTTGTATGGAAGGCCTGGGGGGGGACAATGCTGTCACCTTTTATTCTCATAGGGGGTTATATTTGATAGGGGGCTTCAGTCCATTATCCACTATTAATACAATTATTTAGTACATGAGCGTCCCATTGTACCATTTTATATTCCTCTTTTTGTCATGTAAAGTATATCTAATCCCAAGAAGAAGACTTGGATGTCTTGTATCTCCATCGTGTGTCCTCCTCCTCGGATGTATCTAGGAAGGATTTCAATGCAGTCATGCAGCACTGAGGATTTCTCACAGCAAAGGCCATAAGCTCCTCCCCCACCTTCCCCTGCAGAATCTCTATCTGATCTGCACACAGCATTAGCAGCCTTTCATCTTTCATCTATCTAGACTCTATTGGATGCAGAGTCTCTAAAGCCCATCAGAGATGAACCTGTACCTGAGGAATCAGTCTTCTGCCATTATTCCCAACATAAACACTCTGAGGGCACTTTCACACTGGGACGGGCGTCGGCGGTAAAGCACCGCTATTTTTAGCACTTTGCCGTAGTTTTTGCAGCACTTTTCGGCCACTAGCGGGGTGCTTTTAACCCCCACTAACGGACAAAAAAGGGTTAAAAGTGGGCAGGGGCGCTTAAAAGTGGGCAGGGGCGCTTTAGGAACAGTGTATACACCACTCTTACAGCACCTCAAAGATGCTACTTGCAGGACTTTTTGGAGCGTCCTGCCAGCGCACTGCTCCAGTGTGAGAGCCCTCAGGCTTTCTCACTGGAGTGAGAGGAGAGGCGCTTTCCTATAGCACCTGTAAAGCACCTCAGTGTGAAAGTAGCCTTATTTATGTGGTGAGCACCACTTTAAACCTCGGAGAACAGCCAATCCCCTCCACCAGTGCTCTCCCCAGTCTAGGCTCCTTAGGGGCTCCTAAGACCACCAAGGCCTTTCCAGTGCATCTTCTGGTTGCAGTCTTCCTTTATGGAAAATCCTGACAAGCTCATTGTGCCTCCCAAGCAATCTGCCATCCTTGTAACCATTTGAGAAAGAGTTTGTTAAAACGTGGTGTGCCCCCTCCATGGAGTCAGCAGTATGACCCATCACTTGAAGTATCTGGATCTAATCCTAGAGTATTTCATAGAGTATTTCTTCCTCAGGTGACACTTCAATCTCTCTGCTCCCAGACCGGGACTCTTCAGTCCAGGAGTCTTTCATGAGGGGCTCACCCATAAGTGCAGCTAGATCTCTTATAACTATGAGGTGTAAATGTTTTATAAGAGTTCACAATGTCCTTAGTGGTGGTTGTTGATTTTTGAAGAATTTTGGATTGCACATTGTGTTTCACTTTTGCACTATAACTATACAAATCGCTAATTGTGGTATGTGTTTATATTCATTAACTGCAGTTTTACAGAAGGTTCCTAAAGTGTTATAATAGATATACATCTTATATCTTATACCAGGATATTTTGTGGAGTGCGCACTTATGTGATGCCAATACTTCTTAATAGCACTCCAATCGTGGTGCAATTTTGCCACGAGATAAATCGTGCTGCAATTGCGGAAAGTTGCAACACGTGAAGCAGGCGCTTCCTTTGAGCAACAGCATTGTGTGTTCCAATTTGCTGTGCAAAATTGTGCCATGATTGGGGTGCCATTAAAAGGTATTGGCATCGCACAAGCATCCTGTGATTTGCTGCAATTTTGATTCGCGGGCAGAATTCTGCTCCAGATTTGGATCGCTGAGATGTGAATGGAGCTGAATGTAAAAATGTGGGTGTGTTTTCTTTTAAGGGAATAATACTTCCCTCATGTCTCACTTTGGCCGGCTCCCTTCATCTGTGTGATTGATCCCCCAAAGTCTCTTGTCTCAAGCACTCTGGCAGATATATGAAAGAATGTATCAGCCGCACTCCACTCTTAGCTCCTCTTGCCATGTTTGATTGTCAACATGACGACTGCATAGAACAATGTCTCCACCTGAGAACCTTCCTTGACACATTTCCCCACTCCTGGCTTGCTGACAATGATAGGATCCACAGAGAGTGAAGACAGACTATAGGGGCCAGAACCGCATTGTCATTGTATAAGAGGGATGAGTCTTGAGCAGAGCTATGGATTTGGCTCTGGCAGACAGTCACACAATGATGTAATAAAGTACAATGCAGAGCTAATGGTCCTACATTGTAGGTGAGGATGGTGAGGAACTACTCATAAGCTGGAGCATAAAATAGAAAAGGAAAGCTCTGAATCCTGTCAGAGTGTAGAATAGGGAAATATCATTCCATATTCCTTTACCACTCTGCTTTTTGAACCGAGGGGCCTAACTGCAAGGGTGGATTTTTTTACTGCATGGAGTTGGGTCTTATGGGGATTTAACACATTATGACATTTGGGAAAATGGGCTACACATTCAAAGTTTTATAGTAGACAAGGTTGAAAAAAGAGACACAGGTCCATGAAGTTCAAACTTTGTGTGTGAGTTATATGTGTTTGATCCAGAGGTAGGCAAAAAGCCCGACATGAATAATCAAATTTTCTGAGGTGGCGAAAAAACGTCCTAAATTATTGGTGATCAGAAAAATTCCTCCAACAGCCTCCTATCAAATGTAACAATTTCCATTTGACTGTATTGTGCCCACTGAGGAAAATATCTCCTTTTTAAAAATTCATTCACCTCTCAGCTAATACCACAACCAGGGGGAGGGAGTTGCTCATTTGCACTGCTCTAACAGTAAAGAATCCCTTTCACGGTTTAAAAACGGAAAATTGTATACTTACCTTCCGTAATTTTCCTTTCCTGATGCATTCCATGGCAGCACACACATTGGGTTGTGACTCCGCCTCCACAACCTGATAGGACTGGTTAGCTATAAGTTTAGAAGAGGAGTCCACCACTGTATTCTTAGTAACTATCACCTTAGAAGGGTGGGATTCTGTGTGCTGCCATGGGATGCGTCAGGAAAGGAAAATTATGGAAGGTAAGTAAACTATTTTCCGTTTTCCTGACGCATGATGGCAGCACACACATTGGGAAATAACGCGCTACATGGGTGGGTGCTTTCAGAATATTTTATTTACTCAGGTGCAAGGTATAAAAGAGTTTGTTTGGATCATTGATCTCCTGAACTCAACCGTAGTTAGTTGAGCCGGATCTATTCTGTAGTGTGACATGAACGTGGTTTTGGAGGACCAAGTTGCTGCCTTGCAAATGGTTTCTGCTGACACTCTGCAGTACGCTGCCCAGGAGGTGGCCACTGCTCTGGTCGAGTGGTCCTTCAATCCATCCGGTATTGGGAGTGATTGTATAAGGTATGTCCTTTTGATGATTTTAATTAGCCAAGTCACTATTGTTCTTGAGGAAGCTGCTTGCCCTCTTTTGGGGCCATGTGGAATGACTAGCAGGTTTTCGGTCTTCCGGAATGGTCTAGTAGCTTCTAGGTAGGAAGAAATGACAGATTTAATGTCCAAGGGGTGTGGATGCCCCTCGTTAGAGGGGAAGACTGGAAGATTGATTTCTGAGTTAAAGTGGAAGGCAGATGCTTTTTTGGGTATAAACTGTTCCAATGGTCTGAGGATGAATTTATCCGGATAAAACGCTAGATGCGGTTCCTTGATTAGCAGAGCTTGCATCTCTGAGACTCTTTTGGCAGACGTTATTGCGATCGGGAATGACAGTTTGAGCGTTAGATCCCATAAGGATATTGATTCAAGAGGAAAGAACGGTTCTTTCGACAGAGCTTCTAGAACGATGGATAAGTCCCAGGTCAGAAAGACTGGTTTCCTGGGTGGCCTTATCTTCAGGCATGCCTTTAGGAACTGAATTATGAGGGGGTCTAATGCCCATCTGGTTCCCATCATTGGGGACAGGGCAGAGACTTGTACCTTGAGAGTGCTCGAACCTAGGCCTCTTTCTAGGCCTAATTGCAGGAACTGTAGAATATGAGAGATTGACGGGGAGAGTGGATCCCAAGACTGTTGCTGAGCAACAGCAAAATCTCTCCCAGATCCTGTTATACGTGCTGTTTGTTGATCTTTTTCTGACCTGTTGTAGTGTGGTCATTACTCTGAGTGAACATCCTTGATCCAGCAGCCTTTCCCTTTCAACCTCCAGGCCGTTAGGTGTAGACGCTCTGGTGATGGGTGTAGGAATCGACCCTGCAAGAGCAAATCCGTGCTCACTGGAAGCGGAAGCGGTTCCTCTGTGTTCAACTGTAATATAGTCGTGAACCAAGGTCTTCTTGGCCAGAATGGCAACACTGCTATGACCGTGGATGTCAAATTCCTCAGTCTGGCCAGAAATCTGGCTATTAGTGGAATCGGGGGGAAAAATGTAACCGAGGTGAAATTTCCATGGGTGGTGAAGGCAGTCGATCCCTGCTACTATCGGATAGTCGGCCCTCGCTAAGAATCGGGGACATTTGTTGTTCTCCAGGGTTGCCACTAGATCTATATCGGGAGTTCCCCATCTGTGAGTAAGGAGAGTAAAGGCTTGGGGACTGAAAGACCACTCGTTGTTCGATACAAACATTCTGCTCAAGTCGTCCGCTAGTTGATTTTGTATTCCCGGAACGTAGATTGCCTTCAAGTCCACCAGGTGAACCTGAGCCCACTCGAGTATGGGTCGAACCTCTTCCATAAGCTTTTTGCTCCTGGTACCCCCTTGTTTGTGGATGTAGTTCAGCGCAACAGTGTTGTCCATACGCAAGAGAATGCTCTTCCCTGCTAGGAATGGCCCGAATGTTAGGATGGCCTGCCAGGCGGCCCTGAGTTCAAGGACATTTGAGACTATGCCCTGTGGGCGAAAGGACCAACGTCCCTATTCTCCCTGATCCTGGTAATGTGCTCCCCATCCCTGGAGGCTGGCATCTGTCTATTTCTGGTAATGGAGGGACTATGGGTCGACAGCGTGTTAGCTTGCTGACTCGTGTCCACCACCATGCAGATCTTTTTACTGCCTGGCTGATGACTATTCGCTGGTTCATTGAAGACCCGTTCCATTGTGACAGGAATGAGTTTGGGAAGATCCTTGAATTCCACCGGGACCACTGGACCATTAGGAAGGTGGAAGCCATTGAGCCCAGGATGCTCAGACACATTCTGGCAGAAAGGTGTTCTGCCGCCAAGAGGTTCTTTATTTTGTGAACCAATGGTCCTATCTTCTCTTGGGGGAGTCCGGCCAGAAGGATAATGTCGTCGAGATAGTGGAGGACTCTTAGTCCTATTTCTTTCACATGCACTATTACCGGTAGCAAGACCTTTGTAAAGGTTCTGGGGGCCGTAGATATTCCAAACGGGAGGCTTTGGAACTGAAAGTGCTGGCGACCTATTGAAAAGCGTAGGTATTTCTGGAAGGTTTGATGTACCGGAGTATGCAGATAGGTGTCGGACAAATTGACCAAGAGCATCCAGTCCTTTGTTCCTATAGCTAGTAATATGGACTGGAGGCTCTCCATCTTGAAGGATTTGACTGAAATTGTTTCGTTTAGGTTTTTCAAATCTAGCACTGGCCTCAAATCCATTTTCTTTGCTACTAGAAAGAGCGGAGAATAGAATCCCATGCCCCTCTGTTCCTGTGAAACCTCTACAATTGCTTGTTTTTGTAACAGTTTTGTTTTGGAAGAGAAGATGGTGGCCTGGTAGGCCTGTAGTGATCCTTGGGAAGTTTGTGTTTGAACGTCCATCTGTGACCCTCTTGGATGGTGGAAATCGTCCAGGGGTCTTTTATCCACTTTGACCATACATGAGCAAATAGCCTCAACCTCGCTTCTACTATTGTGGGCTGGGTGTGCGTGCCATCAAAATGACTTCTGCTGGTCTCCTGAATTGGGGAATTTCGGTTTCTGCACCCTCACAAAGGACGGTTGGGGATTTCGCCACCAGTTTCGCTAGAATTCCTTCCCCGGTCTGTAAGATCTTGCCTCTCGGTATCTTTCCAGCAGATGGCATCTAAAAGGTGGATTTCTTTGCTGTTTGGGTTTACTATCGGAAGGAATGAGACCCGATTTCCCTCCTGTAACCTTTGAGATTGCTGTATCAAGCTTAGGACCGAATAAGTTGGTGCCTTCATAGGGGATTCTACACCAAGTTGATTTAGAATTCACATCTGCAACCCAGGGTTTTAACCACAGTGCTCTCCTAGACATTACTGATGCCAACATCACCCTTGCTGATGATCTTATTATATCAACCGCTGCTTCAGCCACAAAGTCTCCTGCTAGGCTGAGTTCTTGTGTAGTGGAAATGATTTTTTCTTGGTCCACTGCTTCCAGCAACAGTTTTTCAATGTTGGATGCCCAGCATGTAATCGCTCTGCCGACCGCAGCCAGAGTGATTGCTGGCCTCCTGGCTCCTCCTGCAGCTGAATAGGTCTTTTTAAGATCGAGATCTATTTTCTGATCCATTACATTCCTGAAGGTCACGGCATCCTCAATCGGGAGAGTTACATGTTGCTCCAAGCGCATTAATGAGGAATCCACCACAGGAGCTGAGATTAGAGGGTTTACCATTGGTTCCCTTAATGGGTAGAGTTTAGCTATCCTGTTGTTTAGACCAGATTTTTTTATCTGGTTTCTGCCATTCATCCTTTATTAATTTGTCGAGCTCTTCGATAAAAGGGAAAGTTTCAGGGTCCTTTTTCAGGTTAGGAAAGTACTTCCTTAACTTGCGTGGGACGTCCTTCTCCTTCTCCCAACCAATTGCCTCTTTTACGGATTTTGCAAAAGGATCTATGAGTGCAAAATCAAATGAAGTGGGCATTAGAATTTCATCCTCTTCTGGGGACTCCTCTTGTAGAATATGAGAGACTGATGGGGAGTGATCTTGGGGCATATAAGAAGTTGAGGCCACTGAAGGCTGTCTGATGGGTTCGTGTGCCACTTGCATGATAGATTCTTTTAATGACTACCTTATTATGTTGGACGCTTCCCTTGCATCTAATTCTTTATCACGAGTTGCTTCGTCAAAACAGATTTGGCAGACTAATTTACTAGGCACTGCTACCGCCCCGCAGACCCAGCAGGCGTTGGCCGCAGGATGGGTACGCCAGTCATCACGAGGTTGACGGGATGAAGCCTCATCTCTGTGATGATGGGAGGAGGTTCTTGACCTACTTATTCAGGACTGGGAGTGTCTTGAAGGTGAGCGGTCCTTGCGTTTGGAGTGCGTTGACCTTGATGATCTGCCGGAGCTACCAGAATGAGATAGCAGCAAGGCTCTCTTTTTCTCCTCTTCACTACTTACCCAGTATATTCCCCCTTACCTTGCAGCTCTTGGATGGTCTGCTGGAGCAGCGGCCTCCATGGAAGGAGATAGAGTGTACCTGAAGGAAGAGAGCTTTTAAATAAGAGGTGTCAAAGTCAGTCATGCAGTGCTGGAAAAGGGGGGATACAAACTCACCAGTGTCAGAGATAAGGTATGGTCACAAGGCAGCACTGTGGGGGAGGGAGAACTGTATAGGTATGAAGCTCTTGCCTTTGTAGGGGCTAAAAAAGACAGAAGTTCAGTTTTTTAAATAGACCGCCATCGCGGTGGCTCTGACGTCACGCCCGTGCATGCGCAGTAGCCATTTGCGGCACCATCTTGGAACCTGGCGAGATAGGATGCCGCCTGTGTCAGATCCTGTGCACCCTAGAGCCGGCGCCATGATGGGAATGGGGACGCCAAGGGACTACAGCGCCCAGCACGCCCGGAATAAACAAATACACAGGCAAAAATATATACAGGAGAGCTCAAGCAAGGAAAATGCTAGTTGACAGAGGAGAGAGAGAGAGGAAGCATGGAGGCCGCTGCAAATGTCACCAAAACCTCTTTAAGGTTTGTAAGGTATAAATGATTTTTTACATACCCCTGAGACCACCAGAGTGGGGTTCCCTGCATAAAGTTCATTTAGAGTCTGTACAGTCAGGGCTTCAAACTAGGAGAGGCTGAACCTAGCTGGGGCGAAGCGGTAAGGGGTTTCCAAGCTTTTACTGGTCCAACCATCTAGGCGAGGAAAAAAAGGAGACTACAGCGATGGACTCCTCCTCAAAACTTATAGCTAACCAGTCCTATTAGGTTGTGGAGGCAGAGTCACAACCCAATGTGTGTGCTGCCATGATGCATCAGGAAAATTCAATCTTGTTCCACTTTTACCCTCAAAAATCTCCATAGGCGACGTTTAAAAAATTCTACAGGTTGCATGTTTTGCATTACAGAGGAGGTCTAGGGCTAGAATTATTGCTCTCGCTCTACCGGTCGCAGTAACGTGTGGTTTGACAACTGTTTTCATATGCGGGCGCTACTCGCGTATGCGTATGCGTTTTTTTAATTTATATTATTTATTTTACATTATTTTATTTATTTTTACACCGTTTAAAAAAAAAAAAAAATGTGCCACTTTTATTTCTATTACAAGGAATGTAAACATCCCTTGTAATAGAAAAAAGCATGACAGGAGATCTGGGGTCAAAAAGACAGACTGACCTGTAAGAGAGTGTGAAAGGGGACTTATGCCGCGTACACACGGTCGGACTTTTCGTCTACAAAAGTCCGACAGCCTGTCCGACAGACTTCCTGCGGACTTTCGGCGGACTTGCAGCAGACTTTCTAACGAACGGACTTGCCTACACACGACCACACAAAAGTCCGACGGATTCGTACGTGATGACGTACACCGGACTAAAATAAGGAAGTTCATAGCCAGTAGCCAATAGCTGCCCTAGCATGGGTTTTTGTCCGTCGGACTAGCATACAGACGAGCGGATTTCGGGGTCCGTCGTAGTTACGACGTAAAGATTTGAAGCATGTTTCAAATCTAAAGTCCGTCGGATTTGAGGCTGAAAAAGTCTGCTGAAAGTCCGGAGAAGCCCACACACGATCGGATTACCAGCCAGCTTTAGTCCGTCGGCGTCCGTTGGACTTTTGTAGACGAAAAGTCCGACCGTGTGAAAGGGGCCTAAAAGTTCAAATGACATTTTATTTATTACAACTTTATTCCACATTAAATTGTATGAAAACCCCTGAATGTCCCTCTGATCTGATCTGCAGTATATGGTCTGCGCTCCATTAAACGTTCCTCAATAATATCACTGCACTAATAGCTGCTTCTCTATTTTATATTCCATTAATATATAGAATGTCACTCAGTATTATAGAGAATGAAATCCCAATTCCTGCTGTGTATGTAATGATCAATACATAGACTGATCATATACAGTAATGCCCCGTACACACGATCGGAAAATTCCTACGCATGCTCGGAAGCATTGAACTTCATTTTCTCGGCTCGTCGTAGTGCTGTACATCACCGCGTTCTTGATGGTCGAAAGTTCAGAGAACTTTTGTGTGACCCGTGTGTATGCAAGACAAGCTTGAGAGGAATCCCATCGGAAAAACCCATCCAAGGTTTTTCCGATGAAAATTCAGATGGTGTGTACGGGGCATTAGATTTTCCTAAACTTCCATCCCATCCCCCATTGGGATCCCACCAGCACTCTTCAAGGGCTCCTCCCCCCTGATTTGGCCACTCTCATGTGGGTGACACGGAGTCCGTGTGGAAAGGCCGGTGTCTTGCCGAGAAAGTTCCCTCGGCGGATAAGTTCCCCCCTGTACTGCGCAGACGCAGCGCCTGCACAGGAGCAGCGCCTGCGCAGTACCAACTACTAGCAGCTGCCAGAGATAGCCGAATGACAAAATCTACAATCAGCTGTACACGGCGCCTGTGCTCTGGGACCAGGTTCCTTCCCCACCATCCAAGTGGACTTATAGGGGGAATCCAAAAGAGCCGAGCGAAGCGAGGCCGTGCCCGAAGCATGGCGAGCAAAGCGTGGCGAGCGAAGCATGGCGAGCGAAGCGAGCCCTCGAGGGGCCCTCTTACAGGCGCCGTGTACAGCTGATTTTCCCCTATTTATCTTCGGCTATTTCCGCTGGATCCTACTGCGCAGGCCCCGTACACACGATCAGAAATTCAGACCGCGTGTGCGCTCCATCGGACTTTCGCTGGCGGAATTTCAGCAGGTTCTCTATTTTTCCGACGGAAAATGTTCCTATCGGAAATGCCGTTCGTCTGTAGCAATTCCGACAAGCAAAATTCCTACGCATGCTCGGAAACAATTTTACGCATGCTCGGAAGCATTGAACTTCATTTTCTCGGCTCGTTGTAGTGCTGTACATCACCGTGTTCTTGATGGTCGAAAGTTCAGAGAACTTTTGTGTGACCCGTGTGTATGCAAGACAAGCTTGAACGGAATTCCATCGGAAAAACCCATCCAAGGTTTTTCTGATGAAAATTCAGATGGTGTGTACGGGGCATTAGATTTTCCTAAACTTCCATCCCATCCCCCATTGGGATCCCACCAGCACTCTTCAAGGGCTCCCCCCCCCCTGATTTGGCAGCTCCCATGTGGGTGACAGGGAGTCAGTGTGGAAAGGCCGGCACATCATCAGGGGGAGACTCCATTCAGAAAAAAAGGACCCCCACCATGGGGGGAGGAGGAGGGGGAGCCGGCTGTGTAAGATAAATACCGGGATGACAGATAAATGCCGGCTGTGTTCCCTGAGTCAGGTTATATATGAAATGTTCAGTTTTTATCTTCTTCATTACAAAACAGAATCCCCCATCCTGTCCTGGTGTATTACTTCATCTGTGATGATCCATTCTCCTCTTGGGTCGGGTTTGTTCAGATTTATATCTCATCCTCATCCAGAGCAATGTCCCCTCCCTCTCCTCCATTCACAGCAATGTCCCCTCCCCCCTCCTCCATTCACAGCAATGTCTCCTCCCCCCCTCCATTCACAGCAATGTCCCCTCCCCCTCCTCCATTCACAGCAATGTCCCCTCCCCCTCCTCCATTCACAGCAATGTCCCCTCCTCCATTCACAGCCATGTTCCCTCCCCCTCCTCCATTTACAGCAATTTCCCCTCCCCCCTCCTCCATTCACAGCAATGTCTCCTCCCCCCACCTCCATTCACAGCAATGTCCTCTCCCCCATCCTCCATTCACAGCATTGTCCCCTCCCCCTCCTCCATTCACAGCAATGTCCCCTCCCCCCTCCATTACACAGCAATGTCCCCTCCCCCTCCATTACACAGCAATGTCACCTCCCCCCTCCATTCACAGCAATGTCCCCTCCCCCTCCTCCATTCACAGCAATGTCCCCTTACCCTCCTCAATTCAAAGCAATGTCCCCTCCCCCTCCATTCACAGTATTGTCCCCTCCTCCATTTACAGAAATGTCCTCTCCCCCCTCCATTCACATCAATGTCCCCTCCTCTTCCTCCATTCACAACAATGTCCCCTCCCCCCTCCTCCATTCACAGCAATGTCCCCTTCCCCCTCCTCCATTCACAGCTGTAGCCGATTCTCTTCCTTTCGGAGTCATCACCTAGAAATCTTCAGTCCTGGTCGGAGCTTTTCCAGATTTTCTAGTTCTCTTCTTAATATAATTATTTAGTACATGAGCTTCCCATTGTACTATTTTATATTCCTCTTTTTGTCATTTAAAGTATATCTAATCCCAAGAAGAAGACTTGGATGTCTTGTATCTCCATCGTGTGTCCTCCTCCTCGGATGTATCTAGGAAGGATTTCAATGCAGTCATGCAGCACTGAGCATTTCTGACAGCAAAGGCCATAAGCTCCTCCCCCACCTTCCCCTGCAGAATCTCTATCTGATCTGCACACAGCATTAGCAGCCTTTCATCTTTCATCTATCTAGACTCTATTGGATGCCGAGTCTCTAAAGCCCATGAGAGATGAACCTGTACCTGAGGAATCCGTCTTCTGCCATTACTCCCAACATAAACACTCTGAGGGCACTTTCACACTGGGGCGGGCGTCAAAGGTAAAGCACCTCTATTTTTTGCGGCACTTTTCTGCCACTAGCGGGGTGCTTTTAACCCCCACTAACGAATGAAAAAGGGTTAAAAGTACGCAGGGGCACTTTAAAGCGGGCAGGGGACGCTTTAGGAGCAGTGCACCTCAAAGATGCTGCTTGCAGGACTTTTTGGAATGTCCTGCCAGCGCACCGCTCCAGTGTGAGAGCCCTCGGGGTTTCTCACTGGAGTGAGAGGAGAGGTGCTTTGCTATAGCACCTGTAAAGCGCCTCAGTGTGAAAGTAGCCTTATTGATGTGGTGAGCACCACTTTAAACCTTGGAGAACAGCCAGTCCCCTCCACCAGTGCTCTCCCCAGTCTAAGCTCTAGGCTCCTAAGACCACCAAGGCCTTTCCAGTGCATCTTCTGGTTGCAGTCTTCCTTTATGGAAAATCCTGACAAGCTCATTGTGCCTCCCAAGCAATCTGCCATTCTTGTAACCATTTGAAAAAGAGTTTGTTAAAAAGTGGTGTGCCCCCTCCATGGAGTCAGCAGTATGACCCATCACTTGAAGTATCTGGATCTAATCCTAGAGTATTTCATAGAGTATTTCTTCCTCGGGTGAAAGTTCAATCTCTTTGCTCCCAGACCGGGACTCTTCAGTCCAGGAGTCTTTTATGAGGAGCTCACCCATAAGTGCAGCTAGATCTCTTATAACTAGGGATGAGCTTCGAGTTCGAGTCGAACTCATGTTCGACTCGAACATCGGCTGTTCGCAAGTTCGCCGAACAGTGAACAATTTGGGTTGTTCACGGCAAATTCGAATGCCGCGGAACACCCTTTAAAAGTCTATGGGAGAAATCAAAAGTGCTAATTTTAAAGGCTTATATGCAAGTTATTGTCATAAAAAGTGTTTGGGGACCTGGGTCCTGCCCCAGGGGACATGGATCAATGCAAAAAAAGTTTTAAAAACGCCCGTTTTTTCAAGAGCAGTGATTTTAATAATGCTTAAAGTCAAACAATAAAAGTGTAATATCCCTTTAAATTTCATAGCTGGGGGGTGTCTATAGTATGCCTGTAAAGGGGCTCATGTTTCCCATGTTTAGAACAGTCTGACAGCAAAATGACATTTCAAAGGAAAAAAGTCATTTAAAACTACTCGCGGCTATTGCATTGCCGGTCCGACAATACACATAAAAGTTCATTGATAAAAACGGCATGGGAATTGCCCACAGGGGAACCCCGAACCAAAATTAAAAAAAAAAAGATGACGTGGGGGTCCCCCTAAATTCCATGCCAGGCCCTTCAGGTCTGGTATGGATATTAAGGGAAACCCCGGCCAAATTTTTTTAAAAAAATGACGTGGGGGTCCCCGTAAATTCCATACCGTATCGATTTTTAGGGGAACCCCGTGCCAAAAAAAAAATGGCGTGGGGTCCCCCAAAAATCCATACCAGACCCTTATCCGAGCACGCAACCTGGCAGGCCGCAGGAAAAGAGGGGGGATGAGAGAGCGGCCCCCTCCCCCTCTCCTGAACCGTACCAGGCCACATGCCCTCAACATTGGGAGGGTGCTTTGGGGTAGCCCCCCAAAACACCTTGTCCCCATGTTGATGAGGACAAGGGCCTCATCCCCACAACCCTGGCCGGTGGTTGTGGGGATCTGCGGGCGGGGGGCTTATCAGAATCTGGAAGCCTCCTTTAACAAGGGGACCCCCAGATCCCGGCCCCCCGTGTGAAATGGTACCCCTACCATTTCACTAAAAAACTGTCAAGAATGTTAAAAATGACAAGAGACAGTTTTTGACAATTCCTTTATTTAAATGCTTCTTCTTTCTTCTTTCTTCTATCTTCCTTCATCTTCTTCTGGTTCTTCTGGCTCTTCTGGTTCTTCCTCCGGTGTTCTCGTCCAGCATCTCCTCTGCGGTGTCTTCTATCTTCTTCTCCTCGAGCCGCTCCGCACCCATGGCATGGGGGGAGGCTCCCGCTCTTCTCTTCATCTTCTTCTCTTCTTCATCTTCTTCTCTTCTTCATCTTTTTCTCCGGGCCGCTCCGCATCCATGCTGGCATGGGAGGAGGCTCCCGCCCTTCTCTTCATCTTCTTCATCTTCTTCTCTTCGTCATTTTCTTCTCCGGGCCGCTCCGCATCCATGCTGGCATTGTGGGAGGCTCCCGCTGTGTGATGCATCTCCTCTTCTGATGGTTCTTAAATAACGAGGGGAGGGGCCACCCAGTGACCCCGCCCCCCTCTGACGCACGGGACATGACGGGACTTCCCTGTGGCATTCCCCGTGACATCACAGGGAAGTCCCGTCAAGTCACCGTGCGTCAGAGGGGGCGGGGTCACCGGTGGCCCCGCCCCCCATTATTTAAGAACCGTCAGAAGAGAAGACGCGTCACACAGCGGGAGCCTCCCACAATGCCAGAGTGGATGCGGAGCGGCCCGGAGAAGAAAATGAAGAAGAGAAGAGAAGAGCGGGAGCCTCCTCCCATGCCATGTGTGCGGAGCGGCCCGAGGAGAAGAAGATAAAAGATGCTGCGAAGGAGATGCTGGACGCGAACACCGGAAGAAGAACCAGAAGAGCCAGAAGAACCAGAAGAAGAAGAAGAAGATGAAGGAAGATAGAAGAAAGAAGAAGCATTTAAATAAAGGAATTGTCAAAAACTGTCTCTTGTCATTTTTAACATTTTTGACAGTTTTTTAGTGAAATGGTAGGGGTACTTTTGTACCCCCTTACCATTTCACACAGGGGGAGCCGGGATCTGGGGGTCCTCTTGTTAAAGGGGGCTTCCAGATTCCGATAAGCCCCCTGCCCGCAGACCCCCACAACCACCGGCCAGGGTTGTGGGGCCCTTGTCCTCATCAACATGGGGACAAGGTGTTTTGGAGGGCTACCCCAAAGCACCCTCCCAATGTTGAGGGCATGTGGCCTGGTATGATTTTTTTTTACATTTTTGTGCGGGGTTCCCCTTAAAATCCATATCAGACCTGAAGGGCCTGGTATGGAATTTAGGGGGCCCCACGTCATTTTTTAAAAAATTTTGGTTCGGGGTTCCCCTGTGGGGAATTCCCATGTCATTTTTACTCAATGAACTTCTATGTGTATTGTCGGACCGGCAATGCAATAGCCGCAATGAGTTTTAAATGGCTTTTTTTCTTTGAAATGTTATTTTGCTGTCAGACTGTTCCAAACATGGGAAACATGCACCCCTTTATAGGCATACTATAGACACCCCTACCATTTCACAAAAAAACTGTCAAAAATGTTAATAATGACAAGAGACAGTTTTTGAAAATTCCTTTATTTAAATGCTTCTTCTTTCCATCTTCTTTCTTCTATCTTCTTTCTTCTATCTTCCTTCAGTTTCTTCCTCCAACTTCTTCTTCTTCTGGTTCTTCCTCCGGTGTTCTCATCCGGCATTTTCCTCCGCGGCATCTTCTTCTCTTCATCTTCTTTTCTTCATCTTCTACTCTTCATCTTCTTGTCGGGCCGCTTCGCATCCATGATTGGATGGGAGGCTCCCCTGTGTGACGCTTCTCATCTTCTCCTGTCAAGTCCCCGTGCGTCAGAGGGGGTGGGGTCACCGGGTGGCCCCGCCCTCCACTATTTAAGAACCGTCAGAAGATGAGAAGCGTCACACAGGGGAGCCTCCCATCCAATCATGGATGCGAAGCGGCCCGACAAGAAGATGAAGAAACAGAAGAAAAAATGGCCGTTTTTAAAACTTTTTTTGCATTGATCCATGTCCCCTGGGGCAGAACCCGGGTCCCCAAACACTTTTTATGACAATACCATGCATATAAGCCTTTAAAATTAGCACTTTTACAACCCCTGGAAAAAATTATGGAATCACCAGTCCCTGAGGATGTTCCTTCAGTTGTTTATTGTTGTAGAAAAAAAGCAGATCATAGACATGGCCAAAAACAAAAAGCCTTTCAAATGGCAACTTTCTGGCTTTAAGAGACATTAAAAGAAATCAAAAAAAATAATTGTGGTGGCCAGTAACAGTTAGATTTATAGAACAAGCACAGGGAATAAATTATGGAATCACTCAACTCTGAGGAAAAAATTATGGAATCATGAAAAACAAACAAACAAAATAACACTCCAACACATCACTAGTACTTTGTTGCACCACCTCTGCCTTTTATAACTGCTTGCAGTCTCTGAGGCTTTGACTTAATGAGTGATAAACAGTACTCTTCATCAATCTGGCTCCAGCCTTCTCTGATTGCTGTTGCCAAATCATCTTTGCAGGTTGGAGCCTTGTCATGGACCATTTTCTTTAACTTCCACCACAGATTTTCAATTGGATTGAGATCCGAAATGTTTGCAGGCCATGAAATTGACCTTATGTGTCTTTCTTCAAGAATTTTTTTCACAGTTTTTGCTCTATGGCAAGATGCATTATCATCTTGATAAATGATTTCATCATCCCCAAACATCCTTTCAATAGATGGAATAAGAAAAGTGTCCAAAATTTCAATGTAAACCTGTGCATTTATTGAAGATTTAATGACAGCCATCTCCCTAGTACCTTTACCTGACATGCAGCCCCATATCATAATTGACTGTGGAAATTTGCATGTTTTCTTCAGATAGTCATCTGTATAAATCAGACCCAATAATGACCAACTGAGAAATGCATCCCAGCTTAGGCTGTCTATAAATTTATGGCAGCTTATGGGGTGGCGCAGACAGGGGCATGGCGCAGACATCATGGCTCTTTCCTGAGTGGCTCTGTCACGAGTGATGCGCAGTTTCACCGACGCAGTTATCAATTCTGATCATGTCTTCTCTGCTCTTTTACAGGTAATTGTCTCCTATCTCCTATCCAACTGTACATCCCTACTGAACTGGCTTTGCTGAGTCTGCTATTAATATTTTTGGTAATTGTCTCCTATCTCCTATCCAACTGTACATCCCTACTGAACTGGCTTTGCTGAGTCTGCTATTAATATTTTTGGTAATTGTCTCCTATCTCCTATCCAACTGTACATCCCTACTGAACTGGCTTTGCTGAGTCTGCTATTAATATTTTTGGTAATTGTCTCCTATCTCCTATCCAACTGTACATCCCTACTGAACTGGCTTTGCTGAGTCTGCTATTAATATTTTTGGTAATTGTCTCCTATCTCCTATCCAACTGTACATCCCTACTGAACTGGCTTTGCTGAGTCTGCTATTAATATTTTTGGTAATTGTCTCCTATCTCCTATCCAACTGTACATCCCTACTGAACTGGCTTTGCTGAGTCTGCTATTAATATTTTTGGTAATTGTCTCCTATCTCCTATCCAACTGTACATCCCTACTGAACTGGCTTTGCTGAGTCTGCTATTAATATTTTTGGTAATTGTCTCCTATCTCCTATCCAACTGTACATCCCTACTGAACTGGCTTTGCTGAGTCTGCTATTAATATTTTTGGTAATTGTCTCCTGCTGCCATATCTTTAAACTTCCATATTTACTGCTAGCTGTATAACAAACACACTGCAATAGCAATATTACTGGTGATTGATTCTCAACTCCATGTGGCTTGAGTGATCAAGAGAGGTAATTAGCTTTACGACCCTAGCCTGTGTCTGGCCTGGCCCTGGCCATCTCCTCCCCATATTCAGGTGTCTCACATCAGACCCAATAATGACCAACTGAGAAATGCATATGGGGTGGCGCAGACAGGGGCATGGCGCAGACATCATGGCTCTTTCCTGAGTGGCTCTGTCACGAGTGATGCGCAGTTTCACCGACGCAGTTTAACGAAAGCAGGATAACTAAAGCTACAGGAACTCTGCTCCACTCTGCAAGACAAGCAAACCAACTTTGAAATTTATTTTATATTAGGTTAGTTTCCCACTCTCTAGCCACTAACATGCTCCTTATTCTCTTCCTTCTCACATTGGTGTCTTCTATCCTCAAATTATCTTTACTCTACCCCTCCTCTCTTCCCTGCAGCATGCACATATCACCCTCACTCCTACCCTCTCCCTACTATGGCACCCATCATCTCCTGCATTTGCTGCACCCACATGTTGACATAAACTCCAGGGCCACTAGACACGTGCGCTCATGCACATCCCACTCCCACCTTGCCTTCCTCACCCTCCTCCTTCTCTTAGTCTCAGGTGATATTTCTCCTAATCCTGGTCCGCCATTTTCCAAATGCAAGCCACATATCCAATACCCCTCCCCCTCTGGCAACCACCGCAATCCACTCAGTTTAATTTCTATCCCCCTACTTCCTCAAAGCACCCCACCAATCTCATGTGCCCTGTGGAACGCCCGCTCCATCTGTAACAAGCTAACATCTGTACATGACCTCTTCATCTCTCATGGCTTGAACATACTGGCCATAACAGAAACCTGGCTGCAAAATTTTGACTCAGCTTCTCCTGCTGCCCTCTCCCATGGTGGTCTCCATTGGACTCACTCCTCCAGACCCAGCAGACAGAAAGGAGGTGGAGTTGGCTTCCTTCTGTCCCCACAAAGCACCTTCCAAGTCCTTACTGTCCCTCCCTCTCTATCCCTCTCTTCTTTCGAGATGCACTGTATTCGTCTGTTTTCTCCCATTTCTCTGAGGATTGCAGCAATTTATAGGCCTCCAGGACCGGTATCGCGCTTCATTGATGACTTTGCTGCCTGGCTACCCTACTTTCTCTCCTCTGAAATACCCACCATTATTCTTGGTGACTTTAACATTCCTGTCAATGTCAACAGCCCAACTACAGCTAAACTTCTCAACTTAACCTCATCTTTTGACCTAACCCAATGGACACATACTTCCACTCACTCCAATGGTAATACCCTTGACCTTGTATTCTCCCATCTCTGCAACCCTGGCAACCTCACCAACACCCCCTTTCCTCTATCTGATCACAACCTCATTACTTTCACTGTATCCTTGCCTCCAACCACCCATCCCTCCAAGCAGCAAACAATTACTTGTAGAAACCTTCGCCACTTTAACCCTTCTCTTCTCTATTCTGCTACTGACAACCTATATGACATAATCTCTCCCCTGTCCTGTCCTGACCTGGCCACTTCTGTCTACAACAGTTCACTCTCATCATCACTAGATGCACTTGCTCCCCTAACCACACGCAGAATTAGGCCCCGACCGTTACAACCCTGGCAAACTGACAACACTAGAAATCTCAAGAGACATTGCCGTGCTCTTGAACGACTGTGGCGTAAAACCAAATGCCTGCAAGATTTCACCCTATATAAATCTGCCCTTCTAAAATACAATTCATGCCTCCATGCTGCCAAACAAGCCTACTTTGTCTCTCTTATTAATTCCTTGTCATCCAGTCCCCGTCGGCTCTTCTCAACCTTTAACTCTCTGCTTCGTCCACCACCCCCTCTACCCACTAACTCACTCACTGCCCAAGAGATTGCCAATCACTTCAAAGACAAGATCAATGCAATTCGTGAGGACATCTCCACTGTGCGTACATCTTCCCCACCCATCATACCTTGCCCAGCAGCACATTCAACCCTCTCCTCTTTTGAATTGGCTACTACGGAAGAGGTTACAAAAATTTTCTCGAATGCCTACCTAACCAATTGTCCCTTGGATCCTGTTCCCTCACAACTACTACGGTCACCCTCTTCTTCTATCCTATGCTCCCTCACCCACATCTTCAATCTCTCCCTTTCTAGTGGCATTTTCCCCTCCCCTCTAAAACATGCACAGATCACTCCCATTCTTAAAAAGCCCTCACTGGACCCTACCGACCTGAACAACTTAAGACCCATCTCATTACTCCCATTCACCTTTAAACTTCTAGAACGCTTAGTCTACAACCGTCTTAGCTCCTACCTCAATGAAAATAACCTTCTTGACCCCTTACAGTCTGGCTTTCGCTCGCAGCACTCCACAGAAACTACCTTACTAAAACTCACTAACGATTTACTAACTGCTAAAACCAACAGCCAGTACTCCATACTCCTACTACTTGACCTCTCTGCGGCCTTTGATACTGTTGACCACCCGCTCCTTCTCAATAAACTACATTCCCTTGGCCTCCGAGATTCTGCTCTATCCTGGTTCTCTGGCTATTTATCACAGCGCTCCTTCAGTGTCACCTACAACTCTGTCTCCTCCTCTCCATTGCCCCTTTCTGTGGGGGTCCCCCAAGGCTCGGTTCTTGGACCCCTTCTCTTCTCTATCTACACCACCTCCCTTGGTCACCTAATAACTGCCCGCGGCTTCCAATACCACTTATACGCTGATGACACCCAAATCTATCTGTCTACTCCTCACCTCACTCCTTCAGTCTCCTCTCGCATTACTAACTTACTAACTGACATATCAGCATGGATGTCGCACCACTTCCTTAAACTAAATCTCTCTAAAACTGAGCTATTAATATTCCCCCCCGCCCGTGCCCCCCTCCATGACTTTTCCATCAAAATCAACAATGCAACCATCAGTCCCTCCCCTCACGCCAGGGTACTAGGTGTAATCCTAGACTCCGACTTGTCATTTCAGCCTCAAATCCAATCATTGTCAAAAGTTTGTAGAATTCACCTCCGTAACATCTCTAAAATTCGCCCTTTTTTAACAAATGAAACCACCAAGCTCCTCATTCACTCCCTTGTTATCTCTCCCCTTGACTATTGCAACTCCCTTCTCATTGGCCTACCGCTCCATAGGCTATCCCCTCTTCAGTCTATCATGAATGCTGCTGCCAGACTTATCCACCTTACCAACCGCTCAGTGTCTGCCAACCCTCTACTTCAATCCCTACACTGGCTCCCAATCACCCAGCGAATTAAATTCAAAATTCTAACCACAACATACAAAGCCATTCACAACTCTGCCCCAAGCTACATCACTAATCTTGTCTCCAAATATCACCCAAATCGTCCTCTCCGCTCTTCTCAAGACCTCCTGCTTTCAAGCTCTCTCATCTCCTCCTCCCATGCTCGTCTCCAGGATTTCTCCAGAGCCTCTCCTATCCTCTGGAACTCGCTACCTCCATCTATCCGGCTATCCCCTACTCTTGCTACCTTCAGGCAATCCCTGAAAACTCATCTCTTCAGGAAAGCCTATCACGTCTCCAACTAATCTCCTACCACTTCCACCAGCTCATTCCCCACAGTTACAACCTTTTGTACCACCTGCCCCACCCTATTAGATTGTAAGCTCTTCTGAGCAGGGCCCTCTTAATCCTATTGTATTGTATTATATTA
The DNA here is from genome assembly GCF_042186555.1 of Aquarana catesbeiana. NCBI lineage: Eukaryota > Metazoa > Chordata > Amphibia > Anura > Ranidae > Aquarana > Aquarana catesbeiana. The sequence continues at coordinate 211,221,473 of NC_133336.1, forward strand.
TAACTGTATTGTCTCCCTTTTATATTGTAAAGCGCTGCGTAAACTGTTGGCGCTATATAAATCCTGAATAATAATAATAATAATAATAAATAATAAATCTCATTGGAATGGCACCAAACAAAAGTTCCAGCATCATCACCTTGCCCAATGCAGATTCGAGATTCATCACTGAATATGACTTTCATCCAATCATCCACAGTCTACGATTGCCTTTTCTTAGCCCATTGTAACCTTGTCTTTTTGTGTTTAGGTGTTAGAGATGGCTTTCTTTTAGCTTTTCTGTATGTAAATCCCATTTCCTTTAGGCGGTTTCTTACAGTTCGGTCACAGATGTTGACTCCAGTTTCCTCCCATTTGTTCCTCATTTGTTTTGTTGTACATTTTCTGTTTTCAAGGCATATTGCTTTAAGTTTTCTGTCTTGACACTTTGATGTCTTCCTTGGTCTACCAGTATGCTTGCCTTTAACCACCTTCCCATGTTGTTTGTATTTGGTCCATGTTTTAGACACAGCCGACTGTGAACAACCAACATCTTGTGCAACACTGTGTGATGATTTACCCTCTTTACCTACATACTAACAAGCAGATTTAATCTGATGCAGGTGTTAGTGTTTGTAATGAAAATTTACAGGGTGATTCCATAATTTTTTTCTCAAAATTGAGTGATTCCATAGTTTATTCCCTGTGCTTGTTCTATAAATCTAACTGTTACTGGCCACCACAATTATTTTTCTTGATTTCTTTTAGTGTTTCTTAAAGCCAGAAAGTTGCCATTTGAAATGCCTTTAGTTTTTGGCCATGTCTGTAATCTGCTTTTTTTCTACAACAATAAACAACTGAAGGAACATCCTCAGGGACGGGTGATTCCATAATTTTTGCCAGGGGTTGTAATTTCTCCCATAGACTTTTAAAGGGTGTTCCGCAGCTTTCGAATTTGCCACGAACACCCCAAATTGTTCGCTGTTCGGCGAATTGGCGAACAGCCGATGTTCGAGTCGAACATGAGTTCAACTCGAAGCTCATCCCTACTGGTGGACATTAGGGCTCCACACTTGAGTGATCGAAATCTGGGGCGGAATCACCACAATTCTGCCCGCAATTAGAAATTGGACGGGACGCTTGTGTGAAGCCATTACTTCTTAATAGCACTCCAATTGTGGTGCAATTTTGCCACGATATAAATCGTGCTGCAATTGTGGAAAGTTGCAACATGTGAAGCAGGCGCTTCATTTGAGCAACAGCATCGTGTGTTGCAATTTGCTGTGATTGCAGCAAGATTTATCGTGTGACCATCACAGCAAAATTGTGCCATGATTGGGGTGTCATTAAGAGGTATTGGCATTGCACAAGCATCCTGTGATTTGCCGCAATTTTGATTCGCGGGCAGAATCCCAGCGATTTTGCCCCTGATTTGGATTGCTGAGATGCGAATGGAGCCAAATTTAAAAATGTGGGTGTGTTTTCTTTTAAGGGAATAATACTTCCCTCATGTCTCACTTTGGCCGGCTCCCTTCATCTGTGTGACTGATCCCCCAAAGCCTCTTGTCTCAAGCACTCTGGCAGATATATGAAAGAATGTATCAGCCACACTCCACTCTTAGCTCCTCTTGCCATGTTTGATTGTCAACATGACGACTGCATAGAACAATGTCTCCACCTGAGAACCAACCTTCCTTGACACATTTCCCCACTCCTTGCTTGCTGACAATGATAGGATCCACAGAGTGAAGACAGACTGTAGGAGCCAGAACCGCATTGTCATTGTATAAGAAGGATGAGTCTTGAGCAGAGCTATGGATTGGGCTCTGGCATACAGTCACACAATGATGTAATAAAGTACAATGCAGAGCTAATGGTCCTACATTGTAGGTGAGGATGGTGAGGAACCACTCATAAGCTGGAGCATCACATAGAAAAGGAAAGTTCTGAATCCTGTCAGAGTGTAGAATAGGGAAATATCATTCCATATTCCTCTACGTCTCTGCTTTTTGAACCGAGGGGCCTAACTGCAAGGGTGGATTTTTTTACTGCATGGAGTTGGGTCTTATGGGGATTTAACACATTATGGTGTTTGGGAAAATAAGCTACACATTCAAAGTTTTATAGTAGACAAGGTTGAAAAGCCTCACATGAATAGTCTAATTTACTGAGGTGGCGAAAAAACGTCCTTACTTATTGGTGATTAGAAAAATTCTTCCAACAACCTCCTATCAAATGTAACAATTTCCATTAGACTGTATTGTGCTCACTGAGGAAAATATCTCCTTTTTTTAAATTCATTCACCTCTCAGCTAATTCCACAACCTGGGGGAGGGAGTTGCTCATTTGCACTGCTCTAACAGTAAAGAATCCCTTTCACGGTTTAAAAATTCAATCTTGTTCCATCTAGTTTTAAATCATGGCCATGGAGGTCAGAGAGCTTAGAGTAAACAGGTTGTTTCAGTCTATATAATCACCTTTTATATACAGTATTTATACATTGTGTCATATTCTTCTTTACTTAAATTATAATTGTTAATATTGCCTGATAAGAAGATCTCCTACACTACTCTAATAACATCCTGTACTACTTCAACTTTACATATGATTACATCATACTATTGGTTTCTGAATACTGATACTCTGACTTTCTTGTACCTGTTTTGATACACTTATGGTTATTTATGATATTGTAAATATTTTACAGACTAAAATCAATAAAAAACATAAAAGATCCTGTTCTATGGAACTTCAAAACTGATCCATCAACTCCCCCCGAGACCAGAACAATTAAGGGTCTCTCCACCTCTCTGCTCATTATCTTATCTAGTAATACAGAATTGTATTTATTTTCATGGAGATCAGATTACTTTATAAAACTCCAGTGAATATAATAAAAAGAAAAAATTAATGGACTACAGACCCCAATATTGTCATCCATGTGAAGAGACGGTGATAACGCCATACACAGGATGAGCACAGAATACACTATAATCTCCTTGTGTATGGAGCATGAATGGTATCAGCAGACCGTGTGAGGCCGGAATCAGCATTGCTAGTGATTGGACGGGATGATTTTTAATTGATATTCTATTTATCTCTGCTGATAAGAGCTCTGTACTCATAGGAAGTAATGGGGAGATCCCCTGACACTTAATAGCAGATAGTCATCACAGGTGACAGGAAGCTCATATGAGGCTCTGATTGGTCATTGCAGTAAGATCAGATTTCCCCTGTGTATGATCACCTACAATCACATCTATATTACTACTTATTGGACTTCATAGAATATCGGATTATAACAAGGTTACAGGAAAAGACTAATTCATGGCTGATAACAGAGTGTGATAAGATCCAAGAATTAGGCTGCTCAGATCCATGTTGCAATGCAGTGCTAACAAATAAGAGCGTACACGGAGCTACTGAACCACGTAAAGAGTTTACTGTAATATAATTGTAACAGTGTGAATTCAGTATTTAAACTCAGATATCACAAATGAAAATGGTAACAATACATACACTTCTAAAGTCAAACTCAATGGTTGCTGGGGAAGAATATGCAGACAGGCAGAAAGTGGGACTTATTCTCAGTGTTATAAAGTCCTGACACTGAGCACACTCCCACCTGAACCCCAGAGCATAAACTCATTAAACTGTCAATGCAATTTAAAATACGGGAATAGCAGGAAGATCTCCTGGGACCCCAAACTCAGGTGCAGAAAAAACTTGAGAGAACAAGAACGTAATGTACTTCTACATAATATGATGAATATATAAATGCTAGAGTGTTATAATTTAAGCATCTAGAGACAGAAAAGGATAGTGGAAAGAAAGAGAAAAGATAGAACTAGAGTGAGAGAAAGTGTGGGTTGGAGGGTTTCCAGACTTCTTTACAAGAGCGTTCAGATCTTAAGCTCCTACTCCTGGTGTGAGGGAGATGCCTACATGCTTAGCCCAGGGTTCCCAGATTGCCACAAATGATTTGTTTGATTCTGCTAGAGAACTTGCTAATTTTTCTTGGGACATGTTCCACAAAATCTTTCTTTTAGCGGCTACCAGAGAGACTCCTGGTTGTTTCCAGGCCTTCACTATGGAGATTTTGGCACCCATCAACATGAAAGATATGAGTTTATCAGATGTTTTGGGAATTTTGGAAATATGGCCATTTAAGAGAGTTATCTGGGGGGATTTCGGAACAGAAACATCCATAATTTTTCTAATCAAGTTAAAGATCTTATTCCAGAATCCTCTGATTTTCGGACAATCCCACCAGATGTGTTCAGCTCCTTCTTTAAGCACTGTGCCCTAAAGTGTTCAGGATCACCGCACTTGTAGCACTTCTGGACACCCGTCCGCTCAGTGTGGTGCTTAACTTGTGTTTCCATCACTTGCAACAAAACTTGCTGTAGCCATTCCTGGACCTGGGCTCTGTTCTCTGTGGGCTTAACCAGAGTAACCTTTGGGGTGGACTGCCCAATAATGATCTTAGAGGGTTCCCCCCACTCAAATTCCTTATCACTCTCTTCTGTACTGCCTTCTACCTGCATAGTCATTGTAGCAACCTTCTCAATCTTCTGAAAGGTTCTTGTGGCCAGCCGAGCCTCTTGATCTTTCTCATCCAAGATAGCCTCCTTTTCTCTCACTAACCCCATTAACTCTGGGTAAGAAGGGGCCTCTTTAGCGCCTTTTAGGAGTAATCATAGAACAATAGGATGGTTTGGTCTGGCTCCTTGTAGAGTCTGATCCAACGTGACTTTGTCTGCCTCTTTGGGGTCAACACCCTTCTTTAAAATAATCTGGTGTAAGATCTGGTCTATGCGATCAATGTAATCCGACAGCTTCTCTCCTGTCATCTGTTGGCTATGTTCAAACTGGTACATCAAGTCGGATAACTTCTCCACTCTTCCATAAACAGAATAAAGAGCTTGGATGTAATCCCAGGCTTCACAATCCGGTTTTCCCCTTCTAAAGCTTCTGATAACATCAGCTGCTGGGCTCAACAGGCTCTCGCTAATTCGTCATCTTCCTACTGGCCCCGGCACATTCCAGTCTTCTAGAGTTTGCATAGCCTGATCCATTCAACTTTCAAATTCTTCCTCCCCTTCAGGTCTAGGTATGCCACCTGAGAAGGTTGGCAGTTTCCTATATCTCTCATTGGTGGATGTCTGGTGCCTTTGTATCAGACTATCCACTAAACGGCTCATATCAAGATAGAATGATGCGGGTGGCATTCCAGTCCCAGGGCTTCCCTCAATGGCTTGACACATGGGGTTTGGACTTCTCCCGATAGAGCTTCTTGTCATGGGACTCTCTGGTGATGTCCCTGGTGGTTTCTCTTCTTTCTCTTCTGATTCCTACACTGAAATCACCTGGCCATCAAGTCCCTCTGCTAAGCTCACCACTCCCACTCTGACCTCTGCTGGAGTGTACTCTTTCCATTCCAGAAGGACATAAGTGAAATCCTCTTGCACATTGTGTTTCTGGTCCAAGAGGTAAGACCCCTGTTCTGGCACCGCTCTCTTCATCAACTGCCTCACCTCTTTGTCAAACCATTGGTCTCCTGGTCGCCTCAGGACTGTGGTTTTCTCCAACTGACTCCCATGCTCCTGGCTCCATTGGGCAGCCGTTACTGAGTCCATGACTTCTTCAATTCTTAATTCCTCTCCTGATCTGCTCGGGCATTCCAGATGGGATATCTCGGTGGGACCTCCATATAGCGCAGTACCCCCGTAGGGGCTGCTGATTGACTCTGTACCCCACTGGCTACCCCGACTCCTCAGATTCTCCCTTACCTCTGGTACCTTGGGTTCCATGTTGCAATGCAGTGCTAAAAAATAAGAGCGTACACAGCGCTACTGAACCACGTAAAGAGTTTACTGTAATATAACTGTAACAGTGTGAATTTAGTATTTAACCACTTGACAACTGGGCACTTAAACCCCCTTCCTAACCAGACCAATTTTCAGCTTTCGGTGCTCTCACACTTTGAATGACAATTACTCAGTCATGCAACACTGTACCTATATGAAATTTTTGTCCTTTTTGTCATACAAATAGAGCTTTCTTTTGGTGGTATTTAATCACCACTGTTTTTTTTTATTTTTTGCGCTATAAATCAAATAAGACTGAAAATTCGATAAAAAAAAATTATTTGTTTCTGTTAAAATTTATTGCAGAGTATTGGCGAGTATTGGCAGAGTTTTGCAGTGTTGCAGAGTATTGCAGTATTAGCAGAGTATTGCACAATGTTGCAGAGTATTGCAGAGTTGCAGAGTATTGCAGTATTGCAGAGTATTGAAGATTATTGACATTGAGCAGCGCTGTGGGCACTAAACATCCAGCCCACAGTGCTGCTGCCATCTCTCCCCCTCTCCCCTCGCACTGTACCAATCGGTACACAGAGGGGAGGGAGGAACCGGCGTCATGACGTGACGCCAGTTTGTTTACAAGTGATCGCTCCGTCATTTGACAGAACGATCAAGTGGTAAACGCCCGCGATCAGTGGCTATTTACCGTGATCCGTGATGCGCCGGGTCCTCTGGACCCGTCGGTCACAGATGTTCCTGGGTGCGCGCCCCAGGGGGTGCGCGGGAGCAACATTCTGGAATGACGTCCATGGACGTCCACCCAGAACTAGCCGACCGCGCTGTTGCCGTCTTTCGGCAACAGCGCGGCCTGGTCGGCAAGTGGTTAAACTCGGATATCACAAATAAAAATGGTAACAATACATACACTTCTAAAGTCAAACTCAATGGTTGCTGGGGAAGTATATGCAGACAGGCAGAAAGCGGGACTTATTCTCAGTTTGATAAAGTCCTGAAACTGAGCACATTCCCACCTCAACCCCAGAGCATACACGCATTAAACTGTCAATGCAATTTCAAATACGATGCAGTAATGTAATACAGTATATATATATATATATATATATATATATATATATATATATATATATATATATATATATATATATATATCTCATACTCAAGGGCTCCCCCTAGGTTGTAATGCAGTTCTTAGCGTGCATAAAAGAAGTTAGAGTAATTTATAGAGGAAAGAAAATTCTTTGGTCTTCTTTCTTAAGCTAGCTTATTATACTGCAGTATTTGTAATCCAGGAAATGAATAAGTAGTAAGTTATAGTAAAGATGATGAATAAGTAACTGTGTGCTTGATTATATAGAGCACTTGTGAAACTTTTTCCCTACTGAAGGATGCAACACCGCGTTCACTTTGCAGTATAATAAAACAAACTCCAACTGATCGCTGGTGACTATAATACAGGAAACCTTCGGGTTATCTTGAGCTCTCCACTCCATTCACATGCTGATCCAGTGCACTGTGTCCAGGAACTCCTTGGAAGTCAAACGATTCCGCTTTGCGCCTCACAGGGTGCAGTTTCCTGATCACACACTGCTCCCTGAAGGCAGGTCTTTAATGGCATCCAGAGAGAAAGCAAATGTGCCACGCCTTTTTCTTTTATACCCCTACCCAGCAAGCAGTTCTGTGGCTTGGCCTTGTGGGTAGGTCAGTAGGCATTGTGGGTAGGTAGTTCCTTGATTGGTAATTTACATATGAGTCACTACCTCATTCACTACATCCCCCACAATGCATTGGAGCGTGGCTATTACAAAGCCAAACAAAAGTCATAACAGCATGAATACAAAGAGAAGGACACTAGAGGGAGCCTTTCCTTTCTGAAAAACTTTACTTATTATAATACAGAAATTACTAAGCATGGCTACATACACAAAAATTCATGTAAAAAAACTCATTAATCTGATGGCTGTATGAATTTTGTTCAAACTTATTTCAAAATTCTGTATACTTTTTACCATTTGATTTTGGACTTCACTGAATGAAAATATCACACACACACACGCTATTAGGAATTTGTTGATTCAAGAAATAAATTGCCATCCTGCTCCTTAAAATCTTCTTGGCACCGCAGTCATAAACAAATTTCTGTTTGAACCGCAACTAACAATTCAAAAATTGATCAGCCATTCATAAAATTAAAAATTCCACATGGGGGCGTGGTCCCTGTGCAGACAGATGAGGAGGTGAACTAGCTGAGCTCCCGGCCTGAGGTGACTTGCCAGCCATATAATACAGCGCTAACCCCACATTCACGGCTCCTCCAGTAACCGAGAACACAGCGGGCTGCTCGTTACCGGCAGTTCCCGACATGGAACAGTACCTACAGCCGAATTAACAGACGGCTTCTACTCCGGCCAGGAACAAGATGGTGCCAGCCATCTGTGACCATGCTGCTCCGGATCCTGTGGCACCGCAAAAAGGAGAACATAGCAATGACAACTACATGCCGCCGTTCTCCTCTCCTAGTGACCTCTCTCCATGCATGCCCCGCTCCTTTATTATGTTCCCTGAGACAGGGACATTCCACAAGGACCCGAGCAACTCACTGGCAGTGGATGCTTCCCCACAGAACCCCAACTACAGCCACAACAAATCAACAATCGCCCGGCTGCAGGGTTCTACTGCACAGGACACAGTGAGTACTATCTCAAAAGACACCACGCAGCACAACCCTCCCCCTGCTTATTTAACAGAGCAAACTGTGTGGACCTTCCTGCAGCAACTACCCACAAGAGCTGACTTTGAAGCCTTAGAAAACAGGGTAGAATCAGCACTGAGGGGAGAACTACACGTGCTTAAGCAGGAAGTATCAGAGGTAGATGACAGGGTAGGAGCATTGGAATGGGATAAAGGGGCAATGGCACATACGGTAGACCACCTCCAATCTGCTCACAATGACCTGTCTGATCAAGTAGTACAGCTCCACCTACTTCTTGACGGCCTTGAAAATCGCAGCTGCAGACAGAATATTCGGCTCCAGGGCATCCCAGAGACTGTGACGCAGGCGGAAATGCTTTCACAAGTTACCGCCATCTTTAACAGGTATCTTAACCGCCCCCCAGACATGGAAGTTGCTATTGATAGGGTACACCGTACCCTCTGCCCCAGACCTACCTCGCAAGACAGACCCAGAGATGTACTGTGTTGCCTGCATGCCTACAAGCTCAAAGAAGAAATTGTTCAACAGGCATGGAGAGTAGGAATTTTGGAATTTGACAGGGTCCCCGTCCAACTCCTGCTGGACGTTTACAGAAAGATCCCGCTAATGCGCAAAGCCCTGAAACCCCTGCTAGAGAGAATCGTGGAGCTAGGAATGTCCTACACATGGGGCCACCCATTTCACCTAAAAGTACGCAAAGGCAATCACTCCTTCCCGCTGCAACATCCCTCGGAACTACCTGACCTATTCAACTTCGCAGAGATGGAGTCCATACAAGTTCCAAATTGGCTTATTATCGATGTTTCAGCTGATCCACCAGGCGGTGCGCCTCAAGGCAGGCTCCAATGAGCCAGAGACAATCGCCAATACTGTAGGAACAGACAACGACCATCAAGGAATAAAGAACGACGTTGAAGACTGTTCAACTCCCCCATGCAGTTTTTCTATGAAGCGCACCATAGACACTTGAAGTAAAAGACCATTCCCTCTTATATTGAACTTTGGAGCCCCTCTTGTGGAACCTACCTTAACTCCTCCTCCCTCCCCTTCACAATGTTATGCATATGTGTGTATATGTGTATGTGTGTATGTATGTATGTATATGTACTGTATATATGTGTGTATGTATGTGGATATATATATATTCATGTATATGTCTATATTATTATTTTTTTTCACCCCTTCTGGGTTTCAGCTAGCCCAACAGGAAGGCACAACATTGCTATCACCTTTGCTATTCAATTTTTTTTTTTTTTTTGGGAAGGGGAGGGGGAGAAAAGGATGAGAAACAGAAACAAGAGGAAAAATAGAACTCAATCTAAGAAACGAGTGTCGTTATGGGAACCAATGCCGCCGCCATGGCCACTAGAACTGGTCCACTTATGGCCTAACAATCTAGGAATTACACTGGAGCACTCCTTATTGGTCCCTACTAGTTTCAATAGAGGATTGGGGTACGGTCTTACCTGTTTTATGCTCTTGGGGGGGCCTCTGGGGTCTCATCAAGGGGGGGCAATTACTGGCACAGAGCAGTTTCGTTACAACCCCTAGTTTCGAAGGGTCTATTCCTACACCAGAACTCCAAAATAATAACGGATACCCCTTCTGCGAGCTACAAGCGGGGCCCTCTACCCTTGTCGATCAAGGTTGGGAGCATTGTCCACAGGGCACACGGTTAATCCCAGACGGGGCCACCCACGTGGAGATGCTCCCCCATGTTCATGAGATCTTGGAGGGACCACCCCTGGGCGGGATTAGATAGAATAAATGAGGTGCAATTGCACCATCCATTCACTTGACCAGTCTGTATTCTCAGTGCCTTTGAAATGTTATGTTATGTTACAGCTTGTTTAATTGATAAGTTGATGTTGCCTGATAGGGCAACTTGGCCTTCATAGAATTTAACTCGGAGGCACCCTTTGAGGGCAACGCTAACCTCTTATATTGTTTCCTGCCATTACTGTGGTTCTTAGTCTGAATGTTACAGACACCTAATTTCTGGCCTATATATATATGCAATGATAACGGATTTCTGGTTTTAACATAAATATTTGCCTGCTCCTACATTGGGAGAAATGTTATACATAAGTTGTGTTCTCTTATTTATTCTTTAATTTCATCTAGTTAATAATTTATTTTATCTCATTTTTGCAATCAGGCTGGCGGGGTCCCCTTGGGTCGGGGCTCTTCGTCTGAAAGTGCCTTACCGCTACCCACTCTAGGCCTTCTCTACCCTGGCGGCAATAGAACTGCTTGTTTGAGCATTAGCTGTGATACCCTCTTCTCTTCTTTTCCTCCCTACTTCATTTCCTTCCCCCTCTATCACCCCTCCACTTACTCTTGGATTACCCAAACCGCTGCTGACTTTCCATCCCTCCCCCCTCCTCCTCTTTTTTTTCTTTTTTTTCTCTCTTCCCCCCTCCTTGGCCCTTTTGTTCTCCGCCCACTAGTCCCCTGGGGTTGGGCCCGGCTGGTGTCACGCCGGCCATGTCAGTGAAGATCATTTCCTGGAATATCAAGGGGCTAAACTCACCCGAGAAGTGAACTAGCTGCCTCACAGAACCCTGGAGACTAAGAGCGCAAATAGTCTTTCTCCAAGAGACCCACTTTAGAGCAAATCCCTAAACTTTACAACTCTAATTTTCCAACATTCTATCACAGCCCGTCTCCATTGTCCAAAGCTAAGGGGACTAGTATTTTGGTTGCCAAGTCCCTCCCATGGCAGTTGTCGGACATCCATCGGGACCTGGAAGGTAGATTCCTCCTGCTGAAAGGGAAAATTTACTCCCACACTTTCACTCTGGCGAATGTATACCTGCCCAATACCGATCAAATAACAGCCCTGGAATCTTTTCTCTCCACTCTTTAATCCTTCATGGAGGGGACCCTTATCTTAGGAAGGGACTTTAATATAACCTTAGACCCCCACAGGGACTCCTCAGCGAGACTGCATTCTACCCCTAAAGGATCCAGACTACGCCTCAAAGAGCTTCTTCATTCACACCAACTAGTTGACATTTGGAGGATCTTTTATCCTCAAGAGAGAGACTATACCTACTACTCCCCCCAACATGGTTCCTACTCTAGAATTGATTTCTTTCTCATTAAACACTCCACCATTCCGCTAATTTCCAAAGCCGAAATAGGCCATATTGCAATTTCAGATCATGCGCCGACTATAATAGAAGTTAACCCCCAACAACAACAACAATCTAGCACACCAATATGGTGTTTAAATGAATCTCTATTAAAAGACCCGGAAATCACAGCGGACATACAGCGCGAACTTAGCGAATACTTCGCCACAAACTCAGGATCTGTAGAAAACCCCCTTTCCCTATGGGCCACAAACAAATGTGTCCTCCGTGGGATCTTTATTAGGCACGGACATGCGTCCAAAAAACACAAAACAAAAACGCTAGCTGACCTGTTGGACAAACTGTACACCCTTGAACGAGCACATAAACTTAATCAAAACCCCACACTGGAAATAGAACTCATGAAAGTGCGTGAAACGATTAGGGAACACTCCCTTTACGAAGCCAAACATTTTCTCCTATGGGTACGTCGTTCATATTATGAACATGGCAACAAGTGCAGCAGCATGTTGGCTAGAGCACTGAAAGTCCAAAATAGCAAATCATTTGTCTCGGCACTGAATACCTCTTCCGGCGCTAAAATACATTCCACCCCAGAGTTAGCTGAAGCATTCCGTAAGTTTTATGCAGATTTATACAACTTGAGATCTACTCCTTCAGCGTCACAACAAACCAGATCACTCTCTGAAATGAAAACTTACCTACAGGAGGCTTAACTCCAGAGGCTCATTCAGGAAGAAAGGGATTCTTTATCCCAACCACTCTCTGCCGAAGAATTTGCAATGGCCATCGCGGCCACCTAACCTGGGAAAGCCCCAGGACCAGACGGCTTTACGCTTTCATTCTATAGAACCGTTCAAACGACACTTATGCCACACTTCTTAGAAGCCTTTAACACTATCACAGATGGCCATAGCACCCCCTCCGAGTTACTCAGCGCTAACATTTCTGTCATTCCGAAACCGGGCAAAGACCCACTACAATGTGCCAGCTACCGCCCCATCTTGCTTTTGAACTGCAACATTAAGTTATTCACCAAAATCATCACAACCAGATTAAATGTTATCTTGCAGCGTATTGTACCCCTTGACCAGGTAGGGTTCATCCAATCTAGGGAAGCCAGAGACAACACCATTAGAACCCTAGATATCATTGCATCAGCTGAGAAACTCAACTCTCCAATGCTTCTCCTATCTACAGCTGCCGAAAAGGCTTTCAACAGAGTCGATTGGACATTTCTTTTTGAAACCCTCAAATGTTTTGGTATGCCCGCCCCAATCTTGTCCTGGACAGCAGCCATTTACACAAACCCAAGAGCCACTATTAGAGTTAATGGCTTTAATCCGACTCCCTCACAATCTCTAATGGCACCAGGCAGGGATGTCCCCTATCCCCACTTCTCTTTATATTCACACTGGAACCATTTCTTCAACATGTACATAATAACCAAGATGTGAAGGGAGTACAAACCATGACATACCACCACAAAGTGGTGGCATATGCCGGCGACCTTCTTTTTTATATCACAGATCCCCTTACCTCTCTGCCCTCCCTACTATGGGAACTGACAAAATATGTTGCCCTATCCAACTTCAAGGTAAACCTACAAAAGTCTGAGGCTCTTAATGTCTCCCTTCCAGACCCTACTCTGCAAAGCATATGGCCTTACTTCCCCTTTAGATGTGCGACACACAGTATCCAGTACCTAGGGACAAAAATACCAGCAAATCCAAACTCTATATTTAAACTCAATTATCAGCCACTTCTGGCCTCATTGTCCACAGATTTGGCAAGATGGAATGGACTGACCCTATCATGGTTCGGTCGATATAACGTACTCAAAATGAATGTGATGCCCAGACTTTTATACCTATTACAAGCCCTGCCTATTAGGATCCCCCAAACGTACTTTCAAATGGTTAGATCCGCCTTCACTAATTTTGTGTGGCGGGGTAAACCCCCCCGAATCGCCAGAGCACTTATGCTCCAGCCTAAATTCAAGGGAGGAATGGGGTTCCCAGATCCGGCTCTCTACTATACCGCTGTCCACATGAATAGGGTAGTAGATTGGTGTAGGCATGGAGCCACTAAGCTATGGGTCAGCTTGGAACAAGACACTGCACAGGTACCAATACAGGGCCTGCCATGGGTAGGGAAAAGTCACGTTACCCACCTCTCCCACCACCCCTTAATTGGACCTACTTTGACCGAATCCGAAAGGTTCTTTAAACTCTCTTCGCTCAAAAGTTTCCTGTCCCCAATGTCACCGATCACAGGACACCCCAAGTTTTGACCTGGACTGTCAGAACCAGCATTTACCGCACACTCACCGCAGAAAGTCTTACGTGCATCTTATTTCCTCTGCACAAATGGCTGGATTTTATGCAAAACCCTGTTTACGGGCTCAGGATCACGGTTCCTGGACCACTGGCGAGCTCATCAATTGACACATTTCCTGAACTCACTACCCAAGCCGCACCTCTTTCAGAGGCCTCTTAGCCCATTTCAGAAACTCTGCCTGGAGGAGGGTCCGATAAGGAAATCCTTGTCCCTTTCCTACGAGGCTCTACTAGATCTCCATGCGCAATCGGAACCTCCCTTTCTTTCCAAATGGGAAAAAGACCTTCAGGTCACTTTTTCCAAAAAACAAAAAGATAGGATTCTCTATTTTGCTCATAAATCATCGCTATGCAGTAAGTACCAGTAAACCACTTACAAAATCATGCCACCGTGGTATAGAACCCCATCTGTACTAGCGAAACTATTCCCACAATTGAGCGATCAATGCTGGAGATGTGACTCCCACAGGGGCACACTTTTACACATCTTCTGGGAATGCCCGAACATCCAGCCATTTTGGCTACAAGTTATCCAATTGATCCACAAATTTACGGACATCTCAGTATCCGGAGACCCTTCAGCAGTTCTTTTTAATCTGACCCCTCTATCCCGGAAAAAATACAATAAATCATTACTTAAACATTTACTTAATGCAGCTAGAGCATGCATTCCAGCCATGTGGAAACAACAATCTCCTCCTACCCTCACTTAATGGTTCGTCAGAGTGAAAGACATAGAAAGCATGGAGAGTCTGACTGCCGATCTTCGGGACAAATCAGAAGAACACAAAACAAGATGGTTCTACTTGGATCAGTTCCGTTTCTCTGATGAATACCCTCAATACCTATGAAACCAATTCTTTGCCTGTCGTGACCTGGCTGGTGTGGGGCTGGCGGGGCACTGTCCGCATCCCCTTCCCTACCTCCCCCCACTACACCCTTATTTTTTTTTCTTTTCCCTCTCTCCTTTTTCCTTTTACTTTCTTCTCTCAGAAAATTTTTTCTTAAGTTTAAAAATCGATGCACTTTGTCACGGCTGTACACCATTTAAGATACAATCCGTCATCAACCAATCACTACTTTCTCAGAAGTTTTGAAATCTTTATTGCTTGCACAAAAATGCTTTTTTCAATTTTTAAAAACAGATAAATGTTAGATTGTAGTATTTACGCTAACTGTTATTACCCTAACTGTGATATAGCATGGCTGTTTGACTACCTGTAACTGTTATCCTCTGTGCATCTTTCAATAAAAAGATAATTAAAAAAGAAAAAATTCCACATGAATATCTACAGCCAGCTGTATTATATAAAAGGCTGCAGTACTGGTATATATAACTTTCAAACAATATAAATGTGAAAATATAACAATAATAGTAATGCCGCGTACACACGGTCGGACTTTTCGTCTACAAAAGTCCGACAGCCTGTCCGACAGACTTCCGGCGGAGTTTCGGCGGACTTGCAGCAGACTTTCTAACGAACGGACTTGCCTACACACGACCACACAAAAGTCCGACGGATTCGTACGTGATGACGTACACCGGACTAAAATAAGGAAGTTCATAGCCAGTAGCCAATAGCTGCCCTAGCATGGGTTTTTGTCCGTCGGACTAGCACACAGACGAGCGGATTTCGGGTCCGTCGTAGTTACGACGTAAAGATTTGAAGCATGTTTCAAATCTAAAGTCCGTCGGATTTGAGGCTGAAAAAGTCTGCTGAAAGTCCGGAGAAGCCCACACACGAACGGATTACCAGCCAGCTTTAGTCCGTCGGCGTCCGTTGGACTTTTGTAGACGAAAAGTCCGACCGTGTGTACGCGGCATAAGACTCCTCATCACAAAAGTCCTTATAAGCTTCCCACTTTACATTTTACCCAAACAAGACGTCATCAGGGGCTCAGAGGATCTCCTATTCAGATGAAATACATAAGGAGGAACTTTTTAAGGCTGATGTTGATGTTATTGTATATGGCACAAATCATACAGTTAACTTACTTTTTTTGCACATATGAAAGCTTTTATATTTTACTTTATGAGATTGTTATAATAAAGAAAGTCTTGGGTCATCTACACTATTGGAGTGTTTTCTATATTTGTAGACCCCAATTACATAATGTGACATGAGAAGTGGATGAGATGGTGTGATCCATTCATTATTCCTGTATGGGGATTGGACCATACACACTCACACTGACCTCTAGGCTTTCACCTCCAACCTTCTGCTCTTGGATTCAGTTGTGGGGATTCACTTTGATGGTCACAGAAGTCTCACTCATGTTGTAAAAACTTTGTTGAAACAAAGTGACACAGTTGCACTTTGGGATTTCCTTTGAACATTGTGGTGGAGGATTACATATTATGAAGTGAATTAATTTTCATTATTACCAGTTTTTTAGGGGCTTTTTTTATGAGTCTCACTACTATCGCTGCACTATTTCTATATATGCTGTTTATATGTTCTTTTTATTAATTATCAGTAAATTAGTCTCAATACCATTGTTATATATTCACTTATAAGGAATGTTGTGATGAGGAGTCTCACTTTTAATGTTATATTTTCACATTTATATTGTTTGAATGTTATATACTAGTGCTGCAGTCTTCCATATTGTACTATTTGGATGTATATCGGTCTTCCTGCTGGTTTCTGGTTCTCACTATCAGGCCTCATGCACACTGGATGATTTTGCTCCTAGGGGTGTCTGGCATTTTTTCCGGCCTCTAATCTCCCCTCTATGTTATCCTATGTGTCCATTCACATATAAACTGTTAGAGGAGTTTAGTGACCGGAGAGTTTAGAGGCAGAAAAAACATCTCCAGTGTGTCCAGGAGCAGCAAAGTTTTGTCATAAAAACACTTGATGAATGTAAACGCATGTAAATGTGTCTAAACTCGTGGTAATGCTAGGCAAGTTTAGCACTTGAGTGTTAATTTATTTCAATGGACATAATAAATGATTTATTCTGGCCAATGACATGAATGAATGTCCAAATGCTTGACACAGGTAAATACTGCTAAATACATTACACACTTTTACAATCTTAAGGCTTTTTTGGCTAAAATGCTGCCAGGAGGAAGACTTCTAGGAGAGATAAGAAAACATCCAGTGTGCATGAGGCCTTGGAGATTACACATTTTATTTTGTTTTTAATTCAGATATTTAATTTCTTCATTTTATATCCAACTTTAACCACTTGATGACCATGCTATAGCTGAATGATGGCTACAGTACGGCCAGCTAGTTCTGGGAGGCCATCATATGACAGCCCCCCATGCTCGTGCTTCTCATGCACCCCCTGGGGCATGCACCCAGAAGTGTCCATGATCAGGGTAAAGGGCCAATCACAGCAGATTTTTTTCTTTTATTTTTGATGATTTCTTTAATGTCCAGCGCTGTGGGGCATCGAAGGGGGTTAGTTATCACCACCAATGGCAAATCTTTATATGGGTTGGTGGGAGGAGCTTTGTATCTTCTCTTTGGACAACCCCTCTGCACACAATATAGTCTGGTATGGTCACTACATTGATGATCTGCTGATGGTGTGGGATTGGGGTGACTCTTCAATGAATGAATTTGTCAGTTTCATTAACGATAATGAACTCAATCTTCAGTTCAGTCTCTTTTTAATTCCCAAACATTGAGTTTCTGGATATTTCCCTGTGTGGGGATCCAGATGCTAAAGCTTTACACACCTGCACTTACAGAAAGCCATTCCCGGGAAAGAATACTCTTTGTCACCAGTTGTCACCCATCCCACACCATTCGTGTGATCCCTGTTGGAGAATTCACTCGGGCCCTAAGGAATTGCTCCTCTGACATGACTTTTAATCACTTCAGCCCCAGAAGAATTTACCCCCTTCCTGACCAGAGCACTTTTTACGATACAGCACTGCAGCACTTTAAATGACAATTGCGCAGTCGCGTGACGATGCACCCAAAAAAGACATCCTTTTTTTCCCCACAAATAGAGCTTTCTTTTGGTGGTATTTGATCACCTCTGCAGTTTTTATTTTTTGCGCTATAAACAAAAAAAGAGTGACAATTTTGAAAAAAAAGCATTATTTTTTACTTTTTGCTATAATAAATATCCCCCAAAATATATAAAAAAAATAAATTTCTTTCTCAGTTTAGGCCAATATGTATTCTTCTACATATTTTTGGTAAAAAAATCGCAATAAGCGTATATTGGTTTGCGCAAAAGTTATAGCATCTACAAAATAGGGGATAGATTTATGGCATTTTTATTATAAATTTGTTTTATTAGTAAAAATTAGTTTGAACACGTCAACACCGTTAACCAGTTCCCGACCGCCTAACGCAGATATACTGCAGCAGAATGGCACGGGCAGGCAAAATCATGTACCTGGTACGTGATCTGCCTCCCGGGGCGGGGGGTCCGATCAGACCCCCCGGTGCCAGAGGCAGTCAGCTTGTGTCTGGGAGCAATAAGAGGTGATGGGGAGACCATCCATTCATACCCCCCCTCGCTATTGCTCCCAGCCAATCAGATTCTTCCTCTGATGCTGTATAGTAAACAGCAGCAGAGGAAGTGAGGTCAGCTCTCCTCGGATCTGTATTTTCTATTCCGGCGCCGAGGAGAGAAGACATCCGAGTGAGTGCACAAACACTACACACACTAGAACATGCCAGGCATACATTACACCCCCGATCACCCCCTTATAACCCCCCCAATCACCCCTCCCCCCGTCACACTGACACCAAGCAGTTTTTTTTTTCTGATTACTGCATTGGTGTCAGTTTGTGACAGTTAGTGTGGTAGGGCAGTTAGTGTTAGCCCCCTTTAGATCTAGGGTACCCCCCTAACCCCCCTAATAAAGTTTTAACCCCTTGATCACCCCCCGTCACCAGTGTCGCTAAGCGATCATTTTTCTGATCGCTGTGTTAGTGTCACTGGTGCCGCTAGTTAGGGAGGTAAATATTTAGGTTCGCCGTCAGCGTTTTATAGCGTTCAGGGACCCCCATATACTACCTAATAAATGTTTTAACCCCTTGATTGCCCCCTAGTTAACCCTTTCACCAGTGATCACCGTATAACTGTTACGGGTGACGCTGGTTAGTTAGTTTATTTTTTATAGTGTCAGGGCACCCGCCGTTTATTACCTAATAAAGGTTTAGCCCCCTAATCACCTGATGGTGATATAACTTAGGTTTTAGGGTCAGATAGGGTCTGCGTCGCCCCAGGCAGTGTCAGGTTAGCGCCAGTACCGCTAACACCCACGCACGCACGCACCATACACCTCCCTTAGTGGTATAGTATCTGAACGGATCAATATCTGATCTGATCCCCAGCAGTTTAGGGTTCCCAAAAATGCAGTGTTAGCGGGATCGGCCCAGATACCTACTAGCACCTGCGTTTTGCCCCTCCGTCCGGCCCAGCCCAGCCCACCCAAGTGCAGTATCGATCGATCACTGTCACTTACAAAACACTAAACGCATAACTGCAGCGTTTGCAGAGTCAGGCCTGATCACTGCGATCGCTAACAGTTTTTTTGGTAGCGTTTTGGTGAACTGGCAAGCACCAGCGGCCTAGTACACCCCGGTCGTAGTCAAACCAGCACTGCAGTAACACTTGGTGATGTGGCGAGTCCCATAAGTGCAGTTCAAGCTGGTGAGGTGGCAAGCACAAGTAGTGTCCCGCTGCCACCAAGAAGAAGACAAACAGGCCCGTCGTGCCCATAATGCCCTTCCTGCTGCATGCGCCAATCCTAATAATTGGGAACCCACCACTTCTGCAGCGCCCGTACTTCCCCCATGCACATCCCCAACTAAATGCAGTCGGCTGCATGAGAGGCATTTTCTTTATGTCCTCCCGAGTACCCCTACCCAATGAACCCCCCAAAAAGATGTTGTGTCTGCAGCAAGCGCAGATATAGGCATGACACCCGCTATTATTGTCCCTCCTGTCCTGACAATCCTGGTCTTTGCATTGATGAATGTTTTGAATGCTACCATACACTAGTTGAGTATTAGCGTAGGGTACAGCATTGCACAGACTAAGCATACTTTCACAGGGTCTCCCAAGATGCCATCGCATTTTGAGAGACCCGAACCTGGAACCAGTTACAGTTATAAAAGTTACAGTTACAAAAAAAAGTGTAAAAAAAAAACACAAAAAAAAATAACATAAAAAAATAGTTGTTGTTTTATTGTTCTCTCTCTATTGTTCTGCTCTTTTTTACTGTATTCTATTCTGCAATGTTTTATTGTTATTATGTTTTATCATGTTTGCTTTTCAGGTATGCAATTCTTTATACTTTACCGTTTACTGTGTTTTATTGTTAACCATTTTTTTGTCTTCAGGCCATTCACGACTTTGAGTGGTTATACCAGAATAATGCCTGCAGGTTTAGGTATTATCTTGGTATCATTCTTTTCAGCCAGCGGTCAGCTTTCACGTAAAAGCAATCCTAGCAGCTAATTAGTCTCTAGACTGCTTTTACAAGCAGTGGGAGGGAATGCCCCCCCACCGTCTTCCGTGTTTTTCTCTGGCTCTCCTGTCTCAACAGGGAACCTGAGAATGCAGCCGGTGATTCAGCCAGTTGACCATAGAGCTGATCAGAGACCAGAGTGGCTCCAAACATCTCTATGGCCTAAGAAACCGGAAGCTACGAGCATTTCATGGCTTAGATTTCGCCGGATGTATACAGCGCGATTGGGAAATTGGGAAAGCATTTTATTACACCGATCTTGGTGTGGTCAGATGCTTTGAGGGCAGAGGAGAGATCTAGGGTCTAATAGACCCTATTTTTTTTAAAAAGAGTACCTGTCACTACCTATTGCTATCATAGGGGATATTTACATTCCCTGAGATAACAGTAAAAATGAAAGGAACAGTTTACAAATAAGATAAAAAAGCAAAAAAATAATAAATAAAAAAAAAAAAGCACCCCTGCCCCCCCTGCTCTGGCGTCAAATGTAAACAGCAATTGCACCATGCATGTGAGGTATAGCTGCAAAGGTCAGATCGAGGGCAGTAATTTTAGCAGTAGACCTCCTCTGTAAATTTAAAGTGGTAACCTGTAAAGGCTTTTAAAGGCTTTTAAAAATGTATTTAGTTTGTCGCCACTGCACGTTTGTGCGCAATTTTAAAGCATGTCATGTTTGGTATCCATGTACTCGGCCTAAGATCATATTTTTTATTTCATCAAACATTTGGGCAATATAGTGTGTTTTAGTGCATTAAAATTTTAAAAAAGTGTGTTTTTTCCCCAAAAAATGTGTTTGCTGCGCAAATACTGTGTGAAAAAAAATGAAGCACCCACCATTTTAATCTGTAGGGCATTTGCTTTAAAAAAATATATAATATTTGGGGGTTCAAAGTAATTTTCTTGCAAAAAAAAATTATTTTTTCATGTAAACAAAAAGTGTCAGAAAGGGCTTTGTCTTCAAGTGGTTAGAAGAGTGGGTGATGTGTGACATAAGCTTCTAAATGTTGTGCATAAAATGCCAGGACAGTTCAAACCCCCCAAAAGACCCCATTTTGGAAAGTAGACACCCCAAGCTATTTGCTGAGAGACATGTTGAGTCCATGGAATGTTTTATATTTTGACACAAGTTGCGGGAAAGTGACACTTTTTTTTTTTTTGCACAAAGTTGTCACTAAATGATATATTGCTCACACAGGCCATGGGCATATGTGGAATTGCACCCCAAAATACATTTAGCTGCTTCTTCTGAGTATGGGGATACCACATGTGTGGGACTTTTTGGGAGCCTAGCCGCATACGGGGCCCTGAAAACCAATCACCGCCTTCAGGATTTCTAAGGGCGTAGTACATTTTTGATTTCACTCTTCACTGCCTATCACAGTTTCGGAGGCCATGGAATGCCCAGGTGGCACAACCCCCCCCAAATGACCCCATTTTGGAAAGTAGACACCCCAAGCTATTTGCTGAGAGGTATAGTGAGTATTTTGCAGACCTCACTTTTTGTCACAAAGTTTTGAAATTTGAAAAAAGAAAAAAAAAATGTTTTTTTCTTGTCTTTCTTCATTTTCAAAAACAAATGAGAGCTGCACAATACTCACCATGCCTCTCAGCAAATAGTTTGGGGTGTCTACTTTACAAAATGGGGTCATTTGGGGGGGTTGTGCCACCTGGGCATTCCATGGCCTCCGAAACTGTGATA
This sequence comes from Aquarana catesbeiana, assembly GCF_042186555.1. Classification (NCBI taxonomy): domain Eukaryota; kingdom Metazoa; phylum Chordata; class Amphibia; order Anura; family Ranidae; genus Aquarana; species Aquarana catesbeiana. The sequence continues at coordinate 211,243,577 of NC_133336.1, forward strand.
GGCAGTGAAGAGTGAAATCAAAAATTTACTACACCCTTAGAAATCCTGAAGGCGGTGATTGGTTTTCGGGGCCCCGTACGAGGCTAGGCTCCCAAAAAGTCCCACACATGTGGTATCCCCATACTCAAGAGAAGCAGCTGAATGTATTTTGGGGTGCAATTCCACATTTGCTCATGGCCTGTGTGAGCAATATATCATTTAGTGACAACTTTGTGCAAAAAAAAAAGTGTCACTTTCCCGCAACTTGTGTCAAAATATAAAATATTCCATGGACTCAACATGCCTCTCAACAAATAGCTTGGGGTGTCTACTTTCCAAAATGGGGTCATTTGGGGGGGTTTGTGCCATCTGGGCATTTTATGGCCTTCAAAACTGTGATAGGTAGTGAGGAGTGAAATCAAAAATTTACGCCCTTAGAAATCCTAAAGGCAGTGATTGGTTTTCGGGGCCCCGTACGCGGCTAGGCTCCCAAAAAGTCCCACACATGTGGTATCCCCATACTCAAGAGAAGCAGCTGAATGTATTTTGGGTGCAATTCCACATATGCCCATGGCCTGTGTGAGCAATGTATCATTTAGTGACAACTTTTTGTAATTTTTTTTTTGGTCATTATTCAATCACTTGGGACAAAAAAAATTAATATTCAATGGGCTCAACATGCCTGTCAGAAATTTCCTTGGGGTGTCTACTTTCCAAAATGGGGTCATTTGGGGAGGGGTTTGTACTGCCCTGCCATTTTAGCACCTCAAGAAATGACATAGGCAGTCAAACTAAAAGCTGTGTAAATTCCAGAAAATGTACCCGTTTGTAGACGCTATAACTTTTGCGCAAAATAATAAATTTACGCTTATTGACATTTTTTACCAAAGACATGTGGCCGAATACATTTTGGCCTAAATGTATGACTAAAATTGAGTTTATTGGATTTTTTTTATAACAAAAAGTAGAAAATATCAGTTTTTTCAAAATTTCCATTTTTTTTTCCGTTTACAGCACAAAAAATAAAAACCACAGAGGTTATCAAATACCATCAAAAGAAAGCTCAATTTGTGGGAAGAAAAGGACACAAATTTTGTTTGGGTACAGCATTACATGACCGCACAATTAGCAGTTAAAGCGACGCAGTGCCAAATTGTAAAAAGTGCTCTGGTCAGGAAGGGGGTAAATCCTTCCGGGGCTGAAGTGGTTAAAGTCTAAGTGACACGAACATGAAAAATCAAAAGTGCTCATTTTAAAGGCTTATATGCACGGTATTGTCATAAAAAGTGATTTTAATAATGCTTAAAGTGAAACAATAAAAGTGAAATATTCCTTTAAATATCGTACCTGGGGGTGTCTATAGTATGCATGGAAAATGGCATATGTTTCCCGTGTTTACAACAGTCCCTTCACAAAATGACATTTCTAAAGGAAAAAAAGTCATTTAAAAGTATTCGTGGCTATAATGAATTGTCTGTCCCGGCAATACACATAAGTCATTGAAAAAAACGGAATGAGATTCCCCCACAACCCATTATCAGACCCCTTGGGTCTGGTATGAATATTAAAGGGAACCCCGAACCAAACTTTAAAAAGAAATTTCATGGGGGTCCCCCCAAATTCCATAGCAGGTCCTTCAGGTCTGGTATGCATATTAAGGGGAACCCCGCACCAAAATTAAAAAAAAATGGCGTGGGGGTCCCCCCAATAATCCGTGCCAGACCATTATTCAAGCATACAACCTGGCAGGCCACAGGAAAAGAGGGGGGACGAGAGAGCGGCCCCCTCCCCCCTCCTGAACTGTACCAGGCCACATGCCCTCAACATGGGGAGGGTGCTTTGGGTTAGCCAAAGCACCGTGTCCCCATGTTGATGGGGACAAGGGCCTCATCCCTACAACCCTTGCCCAGTGGTTGTGGGGGTCTGCGGGCGGGGTGCTTATCAGAATCTGAAAGCCCCCTTTAACAAGGGGACCCCCAAATCCCGGCCCCTCCCCTGTGTGAAATGGTAATTGGGTACAAATGTACCCCTACCATTTCACAAAAAAGTGTGAAAATGGTAAAAATGACATGACACGGCTTGGGGACAAGTCCTTTATTAAAAGATAAAAAAATAAAACTGTCCCACAAAATCTTCTTCTTCTTCTCTTGCTCCGCCGAGGGACCGAAAAAGAGAAAAAAACGTGACTGACCCGCCTCCATGGGAGGCACCCGCCATAATGACCATCCTCTCAGATGACCACTCTTTTATAACTGAGGGCAGGGCCACCCGGTTATGTAACCGGGTGGCCCTGCTCCCCTCTGACGCTACAGGAAGCTATACGGATGTCAACGTGTGTCAGAGGGGGGTGGGGTCACCCGGCAATGTCACTGTGTGGCCCCGCCCTCAGTTATAAAAGAGCTGAAACCTGAGAGGACGGTCATTACAGCGGGTGCCTCCCATGGAGGTGGGTCGGTCCCGTTTTTTTTTTTTTTGGTCCATCGACAGAGCAAGAGAAGAAGACTTCGTGGGACAGTTTTATTTTTTTATTTTTTAATAAAGGACTTGTCCCCAAGCCATGTCATGTAATTTTTACCATTTTCACACTGCTTTTGTGAAATGGTAGGGGTACATTTGTACCCCGTTACCATTTCACACAGGGGAGGGGCCGGGATCTGGGGGTCCCCTTGTTAAAGGGGGCTTCCAGATTCCAATAAGCCCCCTGCCCACAGACCCCCACAACCACCAGGCAAGGGTTGAGGGGATGAGGTCCTTGTCCGATCAACATGAGGACACAGTGCTTTGGCTACCCCAAAGCACCCTCCCCATGTTGAGGGCATGTGGCCTGGTATGGTTCAGGAGGGGGGCACTCTCTCATCCCCCCTCTTTTCCTGCGGTCTGCCAGGTTGCATGCTCAGATAATGGTCTGGTATGGATCTTTGGGGGCCCCCAGGCCATTTTTTTAAAATTTTGGTGCGGGGTTACCCTTAAAATCCATACTTTCAGGTCTGGTAGGGATTTTGAGGGGGGCCCCCACGCCATTTCTTTTTAAATTTTGGCGAGGGTTCCCCTTAATATCCATACCAGACCTCAAGGGCCTGGTATGGAATTTGGGGGGACCCCCATGCAATTTTTTCTTGCATTTTGATTCAGGGTTCCCCTTAATATTCATACCAGACCCAAAGGGACTGGTAATGGACTGTGGGGGAATCCCATGCCGTTTTTTTCAATGACTTTTATGTGTATTGCCGGGACCGACAATTCATTATAGCCACAAGTACTTTTGAATGACTTTTTTTCCTTTAGAAATGCCATTTTGTGCAGGGACTGTTTTAAAATGGGAAATGTGCGCCCCTTTACAGGCATACTATAGACACCCCCAGGTATGACATTTAAAGGAATATTTCACTTTTATTGTTTCACTTTAAGCATTATTACCTTTTTTGGCATTGATACATGTCCCCTGGGGCAGGACCCAGGTCCCCAAACACTTTTTATGACAATACCATGCATATAAGCCTTTAAAATTAGCACTTTTGATTTCTCCCATAGACTTTAAAGGGTGTTCCGCGGCTTTCAAATTTGCCACGAACACCCCTATCCCTATTGTCATTTATACAGTGATCAGTGCTATAAAAATGTACTGATTACTGTGTAAATGACACTGGCAGGGAAGGGGTTAAACACTAGGGGGCAATCAAGGGTTTAAGTGTGTCCTAGGGAGTGATTCTAACTGTGGGGGGTGGACTTACTACAACATGACAGAGATCACTGCTCCCGATGACAGGGAGCAGTAGATCCCTGTCATGTTGCTAGGCAGAACAGGGAAATGCCTTATTTACATAGGCATCTCCCCGTTCTGCCACTCCGTGTCATGATCACTGTCCACCGTCGGAAATCGAGTCCACAGGACCTATGGGCACGCTCATGGAGTACTAGGCAGGCGCGTGTGCAGTCACTAAACCACGTCTTAAAGGGGACATACACGTATGCCACGTATGCCACGTACGCCCATTTGCGCAGCCGTGCATTGTGCCGATATACATCATCGTGCGCTGGTTGGCAGCAGTTAATGAGGAATGCCAGACTATAACTACATGACTAGCACAAAGGGGCTCCCCCAAATCAGCTGTTCAGAGAGGATCGGCTAATGCTATGGCTAAGAGGAGAGAGCATCTACTTTCAGTTAAAGCAGAGTTCTACCCTAAAGTGGAACTTCCGCTCATCGGATTCATCCCCCTCCAGTGCCTCAATTGGCACCTTTCAGGAGGGAGGGGGGTGCAGATACCTGTATAATACAGGTATCTGCACCCACTTCTGGGAATAGCTAGCCGCAGCTAGCTGCACATGTCCGCCCCCGTTGTGTTGTGGGAAACACACAGTTCCCACAACACAACGGGGACCAATGTAGACGCGCAGCGCGACTCGCACATGTGCAGTAGTGAACCGGGCAGTGAAGTCGCAATGCTTCACTTCCTGATTCCCTGACCGAGGATGGCGGTGGGGGCATCCGAGAGACGAGCGATCGATCGGCTTCGGCTGCCGACATCGCTGGACCCTGGGACAGGTAAGTGTCCCTTTATTAAAAGTCAGCAGCTGCAGTATTTGTAGCTGCTGGCTTTTAATATTTATTTGTTTAAGGTGGACTCCCTCTTTAACGCACTAAAAAAACATAGCAATAGAAATAAACATCTTTGTATAGGGACAGATAGGAAGAACAATTGTTTGGCAACATTTGTAACCACCTTCTCACAAGAATATCATCAAGTTGTTAATATAATAATAAAGTATAATAATAATAAAGTCTCCACAAAGTTTTAAAATCAGGGTGCCGTTTTTCCAGTAGACGAGCACCAACTTTGGGCTCCTTGCTGTAACCTAGCTTATTTTCATCTAGAAAATACCAACCCACCTGGCTCTCATATCCAGGCCGTTACCCATGCAATCTAAAAATGTGCAGATAATGCCATGCTAATCTTTGTATTAAATCTTTTAACTCAGCGATCACTGGAGAAAGCTTTGACATTAAGCAATACATTAACTGTGGAAACAAGTATGTGGTGTATCAAATCTGCTGCATTTATTGCAACCTGCAGTATAGTGGATTTACCACATGTGCTTTACTAACAAGAATAGGAGAACATTATTGTGATTCTGTCAATCCAAATGCAAAGCATATTTCAAATGTCTCATTTCTCTTTAAACAATGTCATTCTGGCGATTTGTCCTCCTTTAGGTTTGCTGGCATTGAAAGAATGACTCCTATGCCCAGCAGTGGGGATAGAAACAGACGGCTTCTAGGTAGGGAGACATGGTGGATATTTAGGTTACAAACCAGGGTCCCTCAGGGGTTAAACCTCAGATGGGACCTGGATTTACATTTAAGTTGATTCTCTTCTGCACTACTTGCCTCTTCCCTTTTAGCATAATTTCTAATCTCCTACTTGGCATTCTTGCTATTTATTCATTTTTTGTTTTGTCACCTTATTGGACTTTAGACCCCTTTCACACTGAGGTGTTTTTGGGCTATAAATAGCGCCTGTAAAGCGCCTGAAAAATGCCTCCCCTGCAATCCCAGGGTGAGAGCCAGAGTGCTTTCACACTGGGGCTCTGCACTGTCAGGACATTGAAAAAAGTCCTGCAGGCAGCATCTTTGGGGCAGTGGAGAAGCAGTGTATACACCACTCCTCCACCGCTTCTGCCCATTGAAATGAATGGGCACCGCTGCCAAAGTGCCTGCAAAGTGCTTCAGCAGCGGCACTAAATGTGCGCATTTAACTCTTTATTCGCCTGCTAGTGGGGGTTTAAAGCTCCCCACTAGCGGCCAAATGGCACCGCTAAAACTACGGTAAAGCACCGCTAAAATTAGCGGCGCTTTACCATCAACGCCTGCCTGCCCCAGTGTGAAAGCAGCCTTATTGTCTTTTTCTAATTATGTAACCAATTATGTTTGTGCTTTTGATTCAATTTACGTCTGTCCATGTATGGTGTTTCACCTCTCCAAGTAGCTTTACCATATTTTTCACTCCATAAGATGCACCTAGGTTTTAGAGGAGGAAAAAAATATTCTGAACCAGATGGTATACTAAAATATTTACCAGTGCCCATGAAATGCAGCCTTACCTGTGCCACCTCCACCTCGCACAGACTGACATTCCTTATTGATCCGCCTGTCACTCAGAAGACAGAGCAAAATGGCCACTCGGGCTGCTCTGTCTTCTGTGAGTGAGTGACAGGCAGGAGATCACCCGGCGTTAGCCGCCGCCAGCCTGGTATTGTAATTGCCCACATTTACGTTTTTTTCCACCAACCTATGTTGGAGAAGTTGTGGACGCCCGGGAAACATATTGTACATCTGGTGGGACTGTCAAACCCTTACTAAATTTTGGACTATGCTTTGCAAGCTACTTTTTTTCCATCATACCAACTATACCACTCTCGCCTCAAATAGTACTATTGGGTAAAAATCAGGTTAAAAAAAAGTAAAACAAGCATAAAAAATGGACATGGATACCTGGTTCCTGTCCTCACGCAGAGTCATCTCCCACGTATTCATAGCCACCCGCCTAGCCATTGCAAGAAATTGGAATCCCCCATATCACCTCCAAATCAGAATTTATATTTATTTTAAACAACCATTGCCTAATGTATGCCAAATCCCACCTACAAATTCCCGCCTTCCAAAAACACTGGGACTCTTGGCTCAAACACCCCAAATACATACCCCTCTCATGATAGTATTACCACACCCCTGAAAGCCTTACACCCTGTCCATACTCCACCTACCACCCCTTTTAATAACGCTCTAACTACTCACTGCGTATTAACTGTGAATGTTTATATCTACTAAGCACATCTTAGAGACCTCTAAATGCATTCTAATGTCCTATGTACACCCTTTGTTGATACATATCCTGTTCTTTAACTGATTGTTCATTTGACAATCGACTGTTCAGCTTTGTTCTTCGTAATTTGAAAAGCTTATAATAAAATCAGGTTAAAAAAAGTAAAACAAGCATAAAAAATGCATTTTCATTTTCTTGACACATTTTCCAAAAACTTGTGGAAAAAAATAACATATTCAAAAGACACATTATGCCTCATAGAATATATGTTGGGATGTTTATTTTCCAAAATGGGGCCATTTTGTTAGCATTTCCACTGTCCTGGGGCTCTAGGGCCTTCAAAGTTGTAATAGGTATTCAAGAATTAGATGTGTAATTTATGTACCTAGAACACCTGACGGTGCTCCGTGCATGTTGGGCCATACCTTGGAATGTCTACTTTCCAAAAAGGGGTCATTTGGGGGGTATTTGTACTTTCCTGGCTTGTTAGTGTCTCAAGAAATGAGATAGGCCATCAGTACATCAGGTGTAATCAATTTTCAGCGATTGGCACCAATGTAGACTCTATAACCTTCACAAAGACCAAATAATATCCACTGAATTGGGTTATTTTTTCCAAATATATGTAGCACTATACATTTCTGTCAACATGTATTAAGAAAATTACTAATTTGCTAAATTTTACAACAGAAAGGAAGAAAATGCATTTTGCTATAACATTTTTGGTCTTTTTTTATTTATAGTGAACAAAATAGAAACCCAGTGGTGATTAAATACAACCAAAAGAAAGCTCAATATGTGTGAAAAAAAGGCAAAAATGTCTATGGGTACAGTGTTGTATGACTGAGTAATTGTCATTCAAAGTGTGAGTACTGAAAGCTGAAAATTGGCCTTGGCAGGAAGGGGGTGACAATGCCCTGTGGGAGAGGGTTAAATAAATTAGCGATATGTAGAGACAAACATGATATAAATATATCTCCATTATTATTATTCGATTTAACTAGTTTGGACATAACAGTCCAGGATTGGATATTTATAGACAATTTGTAGAAGAGAAGAATGTTATCAGAAGAAAATGAATTTTTCCCCTAGGAACGAATGTAACTATTCTCTACATGAATGGAACTCATTTCTCTTTATTGGAATCATTATTATTAAATCACTTTATAAAACACAATTGATCATCTACACTAGGGATGAGCCGAACACCCACCTGTTCGGTTCGCACCAGAACATGCAAACAGGCAAAAAATTTGTTTGAACACGTGAACACCGTTAAAGTCTATGGGACACGAACATGAATAATCAAAAGTGCTAATTTTAAAGGCTTATATGCAAGTTATTGTCATAAAAAGTGTTTGGGGACCTGGGTCCTGCCCCAGGGGACGTGGATCAATGCAAAAAAAAGTTTTAAAAACGCCCGTTTTTTCAGGAGCAGTGATTTTAATAATGCTTAAAGTGAAACAATAAAAGTGTAATATTCCTTTAAATTTCATACCTGGGGTGTGTCTATAGTATGCCTGTAAAGGGGCGCATGTTTCCCATGTTTAGAACAGTCTGACAACAAAATGACATTTCAAAGGAAAAAAAAGTCATTTAAAACTATTTGCGGCTAATAATGAATTGCCGGTCTGACAATACACATAAAAGTTCATTGATAAAAACGGCATGGGAATTCCCCACAGGGGAACCCCGAACCAAAATTTAAAAAAAAATGACGTGGGGGGTCTCTCTAAACTTCATACCAGGCCCTTCAGGTATGGTATGGATATTAAGGGGAACCCTGGCCAAAATTAAAAGAAAAATGGTGATGGGTCCATCTCAAAATCTATACTAGACGGTCTGGTATGAATTTTAAGGGGAACCCTGCGTCAAAATGTAAAAAAAATTGTGTGGGGTCCCTCCAAAAATCCATACCAGACCCTTATCTGAGCACGCAACCTGGCAGGCTGCAGGAAAAGAGGGAGGGACGAGAGACCAGGCCACATGCCCTCAACATTGGGAGGGTGCTTTGGGGTACCCCCCCAAATACCTTGTCCCCATGTTGATGGGGACAAGGGCCTCATCCCCACCACCCTTGCCTGGTGGTTGTTGGGGTCTGTGGGTGGGGGGCTTATCAGAATCTGGAAGCCCCCTTTAACAAGGGGACCCTCAGATCCCGGCCCTCTCCCTGTGTGAAATGGTAAGGGGGTACTTTACCCCTACCATTTTACAATAAAAGTGTCAAAAATGTTAAAGATGACAAGAGACAGTTTTTGACAATTCCTTTATTTAAATGCTTCCTCTTTCTTATATCTTCTTTCTTCTTTCTTCTATCTTCTTTCTTCTATCTTCTATCTCCTATCTTCCTTCAGTTTCTTCAGTTTCTTCCTCCATCTTCTGGTTCTTCTGGTTCTTCCTCCGGTGTTCTCGTCCGGCATCTTCCTCCACGGTGCCGGCGTCTTCTTCCCTTCGTCTTCTTCCCTTCGTCTTCTGGGCTACTCCACATCCAGCATGATGGGATGGGAGGCTCCCACTGTGTGACGCTTCTCCTCTTCTGATGGTTCTTATATAACAGAGGGCGGGGCCACCCGGTGACCCTGCCCCCCTCTGATGCATGGGGACTTCCCTGTGGCATTCACCGTGACGTTAGAGGTGGCGGCCTGGGAAGTCACCGTGCGTCAGAGGGGGGCGGGGTCACCGGGTGGCCCCGCCCTCCGTTATTTAAGAACTGTCACAAGAGGAGAAGCATCACATAGCGGGAGCCTCCCATCCCATCATGCTGGATGCAGAGCGGCCCAGAAGATGAAGGGAAGAAGACGCCGGCGCCTTGGAGGAAGATGCCGGACGAGAACACCGGAGAAAGAACCAGAAGAACCAGAAGAAAAAGGAGATGGAGGAAGAAACCGAAGGAAGATAGAAGAAAGAAGATATAAGAAAGAAGAAGCATTTAAATAAAGGAATTGTCAAAAACTGTCTCTTGTCATTTTTAACATTTTTGACAGTTTTTTTGTGAAATGGTAGGGGTACATCCCCTTACCATTTCACACAGGGGGGAGTGCTGGGTTCTGGGGGTCCCCTTGTTAAAGGGGGCTTCCAGATTCTGATAAGCCCCACGCCCGCAGACCCCCACAACCGCCGGGCAAGGGTTGTGGGGATGAGGCCCTTGTCCCCATCAACATGGGCACAGGGTGTTTTGGGGGCTACCCCAAAGCACCCTCCCAATGTTGAGGGCATGTGGCCTGGTACGGTTCAAGAGGAGGGGGCGCTCTCTCATCCCCCCTCTTTTCCTGCGGCCTACCAGATTGCGTGCTGGGATAAGGGTCTGGTATGGATTTTTGGGGAGACCCCATGCCATTTTTTTTTAATTTTGGCAAGGGGTTCCCCTTAATATCCATACCAGACCTCAAGGGTCTGGTATAGATTTTGAGGGGGCCCCACGCCATTTAAAAAAAAAAAATTGGCCAGGGTTCCCCTTAATACCCATACCAGACCTGAAGGGCCTTGTATGGAATTTAGGGGGACCCCCACATCATTTTTTCCCCTGTGGGGAATTCCCATGCCGTTTTTATCAATGAACTTTTATGTGTATTGTCGGACCGGCAATTCATTAATAGCCGCAAGTAGTTTTAAATGACTTTTTTCCTTTGAAATGTCATTTTGCTGTCAGACTGTTCTAAACATGGGAAACATGCACCCCTTTCCAGGCATATTATAGACACCCCCCAGGTACAAAATTTAAAGGAATATTACACTTTTCATGGTTATGCAATAGTTTCTCTGTCAGCTTACCTGTCTCCATGTGTTCATCTCTAAAGACCAGCTGCCTCTCACCTGACTGGTCTTATAACCTCTCCTCTAAGCATGGCCCCACCCCAGGCCCTATCAGGGAAACCTATATTAACCTGTGCACTGCAAGCCAGCAGTGCTGATCAACCATTGTGTGTTAGCCTCCGTGTGTACTTGCTGTGTTTCCTATGTCTGATTCCAGTTACCGACTTTGGCCTGTTCTCTACTATTCCTGTCTGCTCGTGACCCTGACCTTTGGCGTGTCCCCAACCATCCCTGTTTGGCTGTGACCCTGAACCTTGGTGTGTACTTTGTTGTCCTTGTCTGCTTGTGGCCCAGACCTTGGCTTATCCCTTACTTGCTTGTTGTTCCAGCTTGCTGCCTCTTTCCTCTTCTCCTGTAGTCTACCATGAGCGTGAGCTGTGAGACCCTGGGGGCCGCGACCTGGAGCCAGACTGTAGCGCAGTCCATCCTCACCACTAGAGGCTCTGGTGAACACCTGCTTGCTCTTAAACCCCGCGCCCAGGGGAATCTATGCTTTAGCTCACAGTGGGATCTGTGTTAGTGATCCAGTAGACCTGCTTCCTGAACCTCCCAGGGTTCAATCCGCAGCAGTGAGTCATAGGGTCCACTACCTAGTGGTTCACTTCTGATTCCTACAGAGTGCATCTGTCACCTAGCCTCAAGGTGACCTGACACACTTTTATTGTTTCACTTTAAGCATTATTAAAATCACTGCTCCTGAAAAAATGGCCGTTTTTAAAACTTTTTTTGCATTGATCCATGTCCCCTGGGGCAGGACCCAGGTCCCCAAACACTTTTTATGACAATAATTTGCATATAAGCCTTTAAAATTAGCACTTTTGATTTCTCCCATAGACTTTTAAAGGGTGTTCTGCGACTTTTGAATTTGCCCCGAACACCCCAAATTGTTCACTATTCAGCAAACTGGCGAACAGCCGATGTTCGAGTTGAACATGAGTTTGACTCGAACTCGAAACTCATCCCTAATCTACACTATTGGAGGACTTCTCTTTTTGTGGACCCCAATTACTAAATGTGACATGAGAAGTGGATAAGGTGGTGTGATCCATTCATTATTCCTGTATTGGGATTGGACCATACACACTCATACTGACCTCTAGGCTTTCACCTCCAACCGTCTGCTAAGTCTTGGATTCAGTTGTGGAGATTCACTTTGATGGTCACAGAAGTCTCACTCATGTTGTGGAAACTTCATTGACTAAAAGTGACACCATTGTACTTTGGGATTTACTTTGAACATCATGGTGGAGGATTTGATCTTATGGTGTGGAAAAGATTTTATTATTACCGTTCTTTATTTGGACCTTTTTTTGAAAATTTTGTACTAATATTGCTGCACTAATTTTATATCTGCTGATTATAAATTCTCTTCATTAGTTAGCAGTGAAATAGTCTCCATACTATTGTTATATATACACTTATAGGGAGTTTTGTTATGAGGAGTCTCACTTTTATTGTTATATTGTCACATTTATATTGTGTGAATGTTATATACTAGTGCTCCAGTCTTCCATATTATACTAGATGTGATAATTCCACCAATAGGGATCAGATATAACAATTACATCCACTACAAAAATACACTTTCATACATGTGAGGAAGGGCAGATCTCCTCCAATCTATTCACAGCTACTTCATTCTATATAACATATAATGTACACAAATACATAAATATGAAGAGCAACAAAGTTATCTTATAAAATTACAAACATCAAGAGAAAGTTCATAAATATGAAAAAAGTGGATTTCCTACAACCCATTCACCACTACTTCCATCTCCAATCATCATACAGTGACTTGTGCAGTAAGACCCCTTTCACACTGCAGAGCCGCTAAAGCGCCAGTAGTTTTTGCGGTGCTTTAGTGGTGTTTTCGCGGGTATTTCATGCCCTAGTGGGCCGGTGATAACGGGACCTTAAAAAAATGAAAAAAGCCCGCTTTGGAAGTGCTGCCCATTCATTTCAATGGGTAGGGGCATTTTGGGAGTGCTGTTTATAATGGTCATAACCTGCCCCAAAGATGCTGCTTTCAGGACTTTTTCTAACGTCCCACAAGCGCACCGCCCCAGTGTGAAAGCACTCATACCAATAAATGAGAGGCAGTTTTCAGGTGTTATTTCTAGTGCTAAATGCCTGAAATCTGCCTCAGTGTGAAAGGGATCTAACAGAAATACCAGAGATTGATCCAGATGGATTAAATTAATGATGATCATCTTCCACCTCTTTGCAGCAACTTCAATCAACCTCCCAAACACCAGTGAACAAACAAGTCACTTACCAAAAGGTTTGTCCCCACAAGCAAGGACCAAGCACGCTTGTTTATATCCTTCCAGCAGCGCGACTCCGCTCAAGCCGGCTTCCGATGAGAACAGACTGTGCCACGAAATGTCAGACCTCCAGGTAGTATCTCCAATATCACCAGAGGTATCCAGACAATGGGCGCAATCACATTACATAGAAAAGAAAAAGCCTCCATAGTGCATAATCCTTAAATATATATAGAATCACAGATTGTACACTTCCATCATATACACGAGTATACACAGAACTCAGAGCACACACCGCTCTGGACTGCAGCCGTGTATGATGGAGTCCAGGCAGTGACATGGAGGCTTTTTCTTTCCTATGTAATGTGATTGCGCCCATTGTCTGGATACCTCGGGTGATATTGTATTTTTGCACATTATATGTTATATAGATTGAAGTAGTTGTGAATAGGTAGGAGGAGATCTGCCTTCCTCACATGTATAAAAGTGCATTTTTGTAGTGAATTTACTTTTTATTATTGATCACTATTGGTGGAGTTATCACATCTACATTAGAAGTGTTGGTATTCGGACACATTGTAGGTTGCAGATTTCTCTTTTGTCTCATCACACATTTTATCACTAAATGTAGGGCTCTATACATAGAATTATATTATACTATTTGTACTTCTACATCAGACTTCTTGCTAGTGGATGGTTTTCATTCATTAGGTTTTCACAAAGTTGTTCATATTTTATTTTTTCATATTTTTTAGTGCAGATATTTCATTTTTTACATTTTTATATCCAGCTATAGAGAACTGTCTGATATTGGTCATATATAGAGACAACCAGGAGATGAAATATATCTCCATTATTATTATTATTTGATTTATATAGTTTAGACATACAATGAGGGATGAGCCGAACACCCCCCTGTTCGGTTCGCACCAGAACATGCAAACATGCAAAAAATTTGTTCGAACATGCGAACACCGTTAAAGTCTATGGGACACAAACATGAATAATCAAAAGTGCTAATTTTAAAGGCTTATATGCAAGTTATTGTCATAAAAAGTGTTTGGGGACCCGGGTCCTGCCCCAGGGGACATGGATCAATGCAAAAAAGTTTTAAAAATGGCCGTTTTTTCGGGAGCAGTGATTTTAATAATGCTTAAAGTGAAAAATTAAAAGTGTAATATCCCTTTAAATTTCGTACCTGGGGGTGTCTATAGTATGCCTGTAAAGGGGTGCATGTTTCCTGTGTTTAGAACAGTCTGACAGCAAAATGATGTTTCAAAGGAAAAAAAGTCATTTAAAACTACTTGCGGCTATTAATGCATTGCCGGTTCGACAATACACATAGAAGTTCATTGATAAAAACGGCATGGGAATTCCCCACAGGGGAACCCCGAACCAAAATTAAAAAAAAAAATGATGTGGAGATCTGCCTTCCTCACATGTATAAAAGTGCATTTTTGTAGTGAATTTACTTTTTATTATTGATCACTATTGGTGGAGTTATCACATCTACATAAAAAAAATAAAAAAATGACGTGGGGGTCCCCCTAAATTCCATACCAGGCCCTTCAGGTCTGGTATGGATTTTAAGGGGAACCCTGCGCCAAAATTTAAAAAAAACGGCATGGGGTCCCCCTAAAGATCCATACCAGACCCTTATCTGAGCACGCAACCTGGCAGGTCGCAGGAAAAGAGGGGGGGACAAGAGAGCACCCCCTCCTGAACCAGGCCACATGCCCTCAACATTGGGAGGGTGCTTTGGGGTAGCCCCCTAAAACACCTTGTCCCCATGTTGATAAGGACAAGGGCCTCATCTCCACAACCCTGGCCGGTGGTTGTGGGGGTCTGCGGGTGGGGGGCTTATCAGAATCTAGAAGCCCCCTTTAACAAGGGGACCCCCAGATCCCAGCCCTCCCCCCTGTGTGAAATGGTAAGGGGATACCCTACCATTTCACTAAAAAACATTCAAAAGTGTTAAAAATGACAAGAGACACTTTTTGACAATTCCATTTTTTTAAATGCTTCTTCTTTCTTCTTTCTTCTATCTTCTAACTTCTTTCGTCTTCTTCTGGTTCTTCTGGTACTTCTGGTTCTTCCTCCGGTGTTCTCGTCCAGCATCTCCTCCACGGCGTCTTCTTCCCTTCCTCTCCTTGGGCCGCTCTGTATCCATGGCATGGAGGGAGGCTCCCGCTCTTCTCTTCATCTTCTTCTCTTCATCTTCTTGTTTTCATCTTCTTGTCTTCATCTTCTTTTCGGGCCGCTCTGCATCCATGCTGGCATGGAGGGAGGCTCCCGCTGTGTGACGCTTCTCCTCTTCTGACGGTTCTTAAATAATGGGGGGCGGGGCCACCCGGTGACCCCGCCCCCTCTGACACACGGTGACTTGACTGGACTTCCCTGTGGCGTCACGGGGAAGTCCCCGTGCGTCAGAGGGGGTGGGGTCACCGGGTGGCCCCGCCCCCCATTATTTAAGAACCGTCAGAAGAGGAGACACGTCACACAGCGGGAGTCTCCCTCCATGCCAGCATGGATGTGGAGCGGCCCGAAAAGAATATAAAGACAAGAAGATGAAGAGAAGAAGATGAAGAGAAGAAGATGAAGAGAAGAAGATGAAGAGAAAAAGATGAAGAGAAAAAGATGAAGAGAAAAAGATGAAGAGAAAAAGATGAAGAGAAGAAGATGAAGAGAAGAGCGGGAGCCTCCCTCCATGCCATGGATGTGGAGCGGCCCGAGGAGAAGAAGGAAAGAAGACGCTGCGGAGGAGATGCCGGACGAGAACACCGGAGGAAGAACCAGAAGTACCAGAAGAAGAAGAAGATGAAGGAAGATTGAAGATAGAAGAAAGAAGAAAGAAGAAGCATTTAAATAAAGGAATTGTCAAAAACTCTCTTGTCATTTTTAACACTTTTGACAGTTTTTTTAGTGAAATGGTAGGGGTACAAACCGTTACCATTTCACACAGGGGGAGGGCCGGGATCTGGGGGTCCCCTTGTTAAAGGGGCTTCCAGATTCCGATAAGCCCCCCACCCGCAGACCAGCACAACCACCGGCCAGGGTTTTGGGGATGAGGCCCTTGTCCTCATCAACATGGGGACAAGGTGTTTTGGGGGGGCTACCCCAAAGCACCCTCCCAATGTTGAGGGCATGTGGCCGGGTACGGTTCAGGAGGGGGGGCACTCTCTCGTCCCCCCCTCTTTTCTTGCAGCCTGCCAGGTTGCATGCTCGGATAAGGGTCTGGTACGGATTTTTGGGGGGACCCCACGCCGTTTTTTTTTTAATTTGGCTGGGGTTCCCCTTAATATCCATACCAGACCTGAAGGGCCTGGTATGGAATTTAGGGGGACCCCCCACGTCATTTTTTTTGTAAATTTTGGCCGGGGTTCTTCTTAATGTCCATACCAGACCTGAAGGGCCTGGTATGGAATTTAGGGGGACCCCCACATCATTTTTTTTTTAAATTTTGGTTCGGGGTTCCCCTGTGGGGAATTCCCATGCCGTTTTTATCAATGAACTTCTATGTGTATTGTCGGACCGGCAATGCATTAATAGCCACGAGTAGTTTTAAATTACTTTTTTTTCCTTTGAAATGTCATTTTGCTGTCAGACTGTTCTAAACCTGGGAAACATGCGCCCCTTTACAGGCATACTATAGACACCCCCTAGGTACAAAATTTAAAGGTATATTACACTTTTATTGTTTCACTTTAAGCATTATTAAAATCACTGCTCCCGAAAAAACGGATGTTTTTAAAACTTTTTTTGCATTGATACATGTCCCCTGGGGCAGGACCCAGGTCCCCAAACACTTTTTATGACAATACCATGCATATAAGCCTTTAAAATTAGCACTTTTGATTTCCCCCATAGACTTTTAAAGGGTGTTCCGCGGCATTCGAATTTGCCGTGAACACCTCAAATTGTTCACTGTTCGGTGAACTTGCGAACAGCCGATGTTCGAGTCGAACATGAGTTTGACTCGAACTTGAAGCTCATCCCTACATACACTATATTACCAAAAGTATTGGGACACCTGCCTTTACAAGCACATTAACTTTAATAGCATCCCAGTCTTAAGCCTCGTCCACACAATCAGATTTTTGGACATCTGTTCGTCCATTTTTTTGTGGCATGCTAGTCTCATATCGAAAGTGAAGAGGTTACTCTCCATATGAAAATTCTCGTCCGACAGAATACAACTTCAGAAGTGACATAATGTGTTGAATAGTTTTGTTTGTATTCTTTTGTTCTGAGCATGAGTAGTCTTGCTCTTACAATTTTTTTTGGACAAAAACTGTACTAATTAAATGAAAATCAGACGCTGAGTTCACATACGAAAAAACATTTACAGTCTGCACATCCAGCTTTTGTCGGGCGAAAAATCAGAATAAGCTATTAAAAGGACCATACTAACGATCCAAAAATCGGCATATTGTTTGTTCGGATTAAATTTTACCTCCGATTTTCGTATTGTGTGTATGGGCCTTTAGTCCGTAGGGTTCAATAATGAGTTGGCCCACCCTTTACAGCTATAACAGCTTCAACTCTTCTGGGAAGGCTGGCCACAAGGTTTAGGAGTGTGTCTATGGGAATGTTTGACCATTCTTTCAGAAGTGCAATTGTTAGGTCAGGCACTGATGTTGGATGAGAAGGCCTGGCTTGCAGTCTCCACTCTAATTCATCCCAAAAGTGTTCTATTAGTTTGAGGTCAGGACTGTCTAGGCCAGTCAAGTTTCTCATTTATGTCTTTATTGGCCTTGCTTTCTGCACTGCCCCAAATCATTTGGTGGAAGGGGGATTAAGGTGTGGGGTTGTTTTTCAGGGGTTAGGCTTGTTTTTCAGGGGTTGGGCTTGGGTCCTTAGTTCCAGTGAAGGGAACTCTTAAGGCATCAGCATACCAAGACATTTTGGACAATTTTATGCTCCCAACTTCGTGAGAACAGTTTGGGGATGGCCCCTTCCTGTTCCAACATGACTGCACACCAGTGCACAAAGCAAGGTCCATAAAGACATGGATGAGCGAGTTTGGGGTGGAGGAACTTGACTGGCCTGCACAGAGTCCTGACCTCAACCCCATAGAACACCTTTGGGATGAATTAGAGCAGAGACTGTGGGCCAGGCCTTCTCATCCAACATCAGTGCCTCACCTTAGAAATGCTCTTCTGGAAGAATGGTCAAACATTCCCATAGACACACTCCTAAACCTTGTGGACAGACTTCCCAGTAGAGAGAAAGCTGTTATAGCTGCAAAGGGTGGGCCAACTCAATATTGAACCCTACAGACTAAGACTGGGATGCCATTAAAGTTCATGTGTGTGTAAAGGCAGGTGTCCCAATACTTTTGGTAATATAGTGTAACAGTCCAGGATTGGATATTTAGGCTCCATGCACACTGGCTTAAAAATTGCTGCCACTACAGGAGTTTTGTGTTCTGCCTGTAAAATGAGCTCCATGTTCTCCTATGTCTCCATACACATTGGGACGATTACACACATATTGTGAGCTCAACGTTTAGAGGCAGGAAAAAAACCTTCTGGTTCATGTTTCTGAAAAAGTGTGTATAAGGGGCGCTATCTGGACAAAGGAAAAACGTAAATATTATAGTGAATTAATAAAAGCTGTATAAGTAAATCAATGCATTAAATAAAATGTGTGTAATCAAAAAGTGCACAATTCATCAATATACATAAAAGTCCATAAATTTCTATGATAAATGAATCTTCAATATATGCTCCAACACCGTACTCCTGAAATATGTGCTCCAATACTCCAAACCAATAGTGCTTTACCCGGAGTGACTATAGAATGCACTCACCAGTTTTCCCCGGCCAGCAAGTGACTATAAATCATGAAATGTGAGAAACTGCTCGATTCATAGGTCAATCTCCATCAGAATCCACATCTCTCTCCTCCATACATGGATATATACGATCATGATCGAATAAGCAGGGATAAGTAAAAAAAATCTCTTCAGTATCATATATCCTCCACAATATTCATCTGTCTCCTTCTCCCATCACAAGACTCTGTGGAATTGGCTCCACCACAAAGAGCCACAGAAGGCAGGTATAGTGTAATAAAGTTTTATTTAAAAGAAAGCTGCACTTACATATTTCCAATATGATACAAACAGCACAAAGGCAGCTTAAGGGTCTGTAGAATCGATCCCACACTGCTGTGTGACTAGCGGGATGCGGCGTGCGTTCCAACTACCTCCTGTCGGTTTACGTGTCAAGCCTCTCTTCTATGCATTTCACGCTCTGCGCGTGTCATCGCATTTCTGATTGGAGCTTTCTGGTAGAAAAAAATGCAAAACTCTCCTAAACTCATCTAAACTTTGTACAATAAACTCTCTATATGAAAGTTTTTGTTCAGTCAAGGGAACTGATAATTTTTTTTAACCCAGTGTGCATGGAGCCTTATGGAGTCCAAAGATGGAATTTGATGACATTCTCATATTTCTATATTATTTATGTGGTTTAGATATAAAACTGTCCCAGAATATTATTGTCTCAGTCAGTCCTGTTATACTCACTCTAATTTTTCTATCCGGCTTGTTGTCAGAGCTTCCATCAGATCCCTGAAATGAGGACCCTCCAGATTGTTCTTATACAGGTTCAGTGTCCTCAGTGTCTGGTTATTTCTTATTCCAGATGCCAGGTGGGGGCAGGAACTGTCTGTCAGGTGATTATTATACAATCTGTAGAAGAAGAGAAGAATCTTACCAGAAGAAAATGAATTTCTCCCCCAGGAATGAATGTAACTATTCTCTACATGAATGGAACTCATTTCTCTTTATTGGAATCATTAATATTAGATCACTTTATAAAACACGATCGATCATCTACACTATTGGAGAATTTCTCTTTTTGTGGATCCCAATTACTAAATGTGACATGAAAAGTGGATGAGGTGGTGTGATCCATTCATTATTCCTGTATGGGTATTGGACCATACACACTCACACTGACCTCTAGGCTTTCACCTCCAACCTTCTGCTAAGTCTTGGATTCAGTTGTGGGGATTCACTTTGGTGGTCACAGAAGTCTCACTCATGTTGTGGAAACTTCATTGACTAAAAGTGACACCATTGTACTTTGGGATTTCCTTTGACCATCATGGTGGAGGATTTGATCTTATGGTGTGGAGAAGATCTTATTATTACTGTTCTCTATTTGGACCTTTTTTTGAAAATGTTGTACTAATCTTGCTGCACTAATTTTATATCTGCTGATTATAAATTCTCTTCATTAGTTATCAGTGGAATAGTCTCCATACCATTGTTTTATATATACACTTATAGGGAGTTTTGTGATAAGGAGTCTCACTTTTATTTTTACATTTTCACATTTATATTGTGTGAATGTTATATACTAGTGCTGCACTCTTCCATATTATACTAGATGTGATAATTCCACCAATAGGGATCAGATATAACAATTACATTCACTACAAAAATACACTTTTATACATGTGAGGAAGGGCAGATCTCCAATCTATTCACAGCTTCTTCAATCTATATAACATATAATGTACAAAAATACATAAATATGAAGAGCAACAAAGTTATCTTATAAAATTACAAATATCAAGAGAAAGTTCATAAATGTGTAAAAGTGGATTTCCTACAAGCCATTCACCACTACTTCCATCTCCAATCACCATACAGTGACTTGTGTAGTAAGACCCCTTTCACACTGCAGAGCCGATAAAACAGCCCTAAATCGCTGGTTCTTTTTGAGGTGTTTTAGTGGTGTTTTAGCTGCACTTTTCGTGCCCTAGTGGGCTGGTGACAACGGGACCTTAAAATGGAGCTCCACCCATATTTTAAAGTAATTTCCCTCCAATGCTGCTGTGTGTGCTGATAAAGAATTGGCATATTTTTCCCTTAACCACTTCCGGACCGCCGCGCGATGATGTATGTCCAAATTTTGAAGGGGAATACCGTTGTTATGGCAGCAGCTAGCTGCCATAACCCCGGTATCCCCGTTTTCATGCGGCGGCCGGCTTTCTGCTAAAAGTGTTACCTACGGCGGATTAGCCGCAAGATCACTTTTATCGGTGGCGGGAGAGGCCCCCCCACCGCCACGATCCGGAGCCCTCTGCCACTTACCGGAGCCGTCGGTAGCGGCGGAGGCGATCGCATCCGTCTCCGTCCTGTGCCTGGAGATGAGTGAGGCTAAGATTGTGCCCACTCGTCTCCATGACACTGCTGGGTGGAAGTGACGTCAAAACGTCACTTCCGCCCACGCCTCTTAAAGGCATATTTTTTTTTTTTTTAATAAAACAAAGGTGCTTTATTGTCAAAGAAGGCAAAATTACAGAATACCAATTGACACAATACACAGCTCTACATAGTAGGTACACATGCTTTAACACAATATGATCAATTCAGTACGTATAACAAGATAGCATTGTAAAAAGAAATTTCAATACCAGTAACCAAGTACTTCTGACTTTCTGTCCGCTAGATCCACCCCAACCCACTAAATACATTAGGAAACAGGATAGAGTGTGTATCCCTAAGAGGCCATCCATGGAGCCTAAACTTTTTCAAATTTCCATGGACACCTACGGTTTATATATGTCATTCTGTACATGGGGATGGCTGCTTCAATCTGTGCCTCCCAGGCCGTAACCGACGGAGGGGAAGAATCAATCCACTTCATAAGGATTTACTTTTTTGCTTAAAAAAGAAGATAGGAAATTAGGAGTTTGAGATGATAGGGCCTTTGTTCATCATCAAACACCCCCAACAGAGCTAGCGCAGGCAGAACCGGAAGAGATACTTGCAATCTGGAATTAATTTCTCCAAAAATCGCAGACCAAAATGGCGCTATGATGGGGCACTCCCAGAACATATGAAAAAAGGTACCAATTTGCATCTTGCATTTAGGACATACGGGATCTCTCTCAGGGAATATGCGATGGAGCCTCTGCGGGGTGTAGTAGACCCTATGTATAAATTTAACCTGGATCAGTTTGTCCCTAGATGCTATAACTAATTTAGGGCCATAATCTAGACAATCGTCCCAACCTTCCTTGTCCAATGATTGGATGTCCGCCTGCCAACTTTCCCACAGCTTTACTATTTTGGGGGAGTCCTTGCCCAACAGCGCATTATAAAGAGAGGATAGAGGTTTCAATAGATCGCCAGGGGACAAAAGCTCTTCAATGGGATTGGCTTGTAGGACTGGGGGCTGTGGGAACTGAGCCCTAGCCGCGTGTCTAAGCTGGAGATATCGAAATCTCATCCATTGTGGTAGCCCAAATTTAGCCATCAACTCCTGAAAAGAGAGCAGTTCTCCTCTAGGCATTATATGCTCCAGTGTTATAATACCGAATCTAGCCCAGACTTGAGGATCTGGAATTGTACGGAAATGGTGTAGCGCTGGGTTTCCCCACAATGGATGAGCCGAGGATAACTGCCCCGACTTACGGAACCTCCGTCTAGCAGCCACCCATACCTTCCAAGTCGCCCGAATAGGCCCGGGTACCTTAGGGTAAGCCCCTGGCCCTCTATAAGAGAAGTTGAGGAGGTCGGCCAGGGAGCCCAAACTGTTTGCTTCAAAACAGACCGCAGCGATAGATCTTGAGCCCTGATACCACCAATGAACTGTTACCAACATAGCTGCCCAGAAATAGGTTTGAAAATTGGGGAGAGCTAGCCCCCCCAAATCCACGGGTAACCACAATGTGGATCGAGCTAGCCTAGGGGTTCCCCCGGCCCAAATAAATGAACTCACTAGCCGATCAATCTCCCTAAATAATGCAATAGGAACCCAAACCGGACAATTCCTGGAACAGATAGTTAAACTTGGGTAATATCATCATTTTAAGGAGATTGATGCGTCCAAGAAGATTAAGTGGTAGGTTCCCCCATGCAGAGAATTTTGTGCCTAGTGTATGTATGATGGGTTAGATTTTTGGCAATGAATTCAGAGGGGTTTCTTGTGATCACTATCCCTAGATATTTAAACTCCTTTACCACCTGCAGCGGGGAGGATTGAGGTCCAGATGTAAAGCCTGCGTCTAAAGGGAATATAACAGATTTGGTCCAATTTGTTTTAACCCCCGACAGTCCACCAAAACTATCAAATATATGCAGAGCAGCTTGCAGAGAGGGCCCATCGTCCTTCAAATATAAAAGTGCGTCGTCGGCATAGAGGGAGAGGCGCTCTTCCAACATACCCACCCGCAAGCCCCAGACATCCGGAGCACCCCTAATAGCGATAGCCAGGGGCTCCAGAGCCAGGGCAAACAGGCTGGGGGAGAGCGGACATCCCTGCTTCGTAGCATGATATAAATTGAAGGGGTCTGAGACCCAATTATTAGTGCGTACCCAAGCTCTGGGGGTACGGTATAGTAATTGTACACCATGGACAAATTTGGGACCAAATCCGAATCTACGCAAGCTTTCCCACAAATAGTTCCATTCAACCGAATCAAACGCCTTTTCGGCGTCAAGAGAGGCAATAACTCTGGACCCCAGATTGTCATGCGAGACAGCTAGGCATCGAATATTGATGTCAGTTCCCTTACCCGGCATAAAACCCGTCTGATCAATGCCAATCAGATCTTCAATAACATGAGATAGTCGGATAACCAAGACCTTAGCAAAGATCTTGGCATCCGCATTAATTAAAGAAATGGGCCTGTAGGATGCACAGTCAAGTGGATCCTTACCGGGTTTAGGAACCAACACAATAATCGCCTCATTCATGGTATCAGGCAGAGTCTCCAATGTCGCAAATTTAGAGAGTGGTGAGGTTAATTTGGGAGCTAGGAGCTCAGTGAAATTGGAATAAAATTCCGATGGTAACCCATCTGCTTAAGGGGCCTTCCCTCCCCGGAGATGCCCTATGGCCACCTGAATCTCCTCAAGTGTAATATCTGCCTCAAGGCCCTCCCTTGCCTCGTCAGACAAAATGGGAATGGATAGGGAATCAAGAAATGAGGATGTGGAGGAGTCAGAAGCAGCTGCTCTAGAGGAGTAAACTTCCCGAAAATAGTCACAAAATCTATCATTAATTCTACTGGGAGTTGTGAGAATTTGATCCGAACCATCTTTAATGGAACCTATAGGGGTTGAGGGTATGCTTCCCTTAGCCAGCCATGCGAGTAACTTCCCATTCTTCCCCCCATGCTCAAACACCCTCTGTGCTGAATAAAGTAATGCTTTATCTGTTTGGGTCATTCTTTCAGTGGATAGAGCTCGCAGAGCTCGCTTCCATGTCCTATACTGTTCATCATCAGGAGCAGAGACATAGTCAGACTCCAACCTAGCCGCCTGCTTCTCAAGATTTTCAAGGGAGTGAGTGCATTCCCATTTCAATCTAGTGATATTAACCCCGTATTCCCCCCGCATCCAAGCTTTGAAAGAATCCCAGAGAACAGGCGGGGAAACTGAACCCGCATTGTCCGTCCAAAAATTGCAGATGGAGGCCGTGAGAGGTTCCTGTAGTCTCTCATCATTGGCCCAAAATCTGGACAAGTGCCATAGGCGAGTTCCTGGAGGCACAGTAAGCGCTAGTGTCAAACACAGTGGGGCATGATCTGAGATTCCCCTGGGAAGCACAGATAGGTCCTGAACAAATTGTAGTGCAGGGCCAGAAGCATAAGCCAGGTCAATTCTCGATAGAGTTTTGTGTGTAGCAGAGTGGCAGGTGAATACTCTGGACCGCGGGTGAATGTGTCTCCAGATGTCAGTGAGGGCGAACATGTCTGCCCACTGCCTGAGATCCGGAGTGTCACGAGCCATGCAATGCAGTTGATCCAACTCCACCGAGGGGACCATATTGAAATCCCCCATGGGATAAACCAAAGCGGTGTCCAGTTGCACCACAATTTGCATAATCTCATGAAGGATTCTACCAGTAGCCGGCGGTGGAACATAGATACCAACTAACACCACATTTTTATCGTAGATATTGACATGTACAATAACAAATCTCCCTTCCTTGTCAGTTCTGACTTCTAGAAGTCTAAACGGCAAAGTCTTGTGGACCAGGATGCTGACCCCACGGGCATAAGTGGAGAAAGTGGAATGGTAATTTGAGCCAAACCAGGCTTTCCTAAGGCAAAGTGTTCTGTTGCTCTGCATATGTGTCTTCTGAAGGATACAGACCTGCGGCCTGTGTTTATGCAGGAAACAAAACACTAGGGAACGCTTCACAGCGGTATTAAGTCCCCGCACGTTCCATGATACTACTCTAAACTCATCCATTGAATACGGGGTAAATTGGAGATATAAGTATGGGCCAATCCGTGAGGGCAGCACCCAAGTCCAGCAACATACACATTATTATGTATAGTACTATATCATTAGATCCCAACAGCAAAATAGACAATTTAAAGCACCTGAAAAGAAAAAAAAACGGTTAACAAAAACAGCCATTTAACCAATTCCCCCCCCCTCCCCGCATCCCCCACCCCAACACAGGAATGCTTTGTTCCCCAAACATCAAAAACCCCACGGTCAGGGAGCGTGGACCAGTGGGTGGAGACATTTAGTGGAAAACACATCCACATAAAGCGTTGAGAGGCTCCGCCGCCAATATAAAGTAGGAGATGGAGTTCCATCAAAAGAAAAAATATGGTTTGTCAGACTGTTTTATGTCTTGTCAGTGTGTACTTCCTTCTTATTATGAGGAGCACTGGATTTGGTGAGGTGCCTTCAGGATGAACAAGGTTCCCAAACAGCATGTCCGGAAGGAAAGCAGTCATTTAGGCTGTAGTGAACAACTTGCAGATGTAAGAGATGGGATGATTAAGCTTGCAGTACCTTACATGAACACTAGAGTTCGCCAGTGCCCAGTCTAGGGAATCAGTCAATCAAGGTATAGTATAGAACTGAGAAGGAGAAAATATAATCTCAGTATTATAGCAAGCTATCACTGTTTCTTCTCTCCCTCCATCACAATCCCACAGGCACCCAGATCGTAGGATGGAAAAATATACCACAGAATAATCCATAAAGTGGCAGGCTTAGAGGCATAATTCACCTGGAACAGCCAGGGGCACAGTACTTAAAGTTCTTGCAGGCAGTCTTTGCAAAAAGGCACAACAGGTGCAACATTAGTCCACCTAGCATTGAGAGGTATTCATTCTACAGAGCATTGAATAGTGATGCAACAGATCCCTCCAGCAGCATTCAGCGATTATGAGGCAATGACTCCAGCCAAGCAGTAGCATCCCTGGGGGACGTAAAAAACTTGGTTGTCTCCCCATCCTGAACCCAGAGCCATGCAGGAAATAATATGCTATAACGAATGCCTTTAAGACGCATGGCTGCCTTCACCTGGTCAAAAGAGCGTCTAAGCTTTTGTGTCTCAACAGAATAGTCAGGGAAGATAAGCAGTCTGCTGTTCTGGTGCTTCAATTCTCCTTTTACCCTGGCAGCCCTGAGCACTTCATCCCTGTCTCGAAAATTAAGAAACTTTAAAATGAAAGTGCGTGGTGGTGCTCCAGGAGGGCCCGGTTTAGGTGGTATCCGATAGGCCCGTTCGACGGCATAAAATGGTGAAAATTGGGCCTCAGGGAGAAGGTTCTGGAACAGCTCCTCAATAAATTCAGTCGGCCGCTGACCCTCTAACCCCTCTGCTAGGCCTACAATACGGAGGTTGTTCCTCCTATTGCGGTTTTCCGCATCCTCGGATTTATATTCCAGGGCTCTGATTTTAGTATGGAGGGCGCACAGATCAGCCCCATGATTCCCACAGTATCTTCCACATACCCCAAGCGCTGCTCGGCATCAGACAGTCTGGAGCGGATTTTGTCATATCAAGTCTTATTAGCCCCACATCTATCTGCACCGCGTCCACCTTAGTGGTTAGGGTGGTGAGAGAGGCCTGACAATTGCCTATGGCAGCCAGCACCTCAGCCAGGCCTGGCTGTGTGGAGGATTGCTCTGGCTGCAGTGTTTGAGTGGCCATATTGATTAGAGTGCGCCGCTCGGTTCCCACGCGGTCTGCACAGGCCACCGCTGTTTCCTCAGTCACAGGGGGCAATTTAAGTTTCTTACCCCTTCCTTTTGATGTCCGGGATGAGCGGCGGTACATGTATAGGGTTCTGCCAGCGTTTGGTGCCTCTCAGCTGCCTTTCAGAGGAGAACAGTCCCGTATTGCAGCGGAGCTCTCACAGACACATCCGCTCACAGCGCCATCTTGGCCACGCCCCCAAAGGCATATTTTTTTAAATATGCCTGGAGACGAGTGAGGCTAAGATGGCGCCCACTCATCTCCATGACACTGCTGGGCGGAAGCGATGTCAAAACGTCACTTCCGCCCACGCCTCTTAAAGGCATATTTTTTTAAATGTCATTTTTTAAATGACTTTTTTTTTATTGCATTTTAGTGTAAATATGAGATCTGAGGTCTTTTTGACCCCAGATCTCATATTTAAGAGGTCCTACCATGCTTTTTTCTATTACAAGTGATGTTTACATTCCTTGTAATAGGAATAAAAGTGACACAATTTTTTTTTAAAGTGTACAAAAAAATAATATAAAATAAATATAATTTTTTTTTAAAACCCAAGCTCGCACGTAGAAGCGAACACATATGCGAGTAGCGCCTGCATATGAAAACGGTGGTCAAACCAAACATGTGAGGTATTGCCGCGACCGGTAGAGCGAGAGCAATAATTCTAGCCCTAGACCTCCTCTGAAACCAAAACATGCAACCTGTAGAATTTTTTAAACGTCGCCTATGGAGATTTTTGAGGGTAAAAGTTTGACGCCATTCCACGAGCGGGCGCAATTTTGAAGCGTGACATGTTGGGTATCAATTTACTTGGCGTAACATTATATTTCACAATCTAAAAAAAAATTGGGCTATCTTTACTGTTGTCTTATTTTTTTATTCAAAAAAGTGAATTTCTTCCAAAAAAAGTGCGCTTATAAGACCGCTGCGCAAATACGGTGCAACAAAAAGTATTGAAATGACCGCCATTTTATTCTCTAGGGTGTTAGAAAAAAAATATATAATGTTTGCGGGTACTAAGTCATTTTCTAGCAAAAAAAACTGTTTTAAACATGTAAACACCTTAAATCCAAAACGAGGCTGGTCCTTAAGTGGTTAAACTCACTGTTATATACTGTATAGTATTTGGCACTTTAAAAAAGGGCAACCAGGCTTTTGTTGCCATGGTTACCAAAGCTTCTTATACACAGTGATGGGCGGCAGGGGAGGCGGCTGGAGCATCTCAGCTCTGATTACATAAAAAGCCCGAGGGAGGGGACAGACACACCATGTACTGATTTATAATAGAGGAATATGATGGGGCAATTCTGATGGGGGCAGTTTTGAGGGGGCAATTCTGATAGGGGCAATTTTGATAGGGGCAATTTTGATGGGGCAGTTTTGATGAGGGCAGTTTTAATGGGGGCAGTTTTGATGGGGCAATTTTGATGAGGACAATTTTGATGGGGGCAATATTACGGGGCAGTTTTGATGGTGGCAATATGATGGGGAGTTTTGATGGGGTGCATTTTTGATGGGGCATTCTGATGGGGCAGTTCTGATGGGGGCAGTTTTGATGGGGCAATTCTGATGGGGCAATTTTGATGGGGCAGTTTTGATGTGGGCAATATGATGGGGCAGTTTTGATGGTGGTAATATGATGGGGCAGATTTGATGGGGCAATTCTGATAGGGGCAATTTTGATGGGGCAGTTTTGATGGTGGCAGTTTTGATGGGGCAGTATGATGGGGCAGTTTTGATAGAGCAATTCTGATGGGGCAATTTTAATGGGGCAGTTTTGATGGGGCAGTATTGATGGGGCAATATGACGGAGCAGTTTTGATGGTGGCAATATGATGGGGCAGTTTTGAAAGGGGGCAGTTTTGATGGGGCAATTCTGATGGGGGCAATTCTAATGGGGAAGTTTTGTTGGGGGGTAGTTTTGATGGTAGCAATATGACGGGAGCGGTTTTGATGGTGGCAGTTTTGATGAGGCAGTATTGATGGGGCAATTCTGATGGGGCAATTTTGATGAGGTAGTTTTAATGGGGGTAGTTTTGATGGGGCAATTCTGATAGAGGCAATTCTGATGGGGCAGTTTTGATGGGGAAGTTTTGATGGGGGTAGTTTTTATGGTGCCAATATGAAGGGGCAGTTTTGATGGTAATATGATGGGGCAGTTTTGATGGGGGCAGTATTGATGGGGCAATTTTGATGGGGCAGTTTTGATGGGAGCAATATGATGATGCAGTTTTTATGGGGGCAGATTTGATGGGGCAATGCTGATGGGGGCATTTTTGATGGGGCAGTTTTGATGGTGGCAGTTTTGATGGGGGCAATATGATGGGGCAGTTTTGATGGGGCCAGTTTTGATGGGGCAATTCTGATGGGGCAGTTTTGATAGGGCGGTTTTGATGGGGTAGTTTTGATGGTGGCAATATGACGCGGCAGTTTTGATGGTGGCAATATGATGGGGCAGTATTGATGGGGGCAATATGATGGGGCAGTTTTGATGTGGGCAGTTCTGATGGGGGCAGTTCTGATGGGGCAGTTTTGATGGTGGCAATATGATGGGGCAGTTTTGATGGGGCAATTCTGATGGGGCAGTTTTATTGGGGCAATATGATGGGGGCAGCTTTGATGGGGCAATTTTGATGGGGCAGTTTTGATGGTGGCAATATGACGGGGCAGTTTTGATGGTGGCAATATGATGGGGCAGTATTGATGGGGGCAATATAATGGGGCAGTTTAGATGGGGCAGTTTTGATGGGGGCAGTTTTGATGGTGGCAATATGATGGGGCAGTATTGATGGGGGCAATATGATGGGGCAGTTTTGATGGGGGCAGTTCTGATGGGGCAATTTTTATGGTGGCAATATGATGGTGCAGTTTTGATGGGGTAATCCTGATGGGGCAGTTTTGATGGGGCAGTTTTGTTGGGGGCAATTTTGATGGTGGCAATATGATGGGGGCAGTTTTCATGGGGGCAGTATTGATGGGGCAATTTTGATGGGGCAGTTTTGATGGTGGCATGTGATGGGGCGATGTGATGCCGTTTGCGGGGGTGTTGTGATGTGATATGCAGGGGTGTTGTGATACGATTTTCTGGGGGCGATGTGATGCGATTTGTGTGGGGTATTTTGATGCAATTTGTGGGGGGTGTTGTGATGCAATTTGCGGGGGGTGATGTGATGTGATTTGTGGGGGGTGTTGTGATGCCATTTGCGGGGGGCGATGTGATACAATTTGCGGGGGTGATTGTTGTGATGCGATTTGCTGGAGGTGTTGTGATGCGATTTGCTGGGGGTTATGTTATGCGATTTGAGGGGGGTGTTGTGATGCGATTTGCTGGGGGCGATGTGATGCAATTTGTGGGGGGTGTTGTAATGCGATTTGCTGGGGGCGATTTGATACAATTTGTGGGGGGTGTTGTGATGCAATTTGCGGGGGGCAATGTGATGTCATTTGCGGGGGTGTTGTGATGCCATTTGTGGGGGGTGTTTTGATGCAATTTGGGGGGGGGCGATGTGATGCGATTTGCCGGGGGTGTTGTGATGCGATTTGTGGGGGGTGATGTGATATGCGGGGTTGTTGTGATGCGATTTGCGGGGGTTGTTGTGATGCAATTTTCTCAGGGCGATGTGATGTGCTGTCATAGAAATTCATCTTTACTTGCTCTACGCCATTTTCAGGTAGGCAATGCAAGAAATAATGCAATTGTAATTGATTTACTTATTCCTGGAGGGAGGAGGGGAGGAGAGGTTTGCATAGCTAAGGGGCAGTAACTTCCTCTGACACTGCCGTAGCTATGGAAACCTGACCTGAAACCTATCACACTGCTTGTCCTGCACTGAGCATGTGCGAGATCTGCAAGGATGAGATCCAGGATGAAATACAGTCTGGCTTCAGATGCCCACACTTAAGATGGCCACGGCCTGCTGGAAGTTTATAAAATAACAAACTAATGCTATAATCTAACAAAACGGATCTTAGTTTACAGACTAACTTTACTAGAATACATTAAGCTTGTGTATTATAGGGGTATTTTTATTTAAAAAGTATACATTCAGCCGGAACAACGCTTTAAAAAAAAGAAAAAAGACCAGTTTTGTGGTGCTTTCAAAACGCTTGGAAGTGCTGCCCATTCATTTCAATGGGTAGGAGCATTTTGGGAGCACTATTTATAATGCTCATAACCCACCCCAAAGATACTGCTTGCAGGACTTTTTCTAATGTCCCACAAGTGCACCGCCCAAGTGTGAAAGCACTCATACAAATAAATGGGAGGCAGTTTTCAGGCGCTTTTTCTAGAGCTAAAATGTCTGAGAACTGCCTCAGTGTGAAGGGGGTCTAACAGAAATACCAGAGATTCATCCAGATGGATTAAATCAATGCTGATCAACTTCCACTACTTTGCAGCAACTTCAATCAACCTCCCCCACACCGGTGAGCAAACAGGTCACTTACCAAAAGGTTTGTCCCCACAAGGCCCAGACATGCTTGTTTATATCCTTCCAGCAGTGCCACTCCGCTCAAGCAGGCTTCTGATGAGAACAGACTGTGCCACGGAATGTCAGACCTCCAGGTAGTATCTCCAATATCACCCGAGGTATCCAGACAATGGCCGCAATCACATTACATAGAAAAGAAAAATCCTCCATAGTGCATAATCCTTAAATATATATAGAATTACAGATTGTACACTTCCATCATATACACGAGTATACACAGAACTCAGAGCACACACCGCTCCGGACTGCAACCGTGTATGATGGAGTCCAGGCAGTGACATGGAGGCTTTTTCTTTTCTATGTAATGTGATTGTGGCCATTGTCTGGATACCTCAGGTGATATTGTATTTTTGCACATTATATGTTATACAGACTGAAGTAGCTGTGAATAGGTTGGAGGAGATCATCCCTTGCTCACATGTATGAAAATGCATTACATTTTTATTATTGATCAGTATTGGTGGAGTTATCACATCTACATTAGAAGTGTTGGTATTCGGACACATTGTAGGTTGCAGATTTCTCATTTGTCTCATCACACATTTTATCACTAAGTGTAGGGCTCTATACATAGAATTATATTATACTATTTGTACTTCTATATCAGACTTCCTGCTGGTGGCTGGTTTTCATTCATTAGATTTTCACAAAGTTGCTCATGTTTTTTAGTGCAGATATTAAATATTTTATATTTTTATATCCAGCTTTAGAGAACTGTCTGATATTGGTGATATATAGAGACAATCAGGAGTTGAAATAGATCTCCATTATTATTAGGTTTATGTAGTTTAGACATACACTATATTACCAAAAGTATTGGGACACCTGCCTTTACAAGCACATGAACTTTAATGGCATCTCAGTCTTAAGCCTTGTACACACGATCAGATTTTTAGATGAATGTTCGTCCATTTTTTGTGGCATGCTAGTCTCATATCGAAAGTGAAGAGGTTACTCTCCATATGAAAATTCCCTTCTGACAGAATACAACTTCAGAAGTGACGTAATGTGTTGAATAGTTTTGTATGTATTCTTTCATTTCTTAGCATGGATAGTTTTGCTCTCACAATTTATTTTGGGTGAAAACTGTACTGATTAAACAAAAAGCAGATGTTGAGTTCATGTACGATAAAAATTTTATATTCTGCACATCCAGCTTTTGTCGGACAAAAAATCGGAATTTTTCAAAAGCACCATACTAACGATCTTGTTGGATTAGAAGGCCTGGCTTGCAGTCTCCGCTCTAAATAATACCAAAGGTGTTCTATCGGGTTGAGGTAAGGACTTTGTGCAGGCCAGTCAAGTTCCTCCACCCCAAACTCGCTCATCTACAGTATGTCTTTATGGACCTTGCTTTGTGCACCGGCAAATCATTTGGTGGAGGGGGGATTTTGGTGTGGGGGGATTATGGAGGGGGGGCGGGGGGATTATGGTGTGACGGGTGTTTTTAGGGTTTGGGTTTGGCCCCTTAGTTCCAGTGAAGTGAACTCTTAAGGCATCAGCATACCAAGAAATTTTGGACAATTTCATTCTCTCAACTTTTTGGGGAGAGTTTGGGGACGGCTCCTTCCTGTTCCAACATGACTGTGCACCAGAGCACAAAGCAAGGTCCATAAAAACATGGATGAGCGAGTTTGGGGTGGAGGAGCTTGACTGTCCTGCACAGAGTCCTGACCTCAACCCGATGGGACACCTTTGGGATGAATTAGAGCAGAGACTGTGAGCCAGGCCTTCTCATCCAACATCAGTGCCTGACCTCACAAATGTGCTTCTGGAAGAATGGTCAAACATTCCCATAGACACACTCCTAAACCTTGTGGACAGCATTCCCAGAAGAAATGAAGCTGTTATAGCTGAAAAGGGTGGGCCAACCACAAATTGAACCCTACGGATGAAGACTGGGATGCCATTAAAGTTCATGTGTGTGTAAAGGCAGGCGTCCCAATACTTTTGGTATTATAGTGTAATAGTCCAGTAATGGATATTTAGGCTCCATGCACACTGGCTTAATACATTGCTGCTACTACAGGAGTTTTGTGTTCTGTCTGTAGAAGCAGCTCCATATTCTCCTATGTCTCCATACACATTGGGACGATTACAGACATATTTTGAGCTCAATGTTTAGAGGCAGGAAAAAAAAAACCTTCTGGTTCGGGCTTCTGATTGGAGCTTTCTGGCAGAAAAAATGCAAAACTCTCCTAAACTTGTCTAAACTTTGTACAATAAAATCTCTATATGAAAGTTTTTTTCTGCCAAGGGAATTGACATTTTTTTAACCACTTGACAACTGGGCTCTTAAACCACCCTCCTGCCCAGACCAATTTTCAGCTTTCAGCGCTCTCACACTTTGAATGACAATTACTCAGTCATTTATGACTGTACCCAAATGAATTTTTTGTCCTTTTTTCATACAAATAGAGCTTTCTTTTGGTGGTATTTGAACACCTCTGTTTTTTTATTTTTTGCGCTATAAATGTAAAAAGACCGAACATTTTGAAAAAAAATGCATTTTCTTAGTTTCTGTGATAAAATTTTGCAAGTTATTAATTTTTCTTCATAAATTTTGGCCACAATTTATACTGCTATATATCTTTGGTAAAAATAACCCAAATTAGTGGATATTATTTGGTCTTTGTGAAAGTTAGAGAGTCTACAAGTTGTGGTGCAAATCATAAAAAATTGATCACAGCTGATGTACTGGTGGCCTATCTCATTTCTTGAGACCCGAACAAGTCAGGAAAGTACAAATACCCCCCAAATAACCCCTTTTTTGAAAGTAGACATTCCAATGTATTTAGTAAGATGCATGGTGAGGTTTTTGATGTTGTCATTTTTTCGCACAATTCTTTGCAAAATGAAGATTTTCCCCCCACAAAATTGTCATTGTAATAGGTTATTTCTCTCACATGGCATGTATATATTAGGGATGAGCTTCGTGTTCGAGTCGAACCTATGTTCGACTTGAACATCAGCTATTCGCCCGTTCGCCAAATTGCGAACGATATGGGCCGTTCGTGCCAAATTTGTGTGGCGCGTCAGGGCCCAAAAATCACTGCGGTATCGCAGTGCATTGCTGGCTGATGATTGGCCAAGCATGCACTATGACCCGCATGCTTGGCCAATCACAGCGCCATCTGAACAGAGAGACGTAATTGGCCAAAGCCAAGGAGGCTTTGGCCAATTATGGCTCAGGGGATTTAGTACACGCCCCACACTATATAAGGCCGCCTATAAGGCGGCCCTGTGTAGTGTGTGTTCTGGCATTGAGAGAGATAGACAGAGAGACAGTGTCATTTGATTTAAGTAGGATAGATTAGGCAGGACAGTCAGTGAGTTAGCTGCACATACAGTGTATTGTGTATATATATGCATCCCAGGGGTAGTATATATATATATATATATATATATATATATATATATATATATACACTGTATTCAGTTTAGCTAGATCCATTCCTGTTATCTTGCTACTGACAGGCAGGCTTGTCTTGTTACAGTATTTACAGCTACCTGAACAAAATTGCTGGTGTTCTTTTGATCCTATTAGTACCACAGTCAGACAGATAGACTATTTACAGTTAGTGTAGTGCGTCCTCCTTACAGTGTTCAGTTAAAGCTACAAGTTAGTTTAGTGTGACCTCTGCACAGTGTTCAGCTAAAGCGACAAGTTAGTGTAGTGCATCCTCTGAACAATGTTCAGCTAAAACTACAAGTTAGTGTAGTGCGACCTCTGAACAATGTACAGCTAAAACTACAAGTTAGTGTAGTGCGACTTCTGCACAGTGTTTAGCTAAAGCTACAAGTTAGTGTAGTGCGTCCTCCTCACAGTGTTCAGCTAAAACTACAAGTTAGTGTAGTGCGACCTCTGCACAGTGTTCAGCTAAAGCTACAAGTTAGTGTAGTGCATCCTCTGAACAGTGTTCAGCTAAAGCTACAATTTAGTGAAGTGCGTCCTCCTCAAAGTGTTCAGCTAAAACTACAAGTTAGTGTAGTGCGAGCTCTGCACAGTGTTCACCTAAAGCTACCTGTAGAAGGTTGGTGGTGTTTTCCTGATCCTTTCACTACCGCAGACAGCTAAATAAGCTACAAGTTAGTGCAGTGCATCCTCCTCACAGTGTTCAGCTAAAACTACAAGTTAGTGTAGTGCGACCTCTGCACAGTGTTCAGCTAAAACTACAAGTTAGTGTAGTGCGTCCTCCTCACAGTCTTCATCTAAAACTACAAGTTAGTGTAGTGCGACCTCTGCACAGTGTTCAGCTAAAGCTACAAGTTAGTGTAGTACGTCCTCTGAACAGTGTTCAGCTAAAGCTACAAGTTAGTGTAATGCGTCCTCCTCACAGTGTTCAGCTAAAACTACAAGTTAGTGTAGTGCGAGCTCTGCACAGTGTTCACCTAAAGCTACCTATAGAAGCTTGGTGGTGTTTTCCTGATCCTATCACTACCGCAGGCAGCTAAATAAGCTACAAGTTAGTGTAGTGTGATCTCTGCACAGTGTTCAGCTAAAGCTACAAGTTAGTGTAGTGTGTCCTCTGAACAGTGTTCAGCTAAAGCTACAAGTTAGTGTAGTGTGTCCTCCTCACAGTGTTCAGCTAAAACTACAAGTTAGTGTAGTGCGAGCATTGCACAGTGTTCACCTAAAGCTACCTGTGGAAGGTTGGTGGTGTTTTCCTGATCCTATCACTACCGCAGGCAGTGAAATAAGATACAAGTTAGTGTACTGCGTCCTCCTCACAGTGTTCTGCTAAAACTACAAGTTAGTGTAGTGCAACCTCTACACAGTGTTCAGCTAAAGCTACAAGTTAGTGTAGTGAGTCCTTCTCACAGTGTTCAGCTAAAACTACAAGTTAGTGTATTGCAAACCCTGCACAGTGTTCAGCTAAAGCTACAAGTTAGTGTAATGCGTCCTCCTCACAGTGTTCAGCTAAAACTACAAGTTAGTGTAGTGCGAGCTCTGCACAGTGTTCACCTAAAGCTACCTATAGAAGCTTGGTGGTGTTTTCCTGATCCTATCACTACCGCAGGCAGCTAAATAAGCTACAAGTTAGTGTAGTGTGATCTCTGCACAGTGTTCAGCTAAAGCTACAAGTTAGTGTAGTGTGTCCTCTGAACAGTGTTCAGCTAAAGCTACAAGTTAGTGTAGTGTGTCCTCCTCACAGTGTTCAGCTAAAACTACAAGTTAGTGTAGTGCGAGCATTGCACAGTGTTCACCTAAAGCTACCTGTGGAAGGTTGGTGGTGTTTTCCTGATCCTATCACTACCGCAGGCAGTGAAATAAGATACAAGTTAGTGTACTGCGTCCTCCTCACAGTGTTCTGCTAAAACTACAAGTTAGTGTAGTGCAACCTCTACACAGTGTTCAGCTAAAGCTACAAGTTAGTGTAGTGAGTCCTTCTCACAGTGTTCAGCTAAAACTACAAGTTAGTGTATTGCAAACCCTGCACAGTGTTCAGCTAAAGCTACAAGTTAGTGTAGTGCGACCTCTGCACAGTGTTCAGCCAAAGCTACAAGTTAGTGTAGTGCATCCTCTGAACAGTGTTTAGCTAAAGCTACAATTTAGTGTAGTGCGTCCTCCTCACAGTGTTCAGCTAAAACTACAAGTTAGTGTAGTGCGACCTCTGCACAGTGTTCAGCTAAAACTACAAGTTAGTGTAGTGCGTCCTCCTCACAGTGTTCAGCTAAAACTACAAGTTAGTGTAGTGCGACCTCTGCACAGTGTTCAGCTAAAGCTACAAGTTAGTGTAGTGCATGCTCTGCACAGTGTTCACCTAAAGCTACCTGTAGAAGGTTGGTGGTGTTTTCCTGATCCTATCACTACCACAGGCAGCTAAATAAGCTACAAGTTAGTGTAGTGTGACCTCTGCACAGTGTTCAGCTAAAGCTACAAGTTAGTGTAGTGCATCCTCTGAACAGTGTTCAGCTAAAGCTACAATTTAGTGTAGTGCGTTGTCTTCACAGTGTTCAGCTAAAACTACAAGTTTGTGTAGTGCGAGCTCTGCACAGTGTTCACCTAAAGCTACCTGTAGAAGGTTGGTAGTGTTTTCCTGATCCTTTCACTACCGCAGGCAGCTAAATAAGCTACAAGTTAGTGCAGAGCGTCTTCCTCACAGCGTTCAGCTAAAACTACAAGTTAGTGTAGTGCGACCTCTGCATAGTGTTTAGCTAAAGATACAAGTTAGTGTAGTGCGTCCTCTGAACAGTGTTCAGCTAAAGCTACAAGTTAGTGTAGTGCGTCCTCCTCACAGTGTTCAGCTAAAACTACAAGTTAGTGTAGTGCGAGCTCTGCACAGTGTTCACCTAAAGGTACCTGTAGAAGGTTGGTGTTGTTTTCCTGATCCTATCACTACCGCAGGCAGCAAAATAAGCTACAAGTTAGTGTAGTGCGACCTCTGCACAGTGTTCAGCTAAAGCTACAAGTTAGTGTAGTGCGTCCTCCTCACAGTGTTCAGCTAAAGCTACAAGTTAGTGTAGTGCGTCCTCCTTACAGTGTTCAGCTAAAACTACAAGTTAGTGTAGTGCATCCTTTTCACAGTGTTCAGCTAAAACTACAAGTTTGTGTAGTGCGAGCTCTGCACAGTGTTCACCTAAAGCTACCTGTAGAAGGTTGGTAGTGTTTTCCTGATCCTTTCACTACCGCAGGCAGCTAAATAAGCTACAAGTTAGTGCAGTGCGTCTTCCTCACAGCGTTCAGCTAAAACTACATGTTAGTGTAGTGCGACCTCTGCATAGTGTTTATCTAAAGATACAAGTTAGTGTAGTGCGTCCTCTGAACAGTGTTCAGCTAAAGCTACAAGTTAGTGTAGTGCGTCCTCCTAACAGTGTTCAGCTAAAACAACAAGTTAGTGTAGTGCGTCCTCCTCACAGTCTTCATCTAAAACTACAAGTTAGTGTAGTGCGACCTCTGCACAGTGTTCAGCTAAAGCTACAAGTTAGTGCAGTGTGTCCTCTGAACAGTGTTCAGCTAAAGCTACAAGTTAGTGTAGTGCGTCCTCCTCACAGTGTTCAGCTAAAACTACAAGTTAGTGTAGTGCGAGCTCTGCACAGTGTTCACCTAAAGCTACCTGTAGAAGGTTGGTGTTGTTTTCCTGATCCTATCACTACCGCAGGCAGCAAAATAAGCTACAAGTTAGTGTAGTGCGACCTCTGCACAGTGTTCAGCTAAAGCTACAAGTTAGTGTAGTGCGTCCTCCTCACAGGGTTCAGCTAAAGCTACAAGTTAGTGTAGTGCGTCCTCCTTACAGTGTTCAGCTAAAACTACAAGTTAGTGTAGTGCGAGCTCTGCACAGTGTTCACCTAAAGCTACCTGTAGAAGGTTGGTGGTGTTTTCCTGATCCTATCACTACCGCAGGCAGCAAAATAAGCTACAAGTTAGTGTAGTGCGACCTCTGCACAGTGTTCAGCTAAAGCTACAAGTTAGTGTAGTGCGTCCTCCTCACAGGGTTCAGCTAAAGCTACAAGTTAGTGTAGTGCGTCCTCCTTACAGTGTTCAGCTAAAACTACAAGTTAGTGTAGTGCGAGCTCTGCACAGTGTTCACCTAAAGCTACCTGTAGAAGGTTGGTGGTGTTTTCCTGATCCTATCACAACCACAGGCAGCTAAATAAGCTACTAGTTAGTGTAGTGCGTCCTCCTCACAGTGTTCAGCTAAAACTACAAGTTAGTGTAGTGCATCCTCTGAACAGTGTTCAGCTAAGGTTACAAATTAGTGTAGTGCGTTCTCCTCACAGTGTTCATCAAAAACTACAAGTTAGTGTAGTGCAAGCTCTGCACAGTGTTCACCTAAAGCTACCTGTAGAAGGTTGGTGGTGTTTTCCTGATCCTATCACTACCGCAGGCAGCAAAATAAGCTACAAGTTAGTGTAGTGCGACCTCTGCACAGTGTTCAGCTAAAGCTACAAGTTAGTGTAGTGCATCCTTTTCACAGTGTTCAGCTAAAACTACAAGTTTGTGTAGTGCGAGCTCTGCACAGTGTTCACCTAAAGCTACCTGTAGAAGGTTGGTAGTGTTTTCCTGATCCTTTCACTACCGCAGGCAGCTAAATAAGCTACAAGTTAGTGCAGTGCGTCTTCCTCACAGCGTTCAGCTAAAACTACAAGTTAGTGTAGTGCGACCTCTGCATAGTGTTTATCTAAAGATACAAGTTAGTGTAGTGCGTCCTCTGAACAGTGTT
Source organism: Aquarana catesbeiana (assembly GCF_042186555.1). Taxonomy (NCBI): domain Eukaryota; kingdom Metazoa; phylum Chordata; class Amphibia; order Anura; family Ranidae; genus Aquarana; species Aquarana catesbeiana. Next base: position 211,283,094 of record NC_133336.1, read on the forward strand.
CAGCTAAAGCTACAAGTTAGTGTAGTGCGTCCTCCTAACAGTGTTCAGCTAAAACAACAAGTTAGTGTAGTGCGTCCTCCTCACAGTCTTCATCTAAAACTACAAGTTAGTGTAGTGCGACCTCTGCACAGTGTTCAGCTAAAGCTACAAGTTAGTGCAGTGTGTCCTCTGAACAGTGTTCAGCTAAAGCTACAAGTTAGTGTAGTGCGTCCTCCTCACAGTGTTCAGCTAAAACTACAAGTTAGTGTAGTGCGAGCTCTGCACAGTGTTCACCTAAAGCTACCTGTAGAAGGTTGGTGTTGTTTTCCTGATCCTATCACTACCGCAGGCAGCAAAATAAGCTACAAGTTAGTGTAGTGCGACCTCTGCACAGTGTTCAGCTAAAGCTACAAGTTAGTGTAGTGCGTCCTCCTCACAGGGTTCAGCTAAAGCTACAAGTTAGTGTAGTGTGTCCTCCTTACAGTGTTCAGCTAAAACTACAAGTTAGTGTAGTGCGAGCTCTGCTCAGTGTTCACCTAAAGCTACCTGTAGAAGGTTGGTGGTGTTTTCCTGATCCTATCACTACCGCAGGCAGCAAAATAAGCTACAAGTTAGTGTAGTGCGACCTCTGCACAGTGTTCAGCTAAAGCTACAAGTTAGTGTAGTGCGTCCTCCTCACAGGGTTCAGCTAAAGCTACAAGTTAGTGTAGTGCGTCCTCCTTACAGTGTTCAGCTAAAACTACAAGTTAGTGTAGTGCGAGCTCTGCACAGTGTTCACCTAAAGCTACCTGTAGAAGGTTGGTGGTTTTTTCCTGATCCTATCACAACCACAGGCAGCTAAATAAGCTACTAGTTAGTGTAGTGCGTCCTCCTCACAGTGTTCAGCTAAAACTACAAGTTAGTTTAGTGCATCCTCTGAACAGTGTTCAGCTAAGGTTACAAATTAGTGTAGTGCGTTCTCCTCACAGTGTTCATCAAAAACTACAAGTTAGTGTAGTGCAAGCTCTGCACAGTGTTCACCTAAAGCTACCTGTAGAAGGTTGGTGGTGTTTTCCTGATCCTATCACTACCGCAGGCAGCAAAATAAGCTACAAGTTAGTATAGTGCGACCTCTGCACAGTGTTCAGCTAAAGCTACAAGTTAGTGTAGTGCATCCTCTGAACAGTGTTCAGCTAAAACTACAAGTTAGTCTAGTGCAATCTCTGCACAGTGTTCACCTAAAGCTACCTGTAGAAGGTTGGTGGTGTTTTCCTGATCCTTTCACTACTGCAGGCAGCTAAATAAGCTACAAGTTAGCGTAGTGCGTCCTCCTCACAGTGTTCAGCTAAAACTACAAGTTAGTGTAGTGCGACCTCTACACAGTGTTCAGCTAAAGCTACAATTTAGTGTAGTGCGTCCTCCTCACAGTGTTCAGCTAAAACTACAAGTTAGTGTAGTGCGACCTCTGCACAGTGTTCAGCTAAAGCTACAAGTTAGTGTAGTGTGTCCTCTGCACAGTGTTCAGCTAAAGCTACTAGTTAGTGTAGTGCGTCATCTGAACAGTGTTCAGCTAAAGTTAAAATTAGTGTAGTGGGGGGGGCGTGTCTGGACGTGCACGGGAGAGGACGTGTCTCGGCTGAGCTCCTTCAAGGCCTGGTCAATCCAGCACCATCCAGGCTCCAATCCTCCCTGGGAGCCTAGTCTTACACCTGGGCGGCATCCTGGGCTATTCTGCTGCACAGCTGGAGAACTATTTCCCGGATTGCTTCTCTCTCTGAGTCCCGGGCCTGCAGACTGCTCCGCGCCGGAAAGGCCCGCCGCCATCTTGGGGCCTACGTCCCGATCGCTGCCTCTGGCAAGCCTCCCCCTGTGAACCGGGCATTGTGTGACTGATCGTCCCGGTCGGGCAACCCTCCGTCCCCCCGGGATAATAAAGGGAGAAAGCGCCAGCGATCCCGGCCCTTCTGTCCGGCTCCACGGAGGCCTAGTCCCATCCCGCGGCCTGCAGACTATCAAAAGCCTCCAGAAACATCCGATCTGCTCCATCTGCATATCGGAGCTAGCGCACAGTGGATCTACATCGCTTTGGGCCGCAGTGAGTAGCAGTTCCCCCCTTACTCACTCCACATTCTCTAATAACAGCGGCGCTCACCCGGCCGGTTACAGCCGTTAGGAAAGTCCCCGGCTTCGGCCTACCTCTGGAGGACGGCGGCCATCTTGGTACTCCAAGTACCCCTCCAGCCTCTCTGCTCCACTGATTTATTAAATCTCTCCCTCTACACTCATCCTACAGCAAGATCTTTTATACACACAGCTTTGTTGTTAATCTAAATCTGGATACTTATAATATCTTAATAGGCCTGTGTGGGGACGAGATTCTATACACACCTTACCTGTCTTGCTCTGCTCGCAATATACCCCTGCACTATTTAAATGGTGATCTGAGCACATCTTACACCACAGTACCTCAAACACTCCACCCTACAGTGTCTCAAGCAGATGTAATTAACGAACGAATGATGGCAGTTCCGCTGAGAATGAACTATGTGCATTAAATGAGCTTGGAGACCCGTTTGCTCACCGAAACCTCTGCTACGCCATATTAAGCACCTATAGATTCAGAGGTAAGCTAGATTTCCTGCCACAACTCCTCCTTATTACATGGGCAAAGTTGGCCAACAACAGCGAACATATAAACCCCTATTCGGGCCACGTGAAGGTCCAAATATGGAACGCTATGTCACCAGAACACAACTTATGACCTCAAATACCCCCTCAGACCCCTCTATGGGGATGGACATACCCATGGGAGCAGAAAACACTGTAAACTTATCTACTGTTGCTCAAGGTCCAAATCTCGACTCTTCTACCCCACGTGAGATTCTTACCCCAGACATACTAGACGCCAAGCTTGATGCCAAGTTACAGCTCCTGTTACAACAAATTACAAATAATGTCTCGTTAGAGGTAAATAAGTTAGCTACGGAACTAAGAGGAGAGATCGATCAAATCGGTGAACGCACTGATACACTCGAAAATAAATTTGATGAGATGATAAATTATGTGCAAGCAATTGAAGAAGAAAACCACAATTTGCGTCTATCAGTTTCTCAATTGCAGTTACAGCAGGAAGATTTGGAAAATAGAGAAAGGAGACAAAACTTACGCTTTCGTGGTATCCCGGACACGGTGGGAGACTCAGATCTACGTACCTACCTTCTGGGTCTCTTTAATACTCTGGCCCCTACAGTGGTGGATATTGACTGGCGCCTTGATAGGGCACATCGGTCCCTGGCCCCCAGACCTCCGGTGGGAGCCAGACCCAGAGATGTCATAGTGAAATTTCATTATTTCGAAAGCAAAGAAACACTCATTATTGCCACCCGCAACAAACCCCAACTTACATACAAGGGGGCAAAACTTCAAATTTTCAGCGATCTGTCTCCCATTACCCTTGCCAAACGTAGGAGCCTACGCCCAATCACACTCCACCTACAACATCACAAGATCCCATATTATTGGGGCTTTCCATTCCGTCTCACCGTATCAAAAGATGGAGTACAGCATACTCTACGTGAGTTATTGGAAGGTGAGGCAATTTTGAAAAGTCTGGGCCTGCCACCGCTCCCGGAAGAGGACTTAATCCCCCCAAATAATCAGGCTCGTCCTCCTCCCAATACACCCAGCCGCATCTGGACCCCGGTGAGAGACAGGTCCAGGAAACGCTTCTCTACACCTCAGCGTCTTCGTAACTCCAAGCAACCTCCTTGAAAGCACAACACTTGTTTTCCATGGATCCATACCCACTGCACTACTCGGAACATTTTACATGTTTTTAGAGTGGTAGAAATTAATACTCTGATCTGTTATGATTCTTTTGGCACTCACCCTGCTCCCTTTGTTTTTTTTTTTTTTTTTTTCTCGTAAGTCTTATAGCTAATTCTCATTTTTCTTCCCGGTCATGAGTGACTCAATTGACATACCGTTTAATACACCTCGTTAATTTACTAATCACTTTAGTAATGGCAGAATCTATTTTTACGCTAACGAACGCATAAGGTGAGCGGCGGGTACTTCCTGGTTCTCTACCTGGAATCTCCTGATGGGAGTCCGTATACGCCCCTACCTGGCCTTGACATCTGTTCAAGGCCTCCTGAGACGCAATTGCCTCTCAGGCCTGAGAGAATTTTTGTTTTTGTTTTTACTGTTTTTCCAGTTGGTTCTTGTTTTTTTTTTCTTTTCTCTCGTTTTTTTCATGTTCAAGGATATCACTCTGGTGCTAAGGATACAAATGTTTCGTTCTTACTTGTCTAACCAAATGCAGTTTTATTATAGGTTATGTCTGCTGACATGTGAGTGTATCTCTTTACCCCTTGGTGTCTGCAACCTTACAAAAGCGAATCTATTGGGTCTATATATATGGCTTTGAAAATTATGTCGTATAATGTCAAAGGTCTGGGTTCTGTTCGCAAGCGCTGGATGGCCCTGAAGGATTTCAGGGCCTCTGACGCAGATGTGGTAATGGTTCAAGAGACCCATTTTAAGTCTACTGGTACGCTTAAATTTGCCTCAAGGTTTTTCCCCACTTCCTTCCTTGCCTCGGATCACTCGGGCAGGGCGGGAGTGGCGATTTTGATTAAGAAGGCATGTCCCATTAAGGTAAAAAGATCTTATGCTGACCCTCTCGGTAGATATCTTATCCTAGATTGTGATTATGCAACTACATCGTTTTCTCTCATTAATGTATACGCTCCTAATACTGGCCAGATTGAATTCCTTAACACATTATTTGATTCTCCTCACTACCCATCGCAACCTTTCATGATTATAGGAGGGGATTTCAATCTGGTTATGTCCCCCAATAGAGACAGACAAACCCTTTTTAATACCATGCCTTCTAAAAAGATTTTATCCCAAGCTAACTCTTTTCGCAAATGCATTAGATCTCATGGGTTGTTCGACTCATGGAGGATCCGACATCCCTCCTCTAAACAGTTCACCTTCTATTCCCCAGCCCACAAAATGTATTCACGCCTTGACCATTTTTTTATATCGGCCCCACTCATATCTTATGTGACTGAGGTTGATATATCACCTATTACATGGTCAGACCATGCCCCCATCATGTTACATCTTGCGCTTTTTCAGGCCCACCCTAAGTCATGTCATTGGCGTCTAAATGACCATCTACTACAATCTGAAGTTTCACGTAATATACTGGCAAAAAATTTAGAAGAATTTTTCCAACACAACATAGGATCAGTTTCAGACTTCTCCACACTTTGGGAAGCACATAAAACTGTCTTTCGCGGTGCCTGCATATCCGAAAGCTCTAGGATAAAGAAAGATAGAAACAGTCTTTTACAGTCTCTTACCGCTGCTCTGGTTGCTGCAGAGCAGAGATTGTTGAGAGGCCCTACAGTATCAAAATTACGAAGGGTAACCTCTCTTAGGGAGCAAATCAAATCACTTCATCTAGGTAGGGCAGTCAGATCTTTGATATGGACAAAACAGAAGTTTTACGAGTACTCAAATAAACCGCATAGAATGCTAGTTAACAAACTCCGTCCACGCCCTTTCAACTCATTCCCTGATTTCCTTCAGCAGACAGATGGATCTAGAGTTTACTGCCCCCGTGGAATGTCTAGTGTCTTTGGCAATTTCTACCATAAATTATACAACTGCCTCACTCCTGAGCATGGTTTTAACTTTACTCAAGAAAAATTTAAAAATTTTTTTTCTAAGATAAAACTCCCGAAGCTAACTTCTGCAGACTTAGACAGTTTGAATGCAGATATAACGACTGAGGAACTTCTGTCCGTAGTTAAGAAACTCCCACTACATAAATCGCCCGGCCCTGATGGTTTACCCTACTTTTATTACAAATCTTTTTTTGATATTCTATCTCCACATATGCTAACCCTCTATGAATCCCTGCTCAAAGGTATATCCCCTCACAATTCTCTCATTCATTTATCTCTGTCATTCCAAAGCCAGGTAAGGATCCCTCTATCCCAGATAATTATAGGCCGATAGCTCTTCTAAATTCAGATTATAAGATTTTTACAAAAATTCTTGCATCCAGGTTATCTAGGATTATCCCCAAATTGATCCATGGGGACCAGGTGGGTTTTGTGCCTGGCAGGCATGCGGGGGACAACACCCGTCGTACAATAAACTTAATAGACCTTCTAGATAGAACCTCTAGACAAGCGTTGATCTTGAGTTTAGATGCACAAAAGGCCTTTGATAGGTTAAGCTGGCCCTATATGTTCAATGTTTTAGAGATGTATGGCTTTCGGGGTCCTTATCTGAAGGCTTTGAGGGCTATATATTCAACAATCACAGCTCAAGTACAGATGTCATCCTTCATGTCGCCAAGCTTCCCTATGACTAACGGTACTCGACAGGGCTGTCCTTTGTCGCCATTACTTTTTATTCTCTGCCTGGAACCCCTGGCCGAGTCCATTCGCACCCATCCGGATATTCAGGGGGTGGTTATGCGACAAGGGGAATATAAACTATCACTCTTCGCAGATGACATCTTGCTCACGATCACTAATCCAATGATTTCCCTCCCCTCTCTACACAAACTGTTGTCTTCCTTTGGGGCCATCTCGGGCTATAAAATTAATATGTCTAAAACTGAAGCTCTGCCCATACATATCCCATTACCCATACTATCACAACTCAAAGAGTCCTATCCCTATAAATGGTGTAAAACCTCTCTCAAATATTTAGGTATCCTTCTCACCCCATCCTACTCTTCTCTATACTCTGCTAATTTTCCTCCCCTGGTTCTGGAAATTAATAAATCCTTGAGGTCTTGGACTAAATACCCATTATCCTTATTGGGCAGGATAAATGTTTTAAAAATGTCTATTTTACCTAGACTATTATACTATTTTGAAACTTTACCAATTGCTTTACCCTCATCCCAATTAAAAACACTTCAACGTAACTTTCTAAAGTTCATATGGGGCGGAGGGGCCCATTGTATAGCCAGTTCAGTGGTGTTTGCTCCGAGGTCCAGGGGTGGAATGGGTGCCCCGGACATTTTCAAATATTATTATGCTTCACATTTAAGTCCTATTATTTCTTGGACATCCCTCTTTGCTCCAAACCAGTGGTCCGCTATTGAGAAGGGTGTGATATACCCGGTTCACCCATGTACCTTGGTTTGGGATGATTCCCTTCCTATAGATCCCACTTTTAGACACCAGTGCACTGGCCCAATGAATTTTACTATAACTATTTGGCGTAAATGTTTCAAAAAATACCAACTCATCTCACCCTGCTCTCCGCTCATCAATGTACTGTTAAACGCACTCATACCAGATAGTCTCTCCTTGAGCAGGATCTTCCCATGGCTCAACGCCTCCCTTTTTCAACTTCGAAATTTAGTAAACCCGGTTACGCGAAAGCTACATTCCTTTGATACCTTACGTGAGAAATGTAATATCCCCAACCAACTTTTCTACTTCTACCTGCAGGTCAGACACTTTTTCCACTCCAAATCTTCATCATTATCACTCGAAAGTCCAACTAATTTCGAATACATATGTGCTCAGGGACCCCACCAGTTACACCTAATATCCTCCATCCATCGTGTCCTTCATGAGTCGACACCTCTGACTGAGACCACACATCATTATATGGGAAAGTGGTCCCATTTATTGGGCAGAGCTATATCAATTCAACTATGGGACAAGATTTGGTCTTCTGTCTCCAAATCTTCTAAGTGTGTGACCCAACGGGAGACTTCTATGAAAATTCTTATGTTCTGGTATAGAACCCCTGATGTTATTCATAAATACGACCCCTCAGTCCCGCCGCGCTGTTGGCGTTGTGGGATTGACACGGGTTCTTTATTCCATATATTTTGGCAGTGTTCAAAGATACAACCTTTCTGGGGGGAGGTGGGGCTCCTGATACAGAAAGTGCTGGATAAATCTCTCCCATTGGACCCATTACACTATTTGTTGGGCCTCCCTTTCCCTGACTTAACCAAAAGAGCTAACCGGCTTCTTTCTTATATACTATTAGCTGCCAAACGACTTATCCCCCTTTGTTGGCTGTCCGGTGCTCCTCCCCCTTGGCCCAAATTTTTACAATTAGTAACTGATATCCGAAGGATGGAATATCTAACGGCCTCAGTACATGATACTATCCCCCAATTTGAAAAATTGTGGAAACCCTGGGATGAGTCGGAATTTGGGATTCCTATGCCAAACACCGTTCTTTAAGTTATGATATCCCCCCCCCCCCCACCTGCCACATGCCCCATTTTCATATGTTTTACTTAGAACTTAAAATCACATACCACATGTCCTCCATAGAATCTATGTTCCTCTCTCTTATGTAACTAAATTTTACACTTCTGATCCTGCACTTTTATTTTAGGAATAATATTTTTCTGTATCCTGGACAAAAGTACAGAGCGGTTTATGCTCTGTAATTCTGAACTTTGTTCTTATGTACTTATTTTGTTTTTGCTATAAAGATACTATCAAAACTTTATATTTTATATTTTATATTGTACAACACTACTGCTGTACTTGTTCATTGTATATTGTTAAAATCTAATAAAAATACAATTATAAAAAAAAATTAGTGTAGTGCAAGCTCTGCACAGTGTTCACCTAAAGCTACCTGTAGAAGGTGGTGGTGTTTTAATGATCCTATCACTACCGCAGGCAGCTAAATAAGATACAAGTTAGTGTAGTGCGTCCTCCTCACAGTGTTCAACTAAAACTACAAGTTAGTGTAGTGCGACCTCTGCACAGTGTTCAGCTAAAGCTACAAGTTAGTGTAGTGCGTCCTCTGAACAGTGTTCAGCTAAGGTTACAAATTAGTGTAGTGCGTCCTCCTCACAGTGTTCATCAAAAACTACAAGTTAGTCTAGTGCAATCTCTGCACAGTGTTCACCTAAAGCTACCTGTAGAAGGTTGGTGGTGTTTTCCTGATCCTTTCACTACCGCAGGCAGCTAAATAAGCTACAGGTTAGCGTAGTGCGTCCTCCTCACAGTGTTCAGCTAAAACTACAAGTTAGTGTAGTGCGACCTCTACACAGTGTTCAGCTAAAGCTACAATTTAGTGTAGTGTGTCCTCCTCACAGTGTTCAGCTAAAACTACAAGTTAGTGTAGTGCGACCTCTGCAAAGTGTTCAGCTAAAGCGACAAGTTAGTGTAGTGTGTCCTCTGCACAGTGTTCAGCTAAAGCTACTAGTTAGTGTAGTGCGTCCTCTGAACAATGTTCAGCTAAGGTTACAAATTAGTGTAGTGCGTTCTCCTCACAGTGTTCATCAAAAACTACAAGTTAGTGTAGTGCAAGCTCTGCACAGTGTTCACCTAAAGCTACCTGTAGAAGGTTGGTGGTGTTTTCCTGATCCTATCACTACCGCAGGCAGCAAAATAAGCTACAAGTTAGTGTAGTGCGACCTCTGCACAGTGTTCAGCTAAAGCTACAAGTTAGTGTAGTGCATCCTCCTCACAGTGTTCAGCTAAAGCTACAAGTTAGTGTAGTGCATCCTCTGAACAGTGTTCAGCTAAAACTACAAGTTAGTCTAGTGCAATCTCTGCACAGTGTTCACCTAAAGCTACCTGTAGAAGGTTGGTGGTGTTTTCCTGATCCTTTCACTACCGGAGGCAGCTAAATAAGCTACAAGTTAGCGTAGTGCGTCCTCCTCACAGTGTTCAGCTAAAACTACAAGTTAGTGTAGTGTGACCTCTACACAGTGTTCAGCTAAAGCTACAATTTAGTGTAGTGCGTCCTCCTCACAGTGTTCAGCTAAAACTACAAGTTAGTGTAGTGCGACCTCTGCACAGTGTTCAGCTAAAGCTACAAGTTAGTGTAGTGCGTCCTCTGAACAGTGTTCAGCTAAAGTTAAAATTAGTGTAGTGCAAGCTCTGCACAGTGTTCACCTAAAGCTACCTGTAGAAGGTTGGTGGTGTTTTAATGATCCTATCACTACCGCAGGCAGCTAAATAAGATACAAGTTAGTGTAGTGCGTCCTCCTCACAGTGTTCAACTAAAACTACAAGTTAGTGTAGTGCGACCTCTGCACAGTGTTCAGCTAAAGCTACAAGTTAGTGTAGTGCGTCCTCTGAACAGTGTTCAGCTAAGGTTACAAATTAGTGTAGTGCGTCCTCCTCACAGTGTTCATCAAAAACTACAAGTTAGTCTAGTGCAATCTCTGCACAGTGTTCACCTAAAGCTACCTGTAGAAGGTTGGTGGTGTTTTCATGATCCTTTCACTACCGCAGGCAGCTAAATAAGCTACAAGTTAGCGTAGTGCGTCCTCCTCACAGTGTTCAACTAAAACTACAAGTTAGTGTAGTGCGACCTCTACACAGTGTTCAGCTAAAGCTACAATTTAGTGTAGTGCGTCCTCCTCACAGTGTTCAGCTAAAACTACAAGTTAGTGTAGTGCGACCTCTGCACAGTGTTCAGCTAAAGCTACAAGTTAGTGTAGTGTGTCCTCTGCACAGTGTTCAGCTAAAGCTACTAGTTAGTGTAGTGCGTCCTCTGAACAATGTTCAGCTAAGGTTACAAATTAGTGTAGTGCATCCTCTGAACAGTGTTTATCTAAAACTACAAGTTAGTGTAGTGCAAGCTCTGCACAGTGTTCATCTAAAGCTACCTGTAGAAGGTTGGTGGTGTTTTCCTGATCCTATTACTACCACAGGCAGCTAAATAAGCTACAAGTCAGTGTAGTGCGTCCTCCTCACAGTGTTCAGCTAAAACTACAAGTTAGTGTAATGCGACCTCTGCACAGTGTTCAGCTAAAGCTACAAGTTAGTGTAGTGAGTCCTCCTCACAGAGTTCAGCTAAAACTACAAGTTAGTGTATTGAGACCTCTGCACAGTGTTCAGCTAAAGCTACAAGTTAGTGTAGTGCGTCCTCCTCACAGTGTTCAGCTAAAACTACAAGTTAGTGTAGTGCGAGCTCTGCACAGTGTTCACCTAAAGCTACCTTTAGAAGGTTGGTGGTGTTTTCCTGATCCTATCACTACCGCAGGCAGCTAAATAAGCTACAAGTTAGTGTAGTGCGTCCTCCTCACAGTGTTAAGCCAAAACTACAAGTTAGTTTAGTGCAACCTCTTTACAGTGTTCAGCTAAAGCTACAAGTTAGTGTAATGCGTCCTCTTCACAGTGTTTAGCTAAAACTACAAGTTAGTGTAGTGCGACCTCTGCACAGTGTTCAGCTAAAGCTACAAGTTAGTGTAGTGCGTCCTCTGAACAGTGTTCAGCTAAGGTTACAAATTAGTTTAGTGCGTCCTCCTCACAGTGTTCATCTAAAACTACATGTTAGTCTAGTGCAATCTCTGCACAGTGTTCCCCTAAAGCTACCTGTAGAAGGTTGGTGGTGTTTTCCTGATCCTTTCACTACCGCAGGCAGCTAAATAAGCTACAAGTTAGTGTAGTGCGTCCTTCTCACAGTGTTAAGCTAGAACTACAAGTTAGTGTAGTGTGACCTCTGCACAGTGTTCAGCTAAAGCTACAAGTTAGTGTAGTGTGTCCTCCTCACAGTGTTCAGCTAAAACTAAAAGTTAGTGTAGTGCGACCTCTGCACAGTGTTCAGCTAAAGCTACAAGTTAGTGTAGTGCGTCCTCTGAACAGTGTTCAGCAAAAGCTACAAATTAGTGTAGTGTGTCCTCCTCACAGTGTTCAGCTAAAACTACACGTTAGTGTAGTGCGAGCTCTGCACAGTGTTCACCTAAAGCTACCTGTAGAAGGTTGGTGATGTTTTCCTGATCCTTTCACTATCGCAGGTAGCTAAATAATCTACAAGCTAGTGTACTGCGTCCTCCTAACAGTGTTCGGCTAAAACTTCAAGTTAGTGTAGTGTGACCTCTGCACAGTGTTCAGCTAAAGCTACAAGTTAGTGTAGTGCGTCTTCCTCACAGTGTTCAGCTAAAACTACAAGTTAGTGTAGTGCATCCTCTGAACAGTGTTCAGCTAAAGTTAAAATTAGTGTAGTGCAAGCTCTGCACAGTGTTCACCTAAAGCTACCTGTAGAAGGTTGGTGGTGTTTTCCTGATCCTATCACTACTGCCGGCAGCTAAATAAGATACAAGTTAGTGTAGTGCGTCCTCCTCACAGTGTTCAACTAAAACTACAAGTTAGTGTAGTGCGACCTCTGCACAGTGTTCAGCTAAAGCTACAAATTAGTGTAGTGCGTCCTCTGAACAGTGTTCAGCTAAGGTTACAAATTAGTGTAGTGCGTCCTCCTCACAGTGTTCATCGAAAACTGCAAGTTAGTCTAGTGCAATCTCTGCACAGTGTTCACCTGAAGCTACCTGTAGAAGGTTGGTGGTGTTTTCCTGATCCTTTCACTACCGCAGGCAGCTAAATAAGCTACAAGTTAGCGTAGTGCGTCCTCCTCACAGTGTTCAGCTAAAACTACAAGTTAGTGTAGTGTGACCTCTGCACAGTGTTCAGCTAAAGCTACAAGTTAGTGTAGTGCATCCTCTGAACAGTGTTCAGCTAAAGCTACAATTTAGTGTAGTGCGTCCTCTTCACAGTGTTCAGCTAAAACTACAAGTTTGTGTAGTGCGAGCTCTGCACAGTGTTCACCAAAAGCTACCTGTAGAAGGTTGGTAGTGTTTTCCTGATCCTTTCACTACTGCAGGCAGCTAAATAAGCTACAAGTTAGTGCAGTGCGTCTTCCTCACAGCATAAAGCTAAAACTACAAGTTAGTGTAGTGCGACCTCTGCATAGTGTTTAGCTAAAGATACAAGTTAGTGTAGTGCGTCCTCTGAACAGTGTTCAGCTAAAGCTACAAGTTAGTGCAGTGCGTCCTCCCCACAGTGTTCAGCTAAAGCTACAAGTTAGTGTAGTGCGTCCTCCTTACAGTGTTCAGCTAAAACTACAAGTTAGTGTAGTGCGACCTCTGCACAGTGTTCAGCTAAAGCTACAAGTTAGTGTAGTGCGTCCTCTGAACAGTGTTCAGCTAAAGCTACAATTTAGTGTAGTGCGTCCTCCTCACAGTGTTCAGCTAAAACTACAAGTTAGTGTAGTGGGACCTCTGCACAGTGTTCACCTAAAGCTACCTGTAGAAGGTTGGTGGTGTTTTCCTGATCCTATCACTACCGCAGGCAGCTAAATAAGCTACAAGTTAGTGTAGTGCGACCTCTGCACAGTGTTCAGCTAAAGCTACAAGTTAGTGTAGTGCATCCTCTGAACAGTGTTCAGCTAAAGCTACAAATTAGTGTAGTGCGTCTTCTTCACAGTGTTCAGCTAAAACTACAAGTTTGTGTAGTGCGAGCTCTGCACAGGGTTCACCTAAAGCTACCTGTAGAAGGTTGGTAGTGTTTTCCTGATCCTTTCACTACCGCAGGCAGCTAAATAAGCTTCAAGTTAGTGCAGTGCTTCTTCCTCACAGCGTTCAGCTAAAACTACAAGTTAGTGTAGTGCGACCTCTGCATAGTGTTTAGCTAAAGATACAAGTTAGTGTAGTGCATCCTCTGAACAGTGTTCAGCTAAAGCTACAAGTTAGTGTAGTGCGTCCTCCTCACAGTGTTCAGCTAAAACTACAAGTTAGTGTAGTGCGTCATCCTCACAGTCTTCATCTAAAACTACAAGTTAGTGTAGTGCGACCTCTGCACAGTGTTCAGCTAAAGCTACAAGTTAGTGTAGTGCGTCCTCTGAACAGTGTTCAGCTAAAGCTACAAGTTAGTGTAGTGCGTCCTCCTTACAGTGTTCAGCTAAAACTACAAGTTAGTGTAGTGCGAGCTCTGCACAGTGTTCACCTAAAGCTACCTATAGAAGGTTGGTGGTGTTTTCCAGATCCTATCACTACCGCAGGCAGCTAAATAAGCTACAAGTTAGTGTAGTGCGACCTCTGCACAGTGTTCAGCTAAAGCTACAAGTTAGTGTAGTGCATCCTCTGAACAGTGTTCAGCTAAAGCTACAAATTAGTGTAGTGCATCTTCTTCACAGTGTTCAGCTAAAACTACAAGTTTGTGTAGTGCGAGCTCTGCACAGTGTTCACCTAAAGCTACCTGTAGAAGGTTGGTAGTGTTTTCCTGATCCTTTCACTACCGCAGGAAGCTAAATAAGCTACAAGTTAGTGCAGTGCGTCTTCCTCGCAGCGTTCAGCTAAAACTACAAGTTAGTGTATTGCGACTTCTGCATAGTGTTTAGCTAAAGATACAAGTTAGTGTAGTGCATCCTCTGAACAGTGTTCAGCTAAAGCTACAAGTTAGTGTAGTGCGTCCTCCTCACAGTGTTCAGCTAAAACTACAAGTTAGTGTAGTGCAAGCTCTGCACAGTGTTCACCTAAAGCTACCTGTAGAAGGTTGGTGTTGTTTTCCTGATCCTATCACTACCGCAGGCAGCAAAATAAGCTACAAGTTAGTGTAGTACGACCTCTGCACAGTGTTCAGCTAAAGCTACAAGTTAGTGTAGTGCGTCCTCCTCACAGTGTTCAGCTAAGACTACAAGTTAGTGTAGTGCGTCCTCCTTACAGTGTTCAGCTAAAACTACAAGTTAGTGTAGTGCGAGCTCTGCACAGTGTTCACCTAAAGCTACCTGTAGAAGGTTGGTGGTGTTTTCCTGATCCTATCACAAACACAGGCAGCTAAATAAGCTACTAGTTAGTGTAGTGCTTCCTCCTCACAGTGTTCAGCTAAAACTACAAGTTAGTGTAGTGCGACCTCTGCACAGTGTTCAGCTAAAGCTACAATTTAGTGTAGTGCGTCCTCCTCACAGTGTTCATCTAAAACTACAAGTTAGTGTAGTGCAAGTTCTGCACAGTGTTCACCTAAAGCTACCTGTAGAAGGTTGGTGGTGTTTTCCTGATCCTATCAATACCGCAGGCAGCAAAATAAGCTACAAGTTAGTGTAGTGCGACCTCTGCACAGTGTTCAGCTAAAGCTACAAGTTAGTGTAGTGCGTCCTCCTCACAGTGTTCAGCTAAAGCTACAAGTTAGTGTACTGCCTCCTCTAAACAGTGTTCAGCTAAAACTACAAGTTAGTGTAGTGCGAGCTCTGCACAGTGTTCACCTAAAGCTACCTGTAGAAGGTTGGTGGTGTTTTCCTGATCCTATCACTACCACAGGCAGCTAAATAAGCTACAAGTTAGTGTAGTGCGTCCTCCTCACAGTGTTGAGCTAAAACTACAAGTTAGTGTAGTGTGTCCTCCTCACAGTGTTCAGCTAAAACTACAAGTTAGTGTAATGCGACCTCTGCACAGTGTTCAGCTAAAGCTACAAGTTAGTGTAGTGCATCCTCTGAACAGTGTTCAGCTAAGGTTACAAATTAGTGTAGTGCGTCCTCCTCACAGTGTTCATCTAAAACTACAAGTTAGTGTAGTGCAAGCTCTGCACAGTGTTCACCTAAAGCTACCTGTAGAAGGTTGGTGGTGTTTTCCTGATCCTTTCACTATCGCAGGCAGCTAAATAATCTACAAGCTAGTGTAGTGCGTCCTCCTCACAGTGTTCATCTAAAACTACAAGTTAGTGTAGTGTGACCTCTGCACAGTGTTCAGCTAAAGCTACAAGTTAGTGTAGTGCGTCCAACTCACAGTGTTCAGCTAAAACTACAAGTTAGTGTAGTGCATCCTCTGAACAGTGTTCAGCTAAAGTTAAAATTAGTGTAGTGCAAGCTCTGCACAGTGTTCACCTAAAGCTACCTGTAGAAGGTTGGTGGTGTTTTCCTGATCCTATCACTACCGCCGGCAGCTAAATAAGATACAAGTTAGTATAGTGTGTCCTCCTCACAGTGTTCAACTAAAACTACAAGTTAGTGTAGTGCGACCTCTGCACAGTGTTCAGCTAAAGCTTCAAGTTAGTGTAGTGCGTCCTCTGAACAGTGTTCAGCTAAAGCTACAATTTAGTGTAGTGCGTCCTCCTCACAGTGTTCAGCTAAAACTACAAGTTAGTGTAGTGGGACCTCTGCACAGTGTTCACCTAAAGCTACCTGTAGAAGGTTGGTGGTGTTTTCCTGATCCTTTCACTACCACAGGCAGCTAAATAAGCTACAAGTTAGTGTAGTGCGTCCTCCTCACAGTGTTCAGCTAAAACTACAAGTTAGTGTAGTGCGACCTCTGCACAGTGTTCAGCTAAAGCTACAATTTAGTGTACTGCGTCCTCCTCACAGTGTTCAGCTAAAACTACAAGTTAGTGTAGTGCGAACTCTGCACAGTGTTCAGCTAAAGCTACAAGGTAGTGTAGTGCATCCTCTGAACAGTGTTCAGCTGAAGCTACAATTTAGTGTAGTGCGTCCTCCTCACAGTGTTCAGCTAAAACTACAAGTTAGTGTAGTGCGTCCTCTGAACAGTGTTCAGCAAAAGCTACAAGTTAGTGTAGTGCGTCCTCCTCACAGTGTTCAACTAAAACTACAAGTTAGTGTAGTGCGACCTCTGCACAGTGTTCAGCTAAAGCTACAAGTTAGTGTAGTGCGTCCTCTGAACAGTGTTCAGCTAAGGTTAAAAATTAGTGTAGTGCGTCCTCCTCACAGTGTTCGTCGAAAACTACAAGTTAGTCTAGTGCAATCTCTGCACAGTGTTCACCTAAAGCTACCTGTAGAAGGTTGGTGGTGTTTTCCTGATCCTTTCACTACCGCAGGCAGCTAAATAAGCTACAAGTTAGCGTAGTGCGTCCTCTTCACAGTGTTCAGCTAAAACTACAAGTTAGTGTAGTGCGACCTCTACGCAGTGTTCAGCTAAAGCTACAATTTAGTGTAGTGCGTCCTCCTCACAGTGTTCAGCTAAAACTACAAGTTAGTGTAGTGCGACCTCTGCACAGTGTTCAGCTAAAGCTACAAGTTAGTGTAGTGTGTCCTCTGCACAGTGTTCAGCTAAAGCTACTAGTTAGTGTAGTGCGTCCTCTGAACAGTGTTCAGCTAAAGTTAAAATTAGTGTAGTGCAAGCTCTGCACAGTGTTCACCTAAAGCTACCTGTAGAAGGTTGGTGGTGTTTTCCTGATCCTATCACTACTGCAGGCAGCTAAATAAGATACAAGTTAGTGTAGTGCGTCCTCCTCACAGTGTTCAACTAAAACTACAAGTTAGTGTAGTGCGACCTCTGCACAGTGTTCAGCTAAAGCTACAAGTTAGTGTAGTGCGTCCTCTGAACAGTGTTCAGCTAAGGTTACAAATTAGTGTAGTGCGTCCTCCTCACAGTGTTCATCGAAAACTAGAAGTTAGTCTAGTGCAATCTCTGCACAGTGTTCACCTAAAGCTACCTGTAGAAGGTTGGTGGTGTTTCCTGATCCTTTCACTACCGCAGGCAGCTAAATAAGCTACAAGTTAGCGTAGTGCGTCCTCCTCACAGTGTTCAGCTACAACTACAAGTTAGTATAGTGCGACCTCTACACAGTGTTCAGCTAAAGCTACAATTTAGTGTAGTGCGTCCTCCTCACAGTGTTCAGCTAAAACTACAAGTTAGTGTAGTGCGACCTCTGCACAGTGTTCAGCTAAAGCTACAAGTTAGTGTAGTGTGTCCTCTGCACAGTGTTCAGCTAAAGCTACTAGTTAGTGTAGTGCGTCCTCTGAACAGTGTTCAGCTAAGGTTGCAAATTAGTGTAGTGCGTCCTCCTCACAGTGTTCAGCTAAAATTACAAGTTAGTGTATTGTGACCTCTGCACAGTGTCAGCTATAGCTACAAGTTAGTGTAGTGCGTCCTCCTCACAGTGTTCAGCTAAAACTACAAGTTAGTGTAGTGCGAGCTCTGCACAGTGTTCACCTAAAGCTACCTTTAGAAGGTTGGTGGTGTTTTCCTGATCCTATCACTACCGCAGGCAGCTAAATAAGCTACAAGTCAGTGTATTGCGTCCTCCTCACAGTGTTCAGCTAAAACTACAAGTTAGTGTAGTGCGACCTCTGCACAGTGTTCAGCTAAAGCTACAAGTTAGTGTAGTGCGTCCTCCTCACAGTGTTCAGCTAAAACTACAAGTTAGTGTAGTGCGACCTCTGCACAGTGTTCAGCTAAAACTACAAGTTAGTTTAGTGCGTCCTCTGAACAGTGTTCAGCTAAGGTTACAAATTAGTGTAGTGCGTCCTCCTCACAGTGTTCATCGAAAACTACTAGTTAGTCTAGTGCAAGCTCTGCACAGTGTTCACCTAAAGCTACCTGTAGAAGGTTGGTGGTGTTTTCCTGATCCTATCACTACCGCAGGCAGCTAAATAAGCTACAAGTTAGTGTAGTGCGTCCTCCTCACAGTGTTCAGCCAAAACTACAAGTTAGTTTAGTGCAACCTCTGCACAGTGTTCAGCTAAAGCTACAAGTTAGTGTAGTGCGTCCTCCTCACAGTGTTTAGCTAAAACTACAAGTTAGTGTAGTGCGACCTCTGCACAGTGTTCAGCTAAAGCTACAAGTTAGTGTAGTGCGTCCTCCTCACAGTGTTCAGCTAAAACTACAAGTTAGTGTAGTGCGACCTCTGCACAGTGTTCAGCTAAAGCTACAAGTTAGTGTAGTGCGTCCTCCTCACAGTGTTCAGCTAAAACTACAAGTTAGTGTAGTGCAACCTCTGCACAGTGTTCAGCTAAAGCTACAAGTTAGTGTAGTGCGTCCTCTGAACAGTGTTCAGCTAAGGTTACAAATTAGTTTAGTGCGTCCTCCTCACAGTGTTCATCTAAAACTATCAGTTAGTCTAGTGCAATCTCTGCACAGTGTTCCCCTAAAGCTACCTGTAGAAGGTTGGTGGTGTTTTCCTGATCCTTTCACTACCGCAGGCAGCTAAATAAGCTACAAGTTAGTGTAGTGCGTCCTCCTCACAGTGTTCAGCTAAAACTACAAGTTAGTGTAGTGCAACCTCTGCACAGTGTTCAGCTAAAGCTACAAATTAGTGTAGTGCGTCCTCTGAACAGTGTTCAGCTAAAGCTACAATTTAATGTGTAGTGTGTCCTCACAGTGTTCAGCCAAATCTACAAGTTTGTGTAGTGCGACATCTGCACAGTGTTCAGTTAAAGCTTCAAGTTAGTGTAGTGCGTCCTCTGAACAGTGTTCAGCTAAAGCTACAAGTTAGTGTAGTGCGTCCTCCTCACAGTGTTCAGATAAAACTACAAGTTAGTGTAGTGCGACCTCTGCACAGTGTTCAGCTAAAGCTACAAGTTAGTGTAGTGCATCCTCTGAACAGTGTTCAGCTAAAGTTAAAATTAGTGTAGTGCAAGCTCTGCACAGTGTTCACCTAAAACTACCTGTAGAAGGTTGGTGGTGTTTTCCTGATCCTATCACTACCGCAGGCAGCTAAATAAGCTACAAGTTAGTGTAGTGCGTCCTCCTCACAGTGTTCAGCTAAAACTACAAGTTAGTGTAGTGCGACCTCTGCACAGTGTTCAGCTAAAGCTACAAGTTAGTGTAGTGCATCCTCTGAAAAGTGTTCAGCTAAGGTTACAAATTAGTGTAGTGCGTCCTCTGAACAGTGTTCATCTAAAACTACAAGTTAGTGTAGTGCAAGCTCTGCACAGTGTTCACCTAAAGCTACCTGTAGAAGGTTGGTGGTGTTTTCCTGATCCTATCACTACCGCAGGGAGCAAAATAAGCTACAAGTTAGTGTAGTGCGTCCTCCTCATAGGGTTCAGCTAAAACTACAAGTTAGTGTAATGCGAACTCTGCACAGTGTTCAGCTAAAGCTACAAGGTAGTGTAGTGCGTCCTCTGAACAGTGTTCAGCTGAAGCTACAATTTAGTGTAGTGCGTCCTCCTCACAGTGTTCAGCTAAAACTACAAGTTAGTATAGTGCGACCTTTGCACAGTGTTCAGCTAAAGCTACAAGTTAGTGTAGTGCGTCCTCTGAACAGTGTTCAGCAAAAGCTACAAGTTAGCGTAGTGCGTCCTCCTCACAGTGTTCATCTAAAACTACACGTTAGTGTAGTGCGAGCTCTGCACAGTGTTCACCTAAAGCTACCTGTAGAAGGTTGGTGGTGTTTTCCTGATCCTTTCACTATCGCAGGCAGCTAAATAATATACAAGCTAGTGTAGTGCGTCCTCCTCACAGTGTTCAGCTAAAACTACAAGTTAGTGTAGTGTGACCTCTGCACAGTGTTCAGCTAAAGCTACAAGTTAGTGTAGTGTGTCCTCCTCACAGTGTTTAGCTAAAACTACAAGTTAGTGTAGTGCATCCTCTGAACAGTTTTCAGCTAAAGTTAAAATTAGTGTAGTGCAAGCTCTGCACGGTGTTCACCTAAAGCTACCTGTAGAAGGTTGGTGGTGTTTTCCTGATCCTATCACTACCGCAGGCAGCTAAATAAGCTACAAGTTAGTGTAGTGCATCCTCCACACAGTGTTCAGCTAAAACTACAAGTTAGTGTAGTGCAAACTCTGCACAGTGTTCAGCTAAAGCTACAAATTAGTGTAGTGCGTCCTCCTCACAGTGTTCAGCTAAAACTGCGACCTCTGCACAGTGTTGGTGGTGTTTTCCTGATCCTATCACTACCGCAGGCAGCTAAATAGGCTACAAGTTAGTATAGTGCGAGCTCTGCACAGTGTTCAGCTAAAGCTACCTGTAGAAGGTTGGTGGTGTTTTACTGATCCTATCACTACTGCAGGCAGCTAAATAAGCTACAAGTTAGTGTAGTGCGACCTCTGCACAGTGTTCAGCTAAAGCTACCTGTAGAAGGTTGGTGGTCTCTTTCTACAGGCAGGCAGTTGATTTTGCTAGCTGTAGTATCAGTATATATATCTATATATATAGATATATATAGATATATATATTATATATCTATGTATATCCCAGCTTAGTGCAGCTACAGGCCATTAGTATGTCTGGAAGGCCAACAAGGAGAGGCATACTGTCACAATCCAATAAAAGAGGGAAAGCAGGCTCTGTGTTCAAAGGCAACAGTGCTGGTCATGGAGATGGTGCATCCTCATCAGCACGTGGCCGTGGGACACGCTTGGCCTTTTTTTCGGCAGTTGGCCATGTTGAGCCACAACATGTGGAAGACTTGGTCGAGTGGATGACCAAGCCGTCATCATCCTCCTCACTCCTCCTGAGGAGTCCCTTGAACTGTTTGACCACAGTGTTGGGTACATGCTCCAGGAGGATGCCCAGCGTTTAGAAGGCTATTATGATGATACTGAGCTAGATGAAGGCAGTAACGTGAGCACGGACAGAGGGGGTGCCCAAGAAGGACAGCAATCTGGCAGTCATGCTCCCCCTGCTGCTGCATACTGCCAGGTTTGCTCCAGTGATGAGGAGTGAGGGGATGATGAGGTCACTGACTCAACGTGGGTGCCTGATAGGAGAGAGGAGGAGGCACATCACCGAGGCAGGATGCCCTCCAGGGGCCAGCCACAGGGCAGCACACTGACTGCATCACACCGCAAAGCTCCGCATGTGTAGGGTGCTGCTGTCACTGCGCGTTTTTCCAAAAGTTCTTTGGTGTGGGCCTTTTTTGAGACAAGTGCATCAGATCGCACTGCTGCTATTTGCAGTGTATATTTGCTATTTGCTATTTTGTATATGTCTCAAGCATATCTCGCGTGGAAAAAAAATCTCCCTCTTGGGCACCACATGCTTGACCAGACATCTGTTGACCTGCGATGCAGTTCGTTGGCAAGCATATCTAAAAGACCCACACCAAAGAACAAAGAGGACCTCTCCTTGCTCCTCATCAGCTGAGATCTCCAACCCCACTATACCTTTAGTCCTCTCTGAGACCTGCACTGAGAGGAATGAAGGTGTAGAATTAGGTGTGTCACAGCCAAGTACTTGTGGGCAATCTGCTTTCGGTACAGCGACGTCAGATTGTACCAGGCAAATTTTCCTGCCCCAGCTGCTGCACCTCCGAAAGAAGTTCGCTCCCATCCATCCACATGCCCAGCGGTTGAATGCTAGCTTGGCAAAATTGCTAGCACTTCAACTGCTACCTTTTCAGTTGGTAGACTCTGCCCCCTTCCGTGAGTTTGTGGAATGTGCGGTTCCTCAGTGGCAGGTACCCAAACACCACTTTTTCTCACGGAAGGCGATTCCAGCTCTCTACCGGCATGTGGAAGGCAATGTCCATGCCTCGCTGGACAGGGCGGTTAGCGGTAAGGTGCATATTACCACTGACTCATGGTCCAGCAGGCATGGACAGGGACGTTACCTAAGTTTCACCGCGTATTGGGTGACTCTGCTGGCAGCTGGGAAGGATGCAGGACAAGGTGCAGTAGTGTTGGAGGTTGTTCCGCCACCACGCCTCCAAAATGCCACTACTAATGATTGTGACACACCTCTCTCCTCCACCCCCTCCTCTTCTTCTTCTTCCTCCATGGCCTCTTCCTGTGCTTTGTCCTCGGAACCAGTGGTACTCCGTAGGCATTCAAGGGGCTACGCAAGTACGCAGGCCAAAAGATGTCATGCCGTGCTTGAGCTGGTGTGCTTGGGGGACAGGAGCCACACTGGGGCAGAGGTTCTGTGAGCTCTGCAGGGGCAGGTTCAGAGGTGGTTGATGCCATGCCAACTTAAGGCAGGAATGGTGGTTTGCGACAATGGCACCAACCTCCTCTCTGCCCACCGACAGGGACAACTGACCCATGTGCCCTGTTTGGCTCACGTCCTTAACTTGGTGGTGCAGCAGTTCTTGAGCAGGTACCCGGGCTTACAGGATGTCCTGAGGCAGGCCAGGAAAGTCTGTGTGCATTTCCGCTGGTCATATAATGCCAGTGCTTGGCTGGCAGACCTCCAAAAGGAATTTAACCTGCCCAAGAACCGCCTAATCTGTGACATGCCCACCAGGTGGAACTCAACGTTGGCCATGCTGCAGCGGCTGCACATGCAGCAGAGGGCCATCAATGAGTACCTGTGCGACTATGGCACCAGGACAGGGTCAGGGAGCTTGTTTTTTTTCCCCATGCCAGTGGGCCATGATCAGGGATGCATGCACTGTCCTGTCACCATTTGAGGAGGCCACGAGGATGGTGAACAGTGACAGTGCATGTATCAGTGACACTGTCCCCCTTGTCCACCCGTTGGAGCACACGCTGTGTGGAATAATGGACAGGGCACTTGAGGCAGAACAGAGGCAGGAAGAGGACTTCCTTAGCTCTCAAGGCCCCCTTTATCCAGACAGTGTTCCTGCGTGCCCGCCGATCACACAGGAAGAGGAGGAGGAGGAGGATTGTGTCAGTATGGAGGTGGAGCCTGGCACTCAGCATCAGCAGCAGTCTTTAAGGGATCAGTCCCAAGAAACACATGGACTTGTACGTAGCTTGGAGGAGGTGGCTGCGGACCATGTCATCCTTAGTGATACAGGGGACTCTGGACCGAATGCCTCAGCAAACCTATGCTGCATGGCCTCCCTGATCCTGCAAAGCCTGCGGAAGGATCCTCATATTCGTGGTATTAAGGAGAAGGACCAAAACTGGCTGGCAACCCTCCTTGATCCACGTTACAAGGGTAAGGCTGCGGACCTTATCTTGCCGTCGCAGAGGGAGCAGAGGATGAAACCTCTTCGGGAGGCCTTGCAGAAAGGTCTGTGCAACGCGTTCCTAGAGACTGGGAGGTTACAAACTCCTATTTCTGGACAACATGTTGCTGAGGCTTCGGTCAGTCAAAGAAGGAGCGGTGGAGAAGGTGGCCATTTGACCGATGTGTTTAGACAATTTTCTAGTCCGCAGCCCCAAGGTATGATCGGTTCCAGCAACCATCGCCAGCGTCTGTTTTACATGGTGCAAGAATACCTAGGGGCAAGATCTGACTTGGACACCTTTCCCACTGAAATTCCTCTGGGTTACTGGGTCTTGAGGATGGATCACTGGCCAGAGCTTGCACAGTATGGAATTGAGCTACTGGCCTGTCCTGCATCCAGCGTTCTTTCGGAACGCACATTCAGTGCTGCTGGAGGCGTGGTAACCGATCACAGGGTGCGTCTGTCCACTGACTCGGTCGATCGACTGACCTTCATAAAAATGAATGAGTCTTGGATCACCACCAGCTACCAAGCACCTGATGCTGATGTAACCGAATATTTTTTTTTTGAAATGACAGATCCCTTCAAAGACTGCCTATGCTGATGCTGAGTGACTATCCTGAGTAATTATTCTCTTCCTCCTCAATGATCATGCTGATAGCTTGTAAGAACATTTTTGGTTCTGAGCGCCGCCACCAGTGCCTAAGGCCCAATTTTTCAGCCCCTGTTAAACAGGGAAGTGTAATTACAATTTTTGATGCAATACTTTGCAGCAGGGCTCGTTCCTGCGTTCCAACTAGAGTATCTGTGAGGGGTTGCATTGTTGTAACACTAGCACCGGTGCCTAAGGCCCAATTTTTCAGCCCCTGTTTAACAGGGGCGTGTAATTACAATTTTTGATGCAATACTTTGCAGCAGGGCTCGTTCCTGCGTTCCAACTAGAGTATCTGCGAGGGGTTGCATTGTTGTGACACTAGCACCAGTGCCTAAGGCCCAATTTTTCAGCCCCTGTTTAACAGGGGCGTGTAATTACAATTTTTGATGAAATACTTTGCAGCAGGGCTCGTTCCTGCGTTCCAACTAGAGTATCTGTGAGGGGTTGCAGTGTTGTGGCACCAGCACCAGTGCCTAAGGCCCAATTTTTCAGCCCCTGTTCAACAGAGACATGTAATTAGAATTCTTGATCTAATATTTCACAGCAGGGCCTGTTTCCACACCCACCATGATTAACTGTGAGGACTTACAGTGTTGTAACACCAGCACCACCAAAGGCCCAATTTTTCTGGCCCTATTCAACAGGGGCATGTAATTACAATTCTTGATTGAATATTTCACAGCAGGGCCCATTTCTGCGCCTACCAAGATTAACTGTGAGGACTTAGAGTGTTGTGGCACCAGCACCACCATCACCACCAAAGGCCTAATTTTTCACCCCTGTTCAACAGGGGCATGTGATTAGAATTCTTGATCTAATATTTCACAGCAGGGCCCGTTCCAGCGCCCACCAAGAGTAACTTTAAGGACTTACAGTGTTGTGGCACCAGCACCACCACCACCATCACCAAAGGTCCAATTTTTCTGGCCCTGTTCAACAGGGGCATGTAATTACAATTCTTGATCTAATATTTCACAGCAGGGCCCTGTGAGGGCTTACAGTGTTGAGGCCAGAACAACACCAAAGGCCCAAATTTCTGCTGAGTATATAGGGCAGGCCCCTACTTTCAAACATCCAACTTACAAACGACTCCTACTTGCAAACTAAAGGAGACAACAGGAAGTGAGATGAAATCTACCCCATAGGAAGGGGAATTCTCTCCTGTAAGAGTCAATATGGGAAAAACTTTTCTCCTTTCCACTGATGCTTTATCACCAATCCTTGTTTCACTAAAAACCCAAAATTTTCAAAAAACATTTGTCTTTGGGACAAAAAGTGAGGTGAAATCTTCTGAAAAGGAGCACAGACAGCAAAACAAATGTCACAGGGATGATAACCCTTCCCTATGTTTTCCAAAAAACTTAAAAACAGATTTTTTGGCTACACTTTAAAAATGTACCAGTTCAAAATTACAAACAGATTCTACCTAACAACAAACCTACAGTCCCTGTCTTGTTTGCACCGCCTGTGTACTGCTGTTCAGAGTATATAGGGCCTGGGGGCCCCACGCCTTTCCTTTTTTTAATTTGGGTGCGGGGTTCCCCTTAATATCCATACAGGACCCAAAGGGCCTGGTAATGGACTGGAGGGTACCCATGCCATTTGTCTCACTGATTTTCATTCTTATAGTCGGGACCCGACATTACATTAAAGCCGCAAGCAGTTTTAAATGATTTTTTTCCTTTAAAAATGACATTTTGTGCAGGGACTGTTCTAAGCACGGGAAACACATGTCACTTTATAGACACCCCCAGGTATGATATTTAAAGGAATATTTCACTTTTTTTTAACTTTAAGCATCATTAAAATCACTGCTCCCGAAAAAATGGCAGTTTTTAAAAGTTTTTTTTGCATTGATACATGTCCCCTGGGGCAAGACCCGGGTCCCAAAACCCTTTTTAGGACAATACCATAAAAATTAGCCTTTAAAATGAGCACTTTTAATTTAGAACGTTCGAGTCCCATAGACGTCAATGGGGTTTTAACGTTCGTGCAAATTTTCGGTCCGTTCCCAGGTTCTGGTGTGAACTGAACTGGGGGGGTGTTCGGCTCATCCCTAGTATATACCACAAATAACACCCCAAAACACATTCTGCTACTCCTCCTAAGTATTACGATACCACATGTGTGGGACTTTTTCACAGCATGCCCACATAGAGAGGCCCAACATGCAGGGAGCACCGTCAGGTGTTCTAGGAGAATAAATTACACATCTAACTTGTTGACTATCTATTACATTTTTGAAGGCCCTGGAGCACCAGAACAATGACACGTGACACTGATGTGGCACTGATGACAGATGGCACTGATATGTGGCACTCATGATACTGATGTGGCACTGATGAAAGATGGCACTAATACATGGCACTGATGACACGTGACACTGATGACAGATGGCATGAATATGTGTCACTGATGACAGGTGGCACTGATAGATGGCACTGATGACAGGTGGCACTTATAGATGGCACTGATGACACATGGCACTGATGACAGATGGCACTAATATGTGGCACTGATGACAGATGGCACTAATACGTGGCACTGATGATAGATGGCACTAATACGTGGCACTGATGACAAGTAACCCTGACAGATGGCTTTGATACGTGGCACTGATGACAAGTGACACTGATACGTGGCACTGATGACACGTGACACTGATGACACGTGACACTGATGACACGTGACACTGATAACAGATGGCACGTGACAACAGATGGCACTAATATGTGGCACTGATGACAGATGGCACTGACGACAGATGGCACTAATATGTGGCACTGATGACAGATGGCACTGATGACAGATGGCACTAATATGTGGCACTGATGACATATTGCACTTATACGTGGCACTGGGGACAGATGACAGTGGGGGCAGATGGCACTGACGTCACTTTTTTTTTTTTACTCACCGCTGCAGTGGTTCGCTCTCCCTGCTCACACGCTGTCTCTGTGTGAGGAGGGAGAGCCAGAGATGAGAGAGGATCTCATATGTTTACATATGAGATCCTCTCTCATTGGCACCGCCGATCGCGCTGAAAACGGCCGCTATGATTGGCTGCTTTCAGTGATCTGTGACTGGCTGTGTCCAAGGGACACGGCCAGCACAGAACTTTCCTGATGTGGGGGGATGGGGACGGCCTCCCGGCAATTAGCGTCCGCGCTGCAGCCATCTTTCGGCTATAGCGCGGGCGCGAAGAGGTTAAGCCCAGTGTGCATGGAACCTTATGGAGCCTGAAGATGGAATTTGATGACATTCTCATATTTCTATATTATTTATGTGGTTTAGATATAAAACTGTCCCAGAATATTATTGTCTCAGTCAGTCCTGTTATACTCACTGTAATTCCTCTATCCGGCTTGTTGTCAGAGCTTCCATCAGATCCCTGAAATGAGGACCCTCCAGATTGTTATCAGACAGGTCCAGTGTCCTCAGTGTCTGGTTATTTCTTATTCCAGATGCCAGGTGGGGGCAGGAACTGTCTGTCAGGTGATTATTATACAATCTGTAGAAGAAGAGAAGAATGTTACCAGAAGAAAATGAATTTCTCCCCCAGGAATGAATGTAACTATTCTCTACATGAATGGAACTCATTTCTCTTTATTGGAATCATTAATATGAGATCACTTTATAAAAGACGATCAATCATCTACACTATTGGAGGATTTCTCTTTTTGTGGATCCCAATTACTAAATGTGACAAGAGAAGTGGATGAGGTGGTGTGATCCATTCATTATTCCTGTATGGGGATTGGACCATACACACTCACACTGACCTCTAGGCTTTCACCTCCAACCTTCTGCTAAGTCTTGGATTCAGTTGTGGGGATTCACTTTGGTGGTCACAGAAGTCTCACTCATGTTGTGGAAACTTCATTGACTAAAAGTGACACCATTGTACTTTGGGATTTCCTTTGACCATCATGGTGGAGGATTTGATCTTATGGTGTGGAGAAGATCTTATTATTACTGTTCTTTATTTGGACCTTTTTTTGAAAATGTTGTACTAATATTGCTGCACTAATTTTATATCTGCTGATTATAAATTCTCTTCATTAGTTATCAATGGAATAGTCTCCATACCATTGTTATATATACACTTATAGGGAGTTTTGTGATGAGGAGTCTCACTTTTATTGTTATATGTTCACATTTATATTGTGTGAATGTTATATACTAGTGCTGCAGTCTTCCATATTATACTAGTTGTGATAATTCCACCAATAGGGATCAGATATAACAATTCCATTCACTACAAAAATACACTTTCATACATGTGATGAAGGGCAGATCTCCTCCAATCTATTCACAGATACTTCAATCTATAAAACATATAATGTACAAAAATACATAAACATGAAGAGCAACAAAGTTATCTTAAAAAAATTACAAGCATCAAGAGAAAGTTCATAAATGTGTAAAAGTGGATTTCCTACAACCCATTCACCACTACTTCCATCTCCAATCACCATACAGTGACTTGTGTAGTAAGACCCCTTTCACACTGCAGAGCCGATAAAACAGCCCTAAATCGCTGGTCATTTTTGCAGTGCTTTAGTGGTGATTTAGCTGCACTTTTCGTGCCCTAGTGGGCCGGTGACAACAGGACCTTAAAGTGGAGCTCCACCCATATTTTAAAGTAATTTCCCTCCAAAGCCGCTGTGTGTGATGATAGAGAATTGGCATATTTTTCCCTAAACTCACTGTTATATCCTTTATAGTAGTTGGCACTTCCTGTCCTCGACCGCGGCCCAGCATTTCCTCCCCTCTCTGCAATGCCTCCTGGGAGATGTTTTTCATCAAACTCCCAGAAGACAATAGGCATCGCTGGGCCGTAGCATTGTGTTATTTCAAAACCGGAAATGACGCCATGCAAGGCAGCCAGCGCCATTTTAAATAAGGGCAACCAGGCTTTTGTTGTCCTGGTTACCAAAGCTTCTTATACACAGTGATGGGCGGTGGGGGAGGCGGCTTGAACATCTCAGCTCTGATTACATACAGAGCCCGGGGGAGGGGACAGACACACCATGTACTCATTTATAATAGAGGAATATGATGGGGCAATTTTGATGGGGCAATATGATGGGGCAGTTTTGATGGGGGCAGTTTTGATGAGGCAATATGACAGGGCAGTCTTGATAGGGGCAGTTTTGATGGGGGCAGTTTTGATGAGACAATATGACAGGGCAGTCTTGATAGGGGCAGTTTTGATGGGCCAATTCTAATGGTGGCAATATGATGGGGCAGTTTTGATGGGAGTAGTTTTGATGGGGCAATTCTGATGGGGGAAATTTTGATGGGGCAGTTTTGATGGTGGCAGTTTTGAAGTGGCAGTATAATGGGGCAGTTTAAGATGGGGCAATTCTGATGGGAGCAATTTTGATGGGGCAGTTTTGATGGGGCAGTTTTGATGG
This sequence comes from Aquarana catesbeiana, assembly GCF_042186555.1. Lineage (NCBI taxonomy): Eukaryota > Metazoa > Chordata > Amphibia > Anura > Ranidae > Aquarana > Aquarana catesbeiana. Next base: position 211,312,466 of record NC_133336.1, read on the forward strand.
TGGCAACATGATGGTGCAGTTTTGATATGGGCAATTCTGATGGGGCAGTTTTAATGGGGGCAGTTTTAATAGGGGCAATATGATAGGGCAGTTTTGATGGTGGCAATATGATGGGGCTGTTTTGATGGGGCAATTCTGATGGGGCAATTTTGATGGGGCAGTTTTGATGGTGGCAGTTTTGATGGGGCAATATGATGGGGCAGTATGATGGGGTAGTTTTGATAGGGCAATTCTGATGGGGGCAATTTTAATGGGGCAGTTTTGATGGGGGCAATATGATGGGGCAGTTTTGATGGGGCAATTCTGATGGTGGCAATATGATGGGGCAGTTTTGATGGTGGCAATATGATGGGGTAGTTTTGGTGGGGCAATTCTAATGGGGCAGTTTTGATGTGGGCAATTCTGATGGGGCAGTTTTGATAGGGGCAATATGATGGGGCAGTTTTGATGGTGGCAATATGATGGGGCGGTTTTGATGGGGGCAGTTTTGATGGGGCAATTCTGATGGGGCAATTTTGATGGGGCAGTTTTGATGGGGGCAGTATGATGGGGTAGTTTTGATGGGGCAATTCTGATGGGGGCAATTTTGATGGGGCAGTTTTGATGGGGGCAATATGATGGGGCAGTTTTGATGGGGCAATTCTGATGGTGGCAATATGATGGGGCAGTTTTGATGGAGCAATTCTGATGGGGGCAATTTTGATGGGGCACTTTTGATGGTGGCAATATGATGGGGCAGTTTTGATGGGGGCATGTGATGGGTTTTGTGATATGCTTTGCTGGGGACAATGTGATGCAATTTGCAGGGGATGTTGTGATGCGAATTGCGGAGGGTGTAGTGATGCAATTGGCGGGGGGGTTTGTAATGCGATTTGCAGGGAGTGATGTGATGCCATTTGCGGGGGGAGTTATGAAGTGATTTGCGAGGGGCTATGTAATGCAATTTGTGGGGGGGTGTTGTGATTCGATTTGCAGGGAGCGATGTAATGCCATTTGAGGGGGGTGTTGTGATTCGATTTGTGGGGGGCTGTGTGATGCAATTTGTAGGGGTTGTTGTGATGCAATTTTCTCGGGGCAATGTGATGTCATAGAAATTCATCTTTACTTGGTCTACGCCATTTTCAGGTAGGCAATGCAAAAAATAATGCAATTGTAATTTATTTTCTGGTTCCTGGAGGGAGGAGGTGAGGAGAGGTTTGCATAGCTAAGGGGCAGCAACTTCCTCTGACACTGCCGTAGCTATGGAAACCTGACCTGAAACCTATCACATTGCTTGTGCTGCACTGAGCATGTGCGAGATCTGCAAGGATGAGATCCAGTAAGAAATACAGTCTGGCTTCAGATGCCCACACTTAAGGTGGCCATGGCCTGCTGGAAGTTTATAAAATAACAAACTAATGCTATAAACTAACAAAACGGACCTTCGTTTACAGACTAGCTTTACTAGAATACATTAAGCTTGTGTATTATAGGGGTATTTTTATTTAAAAAGTATACATTCGGCCGGAAAACACTGCTTTAAAAAAGAAAAAAGACCAGTTTTATGGCACTTTCAAAGCGCTTCAAAGTGCTGCCTATTCATTTCAATGGGTAGGGGCATTTTGGGAGCGCTATTTATAATGCTCATAACCTGCCCCAAAGATGCTGCTTGCAGGACTTTTTCTAAAGTCCCACAAGCGCACCGCCCCAATGTGAAAGCACTCATACAAATATCCAGCAGCACCACTCCGCTCAAGCCGGCTTCCAATGAAAACAGACTGTGCCACGGAATGTCAGATCTCCAGGTAGTATCTCCAATATCACCCGAGGTATCCAGACAATGTCCGCATTCACATTGCATAGAAAAGAAAAAGCCTCCATAGTGCATAATCCTTAAAAATATATATAGAATCACAGATTATACACTTCCATCATATAAACGAGTATACTCAGAACTCAGAGCACACACCGCTCCGGACTGCAGCCATGTATGATGGAGTCCAGGCAGTGACATGGAGGCTTTTTCTTTTCTATGTAATGTGATTGCGGACATTGTCTGGATACCTCGGGTAATATTGTATTTTTGCACATTATATGTTATACAGATTGAAGTAGCTGTTAATAGGTTGGAGGAGATCATCCCTTGCTCACATGTATGAAAATGCATTACATTTTTATTATTGATCACTATTGGTGGAGTTATCACATCTACATTAGAAGTGTTGGTATTCGGACACATTGTAGGTTGCAGATTTCTCATTGGTCTCATCACACATTTTATCACTAAGTGTAGGGCTCTATACATAGAATTATATTATACTATTTGTACTTCTATATCAGACTTCCTGCTGGCGGCTGGTTTTCATTCATTAGATTTTCACAAAGTTGTTCATGTTTTTTAGTGCAGATTGTTAGGATTACTCTCCTCTTGTGATCAGTCGAACTCCAGATGTATTGAAAAGCAGACAATTTATTTCAGGTGTGTCACACAAATGGATGATGCTTACAAGCCAAAAGATGCAGTAAGAATCATACAAAGAGATGTACATCCCTCCTCCTAATACCTACAATAATATAGCTATAAAACTTCTATTGGCTCCGGAAACACAGATAGCGTGCCTGGTACAAAATGGTACTTTATTTCGCTAATTAGTGTTTCCTGTACATTCTTGTTCTACCATAAGCCTAATCATCCTACAACTTACTATGGAGTTAGTTAAAGCAAACGATACAGCAAGTTAATACAACAATGTGCTCAGAAGTCATCTTAAAAATAATCCCAGGGTTATTGTTTATCTAATAGTTTTTCTAATAGTCACACAATAAACATTTAAAACTTTTCTAACATTCCCTCCTGTTGTGTGACTATTTTATCTCGACTCTTTTCGATAATAGTCCCTGTGTTTATACACTTTCGGTCTGTATGTCATTAAGTTGAGCTTCAATGTCCACATAGGTCTCCTCAGAGGTAGGAAGGGCTTGATACATTGTTCTTGAGACTGCGGTTTCAATCAGTTTCTGTGAAAGTCCTCGAATACAGGGAATGCAGCAGCATCCGCAAGTGACCAAAACGGCCAGATCAAACATGATGTGATAAGTCCAGTCCACTTACCGAACCATCCTTCAAGCCAGTTTGTTAATACCTGAGTTTTCCGCTAATTCATTCGATAGAGCAGTCAGTCCTTCCAAGGCTCTGGTCACGGTCCCTCCAGGAGCTGTATTATTAGGGATAAAGGTGCAACACATGCTACCAAACATTTTGCATACCCCTCCTCTTTCAACTAGGACCATATCTAATGCAGCGTACACACGGTCTGACTTTTCATCTACAAAAGTCCGACGGACGCCGACGGACTAAAGCTGGCTGACAATCTGATCATGTGTGGGCTTCCCCGGACTTTCAGCGGACTTTTCCAGCCTCAAATCTGACGGACTTTAGATTTGAAACATGCTTCAAATCTTTACGTCGTAACTATGCCGGACCCAGAAATCCGCTCTTCTGTATGCTAGTCCGACGGACAAAAACCCACGCTAGGGCAGCTATTGGCTATTGGCTATCAACTTCCTTATTTTAGTCCGGTGTACGTCATCACGTACGAATCCGTCAGGCTTTTGTGTGATCGTATGTAGGCAAGTCCGTTCTTAAGAAAGTCTGCCGCAAGTCCGCCGAAAGTCTGTTGGACAGGCTGTCGGACTTTTGTAGATGAAAAGTCCGACCGTGTGTATGCAGCATAAGGCCATTCGGTTCTGCCATGCCATTAGAGATGTGGTGGCCAACTGTTCTGTTAGGCCCTTCACAGCGTCCCTAGTATAGTTTACAAATCGTTGTTGGTTATAGTACATATAGTTAATCCTGTCAACATTTTTATCTATAGTCACCCACCAGAGAAGAGACTCAAACCCAGCTGTCACCTGATTCCTGGCCCTAAACTCATCCAGCACCCCGTGCTCATCTATGTAGATCCGAGAGTCAAATGACCCTATGGGAGAGGTGTCCCTCCGATACCGTTGGTGACTCTTAGTCCACGGGTGTTCTGACAGGATCCTCAGGGGCATAGCCAGCTGGACCATAGCGCAATTCCCTCGGGCATTGGCCAGTATCCTAGCTCACAGTTTCTTATCCCCACACATTCACCAGACATCAGCTCTCTGAATGTCATGTTCAACCCAGTCACCATTGCCCATGTTAATCCTCTCCACACAGTAGTCATGGGGTAGTGACCCAAGATCCACCCCACTACAGTTCCCTGGGAGTGCAAAACAAGTAAAGTTGCCCAGATAAGCAGTAACCGCTGGAGGTATCTGAGGTCTCTGTACTGGGGGAAACAACAAACTCAACGTGTGACAGGTAGAATTTGTTTCAGATTTATAGCTATTATTATACAATCGCAACATACATTTTAAACCTTCTGGATCTGTATTGTGATCTAGAGGAAAAGGAATAGTTGCTAAATATAGTCTTGCTCTGGCACAAACGAAACAGTTTTCCTTTTTTTAAAGTTTTAACCGTGTACCTCAACCATTCTAACCACTATTTTTTTCCCTGGTATCCTGTCTCCAAAGCTATGGCATCTTCTACTGTTAGGTTAGTAAATCTTATAGTTTTACTCAGAACTTCTATTTTAGTATGGCGTTACTTCCGGTCTGAGCGGTGATTGTTGTTTACACAGCGCCGGCTCTTGTTTTATCATGTGAGTATTTCTCCTAAACATTTATTAAATAAAGCCTTTTTAAACAATATCACACTATGGGCATTACTCTTTCCCCTATGTGACATCTCTGTGGAAAAGCCAGCAGAACATTTCTCAGATTACCCAGCAGAACTCCAGAGGGCTGCACAGTAGCTCACACTGTGAAGGCATAACACCCCTGGGGGGTAATGTCATCTGGTGAGTGCAATCACATTATCAACACGGATAATATCACCTGGCACCACTGTCACTTGAAAGGATAATCAGCACCAAATTTTGATGAAGCACTGGACACTGTTTTTTTTTTTTTTTTTAAGCACGTCACTTTATTTTATAGGCTTATCTACTAATAATTTAGTGTTTGCAATAATTTCATCATTCGTTTTGGTTTTGAATGTGGTCTTACTGTGGTGTAACACAGAGATGTATATTGAATTGTGCATTCACGTTTTTGTTGTTTATTATTTTTTTATTTTTCACTTCTGCTTTAAGTTTATCTATTGGCATAATTGGATTTTTATTCACATACCAGATTTTTGATACAGCAGACATCCATATTTATCACTTTGCCAACTAGGGATTAGATCACTGCATTTCTACAGCTCCAGATATTGTAGATCATAGATTTTAGTTTACGGACTCCAGAGGGTGTAGCACACCAGTTGGACACCCTATCTGAAGTTCAGCACCTTCAACACACACACTCTGATATTCATCAACAGGGGGTGTAACACTATCACTTGTATAGGTTATTTTTAATTCTTGCCCCCAGGGGGTGCAACACAAAAGTGGTTTACTGCATCAGAGGTTTAATACATAAAGTAGTTGCATTTGTTTAGATGTTTGGCACTTATATATATTTTTATTTGTTTTTTTCAAACACATTTTGAGACCAACAGACAGAGGATGTATCACAGTTCATTTTATTTGAGGCATACCTCCCTTTTACATATATATTTTAATTTGAAGGAAAATAGCGCCACATCTACACTTCCATAATCTACCTTTTCCGGTTGTCAGGTTTTATTAGGTGGTAATACCTTGAGGAAAAATTTGCCTGAGGGGTCAGTTCCTGACACCCATGCTCCCATAGAGTACAACCATTGATCTTCCTTCCTCGACTCCTTTAATGTTATCAATAATTGTTTACAGTTCTTACTATGTGTGCAGGGGGAGTTGGCCGCTTCTGTAATTGAGTCTTTCCTTTATTCCACTCTTTTTAGGCCCTGGTAGATTATACCCCCAATCTTAATACACTGGTCCACAGGGCCTGATTCCATGCTTGACATCCTGCCCTATTCCAGAGCCAGCAAATGTATTTATCTGCCCATAGAAGTCCTCTAGCCCCAGTTGTATCCCCACAATCTGCAATCTGACAGAAGTCTATCAGTATAGTGCTAGTTATTCCCTCTATAAAGGTTAGATTCAATGCCTTTCCTGTTCTTTCCCAAACCAAAGGTTCCTCTGCTCTTCCATAATGTATAACCCCTCTTATGGATGCCTCTCCTAGAATCACCAGTAACCCAAGGATAATTACTGTCCCTTTTATCCTAACCAGCTACAGAGTTCCAGCAGATAGGATAGGGGAGTTGGAAGGGGAGGGAGACTTCACCGGTTTGAGACAAGTCCCACCTTGTGTGAGACCTCCCTTTGTAGCCGGACTTTCTGAACCTCTTGTATCCAACTGGCCCTACTCTACCTGTAAAACCTTTTTACAATGGGACTGGTAAATCCAGATAGACCTCACTGCAATCCTTATCACAATAGGCGTAGTTAGGAGGACTTTGAAAGGACCATCCCACCTTGGGGAGTACCACTGCTTTTTCTTATTACTTTTTGTTAAGACCCAATCTCCCACATGCACCTTTTTATCTTCTCGAATTGGACCTTCTAGGACAGAACAAAATTCATTAGTACGTCTTTGTCTTAACAGCCTAGACATGTATTCTGCTAGTGTGTGCTCAGACTCCTCAGTAGGTGTTTCATTTGGTTGTAAGGGTATCTTATATGGCCTTCCATGTATCATCTCAAATGGGTTTAAACCTTCTTTTGTGGGTGTGATATGCATACTGGTCACAGCTACTAGTAGGCAGTACATCCAATGTTTACCTTTTTCTTCCATAGCTTTCCTCAGTTTGCTTTTTTAGAATGCCATTATGTCTTTCCACCAATCCAGCTGATTGGGGATGATAGGCACAATGGTATTTCCCTTGAATTTCCATTACTTCTGTCAAATGTTGTATAGTTTTATTTACAAAATTGGGTCCATTATCACTGTCTGTGCATCTGCACCTCCTGTCGGGAATTCTCCACCCATTTGGTCAGGGTGTCTATGATTAGCAAACAATATTTCTTCCTTTTACATTTGTCCAATTCAATAAAATCAATGCAAATGTGTTGGAATGGATGTTGCGGTGTGGGGAACATCCCTTTACGTGGTCTTATGCCTCCCTAATCATTGTATCTTGCACATATAATCCATTGAGATAAAAAAAAGGTTTTTTTTAGTAGTTAGTGAAGCCGTAGGATGTACATACCTTATTTAACATCTCAGTCATCCCCCTGTTTGATACATGTGTTACTCCATGTGTCAATACTGCTGCATACCTAAATAAGGATTTCGGCAATACCGGTATTCAATCAGGTGACATGTAGATGTTATCTATACTTGTGCAACCTTTTGTTTTCCAATATTGTTTCTTTGTCTCTAAGGACTGTGTAGTCTACATTATTTCATACCTTAATTTAATGTTCTAAACTCTAAAATACCTCTAAAGGATAAATTTTGTAACCAGTCATGTAATCACTAGACACCCACCCAATAAAAAGGAACTCGCCTCATTCTTCAGTTGTGTAGAAGGAGAATTTGGAATTGGCTGTCAAAAGCACCATACTAACTATCTTGTTGGATTAGAAGGCCTGGCTTGCAGTCTCCTCTCTAAATAATACCAAAGGTGTTCTATCGGGTTGAGGTCAGGACTCTGTGCAGGCCAGTCAAGTTCCTCCACCCCAAACTCACTCATCTATGTCTTTATGGACCTTGCTTTGTGCACCGGCAAATCATTTGGTGGAGGGGGGATTATGGAGTGGGGGCGGGGGGATTATGGTGTGATGGGTGTTTTTCAGGGGTTGGGTTTGGCCCTTAGTTCCAGTGAAGGGAACTCTTAAGGCATCAGCATATCAAGACATTTTGGACAATTTCATTCTCTCAACTTTGTGGGAACAATTTGGGGACGGCTCCTTCCTGTCCCAACATGACTGTGCACCAGAGCACAAAGCAAGGTCCATAAAAACATGGATGAGCGAGTATGGGGTGGAGGAGCTTGACTGGCCTGCACAGAGTCCTGACCTCAACCCAATAGGACACCTTTGGGATGAATTAGAGCAGAGACTGCGAGCCAGGACTTCTCATCCAACATCAGTGCCTGACCTCACAAATGTGCTTCTGGAAGAACGGTCAAACATTCCCATAGAAACACTCCTAAACCTTGTGGACAGCATTCCCAGAAGAAATGAAGCTGTTATAGCTGAAAAGGGTGGGCCAACCCAATATTGAACCCTACGGACGAAGACTGGGATGCCATTAAAGTTCATGTGTGTGTAAAGGCAGGCGTCCCAATACTTTTGGTATTATAGTGTAATAGTCCAGGATTGGATATTTAGGCTCCATGCACACTGGCTTAATACATTGCTGCTACTACAGGAGTTTTGTATTCTGACTGTAGAAGCAGCTCCATGTTCTCCTATGTCTCCATACACATTTGGATGATTACAGACATATTTTGAGCTCAATGTTTAGAGGCAGAAAAAAAACGACTGGTTCGTGTTTCTGATTGGAGCTTTCTGGCAGAAAAAATGCAAAACTCTCCTCAACTCGTCTAAATTTGTACAATAAAATCTCTAGATGAAAGTTTTTTTCTGCCATGGGAACTGACATTTTTTTAACCACTTGACAACTGGGCACTTAAACCCCCCTCGTGACTACGGATAAGCCGAACACCCCCCTGCTCGGTTCACACCAGAACTTGCGAACAGGCAAAAAATTTGTTCGAACACGTGAACACCGTTAAAGTCTATGGAACTCGAACATGAATAATCAAAAGTGCTAATTTTAAAGGCTTATATGCAAGTTATTGTCATAAAAAGTGTTTGGGGACCTGGGTCCTGCCCCAGGGGACATTGATCAATGCAAAAAAAGTTTTAAAAACTGACGTTTTTTCAGGAGCAGTGATTTTAATAATGCTTAAAGTGAAACAATAAAAGTGTAATATCCCTTTAAATTTTGTACCTGGGGGGTGTCTATAGTATGCCTGTAAAGGGCCACATGTTTCCCATGTTTAGAACAGTCTGACAGCAAAATGACATTTCAAAGGAAAAAAGGTCATTTAAAACTACTTGCGGCTTTTAATGAATTGCTGATCCGACAATACACATGCAAATATGAATGCAATCTATACACTGGGGGGAGAACCTCTGGGGGAATCTAGGATGGAAAAGGACTTGGGGGTCCTAGTGGATGATAGGCTGCTGCTAATAAAGCAAACAGAATATTGGCATGCATTAAAAGGGGGATCAACTGCAGAGATAAAACGAAAATTCTCCCGCTCTACAAGACTCTGGTCCGGCCGCACCTGGAGTATGCTGTCCAGTTCTGGGCACCAGTCCTCAGGAGGGACGTACTGGAAATGGAGCGAGTACAAAGAAGGGCAACAAAGCTAATAAAGGGTCTGGAGGATCTTAGTTATGAGGAAAGGTTGCGAGCACTGAACTTATTCTCTCTGGAGAAGAGACGCTTGAGAGGGGATATGATTTCAATTTACAAATACTGTACTGGTGACCCCACAATAGGGATAAAACTTTTTCGCAGAAGAGAGTTTAATAAGACTCGTGGCCACTCATTACAATTAGAAGAAAAGAGGTTTAACCTTAAACTACGTAGAGGGTTCTTTACTGTAAGAGCGGCAAGGATGTGGAATTCCCTTCCACAGGCGGTGGTCTCAGCGGGGAGCATTGATAGCTTCAAGAAACTATTAGATAATCACCTGAATGACCGCAATATACAGGGATATGTAATGTAATACTGACACATAATCACACACATAGGTTGGACTTGATGGACTTGTGTCTTTTTTCAACCTCACCTACTATGTAACTATGTAACATAAAACTTCATTGATAAGAACGGCATTTCAATAAAGGAATTGTCAAAACCTGTCTCTTGTCATTTTTAACATTTTTTACAGTTTTTTTGTGAAATGGTAGGGGTACAAAACCCTTACCATTTCACACGGGGGGAGGGCTGGGATCTGGGGGTCCCCTTGTTAAAGGGGGCTTCCAGATTCTGATAAGCCCCCTGCCCACAGACCCCCACAACCACCGGGCAAGGGTTTTGGGGATGAGGCCCTTGTCCCCATCAACATGGGGACAAGGTGTTTTGGGGGGCTACCCCAACACACCCTCCCAATGTTGAGGGCATGTGGCCTGGTATGGTTCAGGAGGGGGGCGCTCTCTCGTCCCCCCCTCTTTTCCTGCGGCCTGCCAGGTTGCGTGCTCGGATAAGGGTCTGGTATGGATTTTTGGGGGGACACCACACCATTTTTGAAAAAAAAATTTGGCACAGGGTTCCCCTTAAAATCCATACCAGACCTGAAGGGTCTGGAATAGATTTTGAGGGGGACCCCAGGCAATTAAAAAAAAAAATTTGGCAGGGGTTCCCCTTAATATCCATACCAGACCTGAAGGGCCTGGTATGGAATTTAGGGGGACCCCCACGTCATTTTTTTAAAAATTTTGGTTCAGGGTTCCCCTGTGGGGAATTCCCATGCCGTTTTTATCAATGAACTTTTATGTGTATTGTCGGACCGGCAATTCATTAATAGCCGCGAGTAGTTTTAAATGACTTTTTTCCTTTGAAATGTCATTTTGCTGTCAGACTGTTCTAAACACGGGAAACATGTGCCCCTTTACAGGCATACTATAGACACCCCCCAGGTACAATATTTAAAGGGATATTACACTGTTATTGTTTCACTTTAATCGTTATTAAAATCACTGCTCCCAAAAAAACGGGCGTTTTTAAAACTTTTTTTGCATTGATCCATGTCCCCTGGGGCAGGACCCGGGTCCCCAAACACTTTTTATGACAATACCATGCATATAAGCCTTTAAAATTAGCACTTTTGATTTCTCCCATAGACTTTTATAGGGTGTTCCGCGGCTTTCGAATTTGCTCCGAACACCCCAAATTGTTCGCTGTTCGGCGAACTGGCGAACAGTCGATGTTCGAGTCGAACATGAGTTTGACTCGAACTCGAAGCACATCCCTACTCGTGACCAGACCAATTTTCAGCTTTCAGCGCTCTCACACTTTGAATGGCAATTACTCAGTCATGTAATACTGTACCCAAATGAATTTTTTGTCCTTTTTTTTTCTTTTAGTGGTATTTGATCACCTCTGGGTTTTTTATTTTTGCACTATAAATGAAAAAAGACCAAAAATTTTGGAATAAAAAAAATAATTTTTCTTAATTTCTGTGATAAAATTTTGCAAATTATTAATTTTTCTTCATAAATTTTGGCCACAATTTATACTGCTACATATCTTTGGTAAAATAACCCAAATAAGTGGATATTATTTGGTCTTTGTGAAAGTTAGAGTCTAAAAGTTGTGGTGCAAATCATAAAAAATTGATCACACCTGATGTACTGGTGGCCTATGTCATTTCTTGCGACCCGAACAAGTCAGGAAAGTACAAATACCCCTCAAATGACCCCTTTTTTGAAAGTAGACATTCCAAGGTATTTACTAAGATGCATGGTGAGCTTTTTGATGTTGTCATTTTTTCCCACAATTCTTTGCAAAATTAAGATTTTTTTCCCCCCTACAAATGTGTCATTGTAATAGGTTATTTCTCTCACATGGCATGTATATACCACAAACAACACCCCAAAACACATTCTGGTACTCCTCCAGAGTATTACGATACCACATGTGTATGACTTTTTCACAGCCTGGCCACATAGAGAGGACCAACATGCAGGGAGCACCGTCAGGTGTTCTAGGAGCATAAATTACACATTGCCCTGGAGCACCTGGACAATGACACGTGACACTGACGTGGCACTGATGACAGATGGCACTGATACATGGCACTGATGATACTGATGTGGCACTGATGACAGATGGCACTGATATGTGGCACTGATGATACTGATGTGGCACTGATGACAGATGGCACTGATACGTTGCACTAATGTCGCACTGATGACAGATGGCACTAATACGTGGCACTGATGACAGATGGCACTAATACGTGGCACTGACAGATGGCACTATTACATGGCACTGATGACAGATGGCACTAATACATGGCACTGATGACACGTAACACTGATGACAGATGGCACTGATACATGGCACTGATGACACGTGACACTGATACGTGGCACTGATGAAACGTGACACTAATAACAGATGGCACGTGATGACAGATGGCACTAATATGTGGCACTGATGACAGATGGCACTGACGACAGATGGCACTAATATGTGGCACTGATGGCAGATGGCACTGATGACAGATGGCACTAATATGTGGCACTGATGACAGATGGCACTTATACGTGGCACTGGGGACAGATGACAGTGGGGACAGGGGACAGATGGCAGATGGCACTGATGTCACTTTTTTTCATTTTTTTTACTCGCCACTGCAGCGGTTCACTCTCCCTCCTCACACACTGTCTCTGTGTGAGGAGGGAGAACTGGCGATGAGAGATGATCTCATCTGTTTACGTATGAGACATATGCGCTGAAAACGGCCGCTATGATTGGCCATTTTCAACGATCTGTGACTGGCTGTGTCCAAGAGACACAGCCAGCACAGAACTTCCCCGATGCGCCCGCAGGAGTGTGCATCGCGGAAGTAAACAGGAGGACGTCCAGGGACGGCCTCCCGGCAATTAGCGTATGCGCTGCAGCCATCTTTCGGCTACAGCACGGGAGCGAAGAGGTTAAGCCCAGTGTGCATGGAGCCTTATGGAGCCTAAAGATGGAATTTGATGACATTCTCATATTTCTATATTATTTATGTGGTTTAGATATAGCACTGTCCCAGAATATTATTGTCTCAGTCAGTCCTGTTATACTCACAGTAATTCCTCTATCCGGCTTGTTGTCAGAGCTTCCATTAGATCCCTGAAATGAGGACCCTCCAGATTGTTCCCAGACAGGCTCAGTGTCCTCAGTGTCTGTTTTTTTCTTATTCCAGATGCCAGGTGGGGGCAGGAACTGTCTGTCAGGTGATTATCCCATAATCTGTAGAAGAAGAGAAGAATGTTACCAGAAGAAAATGAATTTCTTCCCCAGGAATGAATGTAACTATTCTCTATATGAATGAAACTCATTTCTCTTTATTGGAATCATTAATATGAGATCACTTTATAAAACACGATCGATCATCTACACTATTGGAGGATTTCTCTTTTTGTGGACCTGTCAGGAAAGAGGTAAGTACCAGTCTCGCCAATATCGCTGCCTTCCTTCACACATGCACGGTAGAGCGGCACTCCGGCGCATCCCTGGGTGCAATACAGCAAAATGGCTAATACGTGTGCGCGATTCAGCGTAACGGTGAACGCGCGTACGCAATAGCACGCACAACATGAGCCTCCCACTGGCCTATAAAAGCCATTCTGTGCCATGACCAGATTGCTGGTTTGTCTTTCAGCTCCCCGTGTGTTTCCTGCTTTGTATGCTGATTCTTGATTACCTGTTGTGATCCGGATTGACCTTGACCTGCTCTGATCTCTACCTGCATCTGACCCTCGGCTGGTCTCTCAGACTTCTCCACTTGCTTACTGTGTTTGACCCTTGGCCTGTCTACAGATATTGCTTCCTGTCTCCAGTGATTGACCCTCAGCCTGCTCCTGGACTTTACTATTGTCTTCAGTGCTCGACCCCTGGCTTGCTCACAGACTTTGCTTCCAGTCACCTGTGTTTGACCCTCGGCCTGCCTACCGACTTTTGCTATCAATCTTCAGTACTAGTCATCAGCCTGCTGACAGACCTGCTAACAGTCCTTGCACTAGACTGTTTTTGCCTATCTAGAGACTCTTACTAGTCAACGGTGTTTGACCCCCGGCCTGTTGTTGGATCAGCTGTTCATCCTCCTTCCTGAGCTTCAGCATCTTCCAGTCCTGCACAGCTCTCTCCCTGCCGGTGACCTTCACACAAGACCTGCCCAGCCTGCTGGTGACTCATGCCTCTTTGTGCCCTTCACCCCCTGTACCATCTCCAGGAGTGGAGTGCGTTTAGTCGCAAGAGGTTACCACTCTCAGCCTCGGTGAGTACACTTATCTGACAGGACCCCAATTACTAAATGTGACATGAGAAGTGGACGAGGTGGTGTGATCCATTCATTATTCCTGTATGGGGATTGGACCATACACACTCACACTGACCTCTAGGCTTTCACCTCCAACCTTCTGTTAAGTCTTGGATTCAGTTGTGGAGATTCACTTTGGTGGTCACAGAAGTCTCACTCATGTTGTGGAAACTTCATTAACTAAAAGTGACACCATTGTACTTTGGGATTTCCTTTGAACATCATAATGGAGGATTTGATCTTAAGGTGTAGAGATTTTATTATTACCGTTCTTTATTTGGACCTTTTTGGAAAATTTGTTCTAATGTTGCTGCACTAATTTTATATCTGCTGATTATAAATTCTCTTCATTAGTTATCAGTGAAATAGTCTCCATACCATTGTTATATATACAGTTATAGGGAGTTTTGTGTTGAGGAGTCTCACTTTTGTTGTTATATTTTCACATTTATATTGTGTGAATGTTATATACTAGTGCTGCAGTCTTCCATATTATACTAGATGTGGTAATTCCACCAATAGGGATCAGATATAACAATTACATTCACTACAAAAATACACTTTCATACATGTGAGGAAGGGCAGATCTCCTCCAATCTATTCACAGATACTTCAATCTATATAACATATAATGTACAAAAATACATAAACATGAAGAGCAACAAAGTTATCTTATAAAATTACAAACATCAAGAGAAAGTTCATAAATGTGTAAAAGCGGATTTCCTACAACCCATTCACCACTACTTCCATCTCCAATCACCATACAGTGACTTGTGTAGTAAGATTCCTTTCACACTGCAGAGCTGATAAAACAGCCCTAAATCGCTGGTCATTTTTGCGGTGCTTTAGCTGTGCTTTTTGTGTGCTAGTGGGCCGGTGACAACGGGACCTTAAAGTGGAGCTTCACCCATATTTTAAAGAAATTTCCCTCCAAAGCCGCTGTGTGTGCTGATAAAGAATTGGCATATTTTTCCCTTAAACTCACTGTTATATACTGTATAGTAGTCAGCACTTCCTGTCCTCGGCCGCGGCCCAGCATTTCCTCCCCTCTCTGCAATGCCTCCTGGGAGATGTTTGTCATCAATCCCAGGAGACAATAGGCATCGCTGGGCCGTAGCATTGCGTTATTTCAAAACCGGAAATTACACGATGCAAGGCAGCCAGCACCATTTTAAATAAGGGCAACCAGGCTTCTGTTGCCATGGTTACCAAAGCTTCTTATACACAGTGATGGGCGGTGGGGGAGGCGGCTGGAACATCTCAGCTCTGATTACATACAGAGCCCGGGGGAGGGGACAGACACACCATGTACTGATTTATAATAGAGGAATATGATGGGGCAATTTTGATGGGGCAATATGACGGGGCAGTTTTGATGGGGGCAGTTTTGATGAGGCAATATGATGGGACAGTCTTGATGGGGGCAGTTTTGATGGGGCAATTCTAATGGGGCAGTTTTGATGGGGGCAATATTATGGGGCAGTTTTAATGGTGGCAATATGATGGGGCAGTTTTGATGGGGGTAGTTTTGATGGGGCAATTCTGATGAGGGAAATTTTGATGGGGCAGTTTTGATTGTGGCAGTTTTGGTGTGGCAGTATAATGGGGCAGTTTTAGATGGGGCAATTCTGATGGGAGCAATTTTGATGGGGCAGTTTTGATGGGGGCAGTTTTGATGGGGCAGTTTTGATGGTGGCAACATGATGGTGCAGTTTTGATGGGGGCAGTTTTGATGGGGCAATTCTGATGGGGGCAATATGATGAGGCAGTTTTGATGGGGCAATTCTGATGAGGCAATTTTGGTGGCGCAGTTTTGATGGTGGCAGTTTTGATGGGGCAATATGATGGGGCAGTATGATGGGGTAGTTTTGATGGGGCAATTCTAATGGGGGCAATTTTGATGGGACAGTTTTGATGGGGGCAGTTTTGATGGGGACAATATGATGGGGCAGTTTTGATGGGGCAATTCTGATGGTGGCAATATGATGGGGCAGTTTTGATGGGGCAATTCTGATGGTGGCAATATGATGGGGTAGTTTTGGTGCGGCAATTCTGATGGGGCAGTTTTGATGTGGGCAATTCTGATTGGGCAGTTTTGATAGGGCAATATGATGGGGCAGTTTTGATGGTGGAAATATGATGGGGCGGTTTTGATGGGGGCAGTTTTGATGGGGCAAATCTGATGGGCAGTTTTGATGGTAGCAATATGATGGGGCAGTATGATGGGGTAGTTTTGATGGGGCAATTGTGATGGTGGCAATATGATAGGGCAGTTTTGATGGGGGCAGTTTTGATGGGGCAATTCTGATGGCGGCAAATTTGATGGGGCAGTCTTGATGGGGGAAGTTTTGATGGTGGCAATATGATGGGGCAGTTTAAAAGGGGGCAGTTTTGATGGGGGCAATTCTGATGGTGGCAAAATGATGGGGTAGTTTTGGTGGGGCAATTCTGATGGGGCAGTTTTGATGTGGGCAATTCTGATGGGGCAGTTTTGATGGGGGGAGTTTTGATATGGGCAATATGATGGGGCAGTTTTGATGGGGGCAGTTTTGATAGGGGCAATATGATG
This sequence comes from Aquarana catesbeiana, assembly GCF_042186555.1. Taxonomy (NCBI): domain Eukaryota; kingdom Metazoa; phylum Chordata; class Amphibia; order Anura; family Ranidae; genus Aquarana; species Aquarana catesbeiana. The sequence goes on from NC_133336.1 coordinate 211,329,094, forward strand.
GGGCAGTTTTGATGGTGGCAATATGATAGGGCAGTTTTGATGAGAGCAGTTTTGATGGGGCAATTCTGATGAGGCAATTTTGATGGAGCAGTTTTGATGGTGGCAGTTTTCGATGGGGGCAATATGATGGGGCATTATAGGCAATTCTGATGGGGGCAATTTTGATGGGACAATTTTGATGGGGGCTGTTTTGATGGGGGCAAAATGATGGGGCAGTTTTGATGGGGGCAATATGATGGGGCCATTTTGATGGGGCAATTCTGATGGTGGCAATATGATGGGGCAGTTTTGATGGGGGAGTTTTGATGGAGCAATTCTGATGGGGGCAATTTTGATGGGGCAGTTTTGATGGGGCAATTCAGATGGGGCAATTTGATGGGGCAGTCTTGATGGGGGAAGTTTTGATGGTGGCAATATGATGGGGCAGTTTAAAATGGGGCAGTTTTGATGGGGCAATTCCGATGGTGGCAAAATGATGGGGCAGTTTTGATGGGGCAATTCTGATGGGGCAATATGATGGGGTAGTTTTGGTGGGGCAATTCTGATGGGGCAATTTTGATGTGGGCAATTCTGACAGGGCAGTTTTAATGGGGGCAGTTTTGATGGGGCAATTCTGATGAGGCAATTTTGATGGCGCAGTTTTGATGGTGGCAGTTTTGATGGGGGCTATATGATGGGGCAGTATGATGGGGTAGTTTTGATGGGGCAATTCTGATGGGGGCAATTTTAATGGCACAGTTTTGATGGGGGCAGTGTTGATGGTGGCAATATGATGGGGCAGTTTTGATGGTGGCAATATGATGGGGTAGTTTTGGTGGGGCAATTGTGATGGGGCAGTTTTGATGTGGGCAATTCTGATTGGGCAGTTTTGATGGGGGCAGTTTTGATAGTGGCAATATGATGGGGCAGTTTTGATGGTGGAAATATGATGGGACGGTTTTAATGGAATTGTAATTTATTTCCTGGTTCCTGGAGGGAGGAGGGGAGGAGAGGTTTGCATAGCGAAGGGACAGCAACTTCCTCTGACACCGCCGTAGCTATGGAAACCTGACCTGAAACCTATCACACTGCTTGTGCTGCACTGAGCATGTGCGAGATCTGCAAGGATGAGATCCAGGATGAAATACAGTCTGGCTTCAGATGCCCACACTTAAGATGGCCACGACCTGCTGGAAGTTTAAAAAATAACAAACTAATGCTATAAACTAACAAAACGGACCTTAGTTTACAGACTAACTTCACTAACTAACTTCACATTAAGCTTGTGTATTATAGGGGTATTTTTATTTTAAAAGTATAAATTTGACCGGAAAACACTGCTTTAAAAAAGAAAAAAGACCAGTTTAGTGGCGCTTTCAAAGCGCTTGGAAGTGCTGCCCAATAATTTCAATGGGTAGGGGTGTTTTGGGAGTGCTATTTATAATGCTCATAACCCACCCCAAAAGATGCTGCTTGCAGGACTTTTTCTAATGTCCCACAAGATCTCCGCTCCAGTGTAAAAAGCACTCATACAAATAAATGGGAGGCAGTTTTCAGGCGCTATTTCTAGCGCTAAAACGTCTGAAAACTGCCTCAGTGTGGAAGGGGTCTAACAGAAATACCAGAAATTCATCCAGATGGATTAAATCAATTCTGATCAACTTCCACTACTTTGCAGCAACTTCAATCAACCTCCCCCACACCAGTGAGCAAACAGGTCACTTACCAAAAGGTTTGTCCCCACAAGGCCCAGACATGCTTATTTATATCCTTCCAGCAGCGCCACTCCGCTCAAGCCGGCTTCTGATGAGAACAGACTGTGCCACGGAATGTCAGACCTCCAGGTAGTATCTCCAATATCACCCGAGGTATCCAGATAATGGCCGCAATCACATTACATAGAAAAGAAAAAGCCTCCATAGTGCATAATCCTTAAATATATATAGAATCACAGATTGTACACTTCCATCATATACACGAGTATACACAGAACTCAGAGCACACACCACTTCGGATTGCAGCCGTGTATGATGGAGTCCAGGCAGTGACATGGAGGCTTTTTCTTTTCTATGTAATGTGATTGCGGACATTGTCTGGATACCTCGGGTAATATTGTATTTTTGCACATTATATGTTATACAGATTGAAGTAGCTGTGAATAGGTTGGAGAAGATCATCCCTTGCTCACATGTATGAAAATGCATTACATTTTTATTATTGATCACTATTGGAGGAGTTATCACATCTACATTAGAAGTGTTGGTATTCAGACACATTGTAGGTTGCAGATTTCTCATTTGTATCATCACACATTTTATCACTAAGTGTAGGGCTCTATACATAGAATTATATTATACTATTTGTACTTCTATATCAGACTTCCTGATGGCGGCTGGTTTTCATTCATTAGATTTGCACAAAGTTGTTCATGTTTTTTAGTGCAGATATTAAATATTTTACATTTTTATATCCAGCTTTAGAGAACTGTCTGATATTGGTGATATATAGAGACAACCAGGAGATGAAATATATCTCCATTATTATTAGGTTTATGTAGATTAGACATACACTATATTAATAAAAGTTGTCAGAGCTTCCATCTGATCCCTGAAATGAGGACCCTCCAGATTGTTCCCAGACAGGTCCAGTGTCCTCAGTGTCGGGTCATTTCTTATTCCAGATGCCAGGTGGGGGCAGGAACTGTCTGTCAGGTGATTATCATCCAATCTGTAGAAGAAGAGAAGAATGTTACCAGAAGAAAATTAATTTCTCCCCCAGGAATGAATGTAACTATTCTCTACATGAATGGAACTCATTTCTCTTTATTGGAATCATTAATATGAGATCACTTTATAAAAGACGATCGATCATCTACACTATTGGAGGATTTCTCTTTTTGTGGACCCCAATTACTAAATGTGACATGAGAAGTGGATGAGGTGGTATGATCCATTCATTATTCCTGTATGGGGATTGGACCATACACACTCACACAGACCTCTAGGCTTTTACATCCAACCTTCTGCTAAGTCTTGGATTCAGTTGTGGAGATTCACTTCGATGGTCACAGAAGTCTCACTCATGTTGTGGAAACTTCATTGACTAAAAGTGACACCATTGTACTTTGGGATTTCCTTTGGCCATCATGGTGGAGGATTTGATCTTATGGTGTGGAGAAGATCTTATTATTACTGTTCTTTATTTGGACCTTTTTTTGAAAATGTTGTACTAATATTGCTGCACTAATTTTATATCTGCTGATTATAAATTCTCTTCATTAGTTATCAGTGAAATAGTCTCCATACCATTGTTATGTATACACTTATAGGGAGTTTTGTGATGAGGAGTTTCACTTTTATTGTTATATTGTCACATTTATATTGTGTGAATGTTATATAATAGTGCTGCAGTCTTCCATATTATACTAGATGTGATAATTCCACCAATAGGGATCAGATATCACAAATACATTCACTACAAAAATACACTTTCATACATGTGAGGAAGGGCAGATCTCCAATCTAATCACAGATACTTCAATCTATATAAATATAATGTGCAAAAATACATAAACATGAAGAGCAACAAAGTTATCCTATAAAATTAAAAACATCAAGAGAAAGTACATAAATGTGTAAAAGCGGATTTCCTGCAACCCATTCGCCACTACTTCCATCTCCAATCACCATACAGTGACTTGTGTAGTAAGACCCCTTTCACACTGCAGAGCCAATAAAACAGCCCTAAATCGCTGGTCATTTTTGCGGTGCTTTAGTGATGTTTTAGCTGCTCTTTTCGTGCCCTAGTGGGCCGGTGACAACGGGACCTTAAAGTGAAGCTCCACCCATATTTTAAAGTAATTTCCCTCCAAAGCGGCTGTGTGTGCTGATAAAGAATTGACATATTTTTCCCTTAAACGCACTGTTATATACTGTATAGTAGTTGGCACTTCCTGTCCTCGGCTGCGGCCCAGCATTTCCTCCCCTCTCTGCATTGCCTCCTGGGAGATGTTTGTCATCAATCCCAGGAGACAATAGGCATCGCTGGGCCGTAGCATCGCATTATTTCAAAACCGGAAATGATGCGATGCAAGGCGGCAAACGCCATTTTAAATAAGGGCAACCAGGCTTTTGTTGCCATGGTTACCAAAGCTTTTTATACACAGTGATGGGCGGTGGGAGAGGCGGCTGGAGCATCTCAGCTCTGATTATGTACAAAGCCCGGGGGAGGGGACAGACACACCATGTACTGATTTATAATTGAGGAATATGATGGGGCAGTTTTGATGGGGCAATATGACGGTGCAATCTTGATGGGGGCAGTTTAAAAGGGGGCAGTTTTGATGGGGCAATTCTGATGGGGGCAATTTTGATGGGGCAGTTTTAATGGTGGCAATATGATAGGGCAGTTTTGATGGGGCAATTCTGATGGGGGCAATTTTGATGGGGCAGTTTTAATGGTGGCAATATGATGGGGTAGTTTTGGTGGGGCAATTCTGATGGGGCAGTTTTGATGTGGGCAATTCTGATGGGGCAGTTTTGATGGGGGCAGTTTTGATAGGGGCAATATGATGGGGCAGTTTTGATGGTGGCAATATGATGGGGCAGTTTTGATGGGGCAATTCTAATGGTGGCAATATGATGGGGCAGTTTTCATGGGGGCAGTTTTCATCAGGCAAATTAGATGGGGGCAGTTTTGATGGGGCAGTTTTGATGGGGGCAGTTTTGATAGGGCAATTCTGATGGGGCAGTTTTGATGTGGTCAATTCTAATGGGAGCAATTTCGATGGGGCAGTTTTTATGGTGGTAATATGATGGGGTCGTTTTGGTGGGGCAATTCTGATGGGGCAGTTTTGATGTGGGCAATTCTGATGGGGCAGTTTTGATAGGGGCAATATGATGGGGCAATTCTGATTGGGCAATTTTGATGGGGAAGTTTTGATGGGGAAATTCTTATGGTGCAATTTTGATGGGGCAGTTTTGATGGGGCAATTCTGATGGGGGCAATTTTGTTGGGGCAGTCTTGATGGGGGAAGTTTTGATGGTGGCAATGTGATGGGGCAGTTTTGATGAGGGCAGTTTTGATGGGGCAATTCTGATGGGGGCAATTTTGATGGGGCAGTTTTTATGGTGGCAATATGATAGGGTAGTTTTGGTGGGGCAATTCTGATGGGGTAGTTTTGATGTGGCAATTCTGATGGGGCAGTTTTGATAGGAGCAATATGATGGGGCAGTTTTGATGGGGGCAGTTTTGATGGGGCAGTTTTGATGGGGCAATTCTGATGGTGGCAATATCATGGGGCAGGTCTGATGGGGCAATTCTGATGGGGGCAATTCTGATGGTGGCAATATGATGGGGCAGTTTTGATGGGGCATGTGATGGGTGTTGTGATACGCTTTGCTGGAGGCAATGTGATGCGTTTTACGGGGACTGATGTGATGCCATTGGGGGGGTGTTGTGAAGCGATTTGCAGGGGGCTATGTGATGCCATTTGTGGGGGGTGTTGTGATGCGATTTGCAGGGGGCTATGTGATGCCATTTGTGGGGGGTGTTGTGATGTGATAAATTGTAATTTATTTCCTTATTCCTGGAGGGAGGAGGGGAGGAGAGGTTTGCATAGCTAAGGGGCAGCAACTTCCTCTGACACTGCCGTAGCTATGGAAACCTGACCTGAAAACTATCACACTGCTTGTGCTGCACTGAGCATGTGCGAGATCTGCAAAGATGAGATCCAGGAAGAAATACAGTCTGGCTTCAGATGCCCAAACTTAAGATGGCCACGGCCTGCTGGAAGTTTATAAAATAACAAACTAATGCTATAAACTAACAAAACGGACCTTAGTTTACAGACTAACTTTACTAGAATACATTAATCTTGTGTATTATAGGGGTATTTTTATTTAAAATGTATACATTCGGCCGGAACACTGCTTTAAAAAAAGAAAAAAGAGCAGTTTTGCGGTGCTTTCAAAGCGCTTTGGAAGTGCTGCTCATTCATTTCAATGGGTAGGGGTATTTTGGGAGTGCTAAGCACTCATACAAATAAATGGGAGGCAGTTTTCAGGCTCTTTTTCTAGCGCTAAAATGTTTGAAAACTGCCTCAGTGTGAAAGGGGTCTAACAGAAATACCAGAGATTCATCCAGATGGATTAAATCAATGCTGATCAACTTCCACCTCTTTGCAGCAACTTCAATCAACCTCCACCACACTGGTCAGCAAACAGGTCACTTACCAAAAGGTTTGTCCCCACAAGCAAGGACCAGACACGCTTGTTTATATCCTTCCAGCAGCGCCACTCTGCTCAAGCTGGCTTCCGATAAGAACAGACTGTGCCACGGAATGTCAGACCTCCAGGTAGTATCTCCAATATCACCCGAGGTATCCAGACAATGGCCGCAATCACATTACATAGAAAAGAAAAAGCCTCCATAGTGTATAATCCTTAAATATATATAGAATCACAGATTGTACACTTCCATCATATACACGAGTATACACAGAACACAGAGCACACACCGCTCCAGACTGCAGCCGTATATGATGGAGTCCAGACAGTGACATGGAGGCTTTTTCTTTTCTATGTAATGTGATTGCGGCCATTGTCTGGACACCTCGGGTGATATTGTATTTTTGCACATTATATGTTATACAGACTGAAGTAGCTGTGAATTTTTATTATTGATCACTATTGGTGGAGTTATCACATCTACAATAGAAGTGTTGGTATTCGGACACATTGTAGGTTGCAGATTTCTCATTTTCTCATCACACATTTTATCACTAAGTGTAGGGCTCTATACATAGAATTATATTATACTATTTGTACTTCTATTTCAGACTTCCTGCTGGCGGCTGGTTTTCATTCATTAGATTTTCACAAAGTTGTTCATATTTTTTAGTGCAGATATTAAATGTTTTATATTTTTATATCCAGCTTTAGAGAACTGTCTGATATTGGTGATATATAGAGACAACCAGGAGATGAATTATATCTCCATTATTAGGGTTATGTAGTTTAGACATACACTATATTACCAACAGTATTGGGACACCTGCCTTTACAAGCACATAAACTTTAATGGCATCTCAGTCTTAATCCTCGTACACACGATCAGATTTTTGGACGACTGTTCGTCCATTTTTTGTGGCATGCTAGTCTCATATCGAAAGTGAAGAGGTTACTCTCCATATGAAAATTCCCTTCCGACAGAATACAACTTCAGAAGTGACGTAATGTAATTGCTCTCACAATTTATTTTGGGTGAAAACTGTACTGATTAAACAAAAATTGAGATGCTGAGTTCACGTACAATAAAAATTTTAAAGTCTGCACATCCAGCTTTTGTCGGACGAAAAATCGTAATTGGCAGTCAAAAGCACCATACTAACGATCATGTTGGATTAGAAGGCCTGGCTTGCAGTCTCTGCTCTAAATAATACCAAAGGTGTTCTATCGGTTTGAGGTCAGGACTCTGTGCAGGCCAGTCAAGTTCCTCCACCCCAAACTCGCTCATCTATGTCTTTATGGATCTTGCTTTGTGCTCTAGTAAATCATTTGGTGGAGGGGGGATTATGGTGGGGGGGATTATGGAGTGGGGGAGGGGGATTATGGTGTGGGGGGTGTTTTTAAGGGGTTGGGTTTGGCCCTTTAGTTCCAGTGAAGGGAACTCTTAAGGCATCAGCATACCAAGACATTTTGGACAATTTCATTCTCTCAACTTTGTGGACACAGTTTGGGGATGGCTCCTTCCTGTTCCAACATGACTGCACACCAGTGCACAAAGCAAGGTTCATAAAAACATGGATGAGCAAGTTTGGGGTGGAGGAACTTGACTGGCCTGCGCAGAGTCCTGACCTCAACCCGATAGGACACCTTTGGGATGAATTAGAGCAGAGACTGTGTGCCAGGCCTTCTCATCCAACATCAGTGCCTGACTTCACAAATGTGCTTCTCGAAGAATGGTCAAACATTCCCATAGACACCCTCCTAAACCTTGTGGACAGCTTTCCCAGAAGAAATGAAGCTGTAATAGCTGAAAAGGGTGGGCCAACTCAATATTGAACCCTACGGACGAAGACTGGGATGCCATTAAAGTTTATGTGTGTGTAAAGGCAGGTGTCCCAATACTTTTGGTAATATAGTGTAACAGTCCAGGATTGGATATTTAGGCTCCATGCACACTGGCTTAATACATTGCTGCCACTACAGGAGTTTTGTATTCTGCCTGTAGAAATAGCTCCATGTTCTCCTGTCTCCATATACATTGGGACGATTACAGACATATTTTGAGCTCAATGTTTAGAGGCAGGAAAAAAACCTTCTGGTTCATGTTTCTGATTGGAGCTTTCTGGCAGAAAAATGCAAAACTCTCCTAAACTCGTCTAAACTTTGTACAATAAACTCTCTATATGAAAGTTTTTTCTGCCAAGGGAACTGACATTTTTTAGCCCAATATGCATGGAGCCGTATGGAGTCTAAAGATGGAATTTGATGACATTCTTATGTTTCTATATTATTTATGTGGTTTAGATATAAAACTGTCCCAGAATATTATTGTCTCAGTCAGTCCTGTTATACTCACTGTAATTCCTCTATCCGGCTTGTTGTCAGAGCTTCTATCAGATCCCTGAAATGAGGACCCTCCAGATTGTTCCCAGACAGGTTCAGTGTCCTCAGTGTCTGGTTATTTCTTATTCCAGATGCCAGGTGGGGGCAGGAACTGTCTGTCAGGTCATTATAGGACAATCTGTAGAAGAAGAGAAGAATGTTACTAGACGAAAATGAATTTCTCCCCCAGGAATGAATGTAACTATTCTCTACATGAATGGAACTCATTTCTCTTTATTGGAATCATTAATATGAGATAACTTTATAAAACACGATCGATCATCTACACTATTGGAGGGTTTTTTCTTTTTGTGGACCCCAATTACTAAATGTAACATGGGGAGTGGATGAGGTGGTGTGATCCATTCATTATTCCTGTATGGGGATTGGACCATACACACTCACACTGACCTCTAGGCTTTCACCTCAAACCTTCTGCTAAGTCTTGGATTCAGTTGTAGGGATTCACTTTGATGGTCACAGAAGTCTCACTCATGTTGTGGAAACTTAATTGACTAAAAGTGACACCATTGTACTTTGGGATTTCCTTTGAACATCATGGTGGAGGATTTGATCTTATGGTGTGGAGAAGATTTTATTATTACTGTTCTTTATTTGGACCTTTTTCTGTAAATATGTACTAATATTGCTGCACTCATTTTACATCTGCTGATTATAAATTCTCTTCATTAGTTATCAGTGAAATAGTCTCCATACCATTGTTATATATACACTTATAGGGAGTTTTGTGATGAGGAGTCTCATTTTTATTGTTATATTTTCACATTTATATTGTGTGAATGTTATATACTAGTGCTGCAGTCTTCCATATTATACTAGATGTGATAATTCCACCAATAGATATCAGATATAACAATTACATTCACTACAAAAATACACTTTCATACACGTGAAGGGCAGATCTCCTCCAATCTATTCACAGGTACTTCAATTTATATAACATATAATGTACAAAAATACATAAACATGAAGAACAACAAAGTTATCTTATAAAATTACAAACATCAAGAGAAAGTTCATAAATGTGAAAAAGTGGATTTCCTACAACCCATTCACCACTACTTCCATCTCCAATCACCATACAGTGACTTGTGTAGTAAGACCCCTTTCACACTGCAGAGCCAATAAAACAGCCCTAAATCGCTGGTCATTTTTGTGGTGCTTTAGTGGTGTTTTAACTGCACTTTTTGTGCCCTAGTGGGCCGGTGACAACGGGACCTTAACCACTTGCCGACCGCCGCACGACTATATACGTCGACAGAGCGGCACGGGCAGGCAAAAGGACGTATATGTACGTCCTTGCCTGCCCGCGGGTGGGGGGTCCGATCGGACCCCCCCCCGGTGCCTGCGGCGGTCGGCAAATCTCCCCCGGCGATCGGAGGTGAGGGGGAGGCCATCCATTCGTGGCCCCCCCCTCGCGATCGCTCTCAGCCAATGGGATCATTTCCCTGCCTCTGTATTGTACACAGAGGCAGAGGAAATGATGTCATCTCTCCTCGGCTCGGTATTTTCCGTTCCGGGCCGAGGAGAGAAGACTGCAATGTAAGTGCACCAACACACTACACACAGTAGAACATGCCAGGCACACAAAACACCCCGATCCCCCCGATCGCCCCCCGATCCCCCCCCAATCACCCCCCCTGTCACAAACTGACACCAAGCAGGTTTTTTTTGTTTTTTTTGTTTTTTTTCTGATTACTGTATTGGTGTCAGTTTGTGACAGTTACAGTGTCAGGGCAGTGAGTGTTAGGCCCCCTGTAGGTCTAGGGTACCCCCCTAACCCCCCTAATAAAGTTTTAACCCCTTGATCACCCCCTGTCACCAGTGTCGCTAAGCGATCATTTTTCTGATCGCTGTATTAGTGTCGCTGGTGATGCTAGTTAGGGACGTAAATATTTAGGTTCGCCGTCAGAGTTTTATAGCGACAGGGACCCCCATATACTATCTAATAAATGTTTTAACCCCTTGATTGCCCCCTAGTTAACCCTTTCACCACTGATCACTGTATAACCGTTACGGGTGACGCTGGTTAGTTTGTTTATTTTTTATAGTGTCAGGGCACCCGCCGTTTATTACCGAATAAAGATTTAGCCCCCTGATCGCCCGGCGGTGATATGCGTCGCCCCAGGCAGCGTCAGATTAGCGCCAGTACCGCTAACACCCACGCACGCAGCATACGCCTCCCTTAGTGGTATAGTATCTGTACAGATCAATATCTGATCCGATCAGATCTATACTAGCGTCCCCAGCAGTTTAGGGTTCCCAAAAACAGTGTTAGCGGGATCAGCCCAGATACCTGCTAGCACCTGCGTTTTGCCCCTCCGCCCAGCTCGGCCCAGCCCACCCAAGTGCAGTATCGATCGATCACTGTCACTTACAAAACACTAAACGCATAACTGCAGCGTTCGCAGAGTCAGGCCTGATCCCTGCGATCGCTAACAGTTTTTTTGGTAGCATTTTGGTGAAATGGCAAGCACCAGCCCCAGGCAGCGTCAGGTTAGCGCCAGTACCGCTAACACCCACGCACGCACTGTACACCTCCCTTAGTGGTATAGTATCTGAACTGATCAATATCTGATCCGATCAGATCTATACTAGCGTCCCCAGCAGTTTAGGGTTCCCAAAAACGCAGTGTTAGCGGGATCAGCCCAGATACCTGCTAGCACCTGCGTTTTGCCCCTCCGCCCGGCCCAGCCCAGCCCACCCAAGTGCAGTATCGATCGATCACTGTCACTTACAAAACACTAAATGCATAACTGCAGCGTTCGCAGAGTCAGGCTTGATCCCTGCGATCGTTAACAGTTTTTTTGGTAGCGTTTTGGTGAACTGGCAAGCGCCAGCGGCCTAGTACACCCCGGTCGTAGTCAAACCAGCACTGCAGTAACACTTGGTGACGTGGCGAGTCCCATAAGTGCAGTTCAAGCTGGTGAGGTGGCAAGCACAAATAGTGTCCCGCTGCCACCAAGAAGACAAACACAGGCCCGTCATGCCCATAGTGCCCTTCCTGCTGCATTCGCCAATCCTAATTGGGAACCCACCACTTCTGCAGCGCCCGTACTTCCCCCATTCACATCCCCAATCAAATGCAGTCGGCTGCATGAGAGGCATTTTTATGTCCTCCCGAGTACCCCTACCCAACGAACCCCCCCAAAAAAGATGTTGTGTCTGCAGCAAGCGCGGATATAGGCGTGACACCCACTATTATTGTCCCTCCTGTCCTGACAATCCTGGTCTTTGCATTGGTGAATGTTTTGAATGCTACCATTCACTAGCTGAGTATTAGCGTAGGGTACAGCATTGCACAGACTAGGACACACTTTCACAGGGTCTCCCAAGATGCCATCGCATTTTGAGAGACCCGAACCTGGAACCGGTTACAGTTATAAAAGTTACAGTTACAAAAAAAGTGTAAAAAAAAAAAAAAAAAAACACAAACAAAAATATAAAATAAAAAATAATAGTTGTCGTTTTATTGTTCTCTCTCTATTCTCTCTTTCTCTATTCTCTCTATTGTTCTGCTCTTTTTTACTGTATTCTATTCTGCAATGTTTTATTGTTATTATGTTTTATCATGTTTGCTTTTCAGGTCTGCAATTTTTTATACTTTACCGTTTACTGTGCTTTATTGTTAACCATATTTTTGTCTTCAGGTACAGCATTCACGACTTTGAGTGGTTATACCAGAATGATGCCTGCAGGTTTAGGTATCATCTTGGTATCATTCTTTTCAGCCAGCGGTCGGCTTTCATGTAGAAGCAATCCTAGCGGCTAATTAGCCTCTAGACTGCTTTTACAAGCAGTGGGAGAGAATGCCCCCCCCCACCATCTTCCGTGTTTTTCTCTGGCTCTCCTGTCTCAACAGGGAACCTGAGAATGCAGCCGGTGATTCAGCCAGCTGACCATAGAGCTGATCAGAGACCAGAGTGGCTCCAAACATCTCTATGGCCTAAGAAACCGGAAGCTACGAGCATTTTATGACTTAGATTTCGCCGGATGTAAATAGCGCCATTGGGAAATTGGGAAAGCATTTTATCATACCGATCTTGGTGTGGTCAGATGCTTTGAGGGCAGAGGAGAAATCTAGGGTCTAATAGACCCCAATTTTTTCAAAAAAGAGTACCTGTCACTACCTATTGCTATCATAGGGGATATTTACATTCCCTGAGATAACAATAAAAATGATTAAAAAAAAAAAAAATGAAAGGAACAGTTTAAAAATAAGATAAAAAAGCAAAAAAATAATAAAAAAAAAAAAAAAAAAAAAAAAGCACCCCTGTCCCCCCTGCTCTCGCGCTAAGGCGAACGCAAGCGTCGGTCTGGCGTCAAATGTAAACAGCAATTGCACCATGCATGTGAGGTATCACCGCGACGGTCAGATCGAGGGCAGTAATTTTAGCAGTAGACCTCCTCTGTAAATCTAAAGTGGTAACCTGTAAAGGCTTTTAAAGGCTTTTAAAAATGTATTTATTTTGTTGTCACTGCACGTTTGTGCGCAATTGTAAAGCATGTCATGTTTGGTATCCATGTACTCGGCCTAAGATCATCTTTTTTATTTCATCAAACATTTGGGCAATATAGTGTGTTTTAGTGCATTAAAATGTAAAAAAGTGTGTTTTTTCCCCAAAAAATGCGTTTGAAAAATCGCTGCGCAAATACTGTGTGAAAAAAAAAAATTAAACACCCACCATTTTAATCTGTAGGGCATTTGCTTTAAAAAAATATATAATGTGTGGGGGTTCAAAGTAATTTTCTTGCAAAAAAAAATAATTTTTTCATGGAATCAAAAAGTGTCAGAAAGGGCTTTGTCTTCAAGTGGTTAGAAGAGTGGGTGATGTGTGACATAAGCTTCTAAATGTTGTGCATAAAATGCCAGGACAGTTCAAACCCCCCCAAATGACCCCATTTTGGAAAGTAGACACCCCAAGCTATTTGCTGAGAGGCATGTCGAGTCCATGGAATATTTTATATTGTGACACAAGTTGCGGGAAAGAGACAAATTATTATTTTTTTTTTTTTTTTTGCACAAAGTTGTCACTAAATGATATATTGCTCAAACATGCCATGGGAATATGTGAAATTACACCCCAAAATACATTCTGTTGCTTCTCCTGAGTACGGGGATACCACATGTGTGAGACTTTTTTGGGAGCCTAGCCACGTATGGGACCCCGAAAACCAAGCACCGCCTTCAGGCTTTCTAAGGGCGTAAATTTTTGATTTCACTCTTCACTGCCTATCACAGTCTTGGAGGCCATGGAATGCCCAGGTGGCACAAACCCCCCCCCAAATGACCCCATTTTGGAAAGTAGACACCCCAAGCTATTTGCTGAGAGGTATAGTGAGTATTTTGCAGACCTCACTTTTTGTCACAAAGTTTTGAAAATTAAAAAAAGAAAAAAAAAATTTTTTTTTTTGTCTTTCTTCATTTTCAAAAACAAATGAGAGCTGCAAAATACTCACCATGCCTCTCAGCAAATAGCTTGGGGTGTCTACTTTCCAAAATGGGGTCATTTGGGGGGGGTTTGTGCCACCTGGGCATTCCATGGCCTCCGAAACTGTGATAGGCAGTGAAGAGTGAAATCAAAAATGTACACCCTTAGAAATCCTGAAGGCGGTGATTGATTTTCGGGGTCCCGTACGCGGCTAGGCTCCTAAAAAGTCCCACACATGTGGTATCCCCGTACTCAAGAGAAGCAGCAGAATGTATTTTGGGGTGCAATTCCACATATGCCCATGACCTGTGTGAGCAATATATCATTTAGTGACAACTTTGTGCAAAAAAAAAAAAATAAATAAATAAATTGTCACTTTCCCGCAACTTGTGTCAAAATATAAAATATTCCATGGACTCAACATGCCTCTCAGCAAATAGCTTGGGGTGTCTACTTTCCAAAATGGTGTCATTTGGGGGGGGTTTGTGCCATCTGGGCATTTTATGGCCTTCAAAACTGTGATAGGTAGTGAGGAGTAAAATCAAAAATGTACGCCCTTAGAAATCCTGAAGGCAGTGATTGGTTTTCGGGGCCCCGTACGCGGCTAGGCTCCCAAAAAGTCCCACACATGTGGTATCCCCATACTCAGGAGAAGCAGCTAAATGTATTTTGGGGTGCAATTCCACATATGCCCATGGCCTGTGTGAGCAATATATCATTTAGTGACAACTTTTTGTAATTTTTTTTTTTTTTTTTTCATTATTCAATCACTTGGGACAAAAAAAATGAATATTCAATGGGCTCAACATGCCTCTCAGCAATTTCCTTGGGGTGTCTACTTTCCAAAATGGGGTCATTTGTGGGGGTTTTGTACTGCCCTGTCATTTTAGCACCTCAAGAAATGACATAGGCAGTCATAAATTAAAGACTGTGTAAATTCCAGAAAATGTACCCTAGTTTGTAGGCGCTATAACTTTTGCGCAAACCAATAAATATACACTTATTGACATTTTTTTTTACCAAAGACATGTGGCCAAATACATTTTGGCCTAAATGTATGACTAAAATTGAGTTTATTGGATTTTTTTTAGAACAAAAAGTAGAAAATATCATTTTTTTTCAAAATTTTCGGTCTTTTTCCGTGTATAGCGCAAAAAATAAAAACGGCAGAGGTGATCAAATACCATCAAAAGAAAGCTCTATTTGTGGGAAGAAAAGGACGCAAATTTCGTTTGGTTACAGCATTGCATGACCGCGCAATTAGCAGTTAAAGCGACGCAGTGCCAAATTGTAAAAAGTGCTCTGGTCAGGAAGGGGGTAAATCCTTCCGGGGCTGAAGTGGTTAAAGTGGAGCTCCACCCATATTTTAAAGTAATTACCCTACAAAGACGCTGTGTGTGCTGATAAAGAATTGACATATTTTTTTCTTAAATTCACTGTTATATACTGTATAGTAGTCGGCACTTCCTGTCCTCCGCTGCGGCCCAGCATTTCCTCCCCTCTCTGCAATGCCTCCTGGGAGATGTTTGTCATCAATCCCAGGAGGCAATAGGCATTACTGGGCCGTAGCATCACGTTATTTCAAAACCCGAAATTACACGATGCAAGGCAGCCAGCACCATTTTAAATAAGGGCAACCAGGCTTCTGTTGCCATGGTTACCAAAGCTTCTTATACACAGTGATGGGCGGTGGGGGAGGCGGCTGGAGCATCTCAGCTCTGATTACATACAGAGACCAGGGGAGGGGACAGATCAGGCAATATGACAGGGCAGTCTTGATGGGGGCAGTTTTGATGGGGCAATTCTGATGGGGCAATTGTGTTGGGGCAGTTTTGATGGGGGCAATATGATGAGGCAGTTTTGATGGTGGCAATATGATGAGGCAGTTTTGATGGGGGCAGTTTTGATGGGGCAATTCTGATGGAGTCAATTTTGATGGGGCAGTTTTGATGGGGGAGTTTGGATCGTGGCAATATGATGGGGGCAGTTTTGATGGGGCAATTCTGATATGGCAATTTTGATGGGGCAGTTTTGATGGGGGCAGTTTTGATGGGGCAATATGATGGGGCAGTTTTGATGGGGCAATTCTGATGGTGGCAATATGATGGGGCAGTTTTGATGTGGACAGTTTTGATGGGGCAATTCTGATGGGGCAATTCTGATGTGGCAGTTTGATGGTAGCAATATGATGAGGCAATTTTGATGGGGGCATGTGATGGGTGTTGTGATACACTTTGCTGGGGGCAATGTGATGCGATTTGCGGGGGGTGTTGTGATGCAAATTGCAGAGGGTGTTTTGATGCAATTTGCGTGGGGTGTTGTGATGTGATTTGCGGGGAGTGATGTGATGCCATTTGCGGGGGGTGTTGTGAAGCAATTTGCAGGGGGCTATGTGATGTGATTTGCAGTGGGTGTTGTGATGCGATTTGCAGGGAGCGATGTGATGCCATTTGTGGGGGATGTTGTGATGAGATTTGCAGGGGGCTATGTGATGTAGGGGTGTTGTGATGCAATTTGCAGGGGGTGTTGTGATGCAATTTGTGGAGAGCTGTATGATGTGATTTGCTGGGGGCAATGTAATGCGATTTGCTGGGGGTGTTGTGATACGATTTGCGGGGGTGTTGTGATGCGATTTGCGGGGGGGGTATGTGATGTAATTTGTGTGGGTGTTGTGATGCTATTTGCGGGGGTTGTTGTGATGCAATTTTCTCGGGGTGATGTGATGTTATAGAAATTCATCTTTA
This sequence comes from Aquarana catesbeiana, assembly GCF_042186555.1. Taxonomy (NCBI): domain Eukaryota; kingdom Metazoa; phylum Chordata; class Amphibia; order Anura; family Ranidae; genus Aquarana; species Aquarana catesbeiana. Next base: position 211,345,879 of record NC_133336.1, read on the forward strand.
CTTGGTCTACGCCATTTGCAGGTAGGCAATGCAAGAAATAATGCAATTGCAATTTATTTCCTTATTCCTGGCGGTAGAAGGGGAGGAGAGGTTTGCATAGCTAAGGGGCAGCAACTTCCTCTGACAGTGCCGTAACAATGGAAACCTGACCTGAAACCTATCACACTGCTTGTGCTGCACTGAGCATGTGCGAGATCTGCAAGGATGAGATCCAGGAAGACATACAGTCTGGCTTCAGATACCCACACTTAATATGGCCACGGACTGATGCAAGTTTATAAAATAACAAATTAATGCTATAAACGAACAAAAGCGACCTTAGTTTACAGACTAACTTTACTAGAATACATTAATCTTGTGTATTATAGGGGTATTTTTATTTAAAAAGTATACATTCGGCCGGAACAACGCTTTAAAAAAAGAAAAAAGACCAGTTTTGTGGCACTTTCAAAACGCTTGGAAGTGCTGCCCATTCATTTCTATGGGTAGGGGTGTTTTGGGAGCGCTATCTATAATGCTCATAACCCGCCCCAAAGATGCTGCTTGCAGGACTTTTTCTAATGTCCCACAAGCACACCGCCCCAGTGTGAAAGCACCCATACAAATAAATGGGAGGCAGTTTTCAGGTGCTATCTCTAGCGCTGAAATGTCTGAAAACTGCCTTAGTGTGAAAGAGGTCTAACAGAAATACCAGAGATTCATCCAGATGGATTAAATCAATGCTGATCAACTTCCAGCTCTTTGCAGCAACTTCAATCAACCTCCCCCACACCGGTGAGCAAACATGTCACTTACCAAAAGGTTTGTCTCCACAAGCAAGGCCCAGACACGCTTGTTTATATCCTTCCAGCAGTGCCACTCCGCTCAAGTCGGCTTCCGATGAGAACAGACTGTGCCACGGAATGTCAGACCTCCAGGTAGTATCTCCAATATCACCCGAGGTATCCAGACAATGGCCACAATCACATGACATAGAAAAGAAAAAGCCTCCATAGTGCATAATCCTTAAATATATATAGAATCACAGATTGTACACTTCCATCATATACACGAATACACAGAACTCAGAGCACACACTGCTCCGGACTGCAGCCATGTATGATGGAGTCCAGGCAGTGACATGGAGGCTTTTTCTTTTCTATGTAATGTGATTGTGGCCATTGTCTGGATACCTCAGGTAATATTGTATTTTTGCACATTATATGTTATACAGACTGAAGTAGCTGTGATTAGGCTGGAGGAGATCATCCCTTGCTCACATGTATGAAAATGCATTACATTTTTATTATTGATCACTATTGGGGGAGTTATCACATCTTCATTAGAAGTGTTGATATTCAGACACATTGTAGGTTGCAGATTTCTCATCACACATTTTATCACTAAGTGTAGGGCTCTATACATAGAATTATATTATACTATTTGTAATTCTATATCAGACTTCCTGCTGGCGGCTGGTTTTCATTCATTAGATTTTCACAAAGTTGTTCATGTTTTTTAGTGCAGATATTAAATGTTTTATATTTTTATATCCAGCTTTAGAGAACTGTCTGATATTGGTGATATATAGAGACAACCAGGAGATGAAATATATCTCCATTATTATTAGGTTTATGTAGTTTAGACATACACTATATTACCAACAGTATTTGGACGCCTGCCTTTACAAGCACATTAACTTTAAAGGCATCCCAGTCTTAAGCCTCGTACACAATTTTTGAACAACTGTTCATCCATTTTTTGTGGCATGCTAGTCTCACATCGAAAGTGAAGAGGTAACTCTCCATATGGAAATTCCCTTCCGACAGAATACAACTTCAGAAGTGATATAATGTGTTGAATAGTTTTGTATGCATTCTTTCCTTTCTTAGCATGCATAGTCTTGCTCTCACAAGTTATTTTGGGTGAAAACTGTACTGATTAAACAAAAATCATATGCTGAGTTCACGTACGATAAAAATTTTATAGTCTGCACATCCAGCTTTTGTCAGATGAAAAATCAGAATTGGCTGTCAAAAGCACCATACTAACGATCATGTTGGATTAGAAGGCCTGGCTTGCAGTCTCCGCTCTAAATAATACCAAAGGTTTTCTATCGGGTTGAGGTCAGGACTCTGTGCAGGCCAGTCAAGTTCCTCTACCCCAAACTCACTCATCTATGTCTTTATGAACCTTGCTTTGTGCACTTCTCTCAACTTTGTGGGAACAGTTTGGGATTGGCTCCTTCCTATTCCAACATATTGTGCACCAGAGCACAAAGCAAGGTTCATAAAAACATGGGTGAGCGAGTTTGGGGTGGAGGAACTTGACTGGCCTGCACAGAGTCCTGACCTCAACCCAATAGGACACCTTTGGTATGAATTAGAGCAGAGACTGCGAGCCAGACCTTCTCATCCAACATCAGTGCCTGACCTCACAAATGTGCTTCTGGAAGAATGGTCAAACATTCCCATAGACACCCTCCTAAACCTTGTGGACAGCATTCCCAGAAGAAATGAAGCTGTTATAGCTGAAAAGGGTGGGCCAACTCAATATTGAACCCTACGGACTAAGACTGGGATGCCATTAAAGTTCATGTGTGTGTAAAGGCAGGCGTCCCAATAATTTTGGTAATATAGTATAATAGTCCAGTATTGGATATTTAGGCTCCATGCACATTGGCTTAATACATTGCTGCTACTACAGGAGTTTTGTATTCTGCCTGTAGAAGCAGCTCCATGTTCTCCTATGTCTCCATACACATTGGGATGATTACAGACATATTTTGAGCTCAATGTTTAGAGGCAGGAAAAAAAGCCTTCTGGTTCGTGTTTCTGATTGGAGCTTTCTGGCAGAAAAATGCAAAACTCTCCTAAACTTATCTAAACTTTGTACAATAAAATCTCTATATGACATTTTTTTAAGCCCAGTGTGCATGGAGCCTTATGGAGTCTAAAGATGGAATTTGATGACATTCTCATATTTCTATATTATTTATGTTGTTTAGATATAAAACTGTCCCAGAATATTATTGTCTCAGTCAGTCCTGTTATACTCACTGTAATTCCTCTATCCGGCTTGTTGTCAGAGCTTCCATCAGATCTCTGAAATGAGGACCCTTCAGATTGTTCCCATACAGGTTCAGTATCCTCAGTGTCTGGTTATTTCTTATTCCAGATGCCAGGTGGGGGCAGGAACTGTCTGTCAGGTGATTATCACCCAATCTGTAGAAGAAAAGAAGAATGTTACCAGAAAAAAATGAATTTCTCCCCCAGGAATGAATGTATCTGTTCTCTACATGAATGGAACTCATTTCTCTTTATTGGAATCATTAATATGAGATCACTTTATAAAACACGATCGATCATCTACACTATGGGAGGATTTTTTTTGTGGACCCCAATTACTAAATGTGACATGAGAAGTAGATGAGGTGGTGTGATCCATTCATTATTCCTGTATGGGGATTGGACCATACACACTCACACTGACCTCTAGGCTTTCACCTCCAACCTTCTGCTAAGTCTTGGATTCAGTTGTGGGGATTCACTTTGATGGTCACAGAAGTCTCACTCATGTTGTGGAAATTTCATTGACTAAAAGTGACACCATTGTACTTTGGGATTTTCTTAGAACATCATGGTGGAGGATTTGATCTTATGGTGTGGAGAAGATTTTATTATTATCGTTCTTTATTTTGGACTTTTTTGAAAATTTGTACTAATATTGCTGCACTAATTTTATATCTGCTGATTATAAATTCTCTTCATTAGTTATCAGTGAAATAGTCTCCATACCATTGTTATATATACACTTATAGGGAGTTTTGTGATGAGGAGTCCCACTTTTATTGTTATATTGTCAAATTTATATTGTGTGAATGTTATATAATAGTGCTGCAGTCTTCCATATTATACTAGATGTGATAATTCCACCAATAGGGATCAGATATAACAATTACATTCACTACAAAAATACACTTTCATACATGTGAGGAAGGGCAGATCTCCAATCTATTCACAGCTACTTCAATCTATATAACATATAATGTACAAAAATACATAAACATGAAGAGCAACAAAGTTATCTTATAAAATTACAAATATCAAGAGAAAGTTCATAAATGTGAAAAAGTTGATTTTCTACAAGCCATTCACCACTACTTCCATCTCCAATCACCATACAGTGACTTGTGTAGTAAGACCCTTTTCACACTGCAGAGCCGATAAAACAGCCCTAAATCGCTTGTCATTTTTGCTGTGCTTTAGTTGTGTTTTAGGTGCACTTTTTGTGCCCTAGTGGGCCGGTGACAACGGGACCTTAAAGTGGAGCTCCACCCATATTTTAAAGTAATTTCCCTCCAACGCCACTGTGTGTGCTGATAAAGAATTGGCATATTTTTCCCCTTAAACTCACTGTCACTTCCTGTCCTCGGCCCAGCATTTCCTCCCCTCTCTGCAATGTCTCCTTGGAGATGTTTGTCATCAATCCCAGGAGGCAATAGGCATCGCTGGGTCGTAGCATCGCATTATTTCAAAACCGGAAATGACGCGATGCAAGGTGGCTAGTGCCATTTTAAATAAGGGCAACCAGGCTTTTGTTGCCATGGTTACCAAAGCTTCTTATACACAGTGATGGGTGGCAGGGGAGGCGGCTAGAGCATCTCAGCTCTGATTACATACAGAACCCGGGGGAGGGGACAGACACACCATGTACTGATTTATAATTGAGGAATATGATGGGGCAGTATTGATGGGGCAGTTGTTATATTCTTAATATCTAAATTTAAATTGGCTTTATTCAGAGTATGAATTCCCTATAATTGTATGAATGGCAGACTTTGAGTTAATAACATCCAGATGGTGACTTATGAACTAGGATCACAAATATCTAGAAACTGTCAGGATTTTGATGGATATTGTAAATATTATATATATGTTTTTCTAAGGTATTCCTATGTAACTGATATCTTGACATAGAAATTGTGTTTTCTGTAGACTGGCTGCCCCTTATCCATTTCCTGTGTAGAAGGAATTCCACTCTTCATGTGTTTGTATCTAATTAGAGATGCTGTTCATATTACTTACTCTTTTGCCCCCACCCTTGTAGGGAGTAAAAGGGGAGGTAATATCGGGATTGATTATGGGAGGGTTTGGTTTTTGAGGGTGAATTCAAAGGATCCAGTTTGTGATGTAAGGGAGAGCTGATAGAGGTTCAGGCTCTTTCTACTTCCTGCCTGCAAGCTACACAAAGCTCCTTCTTTCTATAGCACACAGAATTTTCTTCAGCACACAGAATTTTCTTCAGCACGCAAAAGGCTAATCAGCCATCTTAAGAAGACAAAGGAAGATCACATGGCCTGAAGATTATTTAATGAACTTTGTTTTCCAATCTTTGAAACACATGAACTATACTTGAATCTTTTCTGTTCAAATATTTTATTGGTAAATAACAAGCATTGATTACAAGTTTTTCGGTACAGGGTATCAAGTAGATATAAAACAGTGTACATCATGTCAGGCTAGAATTACAATAACATAATAAGGGTAACAGCTTGCAAACATAATACACTCTGTCAAACATCTCAAGCTCCAGTGAAACTGAGCATGCCAGTATTAAGAAGGACCGTGGTCCTTAGTTTGGATACAATATATCACTGGTGAGTATAGACATGGGGTCGGTCTTGGTAAACAATCGAGACCAACTCAACGAGGAGAGAAAAAAAAATAAGACAGAGTATACTACCCATATAACCAAGGATAAATAAAGGGGGAAGTAAAGCAAGTGTTAAGAGACTAGAGAGAAGGAAAGGGGGAAGGAAAAAGTGTGGGAGAGCTGGGAGGGGGTAGAGGAGCGGTCGGAACGCGCGGGCACCGGTATGGCCTCCACAACCAAAAATGGTTATTAAAACCACCTCAAGGTTCTAGTAGGCTCACGTCAATGTCTGGGGGCAAGAAGTGCTCTATCCATGGTTGCCAAACTCGGAAGTGTTGTGGGACTTTATCTATTATTATTGCTTCTATTTTGCTGTGAATCATTGCCTGGGTGATTCTATTTTGCATTTTAGTTATGCTAAGTGCAGGTGTCTTCCAGGCTTTGGCTATCGTTTGCTTAGCGGCTGTGAATAGGTGGAGGAGGAGACAGCGTTGTGCTCTGGTGTAGTCTTGGGGTATAAGGTTAAGTAAGGCTATAGTTGGGTTTGGTTCTAAAGTGACCTGGTGGAGAGTGGAAGCCATCTGGAATGTTGTTGCCCAGAAGCGTTGTACTAATGGGCATGTCCACCAGATGTGGATGTGTGTTCCTTTATCTTTGCAACCCCTGAAGCAAGTCGGGGGATACTCAGGTAGGAATTTGGCAATTCTGGATGGGACCAGGTACCATCGCATGAGCACCTTGTAATTTGCTTCTGAGGCAACAACATTTTGGGATGAGTTTTTCGTGTTAGTCCATATGGTGGACCAGTCTTCTGCTTCAAGATCTATGTTTAAATCTTTAGACCATTGCTTCGCATAGGTGGGGAGATTTGTGGGTGGTGTCGTGAGGAGAGTGTAGAGGCGAGAGATGATACCTGGTGAGTGCGGGTCTGAGTTGCACATATTCTCAAACTCAGTCAGGGTATCCAGCCCAGAGCTGGATTTTAAACTTGTCTTGACAAAATGAGCGATTTGAAGGTAACGAAAGCACTCTCTAGGTGAAAGATGCGCTTGCGCTTGAATTTCCGGGAAAGATTTTATAGAGTTACCACTAAGTAAGTCACAAATGCGAGTCAGACCCGCTTGGGCCCAGGTTTGGAACAGGGATGGTTCAGTGTGTGTTGGGAAGAACAGCGGGTGGCCCAAAAATGATAGGAGTGGGGAGTGTGGTGAGATCAACTTAAAGGGAATTCGTAATCTATCCCAAAGCACAAGGAAGCAGTGCGTTATTGGGTTGGTTATAGTGCCGCGTGCTGCTGGGGGGAGCCACAGTAAATTGGTAACTGAAATTGGGTGGAGATCTATGGCTTCAAGGCTGACCCAGAGCGGAGTTTCAGATTTAGAGTGGTATAGAGTAGCCTGGGCCAGTCGGGCTGCATGATAATAATGTAGAAAGTTGGGAATACCAAGACCTCCATTGAGCTTGTGGCGGAGTAACACTGGTCTGGCCACTCTAGGTTTAGTGGGGCCCCAAATGTATTTAAAAACTCGGTTTTGTATGGTCCTATGTTAATAAGGGGGGACCGCTATCGGGAGAACTCTATATAGATATAGCAATTTCGGTAGCAAGGACATTTTCACAGCTGCCACTCGTCCCAGCCAGGAGACGCATAAAGGCTGCCAGGAGTTAAGCAGTGAAGAGAGTTGGGTTAACATTGGGAGGTAATTGGAGTGGAATAAATTTAGTGGGTCACTAGTCAGTTTAATCCCCAAGTAGGGTATAGATGTTGTAGACCAATTGAAAGGGTAGTTTTGGCGAAGTAAGTCGAGATCGGTTTGTGGTAGCGACACATTGAGAGCCTTGGATTTCGCTTGGTTGACTTCTAGCCCGGAGACCAGAGCAAACTTATCTAAGATACGCATGAGGTTTGGTAGAGTAGTGTAAGGTGACGTGATGAATAATAAAGCATCATCTGCGAAAAGGCATAACTTATGCGTGGTAGAAGCTATCTCCAGACCACGAACGTCAGGGTTTGTTCTGATCAGGGCTGCTAAGGGCTCTATTACTAGGGCAAATAATAGGGGGGATAGGGGGGATAGGGGGGCAACCCTGTCTGGTTCCACGGGAATTGGGAAAGGGATTTGAACGGAATCCTGAGTATTGTACATATGCTTGTGGATGGTTATATAGGGCATTGATCCAACCAAGGAAATGTGGGCCGAAGCCCCAGCGTTGGAGGATGTAAAGAAGATAGGGCCAGGAAACTGTGTCGAATGCTTTCCTTATATCTAGGGAGAGGAGGTGCATCGGTATTTTACGTGATCGGGCTAAATGTTGCAAGAGAATTACACGTCTAACGTTATCACTGGCTTGACGCTTGGGTATAAAACCAACTCGGTCCTTATGTATTAGGCTACCAATAATCGGGTTAAGGCGTAGGGCTAAAATTTTGGCCAGGATCTTTATATCAACGTTTAGCAAGGAAATTGGCCTAAAATTAGACCACACTGTATTGTCTGTGTTTGGTTTTGGGATCATGGAAATGAGTGCTGTCAATGTGTCACGACCAAAGGAATGTTTTTTGAGTAGAGCGTTGAAAGCGTTAGTGAGGAGCGGAGCGAGTTCAGCTGCAAATTTTTTATAATAAAGACTGGGGAGGCCGTCCGGGCCCGGACGTTTATGTGGTTTAAGTGTCTTAATGGCTGCTAAGACCTCCTCAACCGTGACCGTACTTTCCATAGACTCGCGATTATCATTGGACAGCGTAGGGATAGGCAGATTCTGGAAAAGCTTCTCTGCTTGATGTATGGGAAAAGCAGCCCCTGCCTCATAAAGTTTCGATAATTGTCTGCGGAACTCCGAGAGCACCTTGACCGGGTTACTAGTGACACTGTCCTTAGACAATCTGAGTCTAATGGGGACACGAACACGATCTGGCCTGCGAAGACGCAAGGCCAGAAAGGTATCTGGTTTGTTGGCTTTGGTGTAGATCGTGTGGTTGGATCTACGTATAGTCTTATCAGCCGTTTCAGCTAGTAAAATGTCTAGTTCTAATTTGATTTTGTCTAGAGTTCGTTTATGGGCCTCAGTAGGGGAGGATTGAAACTGGAGGAAACTCTGGTGATAGTCTGCCTCAAGCCGTTGTTGTTTGAGAATTTTGTCTTTCTTGAGGTGGGATGCGACTGAGATACATGTGCCTCTAATCACAGGTTTGCGTGCCTCCCAAAGAAGCGTGGGGGGGATATCTGGGGTGGCGTTGTGTAGTAGGTAATCTTTGAGGGCAATTTGGATATCCAGACAATATGATTGATTGGTTAAGAGTGCATCGTTCATACACCATGTTCTGCTTGTAGGTTGTGGTATCAGGGAAGATATTGCGGTGATCACGGCACAGTGGTCTGTCCATGTGATTGGCTGAATATGGGATTGAAGTAGAATTGGTGTAGATGCTATGGAAATGAAAATGTGATCAATCCTGGAAAAGGATTTATGAGGGTGGGAGTAAAATGTAAAGTTTTTCTTGACGGGGTTGCATTCTCTCCAAGTGTCCAGAAGAGAAGCCTTTAATATTTGTCTGCGAAATTGCGCTGAGGGGGTATAGTGTTCAGGAGTATAGGGTGATTTGTCTAGGTGTGGTTGTAGAACTGAATTGGAATCGCCGCACAGGAACAGGGTTCCTTTGCTGTGTGCTTTTACTACCTGTAAAAGATGTGAGAAGAAGGGATTAGGGTTTGTATTAGGGGCATAATAGGAGACAAAAGTGGCCAATGTGTCCTGTAGTAACCCCACTAAGATTAGGTACCGACCTTCTGGGTCTTTTATTTCGGATTGTAGGGTGAATGGGGTGGTATGATGAAAAGCGAGTAAAACCCCTCTCTGTTTTGTTTCCGCTGAAGCGGTGTATACTTGTGGGTATTTAGAGCTAAAGAAGCCCGGGGTGTGGCGTTTGGAAAAATGTGTTTCTTGGAGGGCCACCACGCTAGCTCCTTGGGATGCAAACGTTTGGAAAGCCTTCACCCGTTTTTGGGGTGAGTTCAGTCCTTTAACATTTAAGTTTAGTATATTTAGTGGGGCCATTGGTGGGTATAAGGGGGACCCTATTAGATGGTGAGGGGCCCGCGCGAGCCGACCAGCCAAGAAGAGGGAGGCGAGGAATAGTAAAGTAGGGTGAGAGAAAGAGAAAAGAGAGGAAAGGAGGGGGAGGAACGTAAGCGTAGGGCATCGCACCGAGACACAGTCCATATGGGGGGACTGCGGGTCAGTACCGCCCGACTGGGTAGTGCTCCAACTCCGCGACCAGTAAACTAGTCAAAGAGCGGGAGCACTATAGGAGAGGGGGTGCAATGACTGCTCCCCGCCGCAGACGGAGATAACAACATCAATACAGTTTGTAGGTTCTACTGACTTCAAGATATATACAGATAGTCATAAATACTTAAGTAGGAGTATGTTTAATAAAAAAACCCCCGATTGTTCCCATTGGGGGATAAAGGGGAGGGGACTGGAGAGGAAGGGGAGGAGGGAGGGGGGTAGGGGGAAGAGGGGGGAGAGGGAGGGGAAGATGAGGGAGGGGGGGAGGGAAGGGGGGAGGAGGGAAGGGGGGAGAGGAGGGAAGGGGGGGAGGAGGAAAGGGAGGGGGAAGGAAGGGAGGGGAAGAGGGGAGTGGGGGAGAGGAGAGGAATGAGGGAAGATAGGGGAGAGGGAATGGGTAACGGACTGGGAACGATAAGTTACATTAGGTATGGTGTAAATTTTCAAAAACGAATGGCCTAAGCTGCGTTAACATTCCGTCAATTAGTAAAAGGGGTACGAGTAGCGAAGACCATGAGGCTAAACAATTGTATTATGTTAGTGCCTACTTAAAGTAGGTTGAGAGTATACACTTGGTGTCACTTGTGTGAATGTGCAGAACAATACCTTATGGAACAATGAAACATAAAACGTAAAACCTAAAAACAAAAAAGAGATAAGGGAGAAACAGTAGTATTATAACTGAACCTGAGAGGGCCCAATGAGGCCCAGGTGCCCTGAAGATTATTGTTCAGGACGCGGAGAAAATCCGACGGGCTGTAGTCGCCAAACAGGTCTCGGCTGTTGTCGTGTCTTCTTGGTGTAAACAGAAGTCAGTTTCTGTGGGTGTCACCGAGGCCCTGTGTGCGAAAAAGGAAAAGTGGGCAAACGGTAGTTCGCCAGTTATCAACGAAGAGCTTGGGACTTCGGGCTTGGATGGTAACTTCCAGGAGATCGGGCCGGAGTTCCCTTTCGGATTGATGCAGGATCAGGATTGCTTCGTTTCGGGGTCGTGGCATATGGGTGGGTGGCTAATCGAGCCGGTGTGCGAGGAAGAGAGGTTTCTGATTGCTGCAGCGTTGGTGTCAGATGGAGTGATTCCAGGAGCCTTTGGAGTGATTCTGGCATGGTGCAGGTATGCTGTTGCCCCAGGTGGGAGAATTGGAGGGCAAACGGGAACCGCCACGTGTACTTGAGCTGGTGCTGTTGCAAGATTTGCAATTGGGGTTTCATAGCACGACGCTTCGCAATAGTGAGGGGTGCTAGGTCAGAGAACAGCTAGTACGTGTGGTTTTGGAACTGTAAAGTGTTCTTGTTGCGGGCTGCTGTTAGCAGCTGTTCCTTTGTACGAAAGAAATGCAGCTTAACAATAATGTCACGTGGCGGGCCATCCGTCTGGCGTCGTGTTAGTGCCCTGTGGATTCTATCAAACTCCAGGCGTTCGATTGGTATGGAGGGCGAAAGTTCCTGAAACAAAGCGGTGGTAAAGGATTGGATATCATCAATCGACTCTGGTATACCGCGGAGGCGTAGATTGGATCTGCGTGATCGATTTTCTGCGTCCTCTAAACGGGAGAGTAACATAGTATTCTCCTCACGAAGAGCCATTTGTTCTTGGGCTTGCTCCTGGATTGTTAGCTCCATGTCATCCATCCTGGTTTCTAAATCTGCTGTGCGCTGACCTAGTTCACGTATTTCCCGGGTCAAGCTGCTGGTGATCTGGTCAGATGTGGATTTTAGAGCTTTATGCAGCATGGATTCCATAAGTCTAATAAAAGCTGCCTGTGACATACCAGGCTGTGAGATGAGAGGAGAATCACCTGGTATAGGATGCATATCACTATCTTCCTCACTATCCAGAACATCAGAGCGGGCAGGTGAGGATGCAGGCTGATCTGCCAGGGCTCGGGCCTTCGCCGCCATCTTGGAGGAGGCGCGGGCTAACGCCTCTTTGATGGGTTTGGGCTTTGCTTTGCCTCTGTGCCCCGTAAGAACCATACCGGAGGGTGCTCTGGTTTGCGTGAGAGCGATCCCTGAAGAAGGGAGCTGGTGGGGTGGCTCAGTCGTCCGTATGGGTTCCGTGAATGCGGCGGGGAGTGCGGAGCTCTACAATGAAGTGACTGCCATGTCGAGCCTCGCGCATGCGCCCCATACTTGAATCTTTTAATCATATATGAAGCAACACTTTTATTCTGTACTATTTTTGTAAGTATATTCCAAGTTTTTGTGTGTACAATAAAACACACAGTTTGATTTAAGCTGACTCAGACATAATTAAGGAAATTCGTCTAACAATCAGTCATCATTATTGAAAGCTATTTCACAATATTAAGCTTATTATTACAGCAGTTTTGATGGTGGCAATATGAAGGGGCAGTTTTGATGGGGGCAGTTTTGATGGGTCAATTCTTATGGGGCAGTTTTGATGGGTATAGTCTTGATGCAGCAGTTTTGATGGTGGCAATATGATGGGGCAGTTTTGATAGGGCAATTCTGATGGGGCAGTTTTGATGGGGCACTTTTGATGGTGGCAATATGATGGGGCAGTTTTGATGGGGACAATTTTAATGGGGCAGTTTTGATGGGGCAATTCTGATGGGGGCAATTCTGATGGGGCACTTTTGATGGTGGCAATATGATGGGGCAGTTTTGATGGGGACAATTTTAATGGGGCAGTTTTGATGGAGCAATTCTGATGGGGCACTTTTGATGGTGGCAATATGATGGGGCAGTTTTGATGGGGACAATTTTAATGGGGCAGTTTTGATGGGGTAATTCTTATGGGGGCAAATTTGATAGGGCAGTTTTGATGGTGGCAATATAATGGAGCAGTTTTGATGGGGGTAGTTTTGATCAGGGAAGTTTTGATGGGGCAATTCTGATGGGGCATTTTTGATGGGGGCAGTTTTTATGGTGGCAATATGACGGGGCAGTTTTGATGGGGCAGTATTGATGGGGCAATTCTGATAGGGGCAATTTTGATGGGGAAGTTTTAATGGGGGCAGTTTTGATGGGGGCAATATGACAGGGCAGTTTTGATGGTGGCAATATGATGGGGCAGTTTTGATGGGGGCAGTTTTGATGGTGGCAATGATGGGGCAATTTTGATGGTGGCAATATGATGGGGCAGTTTTGATGGGGCAGTTTTGATGGTGGCAATGATGGGGCAATTTTGATTGGGACAATTCTGAATGGGGAAATTGTAATGGGCAGTTTTGATGGGGCAGTTTGATGGGGTAATATGACAAGGCAGTTTTGATGGGGGTTGTATTGATGGGGCAATTTTGATGGGGGCAATTTTAATGGGGCAGTTTTGATGGGTGCAATTTTGATGGGGCATTTTTGATGGAGGCAGTTTTGATGGGGACATTATGATGGGGCAGTTCTGATGGGGCAGTTTTGATGGGGGCAGTTTTGATAGTGGCAGTTTTTATTGTGGCAATATGAAGGGGCTGTTTTGATGGTGGCAATATGATGGGGCAGTTTTGATGGGGGCAGTATTGATGGGGCAATTCTGATGGGGGCAATTTTGATGGGACAGTTTTGATGGATGGTGGCAATATGATGGGCAGTTTTGATAGTGGCAATATGACGGGGCAGTTTTGATGGTGGCAATATGATGGGGCAGTTTTGATGGGGGCAGTATTTATGTATCAATTGTGATGGGGCAGTTTTGATGGTTCAGTTTTGTTTGGGCAGTTTTGATGGTGGCAATATGATGGGGCAGATTTGATGGGGCAATTCTGATGGGGTAGTTTTGATGGGGCAATTCTGATGGGGGCAATTTTGATGGGGCAGTTTTGATGGGGGCAATATGATGGGGCAGTTTTGATGAGGCAGTTTTGATGGGGGCAGTTATGATGGGACAGTTTTGATGGTGGCAATATGATGGGGCAGTTTTGATGGTGGCAATATGATGGGTCAGATTTGATGGGGGCAGTTTTGATGGGGCAATTCTGATGGGGGAAGTTTGATGTGGCAGTTTTGATGAGGGCAATGTGACAGGCAGTTTAGATGGGGGCAGTATTAATGGGGCAATTCAGATGGGGCAGTTATGATGGGGGCAATATGATGGGGCAGTTTTGATGGTGGCAATATGATGGGGCAGTTTTGATGGGGCAATTCTGATTGGGGCAATTTTGATGGGGCAGTTTTGACGTTGGCAATCTGATGGGGCAGTTTTGATGGGGCAATTCTGATGGGGGCAATTCTGATGGGGCAGTTTTGATGGGGCAATATGATGGGGGCAGCTTTGATGGTGGCAATATGATGGGGCAGTTCCGATGGGGGCAGTTTTGATGGGGCAATTCTGATGGGGAATTCTGATGGGGCAGTTTTGATGGGGGCAATATGATGGGGCAGCTTTGATGGGGCAGTTTTGATGGGGGCAATATGATGGGGCAGTATTGATGGGGCAATTCTGATGGGGCAATTTTTATGGTGGCAATATGATGGGGCAGTTTTAATGGGGCAATTCTGATGGGGGCAATTTTGATGGGGCAGTTTTGATGGGACCAGTTTTGATTGGGCAGTTTTGGCAGTATTGATGGTGGCATGTGATTGGGTGTTGTGATTCGATGTGCTTGGGGCGATGTGATGCAATTTGCTGGGGGTTTTGTGATGCAATTTGCTGGGGGTGTTGCGATACGATTTGCTGGGGGCAATGTGATGCGATTTGCAGGGGGTGTTGTGATGCGATCTGCGGGGGTTGTTGTGATGTGATTTGCTGGGGGATATATGATGCAATTTACTGTGGGCAATGTGATGCAATTCGCGGGGGGTGTTGTGATGCGATTTGCATTGAATGTTGTGATGTGATTTGCTGTGGACAATGTGATGTGATTTGCAGGGGTGTCTGATGCAATTTGCGGGGGGTGTTGTGATGCAATTTGTGTTGGGTGTTGTGATGCAATTTGCTGTGGGCAATGTGATGCTATTTGCGGGGGGTGTTGTAATGTGATTTGCGCTGGGTGTTGTGATGCTATTTGCTGTGGCCAATGTGATGCGATTTGCCGGGGGCGATGTGAATGCCATTTGCGGGGGGTGTTGTGATGCAATTTGCAGGGGGTGATGTGATGCCATTTGTGGGGGGCGATGTGATGCCATTTGCGGGGCGTGTTGTGATGCGATTTGTGGGGGGAGTTGTGATGCCATTTGCGGGGGTTGTTGTGAAGCAATTTGGTGGGGGTGTTGTGATGCAATTTCCAGGGGGGCAAAGTGATGCCATTTGCGGGGGGTGTTGTGATGCAATTTGTGGGGGGTGTTCTGATGAAATTTTCTCGAGGTGATGTGATGTCATAGAAATTCATCTTTACTTGGTCTACGCCATTTTCAGGTAGGCAGGGCAAGAAATAATGCAATTGTCATTTATTTCCTGGTTCCTGGAGGGAGGAGGTGAGGAGAGGTTTGCATAGCTAAGGGGCAGCAACTTCCTCTGACACTGCCGTTGCTATGGAAACCTGACCTGAAACCTATCACACTGCTTGTGCTGCACTCAGCATGTGCGAGATCTGCAAGGATGAGATCCAGGAAGAAATACAGTCTGGCTTCAGATGCCCACACTTAAGATGGCCACGGCCTGCTGGAAGTTTATCCACTTCAGTACCAGGCGCTTTTACCCCCTTCCTGCCCAAGCAATTTTTCAGCTTTCAGCGCTGTCACATTTTGAATAACAATTGCGCAGTCATACAACACTGTACCCAAATGAAATTGTTATCATTTTTTCCCCACAAATAGAGCTCTCTTTTGGTGGTATTTGATCACCTCTGTGGTTTTTATTTTTTGCGCTATAAACAAAAAATAGCGACAATTTTGAAATAAACGCATTATTTTTTACTTTTTGCTATAATAAATATCCATTTAAAATAAATAAATAAATGTTTTCCTCATTTCAGGCCGATATGTATTCTTCTACATATTTTTGGTAATAAAAATGGCAATAAGCATATATTGATTGGTTTGCACAAAAGTTATAGCGTCTACAAAATAGGGGATAGATTTATGGCATTTTTATTATTTTTTTTACTAGTAATGGTGGTGATCTGCGATTTTTTTCATGACTGCGATATTGCGTCGGACACATCGGACACTTTTGACACATTTTTGGGACCATTCACATTTATACAGCGTTCCATGCTATAAAATTGCACTGATTACTGTATAAATGTGACTGGCAGGGAAGGGATTAACACTAGGGAGAGATCGAGGGATAATTGTGTTTCCTAGGGCGTGATTCTAACTGTAGGGCAAGGGGACTCACAAGGGGAGGAGACGATCGGTGTTCCTCTGTATAAACAGGAAGCAATCAGCGCAAACAAATAGGTGAAATGAATGGATGCACGCTGAACACTATAGGTAATCACAAAGTCTATAAACAATCAATAAACAATGTTAGTGCAGCGCAATAATATGAGGAAAAAAGTCCATTTCAAAATATAGGGACTCAGATGTCCAAAATGAAGAATGGCAAGTTCCCTCGTGATGGAAAATGAAATAAATTCTCCAGTGGTAAATCGGTGACAATATCGTCCATAACAGACAAACAGATGCGCTTGCCGGATCAGGTGGACCTCTTATTATAGGAGGTCAGAAACATATATATCCACTGAGAGATAAAGGCACACGCCAATGCAGCTGTGGGGGTCTCCAATCCAACACCATGAGACACCGATCCAGCAGTGAGATGCAGCGGTATTCGTTCCCAAAGCGGCAATAACAATGTGGAGAAACAACGGTCCAAAAAGAAAAAATGCTCTAAGTGTACTCCATGGGTTTATTCAAGTAGGCAAAAAGCATAAAATATAGCGCTAACAAGCGCACACAATAAAAAGATCAATGAAAAGTTGCAGTAGATAAAAGGCATGTTCTCATGCAAACAGCTGAGAGATGGTAGCGGGTGATGTGCATAGTATAAGCTCTTACCCCATATGCGGCATACGTCCAATAGGACTTCGTCAGCGAGGGTGGAGCTAGTGAGTCACTTAGAAGCCTTAAATAGAGCACTGGTGTCTGCAAGGTATGTAACAAAAGCTGGAAGTGGACACTGCACCTAAAAACGGCAACATTACCCAGCAGGGACACCAGCTAATAGGAAAAATATCATAAAAACATAAAAAACAATCCATCCCCACTGACCCCAAGGAACCAAGTGGATCATTAGGCAGTGAAGCAGATTAAAAAAATCATATTATTGACCTCCCGACTATCGACGAATAACCCTTTTACCATGCAACCTGACTCTCCACTGTTTGTTGTTCCCCCGTGGACACCTGGGTCACCCGCAGGTGCAACCGATTCTCCTATGGCTGCAGCTAAACCCCCTCTCAAGATGACTCTTGCTGTCCAGAGGAGTCCACAAGGGACCCCCCTTACAGCAACGGTTACAAAATTTCTTGGGGACCTGGTGAACAAATTGATATCCCCCTCAGCTGAATGTGGAGAGGAAGAGTTTCCACTAATTGAAGTTCCCAACCCTAGGGCAGGACAAAATGTAGGAGGTATAGTAGTCCCTAACACTATGATAGTCTATCGCCCCTGGACCCCCGAGTATGTTAAAAAAGCTATTGAAGGCATACCACATCCCAAGGCCAACATAGCTCAATTCAGGGACTGTATCATGGGAATGATTGCTAGCTATCATCCCAATGGGAGGGAAATAGAGCAGGTCATCAGACAGATCTTGGGTCCCGACTGGCATCATGTAGTGGGAGATTGGAGTGGATTAAGCAATCAGGGAGTGGTGTTGCCTCATGATGATGCAGCACTCAAAGACAGGAGAAATTCCCTTATAGCAAGGATAGAGAATAGATGGATACATCCAGCTGACTGGTCCATTATAAATCAGTGTGTGCAGGGAGAACAGGAAACAGTGGACAATTTAATTGTTAGGATGACCGAGATTTTCAATAATCACTCTGGAATAGAATTCCCAGTAAATCCAGTGAACGATAGCCCATATGAGCAACAGATAAAGAATGCAATCTTGAAGGGGCTGCTTGCCCCTATATCAAGTTTAGTTACCAAACACATGATCAACCATAGGATCTGTAGACTTCAGGAGCTGATCGAGTATGCGAGGCATGCTGAACGGCAATTCCAATAAAAAAAGAAAGTAAGGCAAGGGAAGGTGTTTATGGTAGGTGAAGGTAATGATGTGTATGTCATTGAGAAGGAGAACAAAAGGATGGGAAACACCCGAACAAGGCCCCGCATTCAGGATTATGAGGGAAAAAAGAAGAGGGGGGAGTGTTTCCTGTGTGGTAAAAGAGGGAATTTGACAAAGAATGCAGGTCAAACAGAGAGGAAGAAGCATGACTAGAAGATGTTGGTATGTCTGCAGAGAGAGAGAGAGATACAGAAGAAAATGATGAGAAATAATCTGAAATTTTGGAATGTGTGCACTGTTGAAACTTGTTTGCATGCTGAAGTCAAGCCAGAAATAACCTTGGTTGTGAAGGGTAGATGGGTAACATTTCTCTGTGATACTGGGGCTTGTAGGACCCTAATACACCCGCTGGATATGCCCCCAGGGGTACAGAAAAAAGGTGTAGTATATGTAAAATCTGCAAATGGGTTGATGTACCAGGAGGTCGTGTCTGAAGGCCTTACTGTGGAAGATCCACAGACAGGTAAAAAGGCTCAGTGTAAAACTGTAATTTTGACTAAATGTCCTGTTAATTTGTTGGGTAGAGACATGTTGCACGCTCTTGATATTTCTGTCGTACCAGTGGAGGGAGGTCTCAAAGCCCATTGGCTGTGTGAAAAACAAATCACAGCCATGGATAATGAGCCCCAATACTGGTACAGCCTGGAATTTGCAAACTGAGGGATTATAAATACCCAAAACCCTGGCAGAAATAATTGACGAAGAGCCTATGAGGAAAAGGTATAAGGTCCAGACAAACCTCTATTGCACCATGTACTACAGAAAGACCTCTTGGCCCGATAAGTCCTATGAGAAACAGTTAATGAGTCTCACTAACACTGAAGTGTTCTTAAAAAGCCTGGATTGTGATAAGGAAGGAAATAGCGTGGCTACTTGTCTCCTACCACAGCCTATTCTGCAAATATACAGGCAGGATACTGTACCTTGTATTTCGGTCACCCAGAACCCCAAGGTATCATGGCATGAACTAGGAGAACTTATCACGCACTGGGTCCAACTGACAGATGAGAAACTAAAGTCCCGAGGGATTCAGAGGTATAAGAAGCATAAGGGAGGGAAAGATGGGTGGAGGAAATATTAAATGTGGGTATATTTGGCGCTACCTGAAAACTTATAGGATCTATACGGGATAGCCTTACAAAATATTAGAGCCGTACCACTATTATGTACCTATGTGATATTTGACATCAAGGGGTACATCCCCCATACAATAATGCCCCGTACACATGGTTGGATTTTCCGATGGAAAATGTCCGATCGGAGCATGTTGTCGGAAATTCCGACCGTGTGTGGGCTCCATCGGACATTTTCCATCGGATTTTCCGACACACAAACTTGGAGAGCAGGAGATAAAATTTTCCGACAACAAAATCCGATCGCGTCAATTCCGACCGTGTGTGGCCTGTTCCGACGCACAAAGTGCCACGCATGCTCAGAAGAAATTCCGGCACGGAACAGCTCGTTCTGGTAAACTTAGCGTTCACAATGGATACAGCACTTTCGTCACGCTGCAATGTTAAAAATGGTTTAATACAGCGCACTCTCTTCTTCTTTATAATGTGACAAGAATTAAGTAGTTTTGCTGCTCATATTCACACACACTTCTCACAAAGTTTTATTTTTGTTTTTTATTGGGATTCCCTGAATATATTGTTATTAGTTGTCACATCTGACAGATTTTTTTTTTTTTATTTAATTTTTTTGGGGATTTTAAGCCTTTTTTTATTTAATGTTTGGATTTTTTCAAAGGCTGATCTTTGTTCAATGTTATTTTTATTTTTACTCCAGAATATTCTTGGGTGTGTTTTGTGTGTCAAGTTACCCCAACACCATTGATATCTTTTATTATTTAATCTCAAAGAGATTGTTTGTTGTTGGTGTCCCTTGTTCATTTCACATTGTATATTTGAAATGTACCTGAATCCTCACAAACAAACTGTCATTTTTGAAGTAAAACACATAGGAGAGTATAATTCAAAACAAAAATCCTTTATTAAGGGCTCAGAACCAAACAAAGAGGAAGGCAACACTGGATCTACATGAGAAATTAGCAAAGCCCGGGACCCGCACGGCAGACATCAATTCTTGAACATCAAAATTGGTGGCCTGAGGAGTCCATATGTAAGGGAGGGCAGTCTGGTCCAGAATTCACAGAGATCCGGATAGCAGCAGATGACATCTGTGTCCCCAAGCTGTGGTACCACAAGAGGCTGCATTTTTTGGCCGACCAGACTGGATCCAGGGTCCTCACTTTCTGGTCTTCCTTCCACGCTTCCTTTCCGGCTGTGGCTGTGCAGTTGGACATGTGGCAGGAGGAGGAGTAGGACCTGGAGGAGGACTGGGAGGACCTGGAGGAGAGGGAGGACGAGGAGGAGGACCTGCAGGAGGAGGAGGAGGACCATCGCAAAGGTGTGTCTGAGGTGTAATTTGGCCCTTCATATCTTTTTTAAGAGCCTCCGATATGAGCGCCTCACACATGACTTGTTGTCCCTCCTCCATCCTCTGCATTTTATATGCAATGATGGCAGCAATGTCCTCCTCCATGGTCTGTGGTGCTCCCAGGACCTCTGTAGCCCTCCAAAAGAGTCCTCTGGTAGGCTCCTCTAGGGCACTCCTCCTACTGCCACTTTCTCTTTCCAGTGGGGGTGGAGGGACCTGCAGATCAGGCAGCCGGCTCGGCCCGGCCACCTCCTGGCTGAGACTTCCCTGTGTATGAAGAAAAAGGGACATGGTTGTAATGTTTTGCATCATCAATCACAATCCTAAATTAGTACTCCCAACTAACATCTAGTTAACATCATTGATTGGACAAGCAGAAATATTTAAAGGAATGCTATACCTGGCTCAATCTGGGCTCCTCCACATGTTGCCTGGAAGGCCCAGGTTGGGCGTCAGAAGCCTCAGCCGGGGGTAAGGAAGCGTTGAAGGAAGACTGGAGAGGGATGGCCTGGGTTCAGTCTGGCCTGCCAGAAAATGCAGCCTGTCGTAGTACCACATCCTGGGGACATAGATGTCATCTGCTGCTCCGGATCTCTGTGAATCCAGGACTTTCTTGCACTCCCTTAGATATGTACTCCTCAGGCCACCAATTAATTTCTTTAAATAGGTGATGTCTGTCGTGGGGATCACCTGCTTCACAATTTCACACAATTGCTCCAGTGCTGCCTTCCTCTTTGCTTGGTTCTTGAAATGGGGGTGTTTAATCTCCCACAGACAGGGCAGCTCCCTTAACATATCTAGGAATACTGACATGAAGTCATTGTCTTTCAGTAGCATATCCATGTTCTCTGCAAGACACAACACAAGACAAAGCCTAATGTCAGACAAAACTCTCCTAATCTTGTTAAAATATAGGCTTCAATGTAGAAGCAGTATAGGCACAAGTTTGTCTCTTACCTTCGTTCTTACGATCGGCGCGTCCAATGCACCTTCCTCCGCTCACAGATCGTACGTAATACGCACGCGTGTTACACTTTATACACACTGCGCATGCGTGTAACTCTGTCCGCCCCTGACGTTCTTTCTAGTCTATTCCCCGCCCCTTTGTTCGGCGCAGTGGGGGAAGAGCACATGGCGGAGTCACAGCAGGTGCATGATAATTGCAGGAATGAGGAGGAGGAGGAGGAGGAAAGCCCGGATCCGGACACGTCCCGATCCAGAAGGAGACGTTTTAAGGCCACAAATATGTCCTTTGGGGAGATGTTGGAGATGGTCGACATCATGAAGAAGTCCGACTATGATAGAAAGTATGGGCCTTACCCCAACCCCAATATCAGAAAGGCCAAGATCATGGCGAAAGTGATCAAAAGTCTGCAGAAGAATTTTGGGGTACGACGATCGAAAGATCAGCTCAGGAAGTGGTGGTCGGACCTGAAATTGAGAGAGCTAGAGCAGTACCGAAAGATCCGGAGAGTGCTGCAAAAAAGTAAGTAGTTGTGCTGTGTTCCTATTCTTTCTGTCTTTATTCCGTTCGTGCTGCTCCATATGCTTTTATTAATTGTAACGTTTAAAAGGGCAACTTTAATGTTCATGATTTTTCTTTCGGCCTCTAAAACACCATTGTTTAGGCCATATGCATTTTCCCACATTTTTTTGGGCCTACTTGGATGCCAAATATTTGTTTGTGTAGATGGGTTTGTTACTAGAATGAAATGCAAACTAGATTCTGTGTAAGGAGAGGACACTGAGCAGCTGTTTTCACATCTGGACACTGGAGCACTAGTGTGGGACCCCAGAACACCATTTTTATTAGGGGGCCACACAGGTGCTTCAGTGTATACTATAGGGGGGGCTACATCTGTGAAGCTTGTACCAAACAGGTAAAGTATTGCAGCTTGACAAAGGCCAAGAAAAAAAATACATCTTGGAACTCGGCTAAAATAGACAATTGTACCCCACTTCCAAGCAATGTTTCCTATTTCTAGTTCTGCCATCAAATATCTGTGTGCTAATTATACCATTTTTGTTTTACATAGGGGAGAAAAGACTCAGAGGACACCCCTCATCCGAGGAGACCACAGACCCCCCACATCTGGAGGAAGGGGAACTAACACCAACCCAAGAAGAGCAGGAGGAAGAAGAAGATGTGGTGGAGATTGGCACCACAACAGGTGAGTGTCTGCGACCACAGGCTCAGGTAAAAGAGATGGATGGTGGCAGATTTTTGATACCTGTTTTTGTTTTCTTTCTCTCTTTTTAGGTGATCGTGATGTGAGGGATCCAGATCCTTTCACATCAGAAAGTGCCCAGATCCTGATCGGGGAGATCATGGGGTGTAATGTAGAACTGCAAAACATACAGCAAAAAATCAATGATGTGATTAAAAAAAATAATAACATCATTGATGTTTTGGGGCGAATTTAAAACCCCACAAAATCACTTTTTGGATTGTGGTCCAATCTTTTAAAACTTTTTGCAATGTTTTGAAAAGCCAAATTTGGAGGATGCACACAGTGTGCCAACATGTGCTATCTGCCATCACGGGAGATCAATGGATGCATTTTGGGGGTGCAACCCCTTCCTCAATTATAAAGTAGCGTTGAGGAAGGGCTTGCTCCCCCAAAACACGTCCCTTGATCCCCCCTGATGGCAGATAGCACATGTTGACATTCGTAAATTGGTGTGCATCTTCCAAATTTGGCTTTTCCAGGGGTGATTTCCCCCCATCTGAATGCTATATCAAACCCAGTTCCTAAATACTGATGTCTGATATAGCCTTCAGGTTTTACCTAATGTGAACTTTGTAAGTTCAAGTTTTTTGGCTTTCTTGTTGGTTTTACACAGGCCTGTTTTATCTGAAATGGACATTTCGATTTTTGATAATGCTACTGCAAAAATTGTTATAAAACAAACATGTTGGTTTGTTTTAAAAACCTTTGGTAAATGCACATGTGATTGTGCAGGTATAAAAAAGTTGGTTACTCAAGAATGTGTGGATTATTGTCTCAACACTACAATACAACACTTTTGGGGTGATGTAATTGCTGTTTTCAGCAAAAATGGGGGTTATTTCCTAAGGGAAAATCCTCTTTGCACTACAAGTGCAGTTTCAGTGCAGTTGCAAGTGCACTTGTAGTGAAATGTGTTTTTGCATTTAGGAAATAACAGCCAACAGTGCTTTGTATAATAAGGTTACACAATCACGACATTTTCTGGACTCAACACATTTCTGTCAGGGTCAGCTAAAACAAACACAAGCAGTAAATGTCCACCAAGAATTTCTTTTTTTTATTATAAAAAGGCTTCACAGATTGTCTGGCATATTGATAGCCCCCCTACCCGCAAAGAACTCCAGGTAGCGTAACCGGACATCACGGGCACTCAGGGAGGGCAAGCCAGGACGGCCACTTTCAAGCGCCGTCAGTGTGGTTTGATGTATGATTCCGCCTCAGGCCCAACTGAGCCAGCATAGTTGGCCGAATGTTTACTTAAAAAGTTATGGAGAACACAGCACGCCAGTATAATATGGTTCAGTTTATACTCCGCCATATGGATGGGTGTCAGAAATAGTCGGAACCGGCTGGCCAGGATTCCAAATGTGTTCTCCACCACTCTTTGGGCTCTGGCCAGCCAGTAATTAAAAACCCTCTGTTCCGGGGTGAGGGTCCTCATCGGGAATGGCCGCATCAGGTGGTCCCCCAGCGCAAACGCTTCATCAGCAACAAACACAAATGGGAGTCCTTCCACATTGTCCTCTGGAGCTGGCAAGTCCAAGCTGCCATTCTGGAGATGCCTGTAGAACTCCGTCTGGGCGATGACTCCACCATTGGACATCCGGCCATTCTTCCCCACGTCCACATACAAGAAGTCGTAATTAGCCGACACCACCGCCAACATCACTATACTATTAAACCCCTTGTAATTATAATAGTACGACCCCGAGTTGGGTGATGGGACGATGTGGACGTGTTTCCCATCAATTGCCCCTCCGCAGTTAGGAAAGTCCCACCGCTCGGCAAAGTGGGAGGCCACAGTCTGCCATTCCTGTGGCGTGGAAGGAAACTGTTGAGGAAAAAACAATAAACATTACTATTTTTACTCTGAAACATGGCAAGCAGATTAGACACAAACATTATGGGGCAACTGCCAGATAGCATTTACTAAGGGGAATTTAACAAGGCCAAATATAAGGTACACTTATCATATTCCCCCTCCCCCCTCTCATGGGCCATTTCTAACATTATAGGGGGTGTGTGGAAATCTTGGACAGGTAACTCTCTTTACTTCATTGAGAGATGAATGCCTAAATAATGGGTATTTCTTTGAACAGACCCTCCTTAGTTACACTATTGGCAGCCCACTGGACAGGTAAGAAGTGTCATAATACAAAGATATAAATACACATTGTACACATTTGAGGACATCTGGACATTCTGCTATTACCTATCAAGATAATAATAGGATACAAAAACGTTAAACAGTACCATTGGAAAGTATACAGGCAGGCCCTTGCACTACATGCTTTGGGGAATTCATCCATAAATCTGACCAGTAAAGAGATGAGTATAGTGTGTATGGGTTTGGCAAAGTCAGCAGATAGATGATTGAGGATAGAGAATTGTGATCAGCTGACTTAGCAGTTGGGGGAGGGAGGGTTACTATAAAAAATTATTTGGGGACACCACAAAAAAAAAACCTCTGGCACTCTGCCTGAATTTAAATCAAAAATAACATTGCCAAACATTTTAGGGAGTGTTTGGGGTAAAGCACTACTATGGAGCAGATAAAATACATTGTTAAGTGACTACATGAGGTGAACATAGGGCAGGAGACACCATGCTGGGGAGGTTAGTGAAGGGCAAATATGTATGTAGGACATAAAATAATAATTACAGGAAAATCCAGCATGCATGAGGACAAAAGGGACATTCACAGCATATTACAATCATGGTAGTTAGGAAATGAGGAAAGAAATACAATATATTAGCAAACATTAAATACAATAAAATGTGATATAAAAGGATAAAAATCTTACCTTCATATACTCCTTCTGCAGGACCTGTATGATGGCAGAACAGGTCTCTGGGATAATGATCCCCAGAGCCTGGGGGGAGATGCCTGTCGAGAACTTCAAGTCCTGCAGGCTTCTCCCTGTGGCCAAATACCGCAGGGTAGCGACCAGCCTCTGCTCCGGAGTGATGGCTTGCCTCATGCAGGTATCCTGCCTGCTGATATAGGGGGTCAGCGAAGCCAACAAACGGTGAAACACGGGGTCCGTCATCCGGAGAAAGTTCCTGAAATCATCAGGATTATTCTCACGGATCTCACGGAGCAAAGGCATATGAGAGAACTGGTCACGCTGAAGCAACCAATTCTTGGTCCATGAACTCCACCTCACCCTGTTCATGGACTGGACTTGTGTCAAGGTCAGGACCCCAACACCAAGCCCCCGCACAGCACGAACTCTACGAGGAGTACGCATACGAAACATGGCTAGAAAACGGTCGGCTGCTCAGCACAAAGTAACAGAACGCACTGAAGAACAGCAAGGCCTGTGAAGAGCGACCTGAAAAACAGTAACGAACGAACAAGAATACAATGACTACTTAAAGTCACGCAGAACTTGCTGCATGCACTGAAGAGCAGATACAAACCCACAAGCACAAACTGAACGGCAGAAAGCGATCTGAAAGCCACGAGTCTGAAAAAGCGCGAATCGTCTCTCACCAAACTTTTACTAACATGAGATTAGCAAAAGGAGCCCAAAGGGTGCCGCGCTTGGTTCTGAACCGGCCTTTTCTAGTCTCGTCGTACGTGGTGTACGTGACCGCGTGGTTGGCGATCGGAAATTCCGACAACTTTGTGCGACCGTGTGTAGACAAAAAAAGTTTGAGCCAGCATCCGTCGGAAAAAATCCTAGGATTTTGTTCGGAATGTCCGAACAAAGTCCAACCGTGTGTATGCCCTATAAGAGTAGTATAATAAATTACATAGGTGTATTCACAATGGTGTACAGTTTAGGAGAATTATAATATATCTGACCAGATGTCGCACAGCAAGAGGTTGTATTACAGCATCTGATGGTGAAGCCAGAGGCTGTACCACACTAAGTGCGTTTATTGAAACCGTGTTCCATATATTATAAACCAATTCTATATATAGTTAATGCATGCATCAGCAGTTGGATGCATCACGGGGTACATGTTATACACAGATCAGTAACACATACAGTGCATTTAGGTCAAATCGCCTTAATCATAAACCATATATATATATATATATATATATATATATATATATATATATAATTATATATCGTGGATTGAAATCGCATACACGCATAACAGTTTATGTTGTCAAGAATTCCAGCAAATAAATCGCAATAGAGTATGACAGTCCCATATATTGGTACTATGTTGAGTTTGAGAAATTCCCAAGGGTGACTTTAGTGTTGAGACGTTGTCTGGTGACTTTGGTGCTCCCCCTTATGGTTGCCTACTCACCAGCTCCCGGAACCCCTGCAGGGGTAGTACGCCTGTAGTATATTAGAATAGGATTCTCTGCTTGCTGCTTTCTGCGGTAGGTGCCTTTGATGTAACCAGCTCCCTAGGCTCCATACGGGGGTAGTGCGCCTATACTGGAATATAGATGAAACACTGCACGTGCTGTACTCTGTGATAGATGTCTCCTGTGCGTGCCAATTGGTGAAGGTGTTGCATTCCCTCATGTATCAAGATATAACAAAAAGAGCTTCCATGGCGTAATAAAGTAAAATCACTTTATTTAAAAACATGTATGAACAAGGAAAAAATTGTAAAAATAAAATAAAAATAAAAAGTCCAAAAACTATTATATTCCTACCCAGTAAATAGGTGGGATAGGATGCCAATAGTCTCTAGCCAATAGACAAAGTTTAAAAGTCCCTCCTAAAGAGCATAGAACGAGGTGGGGGGATGAATCCACCAGACGCTGAACAGCGTTCCACTCTCTCGTGTGCCCTAGAGGTGACGTATAGAGCGTGGTGCCGTGGGGAAGAATGGCCGGATGTCCGATATACGTCACCTCTAGGGCACACGAGAGAGTGGAACGCTGTTCAGCGTCTGGTGGATTCATCCCCCCACCTCGTTCTATGCTCTTTAGGAGGGACTTTTAAACTTTGTCTATTGGCTAGAGACTATTGGCATCCTATCCCACCTATTTACTGGGTAGGAATATAATAGTTTTTGGACTTTTTATTTTTATTTTATTTTTTATTTTTACAATTTTTTCCTTGTTCATACATGTTTTTAAATAAAGTGATTTTACTTTATTACACCATGGAAGCTCTTTTTGTTATATCTTGATACATGAGGGAATGCAACACCTCCACCGATTGGCACGCACAGGAGACATCTATCACAGAGTACAGCACGCGCAGTGTTTCATCTATATTCCAGTATAGGCGCACTACCCCCGTATGGAGCCTGGGGAGCTGGTTACATCAAAGGCACCTACCGCAGAAAGCAGCAAGCAGAGAATCCTATTCTAATATACTACAGGCGTACTACCCCTGCAGGGGTTCCGGGAGCTGGTGAGTAGGCAACCATAAGGGGGAGCACCAAAGTCACCAGACAACTGTCTCAACACTAAAGTCACCCTTGGGAATTTCTCAAACTCAACATAGTACCAATATATGGGACTGTCATACACTATTGAGATTTATTTGCTGGAATTCTTGACAACATAAACTGTTATGCGTGTATGCGATTTCAATCCACGATATATATATATATATATATATATATATGGTTTATGATTAAGGCGATTTGACCTAAATGCACTGTATGTGTTATTGATCTGTGTATAACATGTACCCCGTGATGCATCCAACTGCTGATGCATGCATTAACTATATATAGAATTGGTTTATAATATATGGAACACGGTTTCAATAAACGCACTTAGTGTGGTACAGCCTCTGGCTTCACCATCAGATGCTGTAATACAACCTCTTGCTGTGCGACATCTGGTCATATATATTTTAATTCTCCTAAACTGTATACCATTGTGAATACACCTATGTAATTTATTATACCACTCTTATAGGGCATACACACGGTCGGACTTTGTTTGGACATTCCGACAACAAAATCCTAGGATTTTTTCCGACGGATGTTGGCTCAAACTTTTTTGTCTACACACGGTCGCACAAAGTTGTCGGAATTTCTGATCGCCAACCACGCGGTCACGTACACCACGTATGACGAGACTAGAAAAGGCCGGTTCAGAACCAAGCGCGGCACCCTTTGGGCTCCTTTTGCTAATCTCCTGTTAGTAAAAGTTTGGTGAGACGATTCGTGCTTTTTCAGACTCGTGGCTTTCAGATCGTTTTCTGCCGTTCAGTTTGTGCTTGTGGGTTTGTATCTGCTCTTCAGTGCGTGCAGCAAGTTCCGCGTGACTTTAAGTAGTCATTGTATTCTTGTTTGTTCGTTACTGTTTTTCAGGTCGCTCTTCACAGGCCTTGTTGTTCTTCAGTGCGTTCTGTTACTTCGTTCTGAGCAGCCGACCGTTTTCTAGCCATGTTTCGTATGCGTACTCCTCGTAGAGTTCATGCTGTGCGGGGGCTTGGTGTTGGGGTCCTGACCTTGACACAAGTCCAGTCCATGAACAGGGTAGGGAGGAGTTCATGGACCAAGAATTGGTTGCTTCAGCGTGACCAGTTCTCTCATATGCCTTTGCTCCGTGAGATCCGTGAAAATAATCCTGATGATTTCAGGAACTTTCTCAGGATGACAGACCCCGTGTTTCACCGTCTGTTGGCTTCGCTGACCCCCTATATCAGCAGGCAGGATACCTGCATGAGGCAAGCCATCACTCCGGAGCAGAGGTTGGTCGCTACCCTGCGGTATTTGGCGACAGGGAGAAGTCTGCAGGACATGGTGTCTCCTGGCCTATATTCACCTCATGTAGTCACTTAACAATGTATTTTATCAGCTCCATAGTAGTGCTTTACCCCAAACACCCCCTAAAATGTTTAGAAATTTTATTTTTGCTTTAAATTCAGGCAGAGTGCCAGAGGCTTTTTTTTGTGGTGTCCCCAAATAATTTTTAGTAACCCTCCCTCCCCCAACTGCTAAGTCAGCTGATCCCAATTCTCTATCCTCAATCATCTATCTGCTGACTTTGCCAAACCCATACACACTATACCCACCTCTTTAGT
This sequence comes from Aquarana catesbeiana, assembly GCF_042186555.1. NCBI lineage: Eukaryota > Metazoa > Chordata > Amphibia > Anura > Ranidae > Aquarana > Aquarana catesbeiana. Next base: position 211,375,584 of record NC_133336.1, read on the forward strand.
GCTCAGATTTATGGATGAATTCCCCAAAGCATGTAGTGCAAGGGCCTGCCTGTATACTTTCAAATGGTACTGTTTAAATTTTTGGGATCCTATTATTATCTTGATAGGTAATAGCAGAATGTCCAAATGTCCTCAAATGTGTACAATGTGTATTTATATCTTTGTATTATGACACTTCTTACCTGTCCAGTGGGCTGCCAATAGTGTAATTAAGGAGGGGCTGTTCCAAGTAATACCCTGTATTTAGGCATTCATCTCTCAATGAAGTGAAGAGGGTTACCTGTCCAAGATTTCCACACACCCCCTATAATGTTAGAAATGGCCCATGAGAGGGAGGGGAATATGATAGGTTTACCTTATACTTTGGCGTTGTTAAATTCCCCTTAATAAATGCTATCTGGAGGTTGCCCCATAATGTTTGTGTCTAATCTGCTTGCCATGTTTCAGAGTAAAAATAGTAATGTTTATTGTTTTTTCCTCAACAGTTTCCTTCCACGCCACAGGAATGGCAGACTGTGGCCTCCCACTTTGCCGAGCGGTGGGACTTTGCTAACTGCGGAGGGGCAATTGATGGGAAACACGTCCACATCGTCCCACCACCCAACTCGGGGTCGTACTATTATAATTACAAGGGGTTCAATAGTATAGTGATGTTGGCGGTGGTGTCGGCTAACTACGACTTCTTGTATGTGGACGTGGGGAAGAATGGCCGGATGTCCGATGGTGGAGTCATCGCCCAGACAGAGTTCTACAGGCGTCTCCAGAATGGCAGCTTGGACTTGCCAGCTCCAGAGGACAATGTGGAAGGACTCCCATTTGTGTTCGTTGCTGATGAAGCGTTTGCGCTGGGGGACCACCTGATGCGGCCATTCCCAATGAGGACCCTCACCCCGGAACAGAGGGTTTTTAATTACCGGCTGGCCAGAGCCCGAAGAGTGGTGGAGAACACATTTGGAATCCTGGCCAGCCGGTTCCGCCTATTTATGACACCCATCCATATGGCGGAGTATAAACTGAACCATATTATACTTGCCTGCTATGTTCTCCATAACTTTTTAAGTAAACATTCGGCCAACTATGCTGGCTCAGTTGGGCCTGAGGCCGGAATCATACATCAAACCACACTGACGGCGCTTGAAAGTGGCCGTCCTGGCTTGCCCTCCCTTAGTGCCCGTGATGTCCGGTTACGCTACCTGGAGTTCTTTGCGGGTAGGGGGGCTATCAATATGCCAGACAATCTGTGAAGCCTTTTTATAATAAAAAAATCAAAGAAATTCTTTGTGGACATTTACTGCTTGTGTTTGTTTTAGCTGACCCTGACAGAAATGTGTTGAGTCCAGAAAATGTAGTGATTGTGTAACCTTATTATACAAAGCACTGTTGGCTGTTATTTCCTAAATGCAAAAACACATTTCACTACAAGTGCACTTGCAACTGCACTGAAACTGCACTTGTAGTGCAAAGAGGATTTTCCCTTAGGAAATAACCCCCATTTTTGCTGAAAACAGCAATTACATCACCCCAAAAGTGTTGTAGTGTTGAGACAATAATCCACACATTCTTGAGTAAGCAACTTTTTTATACCTGCACAATCACATGTGCATTTACCAAAGGTTTTTAAAACAAACCAACATGTTTGTTGTATAACAATTTTTGGAGAAGCATTATCAAAAATCGAAATGTCCATTTAAGATAAACCTGGCCTGTGTAAAACCAACAAGAAAGCCAAAAAACTTGAACTTACAAAGTTCACATTAGGTAAAACCTGAAGGCTATATCAGACATTAGTATTTAGGAACTGGGTTTGATATAGCGTTCAGATGGGGAAAATCACCCCTGGAAAAGCCAAATTTGGAAGATGCACACCAATTTACGAATGTCAACATGTGCTATCTGCCATCAGGGAGGATCAAGGGACGTGTGTTGGGGGAGCAAGCCCTTCCTCAACGCTACTTTATAATTGAGGAAGGGGTTGCACCCCCAAAACGCGTCCATTGATCTCCCGTGATGGCAGATAGCACATGTTGGCACACTGCGTGCATCCTCCAAATTTGGCTTTTCAAAACATTGCAAAAAGTTTTAAAAGATTGGACCACAATCCAAAAAGTGATTTTGTGGGGTTTTAAATTCGCCCCAAAACATCAATGATGTTATTATTTTTTTAATCACATCATTGATTTTTTGCTGTATGTTTTGCAGTTCTACATTACACCCCATGAACTCCCCGATCAGGATCTGGGCACTTTCTGATGTAAAAGGATCTGGATCCCTCACATCACGATCACCTAAAAAGAGAGAAAGAAAACAAAAACAGGTATCAAAAATCTGCCACCATCCATCTCTTTTACCTGAGCCTGTGGTTGCAGACACTCACCTGTTGTGGTGCCAATCTCCACCACATCTTCTTCTTCCTCCTGCTCTTCTTGGTTTGGTGTTAGTTCCCCTTCTTCCAGAGGTGGGGGGTCTGTGGTCTCCTCGGATGAGGGGTGTCCTCCGAGTCTTTTCTCCCCTATGTAAAACAAAAATGGTATAATTAGCACACAGATATTTGATGGCAGAACTAGAAATAGGAAACATTGCTTGGAAGTGGGGTACAATTGTCTATTTTGGCAGAGTTCCAAGATGTATTTTTTTATTGGCCTTTGTCAAGCTGCAATACTTTACCTGTTTGGTACAAGCTTCACAGATGTAGCCCCCTATAATGTACACTGGAGCACCTGTGTGGCTCCCCTAATAAAAATGGTGTTCTGTGTCCCACACTAGAGCTCCAGTGTCCAGATGCGAAAACAGCTGCTCAGTGTCCTCTCCTTACACACAATCTAGTTTGCATTTCATTCGAGTAACAAACCCATCTACAAAAACAAATATTTGGCATCCAAGTAGGCCCCAAAAAAATGTGGGAAAATGCATATGGCCTAAACAATGTTGTTTTAGAGGCCGAAAGAAAAATATTTGATATGAACGAATAATGGGCCCATGAACATTAAAATTGCCCTTTTAAACGTTACAATTAATAAAAGCATATGGAGCAGAATGAACGGAATAAAGACAGAAAGAATAGGAACACAGCACAACTACTTACTTTTTTGCAGCACTCTCCGGATCTTTCAGGTACTGCTCTGGCTCTCTCAATTTCAGGTCCGACCACCGCTTCCTGAGCTGATCTTTCGATCGTCGTACCCCAAAATTCCTGTGCAGACTTTTGATCACTTTTGCCATGATCTTGGCCTTTCTGATATGGGGGTTGGGGTAAGGCCTATACTTTCCATCATAGTCGGACTTCTTCATGATGTCGACCATCTCCAACATCTCCCCAAAGGACATATTTGTGGCCTTAAAACGTCTCCTTCTGGATCGGGACGTGTCCGGATCCAGGCTTTCCTCCTCCTCGTTCCTGCAATTAGCACGCACCTGCTGTGACTCCACCATGTGCTCTTCCCCCACTGCGCCGAACGAAAAGGGGCGGGGAATAGACTAGAAAGAAAGTCAGGGGCGGGCGGAGTTACACGCATGCGCAGTGTGTATAAAGCGTAACAGGCATGCGTATTACATACGATCTGTGAGCGGAGGAAGGAGCATTGGACGCGCCAATTGTAAGAACGAAGGTAAGAGACAAACTTGTGCCTATACTGCTTCTACATTGAGGCCTATATTGTAACAAGATTAGGAGAGTTTTATCTGACATTAGGCTTTGTCTTGTGTTGTGTCTTGCAGTGAACATGGATATGCTATTGAAAGACAATGACTTCATGTCAGTATTCCTAGATATGTTAAGGGAGCTGCCATGTCTGTGGGAGATTAAACACCCCCATTTCAAGAACCAAGCAAAGAGGAAGGCAGCACTGGAGCAATTGTGTGAAATTGTGAAGCAGGTGATCCCCACGGCAGACATCACCTATTTAAAGAAATTAATTGGTGGCCTGAGGAGTACATATCTAAGGGAGCGCAAGAAGGTCCTGGATTCACAGAGATCCGGAGCAGCAGATGACATCTATGTCCCCAGGATGTTGTACTACGACAGGCTGCATTTTCTGGCAGGCCAGACTGAACCCAGGCCAGCACTCTCCAGTCTTCCTTCCACGCTTCCTTCCCCCCCGGCTGAGGCTTCTGACGCCCAACCTGGGCCTTCCAGGCCACATGTGGAGGAGCCCATATTGAGCCAGGTATAGCATTCCTCTAAATATTTCTGCTTGTACAATCAATGATGTTAACTAGATGTTAGTTGGGAGTACTAATTTAGGATTGTAATTGATGATGCAACAACTAAAACCATGTCCCTTTTTCATACACAGGGAAGTCGCAGCCAGGAGGTGGCCAGGCCGAGCCGGCTGGCTGATCTGCAGGTCCCTTCACCCTCCCTGGAAAGAGAAAGTGGCAGTAGGAGGAGTGCCCTAGAGGAGGCTATCAGAGGACTCTTTTGGAGGGCTACAGAGGTCCTGGGAGCACCACAGACCGTGGAGGAGGACATTGCTGCCGTCATTGCATATAAAATGCAGAGGATGGAGTAGGGCCAACAAGTCATGTGTGAGTCCCTCATATTGGAGGCTCTTAACAAAGGTATGAGGGGCCAAATTACAGCTCAGACACACCTTTGCGATGGTCCTCCTCCTCCTCCTGCAGGTCCTCCTCCTCATCCTCCCTCTCCTCCAGGTCCTCCCAGTCCTCCTTCAGGTCCTACTCCTCCTCCTGCCACATCTCCAACTGCACAGCCACAGCCGGGAAGGAAGCGTGAAAGGAAGACCAGAAAGTGAGGACCCTGGATCCAGTCTGGTCGGCCAAAAAATGCAGCCTCTTGTGGTATCACAGCCTGGGGACACAGATGTCATCTGCTGCTATCCGGATCTCTGTGAATTCTGGACCAGACTGCCCTCCCTTACATATGGACTCCTCAGGCCACCAATTTTGATGTTCAAGAATTGATGTCTGCCGTGGGGGTCCCAGGCTTCACTAATTTCTCATGTTGATCCAGTGTTGCCTTCCTCTTTGTTTGGTTCTGATCCCTTAATAAATGATTTTTATTTTGAATTATACTCTCCTATGTGTTTTACTTCAAAAAGGACAGTTTGTTTGTGAGGATTCAGGTACATTGCAAATATACAATGTGAAATGAACAAGGGACACCAACACCAAACAATCTACTGGAGATTAAATAATAAAAGATATCAATGGTGTTGGGGTAACTTGACACACAAAACACACCCAAAAATATTCTGGAGTAAAAATAAAAATAACATTGAACAAAGATCAGCCTTTGAAAAAATACAAACATTAAATAAAAAAAGGCTTAAAATCCCCCAAAAAATTAAATAAAAAAAAAATTATGTCAGATGTGACAACTAATAACAATATATTCAGGGAATCCCAATAAAAAAACAAAAATAAAACTTTGTGAGAAGTGTGTGTGAATATGACCAGCAAAACTACTTAATTCTTGTCACATTATAAAAAAGAAGAGAGTGCGCTGTATTAAACCATTTTTAACATTGCAGCGTGACGAAAGTGCTGTATCCATTGCGAACGCTAAGTTTACCAGAACGAGCTGTTCCGTCTTGGAATTTCTTCTGAGCATGCGTGGCACTTTGTGCGTCAGAACAGGCCACACACGGTCGGAATTGACGTGATCGGATTTTGTGGTCGGAAAATTTTATCTCCTGCTCTCCAACTTTGTGTGTCGGAAAATCCGATGGAAAATGTCCGATGGAGCCCACACACGGTCGGAATTTCCGACAACACGCTCCGATCGGACATTTTCCATCAGAAAATCCGACCGTGTGTACGGGGCATTATTGTATGGGGGATGTACCCCTTGATGTCAAATATCACATAGGTACATAATAGTGGTACGGCTCTAATATTTTGTAAGGCTATCCCGTATAGATCCTATAAGTTTTCAGGTAGCGCCAAATATACCCACATTTAATATTTTCTAACACGATTGGCAGAGCATCTTATTGGGTGCTCTGTGTAAGGGAGGCAGCAACCTGTGGCTTCAGGCCCTATAGACTTGCCCTAAGCGCAGTTTTCCACCACAAGCTAAAGATGGGTGGAGACTCGTGCAGGATTTACAGGCGGTCAATAGGGCCGTATTACTGAGGGCCCCGGTGGTCCCAGACCCGCATGTCCTCCTGAACAAGCTCTACTCAGAGAACAAGGTATTTTCTGTCATCAATATCAGTAATGCTTCTTTTCCATTCCCTTACACAAAGACAGTCAGCAGGGATAGCAAATTATGCTACGGAGGTGGCACCTCTTTCTGATTTCATCTATGGTTCACTAATGTCTGCAAAAGATTCCATCCAGTGGAATGTGCAAGCAGTGGATGCTTTTACGAAGGTAAAGCACCTCATTGTGGGTTCCTCTGTGCTTGGCCTTCCCAATTACAGTAAAACCTTTTATCAGACTGTAGATTGTAAGGAAGGGTACATGACTTCTGTTCTCACACAGGTTTATGGGGACAAGCACAAACCAATTGCATTCTATTCAACTAAATTAGATCCAGTGGCCAAGAGTTTGCCCCACTGTGTTCAAGCTGTAGTAGCAGCCTCATTGGCCATACGGTCCTCTGCACTGATAGTACTGTTCCACCCCCTGGTTCTTAAAGTCTCACATGCATTTCAGTAATCTTATTACGAGACAAAATCTCAGATTTATCTCCAGCCAGGCATCTATCATGTATGACTACTCTTCTGGGACAGCTGCTCATTACAATCAAGAGGTGTACCACATTGAACCCAGCCACACTGTTACCAACACCTAGTGACGGGGATCCACATGATTGTATAGCTCAAATTGATGAACGGGTACTCCCTAGGAAAGATCTCACTGATGTTCCCTTTCCAGATGCTGACATTACCTTTTTTTTTATGGGTCTTGTAAAAGGACAATAAAGGGGTAAATCAGACAGCTAATACGCTTTCTCTACTATACACATATTTGCCCAGCAATGGAAAAATAGGGGTATGATCACGTCCACAGGTAAACCAATCTCACATAGAGATCTTATCCTTGCCCTTCTAGAAAATGTACAAAAACCAGTACAAGTGGCTATTTGTAAATGTACAGCACACAGAAAGGGAACAGATCCAATTACTCTAGGGAATGCACTAGCAGACAAGACCGCAAGGGAAGCTGCTACAGCAATTAACACACATTTACTATACAGGTCCCCAAGAAAATGGTAAGGTACGGAAAGCTATTGATAAAATATGGTTATCAGAAATGCAGAAAACATCACCGGCAGGTGAAAAACAAAAGTGGTTATCTAAAGGGGCAACACTGGTCAATGATATATACACAAGTACAGAAGGTAAACCCATATTAGCTACATCACTATTTAGATATGCTGCATTATTGAGCCATGGGCAAGCCCATATCTCAAAAGGAGGGATGGTACAGGTGATCAACAAGGTGTTCACAACATATGGGTTTACAAACTACTCTAGAAATGTTTGCCTCACATGTCCGCTTTGTAACAGATACCATGCTCATGGTTAGGGATGAGCTTCGTGTTCGAGTCGAACCCATGTTCGACTCGAACATCGGCTGTTCGATCGTTCGCCGAATTGCGAACGTTATGGGCCGTTCGCGCTAAATTCGTGTGGCGCGTCACGGCCCATAATTCACTGCGGCATCGCAGTGCATTGCTGGCTGATGATTGGCCAAGCATGCACTATGACCCGCATGCTTGGCCAATCACAGCGCCATCAGTAGAGAGAGCTGTAATTGGCCAAAGCCAGGGTGGCTTTGGCCAATTATGGCTCAGGGGATTTAGTACACACCCCACACTATATAAGGCCGCCTGCACGGCGGCCCTGTGTAGTGTGTGTTCCGGTGTGCTGAGAGATAGAGAGAGAGAGAGACAGTGTCATTTGATTTGAGTTAGATAGATTAGGCAGAACAGTCAGTCAGTTAGCTGCACTTACAGTGTATTGTGTATATATATGCATCCCAGGTGTTGCATATATATATATATATACACTGTATTCAGTTTAGCTAGATCCGTTCCTGTTATCTTCTATCTAGACTATTTACATTTAATGCAGTGCGTCCTGCTCACAGTGTTCAGCTAGATCCGTTCCTGCTATTTACATTTAGTGCAGTGCGTCCTGCTCACAGTGTTCAGCTAGATCCGTTCCTGTTATCTTCTAGACTATTTACATTTAGTGCAGTGCGTCCTGCTCACAGTGTTCAGCTAGATCCGTTCCTGCAATTTACATTTAGTGCAGTGCGTCCTGCTCACAGTGTTCAGCTAGATCCGTTCCTGCTATTTACATTTAGTGCAGTGCGTCCTGCTCACAGTGTTCAGCTAGATCCGTTCCTGTTATCTTCTAGACTATTTACATTTAGTGCAGTGCGTCCTGCTCACAGTGTTCAGTTAGATCCGTTCCTGCAATTTACATTTAGTGCAGTGCGTCCTGCTCACAGTGTTCAGCTAGATCCGTTCCTGCTATTTACATTTAGTGCAGTGCGTCCTGCTCACAGTGTTCAGCTAGATCCGTTCCTGCTATTTACATTTAGTGCAGTGCGTCCTGCTCACAGTGTTCAGCTAGATCCGTTCCTGTTATTTACATTTAGTGCAGTGCGTCCTGCTCACAGTGTTCAGCTAGATCCGTTCCTGCTATTTACATTTAGTGCAGTGCGTCCTGCTCACAGTGTTCAGCTAGATCCGTTCCTGCTATTTACATTTAGTGCAGTGCGTCCTGCTCACAGTGTTCAGCTAGATCCGTTCCTGCTATTTACATTTAGTGCAGTGCGTCCTGCTCACAGTGTTCAGCTAGATCCGTTCCTGTTATCTTCTAGACTATTTACATTTAGTGCAGTGCGTCCTGCTCACAGTGTTCAGCTAGATCCGTTCCTGCTATTTACATTTAGTGCAGTGCGTCCTGCTCACAGTGTTCAGCTAGAGCCGTTCCTGCTATTTACATTTAGTGCAGTGCGTCCTGCTCACAGTGTTCAGCTAGATCCGTTCCTGTTATCTTCTAGACTATTTACATTTAGTGCAGTGCGTCCTGCTCACAGTGTTCAGCTAGATCCGTTCCTGCTATTTACATTTAGTGCAGTGCGTCCTGCTCACAGTGTTCAGCTAGATCCGTTCCTGTTATCTTCTAGACTATTTACATTTAGTGCAGTGCATCCTGCTCACAGTGTTCAGCTAGATCCGTTCCTGTTATCTTCTAGACTATTTACATTTAGTGCAGTGCGTCCTGCTCACAGTGTTCAGCTAGATCCGTTCCTGTTATCTTCTAGACTATTTACATTTAGTGCAGTGCGTCCTGCTCACAGTGTTCAGCTAGATCCGTTCCTGTTAAATTCCTACTGACAGGCAGGCTTGTCTGGTTACAGTATATAAAGCTACCTGAAGAAAATTACAGGTGTTCTATTTGATCCTATTAGTACCACGGTCAGGCAGCTAGACTATTTACATTTAGTACAGTGCGTCCTGCTCACAGTGTTCAGCTAGATCCGTTCCTGTTATCTTCCTACTGACAGGCAGGCTTGTCTGGTTACAGTATATAAAGCTACCTGAAGAAAATTACAGGTGTTCTATTTGATCCTATTAGTACCACGGTCAGGCAGCTAGACTATTTACATTTAGTACAGTGCGTCCTGCTCACAGTGTTCAGCTAGATCCGTTCCTGTTATCTTCCTACTGACAGGCAGGCTTGTCTGGTTACAGTATATAAAGCTACTTGAAGAAAATTACAGGTGTTCTATCCCAGCTTAGTGCAGCTACAGGCCATTAGTATGTCTGGAAGGCCAAGAAGGAGAGGCAGACAGTCACAAGCCAATAAGAGAGGGCAAGCAGGCTCTGTGTCTAGTGCTGGTCGTGGAGACGGTGCATCCTCATCAGCACGTGGCCATGGGACACGCTTGGCCTTTTTTTCGGCAGCTGGCCGTGTTGAGCCACAACATGCGGAAGACTTGGTCGAGTGGATGACCAAGCCGTCCTCATCCTCCTCATCCTCTCTCACCCATGCCCAGGGTGCTTTGTCTGGCAAAGCAGCAGCCTCTTCCCTCAGCTCAATGTCATCAGTGACTCCTTCCCTAGCTCCACCATGTCCTCATGAGGATTCCCTCGAACTGTTTGACCACAGTGTTGGGTACATGCTCCAGGAGGATGCCCAGCGTTTGGAAGGCTCTGATGACGATACTGAGCTCGATGAAGGCAGTAACATGAGCACGGACAGAGGGGGTGCCCAAGAAGGACAGCAATCTGGCAGTCATGCTCCCCCTGCTGCAGCATACTGCCAGGTTTGCTCCAGTGATGAGGAGGGAGGGGATGATGAGGTCACTGACTCAACGTGGGTGCCTGATAGGAGAGAGGAGGAGGAGGAGGAGGAGGAGGAGGCGGCGGCACATCACCAACGAGGCAGGATGCCCTCCAGGGGCCAGCCTAAGGGCAGCACATTGACTGCATCACACCCCAAAGCTCCACATGTGCAGGGCGCTGCAGTCTCTGCTCGTTATTCAAAAAGTTCTTTGGTGTGGGCCTTTTTTGAGACGAGTGCATCAGATCGCACCGCTGCTATTTGCAACATATGTCTCAAGCGTATCTCGCGTGGCCAAAACATCTCCCGCTTGGGTACCACATGCTTGACCAGACATATGTTGACCTGCCATGCAGTTCGTTGGCAAGCGTATCTAAAAGACCCACACCAAAGAACAAAGAGGATCTCTCCTTGCTCCTCATCAGCTGAGATTTCCAACCCCACTAGACCTTCAGTCCTCTCTGGGACCTGCAGTGAGAGGAATGAAGGTGTAGAATTAGGTGTGTCACAGCCAAGTACTTGTGGGCAATCTGCTTTTGGTACACCGACGTCAGATTGTACCAGGCAAATTTCCCTGCCCCAGCTGCTGCACCGCCAAAAGAAGTTTGCTCCCAGCCATCCACATGCCCAGCGGTTGAATGCTAGCTTGGCAAAATTGCTAGCACTTCAACTGCTGCCTTTTCAGTTGGTAGACTCTGCCCCCTTCCGTGAGTTTGTGGAATGTGCGGTTCCTCAGTGGCAGGTACCCAAATGCCACTTTTTCTCACGGAAGGCGATTCCGGCTCTCTACCGGCATGTGGAAGGCAATGTCCATGCCTCGCTGGACAGGGCGGTCAGCGGTAAGGTGCATATTACCGCTGACTCATGGTCCAGCAGGCATGGACAGGGACGTTACCTAAGTTTCACGGCGCATTGGGTGACTCTGCTGGCAGCTGGGAAGGATGCAGGACAAGGTGCAGTAGTGTTGGAGGTTGTTCCGCCACCACGCCTCCAAAATGCTGATTGTGACACACCTCTCTCCTCCACCCCCTCCTCTTCTTCTTCCTCCATGGCCTCTTCCTCGGAACCAGCGGTGCTCCGTAGGCGTTCAAGGGGCTACGCAAGTACGCAGGTCAAAAGATGCCATGCGGTGCTTGAGCTGGTGTGCTTGGGGGACAGGAGCCACACTGGGGCAGAGGTTCTGTCAGCTCTGCAGGGGCAGGTTCAGAGGTGGTTGACGCCACGCCAACTTAAGGCAGGAATGGTGGTTTGCGACAATGGCACCAACCTCCTCTCTGCCCTCCGACAGGGACAAATGACCCATGTGCCCTGTTTGGCTCACGTCCTTAACTTGGTGGTGCAGCGGTTCTTGGGCAGGTACCCGGGCTTACAGGATGTCCTGAGGCAGGCCAGGAAAGTCTGTGTGCATTTCCGCCGGTCATATAATGCCAGTGCTCGGCTGACGGACCTCCAAAAGGAGTTTAACCTGCCCAAGAACTGCCTAATCTGTGACATGCCCACCAGGTGGAACTCAACGTTGGCCATGCTGCAGCGGCTGCACACGCAGCAGAGGGCTATCAATGAGTACCTGTGCGACTATGGCACCAGGACAGGGTCAGGGGAGCTTGGTTTTTTTTCCCCACGCCAGTGGGCCATGATCAGGGATGCATGCACTGTCCTGTCACCATTCGAGGAGGCCACGAGGATGGTGAGCAGTGACAGTGCATGCATCAGTGACACTGTCCCCCTTGTCCACCTGTTGGAGCACACGCTGCGCGGAATAATGGACAGGGCACTTGAGGCAGAACAGAGGCAGGAAGAGGAGGACTTCCTTAGCTCTCAAGGCCCCCTTTATCCAGACAGTGTTTCTGCGTGCCCGCCGATCACACAGGAAGAGGACGGGGAGGAAGAGGAGGAGGAGGAAGATTGTGTCAGTATGGAGGTGGAGCCTGGCACTCAGCATCAGCAGCAGTCTTTAAGGGATCAGTCCCAAGAAACACATGGACTTGTACGTGGCTGGGAGGAGGTGGCTGCGGACCATGTCATTCTTAGTGACCCAGAGGACTCCGGACCGAATGCCTCAGCAAACCTACGCTGCATGGCCTCCCTGATCCTGCAAAGCCTGCGTAAGGATCCTCGTATTCGTGGTATCAAGGAGAAGGACCAATACTGGCTGGCAACCCTCCTTGATCCATGTTACAGGGGTAAGGTTGCGGACCTTATCTTGCCATCGCAGAGGGAGCAGAGGATGAAACATCTTCGGGAGGCCTTGCAGAAAGGTCTGTGCAACGCGTTCCCAGAGACTGGGAGGTTACAAACTCCTGTTTCTGGACAACGTGTTGCTGAGGCTTCGGTCAGTCAAAGAAGGAGCGGTGGAGAAGGTGGCCGTCTGACCGATGCGTTCAGACAATTTTTTGGTCCGCAGCCCCAAGGTATGATCGGTTCCAGCAACCATCGCCAGCGTCTGTTTTACATGGTGCAGGAATACCTAGGGGCAAGATCAGACTTGGACACCTTTCCCACCGAAAATCCTCTGGGTTACTGGGTCTTGAGGATGGATCACTGGCCAGAGCTTGCACAGTATGCAATTGAGCTACTGGCCTGTCCTGCATCCAGCGTTCTTTCGGAACGCACATTCAGTGCTGCTGGAGGCGTGGTAACCGATCACAGGGTGCATCTGTCCACCGACTCGGTCGATCGGCTGACCTTCATAAAAATGAATGAGTCTTGGATCACCACCAGCTACCAAGCACCTGATGCTGATGTAACCGAATAATTTTTTTTGAAATCTCAGATCCCTTCAAAGACTGCCTATGCTGATGCTGAGTGACTATCCCTGAGTAATTATCCTCTTCCTCCTCAATCATCACGCTGATAGCTTGTAAGAACATTTTTGGTTCTGGGCGCCACCACCAGTGCCTAAGGCACAATTTTTCAGCCCCTGTTTAACAGGGGCGTGTAATTACAATTTTTGATGTAATACTTTGCAGCAGGGCTCGTTCCTGCATTCCAACTAGAGTGTCTGTGAGGGGTTGCAGTGTTGTGGCACCAGCACCAGTGCCTAAGGCCCAATTTTTCTGCCCCTGTCTAACAGGGGCGTGTAATTACAATTTTTGATGCAATACTTTGCAGCAGGGCTCGTTCCTGCGTTCCAACTAGAGTGTCTGTGAGGGGTTGCAGTGTTGTGGCACCAGCACCAGTGCCTGAGGCCCAATTTTTCTGCCCCTGTCTAACAGGGGCGTGTAATTACAATTTTTGATGCAATACTTTGCAGCAGGGCTCGTTCCTGCGTTCCAACTAGAGTGTCTGTGAGGGGTTGCAGTGTTGTGGCACCAGCACCAGTGCCTAAGGCCCAATTTTTCTGCCCCTGTCTAACAGGGGCGTGTAATTACAATTTTTGAAGCAATACTTTGCAGCAGGGCTCGTTCCTGCGTTCCAACTAGAGTGTCTGTGAGGGGTTGCAGTGTTGTGGCACCAGCACCAGTGCCTAAGGCCTAATTTTTCAGCTCCTGTTCAACAGGGGCATGTAATTACAATTCTTGATCTAATATTTCACAGCAGGGCCCTGTGAGGGCTTACAGTGTTGTGGCCACAGCAACACCTAAGGCCCAAATTTCTGCTGAGTATATAGGGCAGGACCCTACTTTTAAACATCTAACTTACAAACGACTCCTACTTGCAAACGGAAGGAGACAACAGGAAGTGAGATGAAATCTACCCCTAGGAAGGGAAATTCTCTCCTGTAAGAGTTAATATGGGAAAACAATTTCTCCTTTCCACTGATGCTTTCCAATCCTTGTTCCACAAAAAAACCCAAATTTTCAAAAAACATTTTTCATTGGGACAAAAAAGTGAGGTGAAATCTTCTGAAGAGGAGGAAAGACAGCAAAACAAATGTCACAGGGGTGATAACCCTTCCCTATGTTTTCCAAAAAGCTTAGAAAAGATTTTTTGGCTGGAGCTAAACACGTTAAAAATGTTCAAAATTACAAACAGATTCTACTTAACAACAAACCTACAGTCCCTGTCTTGTTTGCACCGCCTGTATACTGCTGTTCAGAGTATATAGGGCCTGGTGGCCCCACACCTTTCCTTATTTTAATTTGGGTGCGGGGTTCCTCTTAATATCCATACAAGACCCAAAGGGCCTGGTAATGGACTGGGGGGTACCCATGCCGTTTGTCTCACTGATTTTCATCCATATTGCCATGACCCGACATGACATTAAACCCGCAAGCAGTTTTAAATGAGATTTTTTCCTTTAAAAATGACATTTGGTGCAGGGACTGTTCTAAACATGGGAAACACGCGTCACTTTACAGGCATACTATAGACACCCCCCAGGTACGATATTTAAAGGAATATTTCACTTTTTTTTTTTTACTTTAAGCATCATTAAAATCACTGCTCCCAAAAAAACGGCCGTTTTTAAAAGTTTTTTTTGCATTGATACATGTCCCCTGGGGTAGGACCCGGGTCCCCAAACCCTTTTTAGGACAATACCATGCAAATTAGCCTTTAAAATGAGCACTTTTGATTTCGAACGTTCGAGTCCCATAGACGTCAATGGGGTTCTAACATTCGTGCGAACTTTCGGTCCGTTCGCGGGTTCTGGTGCGAACCGAACCGGGGGGTGTTCGGCTCATCCCTACTCATGGTGCCCTAAGTTCCTTAAGGGCTCATTTCCCACAACCCCCTTATCCCTTTCACATGATATGCATGGATTTTATTGAATTGAATAAATGTGAGAATAAAACGTTCTCTCTGATTAATATTGACGTGTTTATAAAATGGGTGTAAGTTTTGCCTATGACACACCCAGATGGGCTATCAGTAGCCAAAGTACTAATCAAAGATGTGATTCCACATTAAGGAATCCCTGCTGTGATTTACAGTGACAACGGCTCCCATTTTGTAAACCGAACAATACAACAAATTGGTAAATGGTACAATATTGATCTAAAAAACCACTGTGTCTACCACCCACAATCTGCGGGCACAGTGGAGAGACACAATGGTACCTTTAAGAGTAAACTAAGAAAATTGATAGAGGAAACAGGAAAGAACTGGGTTCGGTGTCTGCCAATGGCATTGTTGAGAACAGGAATTAACCCTACTGCTAAAGGACTAACACTGTATGAAATGCTGTATGGTAAACCTTACTATATTCCACAACTAGCCACCATTCCTTTCCCTGAAGAGGAAACAGACTTGACTTGTATAAAAAGAATGTTTTCAGAAAATATTACTGGGTCGGAATGTGCAAATGAAAAAAAGAGCTACCCTAAGACTAAAATGCAAAGTATACCCCCATCAGTACAAGCCATACCAGGAAATTTTACTTGTTTCTCTAACAATGACAGGAACGGTATAAATGTTGGCGCCCTATCCCCTGAATACTGTGCAACTACAATCCTTACTACAGATATTAAGTACGAACTAAAATGGTTTCAGGAACAAAAAACGGCAATTGGCTGATGTTTGGTGGCTGTGTAGAGACAGGAGACTAAGGCCCAGACTACCATCTAGATGGGAGGGTAGTTGTGCCCTTACCCGATTGCTGCTTCCCTTTTATATAGTTCCTATGAAAAATCAATGAAACTGCCAGGTAAATACTATTTTAAACAAATTAAGCAAGAAACAGAAGGATCATTTGACAACCGAGTGTATATAGATGAAATAGGTGTTCCACGAGGAGTTCCAGATTAATTTAAAGTACAGAATCAAATAACAGCAGGACTCACCTCACTCTTCATATGGGTCCAGCCCAATAAGTACATCGACTGGATAAACTACATCTACTATAATCAGCAGAGGTTTGTGAATTACACCAGAGATGCTATCAATGGCATAGCAGCACAATTGGATGCCACCTCGTTGGCAGCGTGGCACAACCGTATAGTGTTGGATATGTTGCTGGCAGAAAGGGGCGGGGCATGCAAAATGTCCAGCACCTTCTGCTGCACTTTTATTCCAAACAATACGGCACCTGATGGAAGTATCACCAAGGCCTTACAAAGGCCTACAAATGCTATCCAAAGAATTAGCTGAGAACTCTGGTGTAGAGAACCCCCTAACAGGACTCTTTGAAAAATGGTTTTGTAAATGGGGTGATCTTGCAAAAAGTTTGCTTATCTCTATTGTCATGGCAGCCACAGTTCTTACATTGTGTGGATGTTGCTGCATTCCCTGTATTAGGGGAATTCTTCAAAGATTGATTGACACACTTTAATAAAAACTATGCTCCTCCAGAGCGACATGGAACTATACTCGGAACCTGATTATGAATTTACAACTCTCGCTAAGGACTCATCTGTCTAAATGATAATACCTGGTAAAATAAAACAACCTGGATATTTTAATTATTGGCATTATGAGTATACAAGTAGGGAGATGTTAGAGAAATTATACTTTAAATGTCCTCTATGAAAACATCATTTGATATGAATATGGCCTTATAGCTCTAGTTATAATATGCTTAGACTTGAATTATTTGAAACATCCTGTGGTTTGCAAATGGCTTAAGGAGTTTTTCAAGTCAGTATCCTGTATAACCATTGTGAATGTATATAAAAAGTCTGTAATGGATATTTCCACCTTTCCTGTTGTGTTCAGAATAAAGTTGAAACACATGTGACTGGGCATTTTTAAAACAGGAATGGGGGGTGTCCAGGGCCTATAAAAAGACATGTACTACAATATTCTCTTCAGAAATGAAATGACACCACATGAGCTTGTAATGCAAATGTAATTAATTTCTCTTGCATATGCAATGAATGTTATCTTGATTCCCGAGGACGGTCTTAAGACAGTGACGTATTTCCGTAACAGTAGAATCTGTTTGTAATTTTGAACTGGTACATTTTTAAAGTGTAGCTCCAGCCAAAAAATCTATTTTTAAGCTTTTTGGAAAACATAGGGAAGGGTTATCACTCCTGTGTCATTTGTTTTTCTGTCTGTGCACCTCTTCAGAAGATTTCACCTCACTTTCTGTCCCAATGACAAATCCCAACCACGACACTACCTGCCTGGAGTTTGCATGTTCTCCCTGTGCCTGCGTGGGTTTCCTCCGGGTACTCCGGTTTGCTCCCACACTCCAAAGACATGCTGGTAGTTTAATTGGTTAATTGGCTTCTGTCCAAAATTGGCCCTAGTATATGAATGTGAGTTTGGGGACTTTGGATTGTGGGCTCCTTGAGGGTAGGGATCGTGAGTGTGCGATGAATGTGTGGAGCGATGCATAAAAATTGATGGCGCTATATGGGTACCTTAAATAAATAAGGATATTTATAGACACGCAAACTCACTCAGGTTGAACTGGATAGACTGGTGTCTTTATTCAACCTTACTAACTATGTAACTATGTAACTATGTAACTATGTTTTTTGACAATTTGGGGGTTTTAGTGAAACAAGGATTGGTGATAAAGCATCAGTGGAGAGGAGACACGTTTTTCCCATATTAATTCTTACAGGAGAGAATTTCCCTTCCTAGGGGTAGATTTCACCTCACTTTCTGTTGTCTCCTTCCCTTTGCAAGTAGGAGTCATTTTTAAGTTGGATGTTTGAAAGTAGGGGCCTGCCCTATATACTCAGCAGAAATTGCGGCCTTAGGTGTTGGTGTTGCCACAACACTGTAAGCCCTCACAGTTACTCTTGGTGGGCGCAGGAACGAATGGGCTCTGCTGTGAAATATTAGATCAAGAATTGTAATTACATGCCCTGTTGAACAGGGTCAGAAAAATTGGGCCTTTGGTGGTGGTGGTGTTGGTGCCACAAGACTGTAAGTCCTAACAGTTACAAAAATTGGGCCTTAGGCACTGGTGGTGGTGCCCAGAACCAAAAATATTCTTACAAGCTATCAGCATGATCATTGAGGAGGAAGAGGATAGTCACTCAGCATAACATGATAGTCACTCAGCATCAGCATAGGCAGTCTTGAAGGGATCTGACATTTCAAAAAAGATTATTATTCGGTTACATCAGCATCAGGTGCTTGGTAGCTGGTGGTGATCCAAGACTGATTCATTTTTATGAAGGTCAGTCGATTGACCGAGTCGGTGGACAGGCGCACCCTGTGATCGGTTACAAAGCCTCAAGCAGCACTGAATGTGCGTTCCGAAAGAACGCTGGATGCAGGACAGGCCAGTAGCTCAATTGCATACTGTGCAAGCTCTGGCCAGTGATCCATCCTCAAGACCCAGTAACCCAGAGGATTTTCAGTGGGAAAGGTGTCCAAGTCAGATCTTGCCCCTAGGTATTCCTGCACCATGTAAAACAGACGCTGGCAATGGTTGCTGGAACCGATCATACCTTGGGGCTGCAGACTAAAAAATTGTCTGAACGCATCGGTCAGACGGCCACCTTCTCCACCGCTCCTTCTTTGACTGACCGAAGCCTCAGTAACACGTCCAGGAACAGGAGTTTGTAACCTCCCAGTCTCTGGGAACGCGTTGCACAGACCTTTCAGGCCACCCAAAGATGTTTCATCCTCTGCTCCCTCTGCGATGGCAAGATAAGGTCCGCAACCTTACCCTTGTAACGTGGATCAAGGAGGGTTGCCAGCTAGTATTGATCCCTCTCCTAGATACCACCAATACGAGGTTCCTTCCGTAGGCTTTGCAGGATCAGGGAGGCCATGCAGCATAGGTTTGCTGAGGCATTCGGTCCAGAGTCCTCTGGGTCACTAAGGACGACATGATCCGCAGCCACCTCCTCCCAGCCATGTACAAGTCCATGGGTTTCTTGGGACTGTAAATGATCCCTTAAAGACTGCTGCTGATGCTGAGTGCCAGACTCCACCTCCATGATGACACAATCCTCCTCTTCCTCCTCCTCCTCCTCGTCCTCTTCCTGTGTGATCGGCGGGCATGCAGGAACACTGTTTGGATAAAGGGGGCCTTGAGAGCTAAGGAAGTCCTCCTCTTTCTGCCCCTGTTCTGCCTCAAGTGCTCTGTCCATTATTCCACGCAGTGTGTGCTCCAACAGGTGGACAAGGGGGACAGTGTCACTGATGCATGCACTGTCACTGCTCACCATCCTCGTGGCCTCCTCAAATGGTGACAGGGCTGTGCATGCATCCCTAATCATGGCCTACTGGCGTGGGGGAAAAAAAACAAGCTTCCCTGACCCTGTCCTGGTGCCATAGTCGCACAGGTACTCATTGATGGCCCAGATTAGGCGGTTCTTGGGCAGATTAAATTCCTTTTGGGGGTCAGCCAGCCAAGCACTGGCATTATAAGACCTGCGGAAATGCACACAGACCTTCCTGGCCTGCCTCAGGACATCCTGTAAGCCCGGGTACCTGCCCAAGAACCGATGCACCACCAAGTTAAGGATGTGAGCCAAACAGGGCAGATGTCCCTGTCGGAGGGCAGAGAGGAGATTGGTGCCATTGTCGCAAACCACCATACTTACCTTAAGCTGGCATGGCGTCAACCAACTCTGAACCTGCCCCTGCAGAGCTGACAGAATATCTGCTCCAGTGTGGCTCCTGTCCCCCAAGCACACCAGCTCAAGCACCGCATGGCATCTTTTGGCCTGTGTGCTTGCGTAACCCCTTGAATGCCTATGGAGCACCACTGGTTCCGAAGATAAATCAGCACAGGAAGAGACCATGGAGGAAGAAGAAGAGGAGGGGGTGGAGGAGAGAGGTGTGGCAGAATCACCACTAGTAGTATTTTGGAGGCGTGGTGGCAGAACAACCTCCAACACTACTGCACCCTGTCCTGCATCCTTCCCAGCTGCCAGAAGAGTCACCCAGTGAGCAGTGAAAGATAGGTAACGTCCCTGTCCATGCCTGCTGGACAATGAGTCAGCGGTAATATGCACCTTACCGATGACCGCCCTGTCCAGCAAGGCCAAGACATTGCCTTCCACATACCGGTAGAGAGCCAGAATCGTCTTCCATGAGAAAAAGTGGTGTTTGGGTACCTGCCACTGAGGAACCGCACATTCCACAAACTCACAGAAGGGGACAGAGTCTACCAACTGAAAAGGCAGTAGTTGAAGTGCTAGCAATTTAGCCAAGCTAGCATTCAACTACTGGGCATGTGGATGGCTGAGAGTGAACTTCTTTCGGCGGTGCAGCAGCTGGGGCAGGGAAATTTGCCTGGTACAATCTGACGTCGGTGTACCAATAGCAGATTGCACCCAAGTACTTGGCTGTGACACACCTAATTCTACACCTTCATTCCTCTCAGTGCAGGTCTCAGAGAGGACTGAAGGTATAGTGGGGTTGGGGATCCCAGCTGATGAGGAGCAAGGAGAGGTCCTCTTTGTTCTGTGGTGTGGGTCTTTTAGGTACGCTTGCCAACGAACTGCATGGCAGGTCAACATATGTCTGGTCAAGCATGTGGTGCCCAAGCGGGAGATGTTTTGGCCACGCGAGATACGCTTAAGACATATGTTGCAAATAGCAGCGGTGGGATCTAATGCACTTGTCTCAAAAAAGGCCCACACCAAAGAACTTTTGGAATAACGTGCAGAGACAGCAGCGCCCTGCACATGCGGAGCTCTGTGGTGTGATTGTCATGAAGATCCTGCCAGTAACAGGTAGATTAGACCCATCGGTGCACAATTGCGGGCGTCTATGCGCACGCGCACATGCACTCGTTAGTGTCTGGCGGGTTATTTAAACAAGTCTGGCACTTGCATCAGTGCTGTTTGCTCTGCAGCTCTGTGTATGTGTTCCCTGAAAACCTGATATCTGCTCCTGTTTTGACCCAGCTTGCTTTGAGACTATTCTTGTTATCTGCCTGTACCTGATTCTTTGGCTTGTTTGACGATCCCTCTGCCTGCTCCTTTTGTACCTCTGCTGCCAGCCTGCTTTCCGACCCGGCCTGTCTGACGTTCCTGGACTTCCATCCAGTCCATCCAGTCTGCTGAGCCTGTCTGCTGAGCCATCCCGGCTGCTCAACTGTTTGCTGATTCATCCAGTCTGCTGGGCCTGTCTGCTGAGCTATCCAGGCTGTTCTCTTGTCTGCTGATCCATCCAGGCTGCTGTCCCCTCTGCTGAGTTGTCCAGTCTGCAGTTCCTGTCTACTGATCCATCCTGTCAGCTGTGCTGGCCAACTGATCCTTCTGCTGTTGATCCTGCCAGGCACTCATACCACTCCGCACTCCTGCATCCCTGTCACCACTACCAGGGGCCCTCGAGTCAGAGGCGTAGGAGAGGCCATCCTCTGCAATTCGGGCTCACCCTTTAGGTACGTAACAGTGATGCAGTTGGTGTGCTGCCCTTAAGCTGGAGGGCATCCTGCGTGGAGTCAGTGACCCGATCATCCCCTCCCTCATCATCACTGGAGCAAAGCTGGCAGTATGCTGCAGCTGGGGGAACATGACTGCCAGATTTCTGTCATTCTTGGGCATCCCTCTCTCTCTGGGCTCACGTTACTGCCTTCCTCTAGCTGGGTACCATCAGCGGAGCCTTCAAAATGCTGGGCATCCTCCTGGAGCATGTACCCAACACTGTGGTCAAACAGCTCAGGAGACTACTCAGGAGGACATGGTGGGGCTAGGGAAGGAGTGACTGATGCCATTGAGCCGAGGGAAGAGGCCGTGTTGGCAGCTGCTTTGCCAGACAAAGTACCCTGAGCCTGGGTGAGAGAGGATGAGGAGGATAAGGATGGCTTGGTCATCTACTTTACCAAGTCTTTGGCATGTTGCGGCTCAACATGGCTAGCTGCTAAAAAAAAGGACAAGCGTGTCCCACGGCCACGTGCTGATGAGGATGCACCGTCTCCAAAACCAGCACTGTTGCCTCTAGACACAGAGCCTGCTTGCCCTCTTTTATTGGCTTGTGACTGTCTGTCTCTCCTTGTTGGCCTTCCAGACATAATAATGGCCTGCAGTGAGATGTAGCTGCACAAAGCTGGGATGTATATATATACTGATACTGCAGCTAGCAGAATCAACTGCCTGCCTGTAGTATTATTAGTATGAGAACACCAGCAATTGTCTTCAGGTAGCTTTAGGTGCACACTGCGCAGAGGACACAGTACACTAACTGTAAATACTGTAGCTGCCTGCCTGTGGTATTAATATAGGATCAGAAGGGGGGCGTGGCCTGCAGTGGAGCCGAAGGGTTGCATAACACCAGAGCTCTGCCGACACAGGGATTCAGCGGCTCATAGCGGACCATCCGGACACCCTTTCGTCTCCATTTCACAGCGGATCGGACCGGGCAACCTCCGGGATCATGCCCAGCAAACGGCATAACGAAAGACGCCCACAATGCCTGACGGACTTCTACAACCTGAAGTATAATGGAGGTAGGCAAGATGGTGCCGAGGCCTACACTCCTCCGGCAGCCTCAGCACACAAGGCACAAAAGAAAAGTAATCGCCCTCCAAAAAGCACTGCAATCAACTCCCCACACTCCTATACTGCCTCACTATCATCCAATAGCCCTGCTAAATCTAGGCCCAGGCTGGAAGACACTGGATTGAGCCCGGCAGCTAACCCAGCGCCAGACTCAGGGGAAGACACAAGAGACATGCCTGAGTCCATTGAATCCTTCCCCACACAGAATCAGCCTGTACTGGATACTATGCTAAAAGACATGCTCATGTCCCTGAGGAGCACAATCCAGTCTGATATGGCCTCATGTATGCATAAATTTAACAGAGACATACAAATAATGGGGGATAGGGTGGACCACATTGAGGTTAAGATGGGAGAATACGCTGATACCATCAACGACCTGGTTGACGCTTATGAGGAAAAAGACAGTGAAAATTAGTGGATCAAAGCAAAATTAGCTGACATGGAGGACAGGTCGAGAAGGAACAACCTAAAAATAAGGGGGATCCCCGAGTCAGTGCAACAATCTGACCTAGGTCCATACGCTGCGCCACTTTTCAAAAACCTCATTCCGAGCATCACCTACTTGGACGTGACTATTGGCAGGATCCATCACCTGCCTAAGCCATCACACCTGTCTGACCATATTCCAAGAGATGTACTTCTCCGATTGCATTTCTTTCATGTGAATGAGAACCTCATGTCCTGTATTCGGAAGCATGACCAAATCCCTTCACAGTATCAAAGCTTACAATTTTATGCTGATCTGTCGCAATATACACTTCAGAAAAGGAGGAATCTGAATATGGTGACTAAAGTGTTGCGGAATCATAAAATCACATACAGATGGGGATATCCAACTAAACTAACTGTGAACAGGAAGAACTATACCTACACAATTACTACCCTAGAGAGGGGCATTGCTCTTTTAAAGGAATGGGATATTCTTCCTGAGCCAGATACAGTTAGCCCCACCACCAGTAAACCACAGCAGGTTGACCGACCTTGGAAGGAAGCTAAAAATGCGAAGTCACACTTGTGAATTGGCCAGGTAATCAACATCCAACTTCTTAATCCCTGGGAGAATAGGGCCAGGAACTGTATGGTCAGGCTAATCCCCCAATCTATATCAGCAGCTCGCTGCTGCCATTAGGTGCTCAACACCTTATTTTCCTAAGACATCATGTTAGGTGTTTGGAGTTGTTATTTGTGTTTCAATGTTTTTTTTCTCTTTTTATCATTCTACCATCTTTTCTCTTCACTATCCTGGATGTTGACCGAAACAAGAGAACATACAACCTACTACAACCATTGTCAGAGGACACCATACCTATCCCCACCGGGTTCAAGCTCAGACCGGCCATTGCAACAAGACCTAACCAACCTATTCTACAATATACTCCGTGCAGACCTCTAGCATCCTTGGATTCCGTCAGGTATGACACTTAACGTTTTGACTATTAATGTTAAAGGGCTTAATCATCCTATGAAACGCAAATCTCTTTGGAAAGAGGCCCTTATGTATAACAGTGACATTCTATGTGCACAGGAAACCCACTTTAGCTCCTTAGCACCTCCTAAATGCTCGCACAGGAATAGGGATGAGCTTCATGTTCGAGTCGAACCCATGTTCGACTCAAACATCGTCTGTTCGATCGTTCGCCGAATTGTGAAAAAAGTTGTGTGGCGCGTCACGGCCCATAATTCACAGCGGCATTGCAGTGCATTGCTGACTGATGATTGGCCAAGCATGCACTATGACCCGCATGCTTGGCCAATCACAGCGCCGTCTGTAGAGAGAGCTGTAATTGGCCAAAGCCAGGGTTTCTTTGGCCAATTATGGCTCAGGGGGTTTAGTCCACGCCCCACACTATATAAGGCCGCCTGCACGGCGGCCCTGTGTAGTGTGTTCCGGCATTCATAGATAGAGAGAGAGACAGATAGTGTCATTTGATTTAAGTTAGATAGATTAGGCAGAACAGTCAGTCAGTTAGCTGCACTTACATTGTGTTGTATATATATATATATATATATATATATATATATATATATATATATATATATACACTGTATTCAATTTAGCTAGATCCGTTCCTGTTATCTTCCTACTGAATTGCTGGTGTTCTTCTGATCCTACCACAGTCAGGCAGCTAGACTATTTAAAGTTAGTGTAGTGTGTCCTCCTCACAGTGTTCAGCTAAAGCTACACGTAGGGATGAGCTTCGTGTTCGAGTCGAACCTGTAGAAGGTTTTTGGTGTTTTCCTGATCCTATCACTACCGCAGGCAGCTAAATAAGCTACAAGTTAGTTTTTTGCGAGCTCTGCACAGTGTTCACCTAAAGCTACCTGTATAATGTTGGTGGTGTTTTCCTGATCCTATCACTACTGCAGGCAGCTAAATAAGCTACAAGTTAGTGTAGTGTGTCCTCCTCACAGTGTTCAGCTAAAGCTACAAGTTAGTGTAGTGCGTCCTCCTCACAGTGTTCAGCTAAAACTACAAGTTAGTGTAGTGCGAGCTCTGCACAGTGTTCAGCTAAAGCTACCTGTAGAAGTTTGGTGGTGTTTTCCTGATCCTATCACTACCGCAGGCAGCTAAATAAGCTACAAGTTAGTTTTTTGCGAGCTCTGCACAGTGTTCACCTAAAGCTACCTGTAGAAGGTTGGTGGTGTTTTCCTGATCCTATCACTACCGCAGGCAGCTAAATAAGCTACAAGTTAGTGTAGTGTGTCCTCCTCACAATGTTCAGCTAAAACTACAAGTTAGTGTAGTGTGACCTCTGCACAGTGTTCAGCTAAAGCTACCTGTAGAAAGTTGGTGGTGTTTTCCTGATCCTATCACTACCGCAGGCATCTAAATAAGCTACAAGTTAGTGTAGTGCGTCCTCCTCACAGTGTTCAGCTAAAAGTACAAGTTAGTGTAGTGCGACCTCTGCACAGTGTTCAGCTAAAGCTACAAGTTAGTGTAGTGCGTCCTCTGAACAGTGTTCAGCTAAAGCTTCGTGTTCGAGTGGAACCCATGTTCAACTCGAACATTGTCTGTTCGCCCGTTCGCCCGTTTGCCCAATTGTGAACGATATGGGCCGTTCGCGCCAAATATGTGTGTCGCATCACGGCTCATAATCACTGCGGCATCGCAGTGCATTGCTGGCTGATGATTGGCCAAGCATGCGCTATGACCCGCATGCTTGGCCAATCACATCGCCGTCTGAACAGAGAGCCGTAATTGGCCAAAGCCAAGGAGGCTTTGGCCAATTATGGCTCAGGGGATTTAGTACATGCCCCACACTATATAAGGCCGCCTGCACGGCGGCCCTGTGTAGTGTGTGTTCCGGCATTGAGAGAGATAGAAAGAGAGACAGCATCATTTGATTTAAGTTAGATAGATTAGGCAGGACAGTCAGTGAGTTAGCTGAACTTACAGTGTATTGTGTATATATATGCATCCTAGGTGTTGTATATATATATACACTGTATTCAGTTTAGCTAGATCCGTTCCTGTTATCTTGCTGACAGGCAGGCTTGTCTTGTTACAGTATTTACAGCTTCCTGAAGAAAATTGCTGGTGTTCTTTTGATCCTATTAGTACCACAGAGTGGATGACCAAGCCATCCTCATCCTCCTCATCCTCTCTCACCCATGCTCAGGGTACTTTGTCTGGCAAAGTAGCTGCCAACACGGCCTCTTCCCTCGGCTCAATGGAATAAGTGACTCCTTCCCTAGCCCCACCATGTCCTCCTGAGGAGTACCCCGAACTGTTTGACCACAGTGTTGGGTACATGCTCCAGGAGGACGCCCAGCGTTTAGAAGGCTCTGATGATGATACTGAGCTAGATGAAGGAAGTAACGTGAGCATTGACAGAGGGGGTGCCCAAGAAGGACAGCAATCTGGCAGTCATGCTCCCCCTGCTGCAGCATACTGCCAGGTTTGCTCCAGTGATGAGGAGGGAGGGGATGATGAGGTCACTGACTCCACATGGGTGCCTGATAGGAGAGAGGAGGAGGAGGCACATCACCAATGAGGCAGGATGCCCTCCAGGGGCCAGCCTAAGGGCAGCACACTGACTGCATCACACCCCAAAGCTCCGCATGTGCAGGGCGCTGCTGTCTCTGCGCGTTATTCCAAAAGTTCTTTGGTGTGGGCCTTTTTTGAGACGAGTGCATCAGATGGCACCACTGCTATTTGCAACATATGTCTCAAGCATATCTCGCGTGGCCAAAACATCTCCCGCTTGGGCACCACATGCTTGACCAGACATATGTTGACCTGCCATGCAGTTCGTTGGCAAGCGTATCTAAAAGACCCACACCAAAGAACAAAGAGGACCTCTCCTTGCTCCTCATCAGCTGAGATCTCCAACCCCACTATACCTTCAGTCCTCTCTGAGACCTGCACTGAGAGGAATGAAGGTGTAGAATTAAGTGTGTCACAGCCAAGTACTTGTGGGCAATCTGCTATTGGTACACCGACGTCAGATTGTACCAGGCAAATTTCCCTGCCCCAGCTGCTGCACCGCCGAAAGAAGTTCACTCCCAGCCATCCACATGCCCAGCAGTTGAATGCTAGCTTGGCAAAATTGCTAGCACTTCAACTGATGCCTTTTCAGTTGGTAGACTCTGCTCCCTTCCGTGAGTTTGTGGAATGTGTGGTTCCTCAGTGGCAGATACCCAAACGTCACTTTTTCTCACGGAAGGCGATTCTGGCTCTCTACCGGCATGTGGAAGGTAATGTCCATGCCTCGCTGCACAGGGTGATCAGCGGTAAGGTGCATACTACCGCTGACTCATGGTCCAGCAGGCATGGATAGGGACATTACCTAACTTTCACCGTGCATTGGGTGACTCTGCTGGCAGCTGGGAAGGATGCAGGACAAGGTGCAGTAGTGTTGGAGGTTGTTCCGCCACCACGCCTCCAAAATACCACTACTGATTGTGACACACCTCTCTCCTCCACCCCCTCCTCTTCTTCTTCCTTCAGGGCCTCTTCCTGTGCTTTGTCCTCGGAACCAGCGGTGCTCCGTAGGCATTCAAGGGGCTACGCAAGTACGCAGGCCAAAAGATGCCATGCGGTGCTTGAGCTGGTTTGCTTGGGGGACAGGAGCCACACTGGGGCAGAGGTTCTGTCAGCTCTGCAGGGGCAGGTTCAGAGGTGGTTGACGCCACGCCAACTTAAGGCAGGAATGGTGGTTTGCGACAATGGCACCAACCTCCTCTTTGCCCTCCAACAGGGACAACTGACCCATGTGACCTGTTTGGCTCACGTCCTTAACTTGGTGGTGCAGCAGTTCTTGGGCAGGTACCTGAGCTTACAGGATGTCCTGAGGCAGGCCAGGAAAGTCTGTGTGCATTTCCGCCGGTCATATAATGCCAGTGCTCTTCTGGCAGACCTCTAAAAGGAATTTAACCTGCCTAAGAACTGCCTAATCTGTGACATGCCCACCAGGTGGAACTCAACATTGGCCATGCTGCAGCGGCTGCACACACAGCAGAGGGCCATCAATGAGTACCTGTGTGACTATGGCACCAGGACAGGGTCAGGGGAACTTGTTTTTTTTTCCCCACGTCAGGGGGCCATGATCAGGGATGCATGCACTGTCCTGTCACCATTTGAGGGGGCCACGAGGATGGTGAGCAGTGACAGTGCATGCATCAGTGACACTGTCCCCCTTGTCCACCTGTTGGAGCACACGCTGTATGGAATAATGGGCAGGGCACTTGAGGCAGAACAGAGGCAGGAAGAGGAGGACTTTCTTAGCTCTCAAGGCCCCCTTTATCCAGACAGTGTTCCTGCGTGCCCGCTGATCACACAGGAAGAGGAGGAGGAGAAGGAGGAGGAGAAGGAATGTGTCAGTATGGAGGTGGAGCTTGGCACTCAGCATCAGCAGCAGTCTTTAAGGGATCAGGCCCAAGAAACACATGGACTTGTACGTGGCTGGGAGGAGGTGGCTGCAGACCATGTTGTCCTTAGTGACCCGGAGGACTCCGGACCGAATGCCTCAGCAAACCTACGCTGCATGGCCTCCCTGATCCTGCAAAGCCTGCAAAGGATCCTCGTATTCATGGTATCAAGGAGAAGGACCAATACTGTCTGGCAACCCTGCTTGATGAGGATGCCCCACACTATATAAGGCTGAAGGATGAAACGTTTTCGGGAGGCCTTGCAGAAAGGTCTGTGCAACGCGTTCCCAGAGACTGGGAGGTTACAAACTCCTGTTTCTGGACAACGTGTTGCTGAGGCTTCGGTCAGTCAAAGAAGGAGCGGTGGAGAAGGTGGCCGTCTGACCGATGCGTTCAGACTATTTTTTTAGTCTGCAGCCCCAAGGTATGATCGGTTTCAGGAACCATCGCCAGCGTCTGTTTTACAAGGTGCAGGAATACCTAGGGGCAAGATCTGACTTGGACACCTTTCCCACCAAAAATCCTCTGGGTTACTGGGTCTTGAGGATGGATCACTGGTCAGAGCTTGCACAGTATGCAATTGAGCTACTGGCCTGTTTTGCATCCAGCATTCTTTCGGAACGTACATTCAGTGCTGCTGGAGGCTTTGTAACTGATCACAGGGTGCGCCTGTCCACCGACTCGGTCAATCGACTGACCTTCATAAAAATGAATCAGTCTTGGATCACCACCAGCTACCAAGCTCCTGATGCTGATGTAACCGAATAAATTTTTTTGAAATGTCAGATCTCTTCAAAGACTGCCTATGCTGATGCTGCTTGACTATCCTGTTATGTTGAGTAATTATCCTCTTCCTCCTCAATGATCATGCTGATAGCTTGTAAGAACATTTTTGGTTCTGGGCGCCGCCAGTCCCGCCACCAGTGCCTAAGGCCCAATTTTTAAGCCCCTGTTTAACAGGGGCGTGTAATTAAATTTTTTTGATGCAATTCTTTGCAGCAGGGCTAGTTCCTGCACTCCAACTAGATTTTCTGGGAGGGGTTGCAGTGTTGTAGCACCAGCACCAGTGCCTAAGGCCCAATTTTTCAGCCCCTGTTTAACAGGGGCATGTAATTACAATTTTTGATGCAATTCTTTGCAGCAGGGCTAGTTCCTGTGCTCCATCTAGAGTATCTGCGAGGGGTTGCAGTGTTGTGGCACCAGCACCAGTGCCTAAGGCCCAATTTTTCAGCCCTTGTTTAACGGGGCATGTAATTACAATTTTTGATGCAATTCTTTGCAGCAGGGCTAGTTCCTGCGCTCCAACTAGAGTATCTGTGAGGGGTTCCAGTGTTGTGGCACCAGCACCACCACCACCACCAAAGGCCCAATTTTTCAGCCCCTGTTCAACAGGGACATGTAATTAGAATTCTTGATCCAATATTTCACAGCAGGGCCCGTTTCTGCGCCCACCAAGAGTATCTGTGAGGACTTACAGTGTTGTGGCACCAGCACCACCACCAAAGGCTCAATTTTTCTGGCCCTGTTCAACAGGGGCATGTAATTACAATTCCTAATCTAATATTTCACAGCAGGGCCCTGTGAGGGCTTACAGTGTTGTGGCCACAACAACACCTAAGGCCCAAATTTCTGCTGAGTATATAGGGCAGGCCCCTACTTTCAAACATCCAACTTACAAATGACTCCTACTTGCAAACAGAAGGAGACAACAGGAAGTGAGATGAAATCTACCCCTAGGAAGGGAAATTCTCTCCTGTAAGAGTTAATATGGGAAAAACTTTTCTCCTTTCCACTGATGCTTTATCACCAATCCTTGTTTCACAAAAAAAAACACATTTTCAAAAAAACATTTGTCATTGGGACAAAAAGTGAGGTGAAATCTTCTGAAGAGGAGCACAGACAGCAAAACAAATGTCACAGGGGTGATAACCCTTCCCTAGGTTTTCCAAAAAGCTTAAAATAGATTTTTTGGCTGGAGCTAAACACGTTAAAAATGTACCAGTTCAAAATTACAAACAGATTCTACTTAACAACAAACCTACAGTCCCTGTCTTGTTTGCACCGCCTGTATACTGCTGTTCAGAGTATATGGGGCCTGGGGGCCCCACACCTTTCCTTTTTTAATCTGGATGCATGGTTCCCCTTAATATCCATACAAGACCCAAAGGGCCTGGTAATGAACTGGGGGGTACCCATGCCGTTTGTCTCACTGATTTTCATCCATATTGCCAGGACCCGACATTACATTAAAGCCGCAAGCAGTTTTAAATGACTTTTTTTCCTTTAAAAATGTCATTTTGTGCAGGGACTGTTCTAAGCACGGGAAACACACGCCACTTTACAGGCATACTATAGACACCCCCCAGGTACAATATTTAAAGGAATATTTCACTTTTTTTACTTTAAGCATCATTAAAATCACTGCTCACGAAAAAAACGGCCATTTTTAAAACTTTTTTTGCATTGATCCATGTCCCCTGGGGCAGGACCCAGGTCCCCAAACACTTTTTATGACAATAACTTGCATATTAGCCTTTAAAATTAGCACTTTTGATTATTCATTTTCGTGTCCGATAGACTTTACCGGTGTTCGCGTGTTCGGACAATTTTTTTGCCTGTTCGTAAGTTCTGGTGCAAACCGAACAGGGGGGTGTTTGGCTCATCCCTAGTGGAGAGTACTATAGATAATTCAAAAACCTCCTATCACCACATTTAAATCAAATTTTTAACACTGCCGCTACCTCTGCCTCTTTCCCTCCTGAAATGTTGGAAGCATTAATTATCACTTTGCCGAAGCCGGGGAAGGATCCATATTCACCTTCAAATTTCAGACCGATTTCACTCCTTAATATGGATGTGAAGCTATATGCAAAACTGATTGCCTTACAGATGGTCGCTATCATCCCCACACTTATACATCCCGACCAAATGGGCTTTACCCAAAATAGACAAATGTCAGATGCTACTCGAAGGTTGGTAAACATTATCCACATGGCTGAAGAGCAGTAGAGGCCTTCTCTGCTCCTGACATTGGACACAGAGAAGGCCTTTGATCGCATATACTGGCGATATTTAGCCAGAGTGTTAAATTCATTTGGATTTGTCGGAAACATTTTTACAGCCATTATGGCTTTATAATCTAATCCATCCGCCAGGGTATATATGTCAGGAGTACTCTCTAAGCCCTTTACTATATCTAACGGAACCAGACAGGGGTGCCCACTGTCCCCCTTAATATTCAACCTCTTGATGGAACCCCTGGCCATCTATATACGAAATCACCCACATATCAAAGACTTCCTGGCTGGCGATGGGACCCATTGTATAAGTTTATTTGCAGATGATATAATCTTGATTATGACAGAGGTGGAGTCTTCCCTGGCTGCGGCACACGACACACTGGCTATGTTCAATCGTATCTCATATTATAAAGTTAACGATAGCAAATCTCACATACTAGGTCTAGGAATTAACTCAACATTGCAAACTAAGCTAGAAATGACATACTTTTATTCTTGGAGTGATAAAGGGATACAGTATTTGGGCATAACATTGACAGCAACCACTAAGCAACTGATCGAGGCAAATTATACCTCATTCCTTA
Organism: Aquarana catesbeiana; assembly: GCF_042186555.1. Taxonomy (NCBI): domain Eukaryota; kingdom Metazoa; phylum Chordata; class Amphibia; order Anura; family Ranidae; genus Aquarana; species Aquarana catesbeiana. The sequence continues at coordinate 211,407,632 of NC_133336.1, forward strand.
CTAAACTCAAACCCAAGCTACAGATCCTGTCAAACGTAGAGTTGACATGGTCTGGAAGATTGGCTGCCCTTATGACCTTATGACCTCAAGTTATATACTTGTTCTGAACCCTTCCTATTCCTATCCCCGACTCATTCTTTACTAAGGCCCAATCTATGGTGAATAACTTCCTATGGCAAGGGAAAAAGGCCAGATGTGCTTTCAAAAAACTAATCAAATCACGATATACGGGAGGGATAGGACACGTTCTCCTAAAAGACTACTATCTAGCCGCCTCCCTTGCACAAGCCAGACAATGGTTCCCACACAACAATATATCTAGGTGGCATGAATTGGAGATTTACCAATGCCCACACACAAACTTAACTGATCTATTATTAGCTAGTAGTTTTATGGCCAAGACCCCTGTGGGTATTTCACCACCAATGTATGCAACAATTCAAGCTTGGAAAACTTTACTAAATACTCCAATAGGTGATACACCTTCTAAGTCTACTCCTTTGACTATATCCAGCCTACAACTCATGATGCCAAATTTAAAAATTAAACATTGGAGAGCTAAAGGTATCACAAATGTCATGGATTTAAAAGTGGGCCCTGCAACTAAGACCTTCAGAGCATGCCAATTAGAGTTTGGACTGAGCTCGGAAGATATGTATACTTATAGCCAAATCTCACATCTGATATAAAAAAATCCCTGACGTATCTATCCACTTGCCATGGAAAGTATTTCTTTATCTCACAAACCCCACTTTCTCAATCAAAGGAATTTCCCTACTATATAACATTCTAAACCAAAAAACAATTTTCGCCAAAACTCCCTCCCTTGAGAACATGGGAAATAGATTTATCAATCTCATACTCCAATGAGCAATGACAAGTAGCAATATCCTCTACTTATAAAGCCACCAAAAGCGCCACTCTATGGGAACTATACCAAAAATTACTGTTAAGGTGGTATTTAACACCTACAAGAGTAGCAAGTTTCTCATCGCAGATGTCCCCATTGTGCTGGAGAGATTGTGGTCACAGAGGCTGTCTGATACACATATTTTGGAAATGCCCCTCACTGCGAGTCCTCTCCTCCGGCGTCTTTAGCGCAATGGCTAGTATTACGAATGTCCATATACCCCAAAACCCAGGATTGGCCATTCTATCCCTAGGAATAGAAGTGTTCCCACCCCGGTTTAGAAAGATTGTTTCACACGTCCTCTTAAGCACCAGATCGGAAATAGCTAAAGGCTGGAAAAAGGGGGAAGTTCCAACTATTACAGAAGTCCTCAGAACTTCTCATTTACACATCTCCTATGAAATAATGTTTGCCTCCTCGCAAGGTGAACACCAGGCACAACAGCAAGACTGGAAACCATGGTTAGAATGGTATGTGAAATATAGAGTTTAATCAATTATACCTTTCATATACACAATAAAACTCTCTAGCTATAAGTCACATCCTACTTTTTCTTATTTCTCTTATTTTTCTTATTTCTTTTATTTACATTGCACTACACATAGTTATACGCCTATGAATACCCGATCTTAATGGAAATAGCCAGGGTTAACATCCAATTGGGGGCAAGCAGAAGTGTGCTGCGGCTCATGTCGCTCAGAATGATGTTACAAGATTTAAAGATGGGGCCTAACTTTCTTCCCCTAAAGATGCAGTGAGTTCCCTTGAGGGGCGCCAGGGCGGAGGTCTTTGGGCACCAGAAATGAAGCAGGACATTATATAAAAAACAATAAGAAGTAACTTGCTCTATTTGAATACATTCACGTTACTTATGAGTCACATACGCTAGTGCATACGCCTATGAAAACCCGATTTGTAAAAGCCATCTTAAGAAGATAAATGTTTGCATTGTCGTACTTGTAAACTATGTCACAATATCTTGTTCATGTTTGTTTAATTACTATTATTTTACTACATATCTGTTGTACAAAATAACTGGAAAATTTCAATAAAAATTTACTGTTGAAAAATATAGGATCAGAAGAACACCACCAATTTTTTTCAGGTAGCTTTAGGTGCACACTGTGCAGAGGACACACTCCACTAACTGTAAATACTGTAGCTGCCTGCCTGTGGTATTAATAGGATCAAAAGAATACCACTAATTTTCTTCAGGTAGATTTAGGTGCACACTGTGCAGAGGGCACAGTACACTGACTTGTAAATACTGCAGCTGCCTGCGGTACTGTACTAATAGGTTTAGAAGAACACCACTAATTTTCTTCAGGTAGCTTTAGGCGCACACTGTGCAGAGGACACAATACACTAACTGTAAATACTGTAACTGGCTGTCTGTGGTATTAATAGGAGCAGAACAACATCAATTGTCTCCAGGTAGCTTTAGGTGCACACTATGCAGAGGACGCACTACACTAACTGTAAATACTGAAGCTGCCTGCCTGTGGTATTAATATAGGATCAGAAGAACACCACCAATTAAATTTAGGTAGCTTTAGGTGCACACTGTGCAGAGGACACAGTACACTAACTGTAAATACTTTAGCTGCCTGCCTGTGGTATTAATAGGAGCAGAACAACAGCAATTGTCTTCAGGTAGCTTTAGGTGCACACTGTGCAGAGGATGCACTACACTAAGTGTAAATACTGTAGCTGCCTGCCTGTGGTATTAATAGGATCAGAAGAACACCACTAATTTTCTTCAGATAGCTTTAGGTGCACACTGTGCAGAGGACGCACTACACTAATTTGCAAATACTGCAGCTGCCTGCGGTACTGTACTAATAGGATCATAAGAACACAACTAATTTTCTTCAGGTAGTTTTAAGTGCACATTGTGCAGAGGACGCACTACACCAACTTGTAAATACTACATCTGCCTGCGATACTAATAGGATCAGAAGAACACCACCAATTTTCTTCAGGTAGCTTTAGATGCACACTGTGCAGAGGACGCACTACACTAACTTGTAAATACTGCAGCTGCCTGCGGTACTGTGCTAATAGGATCAGAAGAACACCACTAATTTTCTTCAGGTAGCTTTAGGTGCACACTGTGCAGAGGACGCACTACACTAACTTGTAAATACTGCAACTGCCTGCGGTACTGTACTAATAGGATCAGAAGAACACCACAAATTTTCTTCAGGTAGCTTTAGGTGCACACTGTGTAGAGGACGCTCTACACTAACTTGTAAATACTACAGTTGCCTGCGGTACTGTACTAATAGGATCAGAAGAACACCACTAATTTTCTTCAGGTAGCTTTAGGTGCACACTGTGCAGAGGACGCACTACACTAACTTGTAAATACTACCGCTGCCTGCGATACTAATAGGATCAGAAGAACACCACCAATTTTCTTCAGGTAGCTTTAGGTGCACACTGTGCAGAGGATGCACTACACTAACTGTAAATACTGTAGCTAATAGGACTAATAGGATCAGAAGAACACCAACATTTTCTTCAGGTAGCTGTAAATACTGTAAAAACACCTGCCTGCCTGTCAGTAGGAAGAGAATAACAGGAACGGATCCAGCTAAACTGAATACAGTGTATATATATATATATATATATATATATATATATATATATACACACAACACCTAGGATGCATATATATATACTACGGATGAGCCGAACACCCCCCTGTTCGGTTTGCACCAGAACATGCGAACAGGCACAAAATTTGTTCGAACACAAGAACACCGTTAAAGTCTTTGGGACACGAACATGAATATTCAAAAGTGCTAATTTTAAAGGCTTATATGCAAGTTACAAGGGGGTATAGGGGAAGGATTGGGGGGTTTGAGATGCGCGAGTATTCACCTGTATCTGGTCGTGTGATAAAAATGACTGATACTCAACACTGTACCAATTAAGGTACTGTTGCTGTAACCATATACATGTATAGACACCAAAAAGGGAAAGGAAGGGGAAAAGGGTATGGTAAAACAGCCCGTTTAGAGATGGGCCCTGAAAGGGGTTACTTAATGCAACAGAATCATCAGGGATACAATTAATTAAAAAGCATTACAGTTTATTTAATTATAAAACATAAGGTGCACATTATTAATGGTATGGCAAAAATTATTGCCAGTAGCTATAAATCTTGCGGACACAGACAAACAAACAAAACATACATGTAACAATAATCCTGCTAGCCTAATCCGAGCAATTGTCTCAGTCCTTCCTGACTCTTAGCCAATGGATATAGTGGGGCCATTCACAAACTAGTGGTGCTAGGTGGGGCTAAGATACAAATTTGGAGGGGATCAGGTAAGGGCTGAGACAATTAGGAGGGTAGAGAGAATTAGAGGAAAGAGTGCTGGTGCCGTCCTACTTCCTATATCGCAAATCCAGTAGTGCCGTTATATGAAAAACCAAATCATTAGGAAAATATAAATGGGTGCATAAATACACTCCCAATGTTCTAAAGAGGCACCCAACAGTCCTGTGCCCCACACAAAATGTGTTTTTGATGATTTTCAATCTGGAAATTATTATCAGATGATGGTAATAGGGCAGTACTGAGTTGGTAGGATCTATAATTGTTCCAGTGTCCAGGTAAAGGGTTAACAGTCCTAGTACTGACCGGCCATTCAGAACTAACAAGTGGGATTCCAACAAAGTGTCTGGTGACCTGACAAGCGATTAGAGGTATTAGCACAATGGTGTATGATAGCAGTAGTATCCATACGTTACCGAGCCGTCCTCAAGTAGCTTCCCTGTAGTCAGTGCTGCTATCGTAGTTCAGATAGCTCTTTAGCATTTATATGCTGGTCTGCTGCATTAGGAATGAGGATGACATCTCGTGCCGTCACCTTGATAGATTCACTGACACCTGCTGGTTATCGATAGTCCGGTTCACTCGGAGCGCCGATCTGTGCGGCTTATCGAAAGCTTAAAAGCTAATCAGAAGCTCCGGTCCGGTCAAAAGTGCTAATTTTAAAGGCTTATATGTAAGTTATTGTCATAAAAAGTGTTTGGGGACCTGGGTCCTGCCCCAGTGGAAAAAAAAGTTTTAAAAACTACAGTTTTTTCGGGAGCAGTGATTTTAATAATGCTTAAAGTGAAACAATAAAAGTGTAATATTCCTTTAAATTTTGTACCTGGGGGGTGTCTATATTATGCCTGTAAAGGGGCTCATGTTTCCCGTGTTTAGAACAGTCTGACAGCAAAATGACATTTCAAAGAAAAAAAAGTCATTTAAAACTACTCGCGGCTATTAACCAGTTTCCGACCGCTGCATGACGATGTACGTCCTCAGAGCGGCACAGGCAGACAAAAGGGCTTACAGGTACGTCCTTGCCTGCCCGCGGTCCAATTGGACCCCCCCGGTGCCAGCGGCGGTCGGATTCAGGTCAGGGTCGATCAAAGGTGAGGGGGAGGCCACTGATTCGTGGCTCCCCCTCGCGATTGCTCCTGGCCAATGACGGGCTTCCTCGGCTTCTGTGAATGTAAACAGAAGCGGAGGAAGTGATGTCACTCTGCTCGAGCTGGTCTTTTCGTCCCGGCACCGAGGAGAGAAGACATCCAAGTAAGTTTGCACCAACACTACACTAACAGTAGAACACGCAGGCACACTTGTCACCCCCCTGTCACCCCCCAGTCACCCCCTGATCACCCCCCTGTACCCCCTGTCACACTGACACCAATAGCATTTTTTTTTTCTGATTATTGCATTGGTGTCAGTTTGTGACAGTTATAAGTGTTAGGGCAGTTAGGGTTAGCCCCCTTTAGGTCTAGGGTACCCCCCCTTAGGTCCAGGGTACCCCCCTAACCCCCCCAATAAAGTTTTAACCCCATGATCACCCCCCGTCGCCAGTGTCACTAAGCGATCGTTTTTCTGATCGCTGTATTAGTGACACAGGTGACGCTAGTTAGGGAGGTAAGTATATAGGTTCGCCGTCAGTGTTTTATAGCGACAGGGACCCCCATATACTACCTACTAAAGGTTTTAACCCCTTGATTGCCCCCTAGTTAACCCTTTCACCAGTGATCACCATATAATTGTTACGGGTGACGCTGGTTAGTTGGTTTGTTTATTATAGTTTATTATAGTTTTAGGGCACCCGCCGTTTATTACCTTATAAAGGTTTAACCCCCTAATTGCCCGGCGGTGATATAAGTTAAGTCTTTAGGGTCAGATAAGGTCTGCGTCGCCCCAGGCAGCGTCAGGTTAGTGCCAGTACCGCTAACACCCACGCAGCATACACCTCCCTTAGTGCTATAGTATCTGAAAGGATCGATAGCTGATCCGATCAGATCTATACTCCCCAGCAGTTTAGGGTCCCCCCCAAAAAAAAAGCAGTGTTAGCGGGATCAGCCCAGATACCTGCTAGCACCTGCGGTTTGCCCCTCGGCCCAGCCCAGCCCAGCCCACCCAAGTGCAGTATCGATCGATAATTGTCACAAAACACTAAGCACACATAACTGCAGCGTTCGCAGAGTCAGGCCTGATCCCTGTGATCGCTAACAGTTTTTTGGTAGCGTTTTGATACAGTCGCTGACAGTCAGGAGCTTTTTTGCCTGTGAGTCTCACTAGTGTACCCCTAAATTTAGAGCCCAAAATGGCAAATCCAAGGTACACTAGTGAAGAGGCCTACACGTTTCTGAGCATGACAGATAGTGAAGAGGAAGTCACTCATCTGTCAAGTTCAGGCTCAGAATACGATCCTGTAGAGGACAGCGGCTCCATGACAGATAGCTCTGATGACGGAGTTGTGGTCCCTGCTAGGGTCAGGCGTACCAGACCCCGAACTTCTTCTGTCCTTGAAGTGCAAGAACCGCAGGTCCCTCGTATGGAGCAGAGCAGTACTAGCGCCACTATTCCTTCTGGTGAACTGGCAAGCATCAGCGGCCTAGTACACCCTGGTCGTACATCCAGCACTGCAGTATCACGTGGTGACGTGGCAAGTCCCATAAGTGCAGTTCAAGCTGGTGAAATGGCAAGCACTAGTAGGGTCCCGCTGCCACCAAGAAGACAAACACAGGCCCGTCGTGCCCATAGTGCCCTTCCTGCTGCATTCGCCAATCCGAATTGGGTACCCACCACTTCTGCAGCACCCATATTGCCCCCATTCACTGGCCAACCCGGAATTCAGGTGCAAACAGTTGACTTTATGCCACTGGATTTTTATTCACTGTTTTTCACCGAAGATCTCTATAGATCTATTGTGGACCAAAGCAATTTATACGCTGGTCAACACATCGCCACTAATGCCAGAGATTGGAGACCAATTACGGTCTCCGAATTTAAGATCTTTCTGGGCCTTTCCCTCAACATGGGCATAACCAAAAAGAGTGAGTTGCGGTCATATTGGTCCACTGACCCAATTCACCATATGCCCGTGTTCTCTGCTTCCATGGCCAGGGCACGATACAAGCAGATTTTGCGGTTCGTGTACTTCAACGACAATGAACTCTGTTGTCCTCGTGGAGACCCTGAATACGATCGGCTCTACAAAATTTGGCCCCTCGTAAACCACTTCAACCAGCGTTTTGCAGACTTGTTTACTCCCCATCAAGTTGTCTGCGTTGATGAGTACCTGATTAAATTTTCTGGCCGCTTGTCATTCAAACAGTACCTTCCCAGCAAGCGTGCCAGATACGGGGTCAAGATGTATAAGCTCTGTGACAGGGCCACAGGCTATACATGTAGATTTATGGTTTACGAGGGCAAAGATAGTCACATAGAGCCGACAAACTGCCCTGACTACATAGGAAGCGCTGGCAAGATAGTGTGGGACTTGGTGTCACCCTTATTCAGAAAGGGGTACCACTTGTACGTGGACAATTATTATATGAGCGTGCCACTTTTTAGTCACCTTTTTGATCATCAAATTGGAGCATGTGGCACCGTGCGACCTAATCGCCGGGGCTTTCCTCAGCGGCTTGTAGATTCCCGTCTTAGGCTGGGGGAGAGAGCCTGCTTGAAGTATAATAACTTGCTCGCTATGAAGTGGAGGGATAAGAAGAATGTTTTCGCTCTCACCTCCCTTCATGCAGACACGACGGCCCAAATTACTACGGCGACTGGTGTTGTGGAGAAACCCCTCTGTGTCCACGAATATAACCTTAATATGGGAGGGGTGGACCTCAACGACCAGTTGTTAGCGCTGTACCTAATTGCCCGTAAGGCCAGACGCTGGTACAAAAAAGTGTCTGTTTATTTATTTCAATTGGCTTTGCTGAGCGCTCATGTGCTATACAGAGCTTCAGGACGGACTGGATCCTTCCTTAAATTCCAGGAAGAGATTGTCAGAGCCCTTCTGTTTCCAGACGGTGCTCCACCTCACCTTCCCCAACCAAATGCAGTAGGCCGGCTGCATGAGAGGCATTTTCCTTATGTCCTCCAGAGTACCCCTACCCAACGAGCCCCCCAAAGAAAATGTTGTGTCTGCACAAAGCGTGGATTTAGGCGTGACACCCGATATTATTGTCCCTCCTGTCCTGGCAATCCTGGTCTTTGCATCGGTGAATGTTTTGAAAGCTACCATACACTAGTTGAGTTTTAGCGTAGGGTACAGCACTGCACAGACTAGGATACACTTTCACAGGGTCTCCCAAGATTCCATCGCATTTTGAGAGACCCAAACCTGGAACCGTTACAGTTTTAAAAGTTACAGTTATAAAAAAAAATGTAAAAAAAAAAAAAAGTAAAAAAAAAAAAATCCACAAAAAAATATAAAATAAAAAAACCAAAAATAGTTGTTGTTTTATTGTTCTCTCTCTCTCTATTTTCTCTCTATTGTTCTGCTCTTTTTTACTGTATTCTATTCTGCAACGTTTAATTGTTATGTTTTATCATGTTTGCTTTTCAGGTATGTAATTTTTTTATAGTTTACTGTGTTTTAACCATTTTTTTGTTTTCAGGTACGCTATTCAGCTGCAGCGTGGATTTATTTATCTTGACAGCAACAGCGTTTGCTCCCACGATACATAAAGCCGTGACTCCAGCGCTGTCGGAGGTGATTTCACCACCACAGTTACATACTTCAGCATATATGCCGAAGCGTGGGGGCAGCAGTGGGTGGAGGAGCGATTTGCTCCTGCTTTTTGTGGGAGGATGCCCCCATGCTTCGGCATATATATATTTTAGGTAGGCACAGGTTGCGTTAAATGTTTTATTTTTTACTATGGTTTTTTTTGTATTTGCTTTGCAGGTATGGTAAGTTTTACTGTTATACTGTAATGTTACTTTGTTTTTTGTTAACCATCATTTGCTTAGCAGGTATGCCATTCAGTTGCAGCGCGGATTTATTTATCTTGGCAGCAACAGCGTTTGGGTGGAGGAGCGATTTGCTCCTGCCTTTTGCGGGAGGATGCCCCCATGCTTCGGCATATATAAACGGTGCATGTATGCCCATCATTAGAAGTGGGTGGATGAAGGGAGGTATTCTAATGGTGGGAATACCCACTGATCAATATCTTTTTTTCGTTCAGCCCATAGGCTGCATGAAAAAAAAGTTTACAATATATGCCCAACAAGGACCAGTAACATACTGGTATGTTGCTGGATTTTGAGTGGTTATACCAGAATGATGCCTGCAGGTTGTAGGTATCATCTTGGTATCATTCTTTTCAGCCAGCGGTCGGCTTTCATGTAAAAGCAATCCTAGTGGCTAATTAGCCTCTAGACTGCTTTTACAAGCAGTGGGAGGGAATGACCCCCCCAACGTTCTTCCATGTTTTTCTCTGGCTCTCCTGTACCAACAGGGAACCTGAGAATGCAGCCAGTGATTCAGCCAGCTGACCATAGAGCTGATCAGAGACCAGAATGGCTCCAAACATCTCTATGGCCTAAGAAACCGGAAGCTACGAGCATTTCATGACTTAGATTTCACCAGATGTAAACAGCGCCATTGGGAAATTGGGAAAGCATTTTATCACACTGATCTTGGTGTGGTCAGATGCTTTGAGGGCAGAGGAGGGATCTAGGGTCTAATAGACCCCAATTTTTTCAAAAAAGAGTACCTGTCACTACCTATTGCTATCATAGGGGATATTTACATTCCCTGAGATAACAATAAAAATGATTAAAAAAAAATAAAAATAAAAGGAACAGTTTAAAAATAAGATAAAAAATTAAAAAAATAATAAAGAAAAAAAAAAAAAAAAGCACCCCTGTCCCCCCCTGCTCTCGCACAAAGGCGAACGCAAGCGTCGGTCTGGCGTCAAATGTAAACAGCAATTGCACCATGCATGTGAGGTATCACCACGAAGGTCAGATCGAGGGCAGTAATTTTAGCAGTAGACCTCCTCTGTAAATCTAAAGTGGTAACCTGTAAAGGCTTTTAAAGGCTTTTAAAAATGTATTTAGTTTGTTGCCACTGCATGTTTGTGCGCAATTTTAAAGCATGTCATGTTTGGTATCCATGTACTCGGCCTAAGATCATCTTTTTTATTTCATCAAACATTTGGGCAATATAGTGTGTTTTAGTGCATTAAAATTTAAAAAAGTGTGTTTTTTCCTCAAAAAATGCGTTTGAAAAATCGCTGCGCAAATACTGTGTGAAAAAAAAAATTAAACACCCACCATTTTAATCTGTAGGGCATTTGCTTTAAAAAAATATATAATGTTTGGGGTTCAAAGTAATTTTCTTGCAAAAAAAAATAATTTTTTCATGTAAACAAAAAGTGTCAGAAAGGGCTTTGTCTTCAAGTGGTTAGAAGAGTGGGTGATGTGTGACATAAGCTTCTAAATGTTGTGCATAAAATGCCAGGACAGTTCAAAACCCCCCAAATGACCCCATTTTTGAAAGTAGACAAGCTATTTGCTGAGAGACATGTCGAGTCCATGGAATATTTTATATTGTGACACAAGTTGCGGGAAAAAGACAAACTTTTTTTTTTTGCACAAAGTTGTCACTAAATGATATATTGCTCAAACATGCCATGGGAATATGTGAAATTACACCCCAAAATAAATTCTGTTGCTTCTCCTGAGTACGGGGATACCACATGTGTGAGACTTTTTGGGAGCCTAGCCGCGTACGGGACCCCAAAAACCAAGCACCACCTTCAGGCTTTCTAAGGGCGTAAATTTTTGATTTCACTCTTCACTGCCTATCACAGTTTCGAAGGCCATGGAATGCCCAGATGGCACAAACCCCCACCCAAATGACCCCATTTTGGAAAATAGACACCCAAAGCTATTTGCTGAGAGGTATAGTGAGTATTTTGCAGACCTCACTTTTTGTCACAAACTTTTGAAAATTGAAAAAAGAAAAAAAAAATACGTTTTTCTTGTCTTTCTTCATTTTCAAAAACAAATGAGAGCTGCAAAATACTCACCATGCCTCTCAGCAAATAGCTTGGGGCGTCTACTTTCCAAAATGGGGCCATCTTGGCATTTTATGGCCTTCGAAACTGTGATGGGTAGTGAGGAGTGAAATAAAAAATGTACGCCCTTAGAAATCCTGAAGGCGGTGATTGGATTTCGGGGCCCCGTATGAAGCTAGGCTCCCAAAAAGTGCCACTCATGTGGTATCCCCGTACTCAGGAGAAGCATCAGAATGTATTTTGGGGTGTAATTCCACATATGCCCTTGGCATGTTTGAGCAATATATCATTTAGTGACAACTTTGTGCAAAAAAAAAAAAATTGTCACTTTCCCGCAACTTGTGTCAAAATATAAAATATTCCATGGACTCAACATGCCCCTCAGCAAATAGCTTGGGGTGTCTACTTTCCAAAATGGGGTCATTTGGGGGGGTTTGTGCCATCTGGGCATTTTATGGCCTTCAAAAATGTGATAGGTAGTGAGGAGTGAAATCACAACTTTACTCCCTTAGAAATCCTGAAGGCGGTGCTGGGTTTTCGGGGCTCCATACGCGGCCCCATACGCAGCTAGGCTCCCAAAAAGTCCCACACATGTGGTATCCCCGTACTCAGGAGAATCAGCAGAATGTATTTTGGGGTGCAATTCCACATATGCCCATGGCCTGTGTGAGCAATATATCATTTAGTGACAACTTTGTGCAAAAAAAAAAAAAATTGTCACATTCCCGCAACTTGTGTCAAAAAATAAAATATTCCATGGACTCAACATGCCTCTCAGCAAATAGCTTGGGGTGTCTACTTTCCAAAATGGGGTCATTTGGGGGGGGGGTGTGCCATCTTGGCATTTTATGGCCTTCAAAACTGTGATAGGTAGTGAGGAGTGAAATCAAAAATGTATGCCCTTAGAAATCCTGAAGGTGGTGCTTGGTTTTCGGGGCCCCGTACGCGGCTAGGCTCCCAAAAAGTCCCACACATGTGGTATCCCCGTACTCAGGAGAAGCAGCAGAATGTATTTTGGGGTGTAATTCCACATATGCACATGGCATGTTTGAGAAATATATCATTTAGTGACAACTTTGTGCAAAAAAAAAAAAAATTGTCACTTTCCCGCAACTTGTGTCAAAATATAAAATATTCCATGGACTCAACATGCCCCTCAGCAAATAGCTTGGGGTGTCTTCTTTCAAAAATGGGGTCATTTGGGGGGGTTCTGTGCCATTTTGGCATTTTATGGCCTTCAAAACTGTGATAGGTAGTGAGAAGTGAAATCAAAAATGTATGCCCTTAGAAATCCTGAAAGCGGTGCTTGGTTTTCGGGGCCCCGTACGCGGCTAGGCTCCCAAAAAGTCCCACACATGTGGTATCCCCATACTCAGGAGTAGCAGTTAAATGTATTTTGGGGTGCAATTCCACATATGTCCATGGCCTGTGTGAGCAATATATCATTTAGTGACAACTTTGTGCAAAAAAAAAAAAAATTGTCACATTCCCGCAACTTGTGTCAAAAAATAAAATATTCCATGGACTCAACATGCCTCTCAGCAAATAGCTTGGGGTGTCTACTTTCCAAAATTGGGTCATTTGGGGGTGTTTTGTGCCATCTTGGCATTTTATGGCCTTCAAAACTGTGATAGGTAGTGAGGAGTGAAATCAAAAATGTATGCCCTTAGAAATCCTGAAGGCGGTGCTTGGTTTCGGGGCCCCGTACGCGGCTAGGCTCCCAAAAAGTCCCACACATGTGGTATCCCCATACTCAGGAGAAGCAGCAGGATGTATTTTGGGGTGTAATTCCACATATGCCCATGGCATGTTTGAGCAATATATCATTTAGTGACAACTTTGTGCAAAAAAAAAAATTGTCACTTTCCCGCAACTTGTGTCAAAATATAAAATATTCCATGGACTCAACATGCCTCTCAGCAAATAGCTTGGGGTGTCTACTTTCAAAAATGGGGTCATTTGGGGGGGTTTTGTGCCATCTTGGCATTTTATGGCCTTCAAAACTGTGATAGGTAGTGAGGAGTGAAATCAAAAATGTATGCCCTTAGAAATCCTGAAGGCGGTGCTTGGTTTTCGGAGCCCCGTACGCGGCTAGGCTCCCAAAAAGTCCCACACATGTGGTATCCCCATACTCAGGAGAAGCAGCTAAATGTATTTTGGGGTGCAATTCCACATATGCCCATGGCCTGTGTGAGCAATATATCATTTAGTGACAACTTTGTGCAAAAAAAAAAAAAATTGTCACATTCCCGCAACTTGTGTCAAAAAATAAAATATTCCATGGACTCAACATGCCTCTCAGCAAATATCTTGGGGTGTCTACTTTCCAAAATTGGGTCATTTGGGGGTGTTTTGTGCCATCTTGGCATTTTATGGCCTTCAAAACTGTGATAGGTAGTGAGGAGTGAAATCAAAAATTTATGCCCTTAGAAATCCTGAAGGCGGTGCTTGGTTTTTGGGGCCCCGTACGCGGCTAGGCTCCCAAAAAGTCCCACACATGTGGTATCCCCATACTCAGGAGAAGGAGCTGAATGTATTTTGGGGTGCAATGCCACATATGCCCATGGCCTGTGTGAGCAATATATCATTTAGTGACAACTTTGTGCAAAAAAAAAAAAAATTGTCACATTCCCGCAACTTGTGTCAAAAAATAAAATATTCCATGGACTCAACATGCCTCTCAGCAAATATCTTGGGGTGTCTACTTTCCAAAATTGGGTAATTTGGGGGTGTTTTGTGCCATCTTGGCATTTTATGGCCTTCAAAACTGTGATAGGTAGTGAGGAGTGAAATCAAAAATTTATGCCCTTAGAAATCCTGAAGGCGGTGCTTGGTTTTTGGGGCCCCGTACGCGGCTAGGCTCCCAAAAAGTCCCACACATGTGGTATCCCCATACTCAGGAGAAGGAGCTGAATGTATTTTGGGGTGCAATTCCACATATGCCCATGGCCTGTGTGAGCAATATATCATTTAGAGACAACTTTTTGTAATTTTTTTTGTTTCTGTCATTATTCAATCACTTGGGACAAAAAAAATAAATATTCAATGGGCTCAACATACCTCTCAGCATTTTCCTTGGGGTGTCTACTTTCCAAAATAGGGTCATTTGGGGGGGTTGTACTGCCCTGCCATTTTAGCACCTCAAGAAATGACATAGGCAGTCATAAACTAAAAGCTGTGTAAATTCCAGAAAATGTACCCTAGTTTGTAGACGCTATAACTTTTGCGCAAACCAATAAATATACGCTTATTGACATTTTTTTACCAAAGACATGTGGCCGAATACATTTTGGCCTACATATATGACTAAAATTGAGTTTATTGGATTTTTTTTATAACAAAAATTAGAAAATATCATTTTTTTTCAAAATTTTCGGTCTTTTTCCGTTTATAGCGCAAAAAATAAAAACAGCAGAGGTGATCAAATACCATCAAAAGAAAGCTCTATTTGTGGGAAGAAAAGGATGCAAATTTCGTTTGGGTACAGCATTGCATGACCGCGCAATTAGCAGTTAAAGTGACGCAGTGCCAAATTGTAAAAAGTGCTCTGGTCAGGAAGGGGGTAAATCCTTCCGGGGCTGAAGTGGTTAATGAATTGCCGGTCTGACAATACACATAAAAGTTCATTTATAAAAACGACATGGTAATTCTTCACAGGGGAACCCCGAACCAAAATTTAAAAAAAAATGACGTGAGGGTCCCCCTAAATTCCATACCAGGCCCTTCAGGTCTGTTATGGATATTAAGGTCAATCCCGCGCCAAAATTTTAAAAAAAATGGCGTGGGGTCCCCCTCAAAATCTATACCAGACCCTTATCTGAGCACACAACCTGGCAGGCCACAGGAAAAGAGGGGGGTGAGAGAGCGCCCCCCCTCCTGAACCGTACCAGGCCACATGCCCTCAACATTGGGAGGGTTCTTTGGGGTAGCCCCCCAAAACACCTTGTCCCCATGTTGATGGGGACAAGGGCCTCATCCCCACAACCCTTGCCCCGTGGTTGTGGGGGTCTGCGGGTGGGGGGCTTATCGGAATCTGGAAGCTCCCTTTAACAAGGGGACCCCCAGATCCTGTCCCTCCCCCCTGTGTGAAATGGTAAGGGGGTACAAAAGTACTCCTACCATTTCACAAAAAAACTTCCAGATTCCGATAAGCCCTCCACCCGCAGACCCCCACAACCCCTGGGCAAGGGTTGTGGGGATGAGGCCCTTGTCCCCATCAACATGGGGACAAGGTGTTTTGGGGGGCTACCCCAAAGCACCCTCCCTATGTTGGGGACATGTGGCCTGGTACGGTTCAGGAGAGGGGGGCGCTCTCTCATCCCCGCCTCTTTTCCTGTGGCCTGCCAGGTTGCGTGCTCGGATAATGGTCTGGTACGTCATTTTTTTTTAAATTTTGGTTCGGGGTTGCCCTGTGGGGAATTCCCATGCCGTTATTATCAATGAACTTTTATGTATATTGTTGGACCGGCAATTCATTAATAGCCGCAAGTAGTTTTAAATGACTTTTTTTCCTTTGAAATGTCATTTTGCTGTCAGACTGTTCTAAACAAAGGAAACATGCGCCCCTTTACAGGCATACTATAGACACCCCCAGGTATGAAATTTAAAGGAATATTACACTTTTATTGTTTGACTTTAAGCATTATTAAAATCACTGCTCCCGAAAAAACGGCCGTTTTTAATTTTTTTTTGCATTAATCCATGTCCCCTGGGGCAGGACCCAGGTCCCCAAACACTTTTTATGACAATACCATGCATATAAGCCTTAAAAATTAGCACTTTTGATTTCTCCCATAGACTTTTAAAGGGTTTTCCACGGCTTATTGTTCGCTGTTCGGCGAACTGGCGAACAGCCGATGTTTGAGTCGAACATGAGTTCGACTCGAACTCAAAGCTCATCCCTAATATACACAATACACTGTAAGTGCAGCTAACTGACTCGCCTGCCTACTCTATCTAACCTAAATCAAATGACACTGTCTCTTTGTCTATCTCTCCGCCGCCGCTGCAACACAATACACAAGGCTGCCATGCAGCCGTGCGATGCAATGCCGCAGTGAATTATGGGCCGTGACGCACCACTCGAATTTGGTGCGAACGGCCCATAACGTTTGAAATTCGATGAACAGTCGAACATGCGATGTTCGAGTCGAATATGGGTTCGACTCGAACTCGAAGCTCATCCCTACTGCAGACATATTTTAGAACATTAAAGTCAATGATATTAAGGTTCATATGGCAAAAAAAGAAACCGAGAGTTCAGTACTCAGTATTAGAGGTAAGAGGTAGAGGTTAGAGGTAAGTAGAGGGAAAATACATGGGGGTTTAGCTGCACCAGACATTAAAAGATACTATGATGCAGTAATATTAGCACGAATGGTAGAATGGACAAAGACTAATGCCCCGTACACAGGGTCAGACTTTGATCGGACATTCCAACAACAAAATCCTAGGATTTTTTTCCGACGGATGTTGGCTCAAACTTGTCTTGCATACACACGGTCACACAAAGTTGTCGGAAAATCTGATCGTTCTGAATGCGGTGACATAAAACACGTACGTCGGGACTATAAATGGGGCAGTGGCCAATATCTTTCATCTCTTTATTTATTCTGAGCATGCGTGGCACTTTGTGCGTCGGATTTGTGTACACACGATCGGAATTTCCGACAACGGATTTTGTTGTCAGAAAATTTTATATCCTGCTCTCAAACTTTGTGTGTCAGAAAATCCGATGGAAAATGTGTGATGGGGCCTACACACGGTCGGAATTTCCGACAACAAGGTCCTATCACACATTTTCCGTTGGAAAATCCGACCGTGTGTACGGGGCATTAGTCCTTATGCACACAGGGTGTTTTTACAGTCGCTTTTAGCAGCATCAGACATTTTTTTACAGCTGTAAAAATGCTTGATGTGGCTAAATACGTGTTAACGTTGTATACCGCGTCAAGCATTTTTAAGCTGTAGTAATTGGATTAGAATATAACAAGTATTCGGCGCAACAATGGACAGCGAAATCCAATAATACAATGATGCACATAAAAGGTATATAATGGATGAAAGGGTTAACAGTTCATAGTAGCAATGAGTGGAGGGTGAGTCCGTAATAAGAGCTGCAGGTGGAAAAGGCAGGGGTAATGTGTAGAGTCCACATTCAGGGCAGCCTTCCGGAGGGAGTGAAAGCCATTATCCCAATGCACTGTAAGACAAGGAAAAGGAGGTGCCTCTGGGTGCAGACTGTTAAAACAATTTATTAAAACGAAACAGCAACAGCTGGTAATACACTCACATTTGAGTAGAAAGTATCAGGCATTTAAAATTGTCCCAGGGCAATCCAGGGGATCCGTGGAGTCATCTCTCGGCTGGTAGGTGTTAAATAGCTCTGGGCAGTCTAAGAATGCTGGATGTGGACGGCCGAGATACACATCCGGAGACAGGCACCAAAGGGAGGCTTGGTAAGCAGACGATCCAGACACGGGATGATGACGTCACACGATATGCAACACGTTTCCTGAGCCGGCACGCCGTGAGTGGTGTGACGGCGGCGCTCCTTTGTCAAGAGCTTGACAAAGGAGCGCCGCCGTCACACCACTCACGGCGTGTCGGCTCAGGAAACGTGTTGCATATCGTGTGACGTCATCATCCCGTGTCTGGATCGGGTGCTTACCAAGCCTCCCTTTGGTGCCTGTCTCCGGATGTGTATCTCGGCCGTCCACATCCAGCGTTCTTAGACTGCCCAGAGCTATTTAATACCTACCAGCCGAGAGATGACTCCACGGATCCCCTGGATTGCCCTGGGACAATTTTAAATGCCTGATACTTTCTACTCAAATGTGAGTGTATTACCAGCTGTTGCTGTTTCGTTTTAATAAATTGTTTTAACAGTCTGCACCCAGAGGCGCCTCCTTTTCCTTGTCTTGTAATTGGATTTGAGACTGGAAAATAGAAGAGAAAGGCTGCTAAACGCACATTAACGCCAATGCAAAATGCTTCTAAAAGCATGTTTTTAACAGCTGCTTTTTCCTGGCATCAGAACTGGCTTTGCAGCTCGTTTTTTCAAATGCCCTGTGTGCATGAGGACTAAAAGTGATAAAAGGTAGGTGGGGATTGATAACACATTAGGGCACAATTGAAAAATATTTGGATTCCACATGGATATAGAAAGTTGGATGTAGATACACATGAATTAACAAAAAATGGGCAAACCCCACAAGAATAAGGAGGTGGACCTCAGGGGACACACTACGAGGTCTTCCTCAGCTCCCCCACCGCTCATTACAGAGTACTTTGGGCACGGAGCTCCGGCGGGACTACACAAGGCCAAAATGGCACCGGCTCCGGCTCCAGCCCCATCCTCAGCAGCCCTCTCCTCCACCGCAGGCCTCCCCGGGACACAGGATCGACAGGTATGCCTCTGAGGGGGACCTCCTGACAGTTTGCCCCCAGCCCCACCAGCTACCATCCTGATCAGTCCCCCCGCTCCCTCTGGGGAACACATGCTGGGAAGCCTGTCACAGCCGTTCCCCCCTGCCTTGTGGAGCCCCCACCTTCAGCATTCACCGACCAGGCATCTCCCTCCTGGGACTCTTCTGCCCTTGATTGGGACCCCCGCTCCCTTCCACAATGATCCCAGGCTTCTAGGGACAGACTTCCCTCTCCTCTCTGTCACCACAGCACAGAGACTCACACCAGGCCCCAGCACCTCCCCAAGCTCCACAGTCATCAGAGCCCCAGGGGGCTTATTCACATACTGAACGCCCGCATGGAGCAACCAAAGCAATGAAGCTTAAAGCCACTGCTCCCCTACAAACACCCCAGGGAGGCTATCCCTCATCAATCACCTACTCAGTCACAACACAGGACTTTTATGCCCATACTCCAATGGACTCTGATCCTGAACCCGAGGCATGCACGTCCTGGCGAGATTATGCACGCTGTATGCCCACAAAGCAGGATTTCCGCATGCTCATCCAAGAAGTGCACGAAACATGCAGATCTGAGATTAACACGCATGCGACACAAAGCTCAAAATCTCGCAAATACATGAACGCCTGACCTCCCATGCTTCTGCTCTCAGAGACTTTCAATGCCACCTCGAAGACCTCGACAACAGAGGCAGGCATAACAATATCAGGGTCCGCGGCCTCCCAGAGGCTACCCAGGATGAGAATTTGCATGTAACTCTGCCAGCTATTTTCAATAATATACTGGGTCGCCCGGAAAACCAGATTTAAATTGGATCAAGCTCACCGTGCCCTCCACCCCCAGGGACCGGGGCCCAGACCGCGAGATGCTATTTGCAGGGTCCACAACTACGCCCTTAAAGAAGACATAATGATTAAAGCGTGCAATATGCACACCATTGACTTTGATGGCACCTCCATACAGCTCTTCCCAGACCTGTCGTGGATCACCCTCCAGCAACGACGCTCATTGCAACCACTTCTCACCTCCCTGAGAGAGCATGACTTACGCTACCACTGGAGTTTCCCCTTCAGCCTTACAGCAAAGAAAGATGGGAGGTCCACCACCCTATGGTATCCTGAAGACCTCCACTCTTTCTGCAGAGAGCTGGATATCCCGGTTCCACCCACCCCTGGCTGGGACCCTCTTCCGGCCCCTCCATCTCACCCAGATCCCTGGATCCAAGTAACTGGAAGAAAACACCCGAGGCTGCATCCCACTGGCCCTCCCTCGTCATCTTCCCAGAAATAAATCTCTGCTACCTTGAGACCCTTTGCTATATTACGGTTCATTTACCTGGTTCTTTCCACCCAACTACCTTTGAAGGGCTTCTGGACAGGCCTTGTTAGTCCCCTTACCTAACTGATTGGATGTACCTAAGAAAACTATAAGTTTTTGGTCTCAACTTGTATATTGTTATGATTACACCCACTTGATAGAACTTTTTCAAACTACAAAGGTATCCCCCCTCCCTACTTCACCCACTCCTCCCCTTCCCTCCCCTGACACTGAAAAAGACTTTTATAGGCAACTCTCCACCAGGATGGTATTGAGGGCTCTTTCCTCCGAGCCATATCCCACTTATATTCATCCCTTATATTCATCCCCCTCAGCTCTGGTCCGTACTCAATTCGCCTCTTCCTCCACCTTCCCGATATCCAACGGGACTCGACAGGACTGTCCACTCTCCCCTCTTCTCTACACCCTATGTATTGAACCCCTAGCAGCCCATATTAGAAAGAACGCAAACATTCACGGTATTCCAGTTCGTATCAGAGACGTTAAGATTTCCCTATATGCAGAGACTGTCCTCCTCACCCTCACACAACCCCATGTCTCTCTCCCAAACCTACATGTAGAGCTAGACCGATATAGTGCCCTCTCAGGGTACAAAATTAATAGCTCAAAAATGGAAGCCCTCCCCCTTAATATACCCCACCAGACACTAACGGCCCTCTCGCAAACATTTAACTATTCCTGGAAGACCTCCTCCTTAAAATACCTTGGGGTCCATCTCACTCCCACATATGACATTCTTTATAAAGCTAACTTTCCCCAACTATACACCTCCATCAGAGCCTCCTTGGCCAAGTGGAAGCCCCCAAAGTTATCTCTCTTTGGCCGCCTTGCAACCTTAAAGATGACAATTCTACCTCAACCTTATATCTCTTTAAGACGCTTCCCATCCCCATCCCATCCTCACACCTTAAGAGGCTCCAGGGCGACCTGATAAATTTCTTTTGGAACTATAAGAAGCACCGGATCGCTAGATCAATCCTATACGCTCCCCGCAACCAAGGCAGCCTGGCATTCCCTAACATAGCCAAATATTACTTGGCTGTCCAGTTACACCCTGTAGCCTCCTGGTGCACTCTCCATGCCTTAAATCGATGGATGCAAATTGAGAAATTGTGGCTAGCCCCTGTCCACCCGAACTCCATGCTATGGAGCTCTGATGTAGCCACTGACAGTTTACAATTACTAGGACCAATGACCCTCCTGCGTTTGCTGTGGCAACAAGCCAAATTGACAAATCCACTTACCACCACCTCTTCTCCAGTCACTTCCTTCCTATTCACACCCAACATCCCAGACAGCTTGACCTCGCAGATGTCACACTTCTGGATGGATAGGGCCTTATTTCGATAGGGCCAGCTGATAGACCCTAAAACCAGATCGCTAAGATCTTTTCAAGATCTGCAAAACACTTTCGATATCCCCAGACAGGCTTTCTTTAGCTACTTGCAAATACGACATTATGCACAATCTCTGGTAACAAATCTTCAATTCTCCCCTTTAACTGAACTTTAAAAACTATGCTTAGAGGGCTCATCCCCTAAGGGTATGATCTCATACACCTATCAGCTTCTGACCATGGATTTGTCGCCAGCCGGACCGCGACATGCCTATATGGGTAAGTGGGAGCGGGCCCTGGGTGTAGACATACCTCTGAACACATGGCAGCTCATATGGTCCCAGGCCTCTAAGAGCTCCATTTGTACACTCTTTAAAGAGAATCAATATAAGATTCTATTTCATTGGCATCAGACCCCGGACCTGCTGTAAGGCTAGGGGGACGCTGTTTCATATCTACTGGACCTGCCCTCTAATCATCCCCTATTGGCAAATGGTGCACTCCTTGCTCCAGTCCATCTTTGATACTGAAGTGCCCTTTGATCCAAGGGCCTTCCTTTTAGGTCTCCTACAGATCTCTCTCTAAAGTGTCCAAAAAACTCATGTTGCATGTCCTAACTGCAGCGCGATGTTTGGTGGCTCTAAAGTGGAAACAGAAAGAACCCCCCTCAATATATCCCAGCTGCACTCCAGTATCAGAGATGTCAAAAGAATGGGGTACCTCACAGCCTCTCTAAATGATGATCTTGAGAAGCATAATCAAATATGGGAACTTTGGGTCCTCTTGGAGAACCCCATAATCTAATGATTCATAACCCTCGACCACCTCTGACTGGTTTTTGTCAAGGGATCCCGGGCTCTGGGGGCGGATGGTTGTCCTTTCTTCTTCTCTGCTCTCCACTACTCTGCTACTCTTCATCTTTCTGTTTTACTTTCCCCTCTTCCATTTTATTTTTTGTTTCTTTATACAGGGTTAAAAACGCTGTACTATCTGAGTAACGCTATGATTTTGCATTTATCCAACGGTTGTTAGTCAAACTAGTTATGTACTGATCTATATCATTAATCACCTGTCTGTTGATTGTATACCAGAAGTACCTTTTCTACTACAAACTGTATTTCCCTGTATCTTATGTTGTCAATTCCTTTTTTCTTGGAAAATCAATAAAAACTGTCAATTATAAAAACATATATATATCATATATATATAGACAAGGAAAATGGGAATATAACTCACCACTTATTTAGTTAACAGGAACAACATTATTTCCTGGCCATAACTCACATCAGCACACAGTGGATCAATGCCTAATCTGGCTCCCCATGGGACCACCTCTTCATAGCTAAGTAAAAGACAGCCCCTTCCCCACTGACATGTTCTTTTTTTTGGTCAAGCTCAGGCCACCTGTGGATCACAGTGGTAAGTACTTTGTTTGCTGCAAGGATATTTCCCCTACTGCACCGCTCCTCCATGTTCAGCCTCCCATGGAGTTGGAAGTACATAAATGTTGGACGGTAAAGCCTCCTGGAACTGGGTGTCCTTTGTGCTGAGTTCTGGGCAATGTTGTTTAGATAGCAGAAATATTCTACAGGTGTGGTATCAGTAAGCTCTGCAATGTCACCATTGGGATTTTTCTCATCTTGTATAGGCAACTTGCCACTCTCCTGGCTTGTTTTCAGTCTGAGATAGGCAGTGGATGATGTCACAGAGGGCAGGGAAATGGGCGGCATGGGTTAGTGACCGCTAGTCACCAAGCAGCAGCTTAACCACTTGCCGACCAGCTTATGCCGATATACGTCGGCAAAGTGGCACATTCACGCAAATCGCTGTATCAGTACGTATTCCCCTTTAAGAGCCATAGCAGGCAACGCCCAATCACGGTGGAAGAGTTGAGCAGAGTGATAGCAGCCCTACCCCCAGGGAAAAGCCCAGGCCCGGATGGGCTGACAAACATATATTACAAGAAATTACTCCCAATTTTGGTAAGGCCACTTTGTGATTATTTCAACTCTATGGGTGCTGGAAATCCACTCTCCTCAGAAGCATCACTGGCGTACATAACGGTTTTGCCAAAAGAGGGAAAAGATCCCCAGGTATGTGCCAATTACAGGCCAATCTCTCTGCTGAACTCAGACACCAAGATACTGGCAAAAATTCTGGCCCTGAGACTACAGGAAGATGTAGGAGATTTAGTGCACCCAGATCAAGCAGGGTTTGTAAAGGGGCGAGAAGCAAGAGATAACACCACCTGCGCACTCCATATACTGCATTGGATGCAACATGGCCCAGGTGAAGCCCCAGGAATCACTCTGTCGATGGATGCGGAGAAAGCCTTCGACAGAGTGAACTGGGGCTTTATGAGAGAAGTACTGGGGAGGATAGGACTGGGGGAGAGAATGCTGGGATGGATTATGGCACTATACACAAAACCAAGAGCAAGAATTAAGGTAAATGGGACAGTATCTGAATGCTTTAACATACAAAACGGTACCATTCAGGGGGCCCACTGTCCCCATTGATATTTGCAATAGTAATGGAACCCTTTTTGCGTAGAATCAGAAAGAACAAGGAGATAGTGGGGACGCACATAGGCCATACGGAACATAAAGTAGCAGCATATGCGGACGATTTATTATTTTTTATGTCCACTCCCCAGACATCTATAGCCGCATTGATGGTAGAAGTACAGAAATTTGGAAGGGTGCCTGGCTTTAAGATTAATTTCGAGAAATCAGTCATCCTTCCCAGTCACGTCCCAGCAGAGATGGAGAGAACACTGAAGGAGAAATACCCATTTATATGGAACAGGGAGTCGCTGACATACCTGGGGGTACAGATAAGCGCAGACTATGAACTATTGTTGGAGCATAATTATGGCTCATTAGTGAAAGAAATAACAGAAGAATTAAAGAAATGGAAGGGGAAATACCTGACCTGGTTCGGAAGAATCAGTGCCATAAAAATGAGTATACTGCCCAGAATAGTTTATGTGCTGCGTACAGTGCCAATCAGGTTGCCGGCGAGTCTCCTTAAACAAATGCGTCGGCTATTAATGGCCTTTATATGGAACGATAAAAGGCCTAGATTGGCGTACGACATTTTAAGAAGGAGTAGAGCGGAGGGTGGCCTAGGACTCCCGGATATAACATCCTATTATAAGGCCATGGTGCTAGTTAGAATAATAAACTGGTGCCATGACCTAGATAGAAAACCATGGGTACAGGCAGAAATGATGATGGCGGGGAGAAACCTGGCAGGAGCACCATGGATCCAAGGGTCACTGAGAGGGCTGTCACAATGGACATCACCAATAACCCTGAATACATTAGAAGTATGGGATAGAATGAATAAAGAGGGCAGGTATGCCCCACAGACCTCCCCTCTGACTCCTCTGGAGGGATTTCCGTGGTTCCTCCCGGGGGAGAAGACGGGAAGTCTGGGGGCGTGGGGACAAGATGGGAATATTAGATGCGGTAAGTTTGCCCCAAGTGGAGTTTTAATACCACTGACTGAGATGATCTTGAAATTTGGGGAGACAAGAATGGCAGAATGGAAATACCGTCAAATGACGAGCTTCCTTAAGAAAATAAAACCGTTAAGATCCATAAATACACTTACCGCATTTGAGAGGAAGTGTGCACAGACATCAGAAGATGGGCATACATTATCCTGGACATACAGAATGATCCTAGGAGAACAAGAAAAGAAACCCCTATACTTCATGAAAGAATGGGAGAGGGAGCTAGGCCAAGTGTGGACAGATAAACAAATAAATAAAATGATATTGTTAACATTTACTACCTCCATAAGTACAAAGGTGCAAGAAATGGCATATAAATTCCTAGCGAGATGGTATAGGACACCAGTTAAAATGGCACAAATCTCTTCAGAAGCTAATGACAAATGCTGGAGGGGCTGTGGACAGAGGGGAACTTTTCTTCATCTATGGTGGACGTGCCCAATAATTAAGCGTTTTTGGGAATTAGTAGCCCCCTGGATTAAGAAAATGACGACAGAGCACATAGAGTTTGGGCCCATACAATATTTATTTCATGGAATGACTGGACCTATCAAAAAATATAGAGAAAG
The DNA here is from genome assembly GCF_042186555.1 of Aquarana catesbeiana. Classification (NCBI taxonomy): domain Eukaryota; kingdom Metazoa; phylum Chordata; class Amphibia; order Anura; family Ranidae; genus Aquarana; species Aquarana catesbeiana. Next base: position 211,433,077 of record NC_133336.1, read on the forward strand.
TATAACCCCACATTTGTTAAATGCAGCAAAAAAACGAATTCCGAAGTACTGGAGACAGGACCGGATTCCGTCAGTCATAGAGTGGAGAAACGAGGTTAATATAATAAAGGAAGCAGAGAGATGGGTTCATGTGGTTAAAAACCAAAGAAAGAAATTTGAAACGACATGGGCAAACTGGGAACAATGCGCTGAGGAGATAATAGAAGAGGGAAATACAGATGGGTAGGAGGAAGGAATGGTATAGTCATTTAGAATAGAGACATAAGAAGAATGGCCCTGAAGGGTATATGTAAATAGTCATATAACTGCGTGGGTTTCCTCCGGGTACTCCGGTTTCCTCCCACACTCCAAAGACATGCTGGTAGGTTAATTGGATCCTGTCTAAATTGTCCCTAGTATGTATGAATGTGAGTTAGGGACCGTAGATTGTAAGCTCCTTGAGGGTAGGGACTGATGTGAATGTACAATGTATATGTAAAAGCGCTGCGTAAATTGACGGCGCTATATAAGTACCTGAAATAAATAAATAAATAAATATAACTTCTCTAATGCTAATCAAAGAGGGAGGGGGGTAAGATAATGTATGGTTAAATGTATATGTGGTCTCTGTTTTTTTTGTTTTTTTATTATTTCCCTCTTGTCCCAGTTTTGACAAACATTGGAGGTGGAGGGGGGAAGGAGATAGGCACACGATTAATAACAATTATGAATTATAGGGAAACCCCCCCCCCCCCTTTTTTTTTTTTTTTAACACATCTTCATAATTATGAATTTTAGTGGTTAGTGACACGAACTAGAATAAAGGGGTTGTATTTGATAACGAACTGAAGTAATTAGTGACACGAATTAGAATAAGGGGGGAATGTACTTATAAATTTATCATTAAAAACACTTTATAAATTATATAAATACAAACACGAATATACACGGAAGGGAATTTTTAATTTTTTTTTTTTTTTCCACAATACATAACAAGGAATTGTAGGGACTAAAGACACTAATCAGAATAAGGGGGGAACTCCCCACCCCCCCTCTTTTTTTTTTTTTTTGAAGCGATTAATGACACTAATAAGAATAAGGGGGAACTTATTTATAATTTAATTTTTTTAACACTTTATAAATATAAACACGATAAACACGGTGGGGTGGATACCAAAAGGGAAGGAAAAAGGAAAGGAAAAAAAAAATTTTTTTTTTTTTTCTCTTCACACAATATATAATTATGAATTGAAGTGATTAAGGACACTAATAAGAATTAGGGGGAACTTATTTATAATTTTATTTTTTTAACACTTTATAAACATAAGCATGATAAACACGGTGGGGTGGGTACCATTTATTTATTTATTTATTTATCTATTTTTTTTTTTTCCCCCTCGCATATGTAAATGTCAGCCGCTGGGACAGGGGGGAAAACAGTGGTAGGTGATGTAGGATGTAATGTGTAGTATGTTTCTATTGTTTGAACAAAGGGGTATAGAATGTTGTATAAATGGTGTATATATAAATGAAATAAACAATAAAAAAATTTTTGATTATTAAAAAAAAAAGAGCCATAGCAGGCATGTGCCCGCTGCACAGCGGTGGACCCGATGCACATGGCCATGATCGCTGCTGGCCACCCGAGAGAGTGTAGTAATTACTAACAGCCTTATGTCTCCTCCCCCGTTCAGTCCCTTCCCCCCACAGTAAGAAGCAGTCACAAGGGAACACATTTAACCCCTTGATCGCCCCCTAGTGTTAACCCCTTCCCTGCCAGTGATATTTATACAGTAATCACTGTATTTTTATAGCTCTGGTCGCTGTATAGATGTCAATGGTCCCAAAAATGTGTCAAAAGTGTCTGATCTGTCTGCCGCAATGTCGCAGTACTGCTAAAAATCGCAGATCACCGCCATTACTAGTAAAAAAAGTCATAAATCTGTCCCATAGTTTGTAGACGCTATAACTTTTGCGCAAACCAATCAATATATGCTTATTGTGATTTTTTTAACCAAAATATGTATAAGAATACATATTGGCCTAAACTGATGAAGAAATTTGTTTTTTAAAAACTTTTTATAGCAAAAAGAAAAAAATTTTTTTTTTTTTAAATTTTTGGGGTTTTTTCGTTCATAGCACAAAGATTAAAAACTGCAGAGGTGATCAAATGCCACCAAAAGAAAACTCTATTTGTGGGAAAAAAAGGACGTCAATTGTGTTTGGGTACAGCTTCACACGTCCGCGCAATTGTCAGTTAAAGTGACACAGTGCCATATTGCAAAAAATGGCCCGGTCAGGAAGTGGGTAAATCCTTCTGGTCCTTAAGTGGTTAAACAGTCTTTGAGGTGGCAGAGGAATTGGTTTCTCTCCTACCTGCAGTCCAGCCAGTTTTCTCCTGTGAGGTTATAACTTGTTGCTGTTTGCTCCCCTGCTGTGCTGTGTTACTGGGGGTTAGACAGTCTGACATGTTTTGTCTCAGATTCTGTGTCTCCTATCTGCCTCTGGAAGGCTGCCTGATGCTGCTTCTGAATGGATGAAAGGAGATGGGTCTTAAAGAGACAAGGTACCTGTTTTTTCTTGGTGACAGAATTATGTTTTTTTTTTCCATTTTTTTTGCAGATATGAGCTCCCCACACCTGTAAGTGGCACAGAAGATTAGCAAAGGTACGAGGGGGTGGCGTGGGACATGTCTTCAAAAGAGTGCTCTAGGAATGCAAAGTATGGTGTTTTGCATGATTTTAGGAACAGAAGCCCTAAACACAAACACAACAGAAAACATAAGACCCTCCACTGGTCATCTGCTGACCAGGACAATCTGCATTCCTCACATTCCCACACAGGGTGGCTTTCATGCTCCCTAAGCAGCTCACATGACAATAGCTCACAAGCGTTTAAATCAGCGCAATAGAAAATGCCTTGCCCAGCCCTGGTAGAATGCTACACCGCATGTGCAGTGACGGGAAGTCAATTGGCATTGATTGCCTCAAATGACAATGGATAAGGAAGTGGATGCACAAATTTCAAAGCCAAGAGGCTGTAGCAGAAAGTATTTGACAAACATCTATGTCACAGGTAAGAAGCAGACACAACCATCGCAAACACATGCAGATATTTCCAAATGTGAAAAGGAAGGACTTTTTTTCCCATAATGACAGAGTTAAAAGCTCATTGATGAAGAATGGGAGAGATGTGACAAGAAGACCAATTTACAGTAAAGGTCTCCAAGCGTTATCCAATGAAGCTGGCTGATACATGTTTAACCACTACGCATCCACACTATAGCCAAATAACGGCCACAGCGCAGACCTGAATTCCTGGGAGGCCATCATATGACGGCCTCTCCTGTGCACGCTCCCTGTGCGCGCCCTGCAGGGCACGCGCCGGGCGCGCTGTGATCACAGAGTCACTGAGACTCGGCTGATCACCGATCCGAGTAAGGGGCCGTTCCCGGCCCCTTACCATGTGATCAGCTGTCAGCCAATGACAGCTGATCACATGATGTAAACAAAAGATCGGTAATTGTTTTTTTTTTTACTCACGCTGACAGCGCGAGTAGAAAAAAAAGCCGATCACCGGCTCGGATGTCAGGGACATCGGTCCCCAAGTGGAAGAGGCACATCTGCCTCATCAGTGACACCTAAAAGTGCCACCTTACAGTGCCCACAGTGCCACCTAACAGTGCCCACAAGTGCCACCTATCAATGCCAACAAGTGCCACCTATCAATGCCCACAAGTGCCACCTATCAATGCCCACCTGTAGTGCCAATCAGTGCCACCTGGCAGTGCTGCCCATCACTGCTACGCATCAGTGCCCATCACTGCCACCCATCATTGCCGCCTATCAGTGCCCATCACTGCCTCCTCATCAGCATACATCAATGAAGGAGAAAAATGACCCGTTTTAAATTTTTTATAATATAAAAAAAAAAAAAATTATTCATGTTTTTACATTTTTTTAACAAAAAGTAAAAACCGCAGAGGTGATCAAATACCACCAAAAGAAAGCTCTATTTGTGGTGAAAAAATGATAAAAATATCATTTGGGTACAGTGTTGTATGACCGCGCAATTGTCATTCAAAGTGCGTCAGCGCTGAAAGCTGAAAATTGGTCTGGATAGGAGGGTGGTTTAAGTGCCCTGTAAGCAAGTGGTTAAGCAATGCACTTCCAGGAGTGGATGGGACCTGCCAGCTTCTGGTGCACATGTGTCTTTGCCTTTCAATACCTTTAGGGATCCTACGGATTGAAAAGATGACTTAAAGCTGGTTCACACCAGATACAGTCCAATGTATTATTATTCAAGTCAAAAATGCATGAACAGTGTTTACCATGGATTCCAATGGCCTATGCCACACCAGTGCAGTGTGTTCTAGTACAGTTAACTAAAGGAGAACATGTCACATTTTTTCTCTATGGAACGCATCTATAACATGGCAAAACGCATTGAAAAAGCACCTGAACAGTTCAAAAATGTGCATGCAGAAAGACCACTTCAACTCAGAAATTGTGGTAAACCGGTCCGCAGACTTGCAGAAAATCTATACTGTGGCAAGTTATTTGCCTGTTGACTAGCAACAGTGTTAATGTGATGTTGAAAGCATTAGGAAATGGCCTTTAATTCAAGCGGAACCTGCAGGAGTGGGCATGGTTCTGGAGGACTTGAACCTGGCTGCTGACTTTTGAATTCAATAGATCTAGTTCTAAGCAGGGCTGGACTGGGACACAAATGTGGCCCTGGAATTCAAAGAGACCGGCCCACTTTAATTTTGAGTGTCCCCATCAGCACCCCCTTACATCAAAGTGTCCCCATTAGCACCCCCTTACATCAAAGTGTCCCCATCAGTACCCCCTTACATCAGAGTGTCCCCATCAGCACCCCCTTACATTAGAGTGGGCCCATCAGCACCCACTTACATCAGAGTGTCCCCCTCTCCTCCCCCTCCCATGTGTACTCACAGTTCTGAAGGCAGCTTCTCGTTCCTCTCTCTAGTCATGTGATAAGTGATAAGGGGAGAGAGGAAGGGAAATCTACCAGCTGTCTATCTCCCCCTGCAGGCTGGAGGGAGCAGAAAGCCTAATCATCTCTCCAGCAAGTGTAGGCAGCTGCTCCTTGGTGACAAGAGTGAAATCACAATCACTCACTGTCAGTGAGGAGTGGCTCCAGGACTGTGCCTGACTGGCCCACTGAGCCATCGGCCCACCGGGAAACTCCCGGTAGTCCCAATGGCCAGTACATGTCTGGTTCTAGGGCTAGAGCATTCAGTCACAGCCATGAGAGCCTTATGGTGGTGCCACTGGAGGGTGTATGAAGATTCCACACAAGCCCTTTGTTACATTCCCCATAATGGGAGGTTGTTGTTTTGCAAAACATTGGATGAAGCGAGTGACAGAATAAATGTCCAGAGTGTGGCCACAGTCTAATAAGCGTAAGCAACCATCTTTTTTGCTCAAATAGGTTGATCTGCAGAAGGGTTCAGGAGGCCAAATCTTTTAGGCCAGTCTGAAATTTATCAGAACACAGTGCGGGGGGCTCAAATTCCTGTTTACACGGAATCAAACCCAGAGCAGGTTGCTAGACATGTGGAAAGTCTTTGAAGTTGGGCCCAACCAGTGTCTTCCAGTGGGAGCCAGGATAGCCTCCTTTTTTGGAGGGTTTGAGCGACAAACATCAGAGAGTTAGCTGGGAGTAAAATCACCAAATCCTTTCATTTATGACCACCAGATCTCAAGAAGACAGAATTACCGCAATATTATGTATAAGGATTATACTACAACAAGCCCATAGTTGCCACCAAAAGAACAAATTGGGGGTTTTCCCCATTCTTTCTAGTACCCAAGGTATCAGGAGCTTTGCCTACTGTCTGGGCTTGAAGAAATTGAATGGGTACATACATAACAAAAGGTTCAAGATGGAGTCCATGCAAACAGTCATGGCGATAGTTCAGCATGAGGACTGGTTAAGAGTCAATTGACTTGGCTGATGTATACATTCATATACCAATCGGTGCGTAACACCAGAGACATCTGAGATTTGCAGTGACCAGCTGTCATTTCCAGTTCAGGTGTTTGCCATTTTTATAACTGACACAGCATCAAGAAACTTTTTAAACATTTTGTTGGCAGTAGTGGCAGTAATTTGTCTTTGGGGATAAGGCTCTACCACTACTCAGACAACGTTTTGATTGTTGCAGGTGTAAGCCAGGAGCTAGCAAAGAATCACAGCCTTGTCCTAGAAATCCTTTTTCAGAGTTCAATCGACTAGTGAACAAACATGAAAAACAGTTAGGGCTCAGCCGCCTCTACTCTCACTGAGATAGGAGAGGGAAGGGAAATGCGCCTGTGAGGAGAATACATACCAGGAATACACGGCTCCCCTCCCCCCCACTGAGCCAGATACCCTATGGTTCGGTGTGCCATGGAGGAGGTGATCAATCTGGATATCACAACTAAATCTGACTACATGCGCTTTACCCTTGTAGGGGTATAAGGATCTGGTGAGTGTGGAACTTAGGGGGAGCACGAGTGTCACTTTACTTCCCACACAGGATTCGCGATTAAGTGTATGCACAAGTCACTTTAGACACCTGCACAAGTCACTTGGAAATATTGCAATTTTCATTAAAGACTGGACTTTTTATTTTTATTTTTAATTTTGATATATTCACAATTTCTTATTTTCACACTAGTATGTTGGCCATATTTGTATATATTTTAACCTTTTTGTGTTCACTCCAATGTGTTGGACACATACACACATTTTTTTGTTTTTTATGCCTGTATGCACCATCAGGTGTATCATTAATAGGATTGATGTTATGTAGAGGTGCGCATCTTCACTTGCCTAACGATTCGATTCGATTACGATTATCAGGTCAACGATTCGATTCGATTCCGCGATGCATCACGATGCATCACGATTACTGCGCGCGGTTTTCATAAAAAAAAATTCAAGCAGTCAGGAGAACTCCATTTTTTTTTCTTTATCTGTTCTTAAAAAAAACAAAAAACACAACAGACATGATACAGGAGATGGTCAGAGACTGCAGACATGATACAGGAGATGGTCAGAGACTTCAGACATGATACAGGAGATGGTCAGAGACTGCATACATTATACAGGAGATGGTCAGAGACTGCATACATAGTACAGGAGATGGTCAGAGACTGCAGACATACTACAGGAGATGGTCAGAGACTGCAGACATACTACAGGAGATGGTCAGAGACTGCAGACATACTACAGGAGATGGTCAGAGACTGCAGACATACTACAGGAGATGGTCAGAGACTGCAGACATACTACAGGAGATGGTCAGAGACTGCAGACATGATATAGGAGATGATCAGAGACTGCAGACATAGTACAGGAGATGGTCAGAGACTGCAGACATGATAGAGGAGATGATCAGAGACTGCAGACATAATACAGGAGATGGTCAGAGACTGCAGACATACTACAGGAGATGGCCAGAGACTGCAGACATGATATAGGAGATGATCGGAGACTGCAGACATAGTACAGGAGATGGTCAGAGACTGCAGACATGATAGAGGAGATGATCAGAGACTGCAGACATAATACAGGAGATGGTCAGAGACTGCAGACATACTACAGGAGATGGCCAGAGACTGCAGACATGATATAGGAGATAATCAGAGACTGCAGACATAGTACAGGAGATGGTCAGAGACTGCAGACATGATAGAGGAGATGATCAGAGACTGCAGACATAATACAGGAGATGGTCAGAGACTGCAGACATACTACAGGAGATGGTCAGAGACTGCAGACATGGTACAGGAGATGATCAGAGACTGCAGACATGATAGAGGAGATGATCAGAGACTGCAGACATAATACAGGAGATGGTCAGAGACTGCAGACATGGTACAGGAGATGATCAGAGACTGCAGACATGATAGAGGAGATGATCAGAGACTGCAGACATAGTACAGGAGATGATCAGAGACTGCAGACATGATATAGGAGATGATCAGAGACTGCAGACATAGTACAGGAGATGATCAGAGACTGCAGACATGATATAGGAGATGATCAGAGACTGCAGACATGATATAGGAGATGATCAAAGACTGCAGACATGATGCACCAAGTAGCCAGCATTGGGTTATAATGCGCTGCTGCTTCCATGGAGACAGAGACCAGCGCTGTCAATAGCAGTGCCAGGACAGCAACCCTGGTTGTTCGCCCACTGGTCCAGTGTCGGAGGATTCCCCCATCCACCTGGAATGTGTAGATGAGGAATTGGATCTTTTTTTTTTTTTTTTCAGTGTAATGACCAAACGAAAAAAAAAAACAGATCAATATATGGGCTGCATAAGTGGCTTAGTGCTAACTGGATCTTGGAAGAACAGAGTGGGGGAGGGAGACAGATAGGGGAGAGAAAGGGACAGTTCAGTAATGAATGTGTAATGAACAATGCAATGCTCACTTATTCAGGGATGAGGCTGGAAGTTCACACAGCTTGGAATGTGGAGCTGCTGACTGTTCTTCATATCTCCCGCGCACACCCCCTCCCCCCTCCTCTCTCTCTCTCTCTCCTTCACAGCTGTGTCGGGATAGGAGAGTGGGCGGGCTGGGCAGACACAGGGGGAGAGAGGAGGAGGAGGAAGAGGAGGAGGAGGAGGAGGAGGGGGGGCAGCTGTATGCATGTAATCTCTGTCCGTTGCTGGGAGGGGGGAGTGAGCTTCGCTGGGCTGTGTGAGACGAGTGTCAGAGACACTCCGCTCAGCTGCAGCCACCAGCCCCTAAATGTACACAATGATTCTACTATCCTACGGACGGGAGAAATCAGTCTGTATCCTCAAACTGTCACAGAGATAATGGGGGTCTGGAAACACTGCAATTTCCCCCACAGTGCAGGATCTCCAGGGACTTCGGCAACCCCGATTGTCCTGCCGCTCCCATGGATGTGATGACAGCTACAGTGATCTGTCTCACAGCTCCGTGGGGCTCTGCGCCCCGCACATCGGGGAGATAAGAGAGGACGTTGTCCCGTGTCTGAGGAGGGGGAGAGCGTGGGTGGGGGCAGTAGCTGAGGATACATCTCCCATTGACGGGGAACGGCGCCAAGCTTAGCCAGCCGATCAGTGGCTTGTCACCTCCAGCAGGCACTGCTGTGCGGGGGGGAGGGGCCGTAATGACGTCACGCATAATCGATTACGGCCGGATACCGCATCGATGCCGAATCGGGAAGGGCAGAATCGCGATGCATCGATGCGGCGATCATTTTCAACAGCCCTAATGTTATGTCACTTTTCAAGCATATGAGTTTGGTATTATATTATGCATTTTTAGAGTTTTTAATACTTTGAAAACTGGTTCTACACAAATTCTTTTGTTTTTATATATATATTATTGTTGGTTATAATAGCACTTGCACTTTTATATGTGAAGTGTGATTCACCTTTAAAGGTTCACTCTTCAGGTAATGGGCAGTGCCACTTACTTCTTTCTACTATTTATAAACATTTGCTCCATTATTGGAGTTTCCCGGGGGAGGCAGCAACCCAGCACATTCCTAAGCGCAGAATCTTATAAATTATATAGGAAAAACAGTTAACCCCTTCTTAATCTGTGAAGGATCTTGGAGTAGTTTTTCATGCCCGAATATGTCAAGTGGTTTTTCAAAACTGCAAAGTTTGCAAAATTAAATTCTGTGTATAAAGAGTCATGGAGACAACATTTATATAAGCCAGGGATTGCATTGTCCCCATTGGGACATTCCAGTGCCGACTTGGGCCAAGTGGCATATGGGGGCTTTTCAATTTGACTTCCTCAGTCAATGGGATGGGCTGCCTATGGATCAAAAGGTCTGTGTGTCTGCACAAATTAGTAAGAACATATGTTTTGGATACCAGTGTGCCTCTTTTGTAGCATGCCTCTCAGCCCAGGAGATAGAATAATTCTACAGTCAGATCCCAGTCTGTCTTCAATCTGAGGAGACAAGTGCAAGGGCATTGAAGCCTAATTGAATGCAGATGCTCTGACTGAAATAAATTAGGGCTTGCAAGCCTTTCAGGATCTTTTCTCCAGGGGGCCTGAGTGAAGTTGATGATTGACACCAGGACAGCAGTAGCTTACATTGCCCACCAAGGTGGCACCAAGTGTCTGTCTTTTTCTGTTACTTTTCATAACAAACTTTTCACTGGGTGGAGAGCCACTTACAGACAGTTAACGGCAGTCTACTTACCGGGAGAGCAGGATCCACTAACGGATCAGTTAAGCAAATTATTTTCCAATGGACAGAACAAATTTATGCCATACAGGTGCTTTCCACCTGTCGAGGAGGCCTTGGTTTTCATTGCTTCCCCAGATGTCATCAGCACCGCCAATCCCGTTTCTGGTCAAGCAAGATCTTTTATGCTAACATCAATGGCAGCACCCCAATCCAGTGAGACTCTTAATAGCCGGGCTATTGAATCAGCTGGACTAGTAGTGCAGGGATTCTCATCCAAGGTGGTTCAGACCTTGGTGAAGACCACAAGACCATGAACGCTACATATAAGAGGATATGAAGGAAGTTTGTGCTGTTTGCTTAGCAAAGTTTTCTCTCCTGTGTCTCCAGCTCTAGCGAATATCCTGGACATTTTTACAATCGATGCTTGAGGTTGTTCTGGCATTCAACTCCATTAAAGTATAGGTCTCTGCCTTTATCCTCTTTTTCAGGCTGCAGATTGAAAAAGAGCCATTGAACCTTTACTTCATGCATGCCGTAATCCATATAGGACCACCAAGGAAATCCTTGTTTCCTTCATGGGACTTGGGCTTGGTTCTGAAAGCACTAGTACAGGCATTCTTTGCTCCAATAGCTTCATTTCCATTGCGGTTTCTAGTGGTAAAACTAGTTCCTCTGACAGCGGTTGCTTCAGACAGAAGGATGTTGGAGATTGCAGCAATTTCCTGCAAAGATCCCTTTTGTGTCTTTTTACCAGAAATAGTGATACTACGTCCATCTCCAAAGCTAAATTCTAAAGTGGTATGCAGTTTCCAGGAAAAGTCCCTCCAAGCATTCACACGGGGCCACTGAGTACACAGCAGGAAGACTTCAAGTACTTACACAAGTTGCTACCAGTGTACATACAAAGGTCAAAAGACGTGAGGAAAGTGGACAATCTTTTAGTTTTGCCGTCAAGTTCTTGAGTCCTTTTCTATTAGTGATTAGATTGGCATGCAGGAAGTTGGCCTTTCTGCCCAGGAACAGGTGCAAGGTCCTTTGACCTGAGGGGTGGCAGCCTTTGGGGCATTAATGCCAGGATTTCAGTGGAAGATATGTGAGACAGCTAGCCTTTCACTCAACTTTACAGGCATGCAGTCAGCAAGTTCTGCAAGGTTTGGATGAGACATATACATATTTTTTGTCTTTGGCAGCTTTTCTTTGATTGTCAGTGTTTCTTTTCATGTGTTCTCTCCCGCCCATTTATTCAGCTAGTTATATCCCATTGTCTGCTGACGTGAGGTATGGCCAGGAATGCATAAAATTGCTTTCAAATACCATAATTTTCCTTTCTTGGCCTGTCCTCACGTTAGCACAGGACTGCCTCCCAAGTGGCCTGTTACAGGCTAGGTTAGATGAGGCACTAGCCCATTGTGTGCTGACGTGCGGACAGGCCAGGAAAGGAAAATATTACGATAAGTATTTGATAACAATTTTCCGTATTCTCACCAGGGAATGGGACATAATTTGGGGAATGAATTGAAGTGACACTAAAGGTTCAAATTTTTTTTTTTTAAATAACAAACATGTCATACTTACCTCCACTGTGCAGCTTGTTTTGCACAGAGTGGCCCCGATCCTCGTCTTCTGGGGTCCCTTGGTGGATAAATACAAAAAATGTGTAGCGCTAAAGACAGCAAAATACCTTAAAAATAGTAAGTTAAAAAGGCCTGAACATAAATTATAATGTACACAAATAAATGTATCACATATAAAGTGGTTCAAATAGGCAGACAGTGAGTTAGAACGAAATGGGTCACTCCCAAAAGTGAGGTGAGGAGCGCCTTCACCAAAATGCAACAGAAAGGTATTGGAAGGTATTAATCTGCAGTCACTTTAAAAAGTCTCATCACTATATTGAATTCTCATATCACACCACTGTGTCTTTTTAAAACATGCAGTGCACTTGGATGTTACAGATGGGAGCTTACCGGAGGGTTTGAACCCAAAACAGCGTATGCTGTGAGGGTCAAACCGGCTTTTATTGCACCCTGGCAATGGTGGGAAGATCTTGGCAGTCTGATGGTATTGAAAGAGGCTGTTCTAAAAGTATATCTTCTCCACACGTATTAATGAATCTCTCCACATAAGGTTCATAAAGGGTACAAAAGGGACTACATAGTGTGATACCGTAGACACCGTAATTTATTAAAAATCAAAGAAATACACTTACATGAAGAAGTTGGTAAAAAAGCGCTTGTACATAAAAGGGGCGGTAGTGGAGTCCTCCCGACGCGTTTCGTCTGAATAGACTTCGTCTTGGGGTGCCCTCCACTACAGCCCAACTCCCTAATATAGGGACTGTGTTCATCTTGATGTGACTCCAGCCCGTTCAATTCCAAAAACCGCAACTTCCGGGTTGTCCAAGATGGCGGACCCGCGTGCGTTCCAGACCTCGTTTTGGTGGGTGTATTCATGCGTTCCACCATCCAAAACGGAAGTCTGATGTTCCCCATATATCTTGATATTAAAAATCTTAGCCTTATTATAGTGTAGCAATAAAGGTATTTAAGAGTTAAAATGTTTCCTGATTTGTGAAGATAATTAGTATCGATCCGTGTCCGCAGTATGAATCAGCGAGATCTCGACAAGTCACGCGATGTGACGCCATAGCGTCACGCCGCCAAGGCGGAAATACTCATATGGAGTACCTCGCTTGCGTTCCACTGGTGGTTAACCAGACAATCGCGGACCCCTCGCGTGATGTGACGCTGTGACGTCACGGCGCAAATACGGAAATAAACATGTGGATTGACCACTTGCATTCTACTGGTCAAGGTCAACAGTAAACAAACGTGTTGAAATTAGCTTTACCTTAAATGGCTTGTATGTCAGTTACTAAGTAGAGAACTGAAAGCCAGTAATTCATCACATGACATACACCTTAAGGGGGCGATATAATGGTGGTGTGAGTAACCTGATAAAGCCCGGTGACATGTCTTAATATTATAGCTAGAAGGGAACAAAAGATGTATATTTATAACCCCATATGTTTAAATTAAAAAGAATTCAAAGAGCTGGATTCACATAAATGTGCTAATTATTTCATGTGTGGCCTGTACAATTTTACAAAAGGACATAGCCGTATGTGAATACATCCAAAATCCAAAATTATAAAACATAAAAATATAACATATATAGATATATATCATTAAGGACAAACATTGTATCTTTTATGATTCATCTAAAAAGGCGTTAACATCAACCTCTACATTGAGTCCTAACGGGGCAAAAGTCTGCAACTCATATGCCCAGAACATTTCGAGGCGGGATACTCCCCTCGTTTTGGCACCCCCTCTCCAGGGTGGTGTGTATTTATCAATAATGATAAACTGTGATCCCTCAGGATTCCCACCATGGAATTCTTTAAAATGTCTCGGGACCGTATGTTTGGGGTCCCTGCTTTTAATCAAGGCAATATGTTCCCCCACCCTAATAGAAAATGTCCTTGTAGTACGGCCTATATACTGTTTCTGGCATGGACAAGTTATGAGATACACCACGAATTTCGTGCTGCATGTACAAAATGGCTTTATGGTGTATCTCTTTCCAGTCACTGTAGAGGCAAATTCGGAAACCTTACGTGTTCTGACGGAATTATGCTGGCATACCTTACATTTCTTGCATGGAAAAAAGCCTGTCCAATCGTGAAAAAACAAGGGACGGGTGGGGGGGTTTATGATATTGGGGGCTATCTGTCCTTTTAAAGAGGGTACACCTCTGAAGATAACATTTGCTTCTTCTGGGATGAGTGGGCCCAGAATACTATCCTGCTTCAGGACACCCCAATGTTTCCTCATGATGTTTTTGATCTGTCTGTGCTGTGTTGAGAAAGAGGTTAACAAAGCCCACCTAAACTTCCCGTCAGGTTCTCTTTTGGGCTTGACTTCTAGTAGTGATTTCCTGTCAATATTGATAGTTTTTTGAATTTCCAGGTTCAGGTCGTCAGTATCATAACCCTTATCTTCGAACCTGGATTTCAAAATCATGGCCTGTTCAAGAAAAGTCTCCTCTTCAGTGCAATTCCGTCGGAGTCTGAGAAACTGGCTCCGAGGTACCGCATTTAACCACGAGACATGATGACAACTGTCGACAGGTATAAAACCGTTACGGTCTGTCGGTTTGAAATAAGTGCTGAATCTAAATTCATTATTAATGATCTCTATCTTTAAGTCTAAAAAATGTATTTGGGTTTTACTGGCTTGATAAGACAAAGATATACCCCTGTCATTGGTGTTTAAACTCACAAAAAACTCATCCAGTGATTCCATGGTGCCATTCCATAGGAGAAGGATGTCGTCTATGTATCTGGTCCACAAAACCAATGACCTGGCTTCGTGGACATAGACGACATCCTCCTCCCATTTGGCCATGAACAGGTTCGCGAGACTAGGCGCGAATTTGGCCCCCATGGCCACTCCCCGTTGTTGGAGATAGAAATTATGGTTAAACCAAAAGTAATTGTGTTTTGCCGCGAACTCTAGTAATTCGACAAGGTACTCACACTGGAAAGAGGCCAAAGAGTGTTCCTGAGACAAAAAATGTTTAACGGCATCGATACCTTTATCGTGTGGTATGCACGTGTACAATGATGCCACGTCAGCCGTGGCTATAATGTAGCCCTCCTGTAGAGGGATATTCTCGAGGAGTCTAATCGTAGAGCTAGTATCCTTTAAATATGAAGGTGTTTTCTTTACTAGAGGCTGTAGGAAAAAATCTATATATTTGCCTACTCTGGCCGTAATGGAGTTTATACCACTTACAATTGGCCTACCAGGGGGGCAAACTGGATCCTTATGGACTTTAGGCAAATAATAAATAGTGGGGATTCGCGGTGCTGTGGGGATCAAAAAATCTCTCTCTCTCTTATTCAGGATCTTTAATTCGTATCCTTTTAAAACCAGTTGGTGTAATTTTTGTTTAAATTTATGTGTGGGATTATTAGGTAATAACTGATAGGTCCCTGGTTCACTCAAAATGCGATGCATTTCTGCTTCATATTGGCACTTGTCCAAAATCACTATCCCCCCCCCTTTGTCTGCTGGGCGGACCACCAAATCTTTGCGCGCACACAAAGATTCCAAACCATCTCTTAACAATGGAGGATGGTGAGTACGTTTAATTGGAAGTCTGGCTAAATCATGTAGGACAAGGTCCCTGAAGATTTTCACAGCCGGCGCCGTGGGGACTGGGGGGGAAAAAGGGAGGGATTCGATAGGCCGGAATGAACCGTTCCTGATGTGGATGCTGGATAGTCAGTGTGGATCGGATTGGATACCAAATACCTCTGTATATTGACCTTACGGATGTATTTATGGACATCCATAAACGTATGGAACTTGTCAAGTTTTTTGGGAGGGGCATATTTAAGCCCCTTGTCTAATAGAGATAATTCTGCTTCTGTGAGGGTTTGAGAGCTTAAATTGTAGACGCCTTGGCCTTTTACAGTCTTTGCCTTTTTTCTTCTTTGTACTCTCCTCCCCCCTCTGCATCCTCTCTTTGATTTAGGCCTCGTTTTCTTGAGTGTGGAGCCTCGCGAAAAAACTGATTCCCATGTGTGTAGGGATTATGTATATATGGAGATTGGTCATAATCATCTCTCCTACGTTCCGGGCTATAGATCTCCCTGAGAGGTGAGAACCTATTATGGGTGCGTATAGGGGAGGGGTAATGATGATAAGGGTCTTCTCTTCGTTGAAAATCCTGATCTGGTCTATGTTGTCTAGGGGAAGGATGGTATGAACCATGATGGAGATTGGTGTCAGAATGTAGTGCCCTATTATGGGTATTACCTCTACCTCCCCTCTTCCCTCTCATATTGTGTCTACCCCTGTGGGGAGTTTCAGGGTTGTAATGTTGCACCCGCGGCTGGGATACATGAGATACCCCACCACGTTTGGTTCCACCCCTCTATGGACCACGACCGTGCGAATAGACATCCCTGGGTTGAGATTGTGCAATGGTAGTGTTCCCACTTGAGGGACCACTTGTTAAAATTGTGTCAACCGTGGTGTCAGAGGAAACTTCCATGGGTGGGGTAACCTGTAATAGTTTTTGCCAGCCAAATACTGTATGGTCCTTATAGTCGCCCACGTCTCTAGAATATTTCTTTTGTTTTTTTATCTTTTGGTCACGTTCCTCTTTCTCTAAATGTCCCAAAAGGTTAGAGGAAAGGGACTTGTACTCCTGAGAGTTTTTATGGGTTGAAAGTTTATCCTTCAAATCCCTAATTTCCTGATCTATTGCCTGAAGTCTATTGGTTTTCTTGGATATAAGTAACTGTAAAAAGTTGATGCCTGCATCATTAAAGTATTTAAACCATGTTTCCAGATCAGTTTCACCCTGTTGGGGTTGGACTTCCCAACGGAGGCTTCTAGGGACCATTTGCTCTGTAATGTATTGTTGTAAAAAAACCAAATCCCATTGCAGGTGAAGTTCGGTTGTCATTACATTTTTGAGTCTGAGGAACAGTCCTCCAATCTCAGTGTTACTACTTGTTGTTATGAAAACCCCCTCAGGGTTAACCCTGCGTGAGGCTCGATAGTCAAACACATCCATAGTGGAGTAAATCCACAGAGAAGCAGCAAAAATGAAAATTCTAAATATATACACTAAAAATTGCACCAATAGTAAATTTGCGCTTACTCTAAATGATCATAAAAAATCATATAATCATATGAGCCGCTCACACCACAACTAGAATCGTTGCCAAACAGATGGATAAATACAAAAAATGTGTAGCGCTAAAGACAGCAAAATACCTTAAAAATAGTAAGTTAAAAAGGCCTGAACATAAATTATAATGTACACAAATAAATGTATCACATATAAAGTGGTTCAAATAGGCAGACAGTGAGTTAGAACGAAATGGGTCACTCCCAAAAGTGAGGTGAGGAGCGCCTTCACCAAAATGCAGCAGAAAGGTATTGGAAGGTATTAATCTGCAGTCACTTTAAAAGGGTCTCATCACTATATTGAATTCTCATATCACACCACTGTGTCTTTTTAAAACATGCAGTGCACTTGGATGTCATGTGATGAATTACTGGCTTTCAGTTCTCTACTTAGTAACTGACATACAAGCCATTTAAGGTAAAGCTAATTTCAACACGTTTGTTTACTGTTGACCTTGACCAGTAGAATGCAAGTGGTTAATCCACATGTTTATTTCCGTATTCGCGCCGTGACGTCACAGCGTCACATCACGCGAGAGGTCCGCGATTGTCTGGTTAACCACCAGTGGAACGCAAGCGAGGTACTCCATATGAGTATTTCCGCCTTGGCGGCGTGACACTATGGCGTCACATCGCGTGACTTGTCAAGATCTCGCTGATTCATACTGCGGACACGGATCGATACTAATTATCTTCACAAATCAGGAAACATTTTAACTCTTAAATACCTTTATTGCTACACTATAATAAGGCTAAGATTTTTAATATCAAGATATATGGGGAACATCAGACTTCCGTTTTGGATGGTGGAACGCATGAATACACCCACCAAAACAAGGTCTGGAACGCACGCGGGTCCGCCATCTTGGACAACCCGGAAGTTGCGGTTTTTGGAATTGAACGGGCTGGAGTCACATCAAGATGAACACAGTCCCTATATTAGGGAGTTGGGCTGTAGTGGAGGGCACCCCAAGACGAAGTCTATTCAGACGAAACGCGTCGGGAGGACTCCACTACCGCCCCTTTTATGTACAAGCGCTTTTTTACCAACTTCTTCATGTAAGTGTATTTCTTTGATTTTTAATAAATTACGGTGTCTACGGTATCACACTATGTAGTCCCTTTTGTACCCTTTATGAACCTTATGTGGAGAGATCCATTAATACGTGTGGAGAAGATATACTTTTAGAACAGCCTCTTTCAATACCATCAGACTGCCAAGATCTTCCCACCATTGCCAGGGTGCAATAAAAGCCGGTTTGACCCTCACAGCATACGCTGTTTTGGGTTCAAACCCTCCGGTAAGCTCCCATCTGTAACATCCAAGTGCACTGCATGTTTTAAAAAGACACAGTGGTGTGATATGAGAATTCAATATAGTGATGAGACTTTTTAAAGTGACTGCAGATTAATACCTTCCAATACCTTTCTGCTGCATTTTGGTGAAGGCGCTCCTCACCTCACTTTTGGGAGTGACCCATTTCGTTCTAACTCACTGTCTGCCTATTTGAACCACTTTATATGTGATACATTTATTTGTGTACATTATAATTTATGTTCAGGCCTTTTTAACTTACTATTTTTAAGGTATTTTGCTGTCTTTAGCGCTACACATTTTTTGTATTTATCCATCTGTTTGGCAACGATTCTAGTTGTGGTGTGAGCGGCTCATATGATTATATGATTTTTTATGATCATTTAGAGTAAGCGCAAATTTACTATTGGTGCAATTTTTGGGGTCCCTTGGTGGCTGTCTCGGCACCTCCCGGCTTCTGATAACCCCCTCTGGGAAGTGCTCTTCTGGGGGGTTACCTTGCTGGCAAGCTCCCGAGTCCTGTATTCGGTGTCTATAGCTGCATACTACAGGACTCAGCCCCACCCTCCAGCTCTTGCATCATTGGAGTTGATTGACAGCAGCGTGAGCCAATGGCTGTGCTGCTATCAATCTATCCAATGAAGAGCCAAGAAGACCGAGCAAAGGAAGAGTGTGTTCACAACGCTGGACTTTCCAGGGCTCAGGTAAGTAAAATGGGGGAGTTGGGGGGCCAGTGATTGTAAGATGTTTTTTTACCTTAATGCATAGGATGCATTAAGGTGAAAAAACATGAACCTTTACAACGTCTTTAAGAATACACAGTAAAAAGATATAATAAAAGAAGCAAAGATCTGCCCATATCAGGAATTAAAACACAGGGGTGATTGAATGACACTGAATGAATGGAGGTATTTACAGCTAAAACATTTTGTATCAACTCTACCACAGCCAATTAGAAAGGGAAAGGATCCAAATTTAAAGGAACATCTTTGAAATTCACAGGAGACTGTGAAAAACTCTGTAGCACAGATTTATAAAATACTCATGGGGTTGGCAGAGCTGAGAATCCCTCTATTCATTAGAAAATGGGAAAAGGAATGGGGAACACGATTAGAAGAACAACAAGGATGAAAAATACTAAAAGCAGTACATAACTCTGCAGTAGACATAAATAAAATTGAAATTAAAGTGGATATAAACCCAATGTCATCCTTTATAAACTACTACCATAGGGGTTATCTATAAGGATATACACGCCTCCTGCATGTATCTTTACCTGTCAAATGTCTCCCTTCTGTCTGTTATGAGAACCCAAAAACTGCAGGTTCTGTGGGTGGGTCTGTTGTCTGGAGCTCGGTGGGTGGAGTTGTGATGTCAGTAGACTCCCCGCCCACCTCTACACTCCCCTCGTCAATATGCATTTTCTCCTGTGTATTTCTTACACTGAACTTCTGCTATGATCTCTAACATCCAGTGAAAAGAAAGGAAAGTAACCACATGACTTCAGCATGCCAAATCATGCTGAGGTGTGGAACAGCCAATCCTTGCAGAGCTGCTGAAGAAAGGAGTGGGGGTGGGAATTAAAAAATAATGCATGTCTTAGGCTAGTGAACAAGATATGTAAATCACCTGTCACTCACAGCAAGGGGGAGGATTTGACAAAGTTTTTCTCTGTTTGTCAAGATTTATCTCACTGAACAATAAAAGAGGATTGCTCAGAGCTGTATTAACTCTTTGTGGCAAGACTGGGCTCAAATGATAGGAAATCTTATACTCTATATTATGACATCAAAAAAATTTTTTTTTCGGGTTTACATCCACTTTAACTATAAATATATGTCAAGATGGTATATAACACACGAGAAAGCACAAAAATATCAGCCAAAGAAATCACCATTGTGTTGGAGAGGTTGTAATATGAAGGGCGCTATGATTCATATATGGTGGGAATTTCCTAAAATGCGAGAGTTTTGACAAGAGGTGGAGAAATGTATTGAAGAAGTTACAGGAATTGGAATACCAGACAACCCGTGGTGCTGTCTATTTTATAGTACAGATAGAACAATAAAGGAGTACAGTATTGCCACATTTGCTAAATGCGGCAAAGGGAGTTATCCCCAAAAAAATGGCTAGACCCAGAAAGACCCTCAATAAGGGAATATTTTAAAAGAGTCAAGTACATACAGTATATAATATGGAGTACGTATGTAGTAGGGAAGAAGACAGGACAGAAAAATTTTCTGGAATTTGGGAAAAGTGGACAGACTTTAAGAAAACCAACAAATATATAGAAATATGTGTGGAGTAGGGATGAGCTTCGAGTTCGAGTCCAACTCATGTTCGATTTGAACATCGGCTGTTCGCAAGTTCGCCGAACAGTGAACAATTTGGGGTGTTCGCGGCAAATTCGAATGCCGCGGAACACCCTTTAAAAGTCTATGGGAGAAATCAAAAGTGCTAATTTTAAAGGCTTATATGCATTGTATTGTCATAAAAAGTGTTTGGGGACCTGGGTCCTGCCCTAGGGGACATGTATCAATGCAAAAAAAGTTTTAAAAACGGCCGTTTTTTCGGGAGCAGTGATTTTAATAATGCTTAAAGTGAAACAATAGAAGTGTAATATCCCTTTAAATTTCGTAGCTGGGGGGTGTCTATAGTATGCCTGTAAAGGGGCGCATGTTTCCCGTGTTTAGAACAGTCTGACAGCAAAATGACATTTCAAAGGAAAAAAAAGTCATTTAAAACTACTCGCGGCTTTTAATGCATTGCCGGTCCAACAATACACATAGAAGTTCATTGATAAAAATGGCACAGGAATTCCCCACAGGGGAACCCCGAACCAATTTTTTTTTTTAAATGACGTGGGGGGTCCCTCTAAATTCCATACCAGGCCCTTCAGGTCTGGTATGGTTATTAAGGGGAAACCCGCGCAAAAAAAAAAAAAAAACGGCGTGGGGTCCCCCCAAAAATCCATACCAGACCCTTATCCGAGCACGCAACCTGGCAGGCCGCAGGAAAAGAGGGGGGACGAGAGAGCGCCCCCCCTCCTGAACCGTACCAGGCCACATGCCCTCAACATTGGGAGGGTGCTTTGGGGTAGCCCCCCAAAACACCTTTTCCCCATGTTGATGAGGACAAGGGCCTCATCCCCACAACCCTGGCCGGTGGTTGTGGGGGTCTGCGGGCGGGGAATCAGAATCTGGAAGCCTCCTTTAACAAGGGGACCCCCAGATCCCGGGCCTCCCCCTGTGTGAAATGGTAAGGGACCCCTACCATTTCACAAAAAAAGTGTCAAAAATGTTAAAAATGACAAGAGACAGTTTTTGACAATTCCTTTATTTAAATGCTTCTTCTTTCTTCTTTCTTCTATCTTCCTTCATCTTTCTTCTGTTCTTCATCTTCTTCTCTTGTTCATCTTCTTCTCCGGGCCGCTCCGCACCCATGCTGGTATGGAGGGAGGCTCCCGCTGTGTGACGCTTCTCCTCTTCTGATGGTTCTTAAATAATAGGGGGTGGGGCCACCTGGTGATCCCACCCCCTCTGATGCACGGGGACATGATGGGACTTCCCTGTGGCATTCCCCGTGACACCACAGGGAAGTCCTGTCAAGTCACCGTGCGTCAGAGGGGGGCGGGGTCACCGGGTGGCCCCGCCCCCCATTATTTAAGCATTGTCAGAAGAGGAGAAGTGTCACACAGCAGGAGCCTCCCTTCATGCCAGCATGGGTGCGGAGCGGCCCGGAGAAGAAGATGAAGAAGAGAAGATGAAGAAGAGAAGAAGATGAAGAAGAGAAGAAGATGCAGAGAAGAGCGGGAGCCTCCCCCCATGCCATGGATGCGGAGCGGCCCGAAGAGAAGAAGGGAAGAAGACGCCGCGGAGGAGATGCTGGACGAGAACACCGGAGGAAGAACCAGAAGAGCCAGAAGAACCAGAAGAAGAAGAAGAAGAAGAAGAAGAAGAAGAAGAAGAAGAAGAAGATGAAGGAAGATAGAAGAAAGAAGAAGCATTTAAATAAAGGAATTGTCAAAAACGGTCTCTTGTCATTTTTAACATTTTTGACACTTTTTTAGTGAAATGGTATACCCCCTTACCATTTCACACAGGGGGGAAGGCCGGGATCTAGGGGTCCCCTTCCAGATTCTGATAAGCCCCCCACCCGCAGACCCCCACAACCACCGGCCAGGGTTGTGGGGATGAGGCCCTTGTCCTCATCAACATGGGGACAAGGTGTTTTGGGGGGCTACCCCAAAGCACCCTCCCAATGTTGAGGGCAAGTGGCCTGGTACGGTTCAGGAGGGGGGGTGCTCTCTCGTCCCCTCCTCTTTTCCTATGGCCTACCAGGTTGCGTGCTCAGATAAGGGTCTGGTATGGATTTTTCGGGGGACCCCACGCTGTTTTTTTATTTAATTTTGGCACGGGTTTTCCCTTAATATTCATACCAGACCTGAAGGGCCTGGTATGGAATTTAAGGGGACCCCCACGTCATTTTTTTTTTTTATTTTGGCCGGGGTTCCCCTCAGAGTTACCAACCTTCCGAGGCAAAATTTACTGGCAGGATACCAAAAATTTACAAACTGCATCAATTTTTTTACTGGCACTGCAAAAAAGTACCTATAAATACAGTTTTCGGCGCTAAACAGTGTAAATATGAATATTTAAACTAGAAACATATATCTAGTGCTATTAGCAATGTGTTTAAGTTTAACAAAAGTAAAAAAACATATTTCTGCATTGACACGAAGGTCAGGTTACTATAAACCGGCCAGCACAGAGTTCCCCCTTACATCAGAGTCTGCAGGATTCCCTCTTGCAGTGAAATGAAACTCTTATGTAAAGAGGAATGCTGCAAATCATGATCTAAGGTGGAACTCTGATGTAGAGGGGGCTCTGGTGACCAGAGACCACCTTATATCAGAGCCCACTTTGTTCTCTTTACATCAGAGTTCCCACTTACATCTGGGTCCGCAGATTGAGTTCCTTGTTGCACTGTAAGGGGGAATCCTGCAGACTCTAATGAAAAGGGGAATGCCAGGAACTCTTATGTGGGGGGCACTCTGGTGACCAGAGACCACCTTCCATACAGTGAATACGCTAAGGTAAGGGGGTTTACTAATATAGGGGGAACCTTTATATCGGTGCCCCCTTACATCAGTGACTCCCCCTCAGATTGGCCTGGCGGCGCTGTCACTGACCTCTTCTCAGGTGCACCGTGCATGGCTCAGTCAAATGGCTCCAGCTTGGTGGCTCTGGGTTTTATCCTACAAGAGACGGTCAGAGACTGCGGACATGCTAAAGGAGATGGTCAGAGACTGCAGACAGGAGACAGTCAGAGACTGTGGACATGCTACAGGAGACAGTCAGAGACTGCGGACATGCTACAGGAGACGGTCAGAGACTGCGGACATGCTACAGGAGACGGTCAGAGACTGCAGACATGCTACAGGAGAAGGTCAGAGACTGCGGACATGCTACAGGAGATGGTCAGAGACTGCAGACATGCTACAGGAGATGGTCAGAGACTGTGGACATGCTACAGGAGCCGGTCAGAGACTGCGGACATGCTACAGGAGACGGTCAGAGACTGCGAACATGCTACAGGAGACGGTCAGAGACTGCGGACATGCTACAGGAGACGGTCATAGGCTGCGGACATGCTACAGGAGACGGTCATAGGCTGTGGACATGCTACAGGAGACGGTTATAGGCTGCAGATATGCTACAGGAGACGGTTATAGGCTGCAGATATGCTACAGGAGATGGTCATAGGCTACGAACATGGTACAGGAGACGGTCATAGGCTGCGGACATGGTACAGGAGACGGTCATAGGCTGCGGACATGGTACAGGAGACGGTCTAAGGCTGCGGACATGGTACAGGAGATGGTCAAAGGCTGCGGACATGGTACAGGAGATGGTCAAAGGCTGCGGACATGGTACAGGAGATGGTCAAAGGCTGCGGACATGGTACAGGAGACGGTCATAGGCTGCGGACATAGTACAGGAGACCAAATGTGCTCACTACTTACACAGATAAAAAAAATATATGAATAAACACCTCAAGACCATCAAGCACAATACATAATTATATTATCACCATACAGTACAAACACAATATACAGCAGCACTTTTCATCAGAAAATACCAGCCAAATCATATTGCTGCTGCTGCCTCCCTTCTCCTGGCATGCTTGGATTTGTAGTGCCACTGTGCCACAGACACATGAGTTGCTAACTCTGGGGAGGACTGAGGTTGCTGTGCCTGTACTGGTGGTGAGCACTAGAGGTGCGCATCTTCACTTGCCTAACGATTTGATTCGATTACGATTATCAGGTCAACGATTCGATTCGATTCGATTCCGCGATGCATCACGATGCATCACGATTACTGCGCGCGGTTTTCATAAAAAAAAATTCAAGCAGTCAGGAGAACTCCATTTTTTTTCTTTATCTGTTCTTAAAAAAAACAAAAAACACAACAGACATGATACAGGAGATGGTCAGAGACTGCAGACATGATACAGGAGATGGTCAGAGACTTCAGACATGATACAGGAGATGGTCAGAGACTGCATACATTATACAGGAGATGGTCAGAGACTGCATACATAGTACAGGAGATGGTCAGAGACTGCAGACATACTACAGGAGATGGTCAGAGACTGCAGACATACTACAGGAGATGGTCAGAGACTGCAGACATACTACAGGAGATGGTCAGAGACTGCAGACATACTACAGGAGATGGTCAGAGACTGCAGACATGATATAGGAGATGATCAGAGACTGCAGACATAGTACAGGAGATGGTCAGAGACTGCAGACATGATAGAGGAGATGATCAGAGACTGCAGACATAATACAGGAGATGGTCAGAGACTGCAGACATACTACAGGAGATGGCCAGAGACTGCAGACATGATATAGGAGATGATCAGAGACTGCAGACATAGTACAGGAGATGGTCAGAGACTGCAGACATGATAGAGGAGATGATCAGAGACTGCAGACATAATACAGGAGATGGTCAGAGACTGCAGACATACTACAGGAGATGGCCAGAGACTGCAGACATGATATAGGAGATGATCAGAGACTGCAGACATAGTACAGGAGATGGTCAGAGACTGCAGACATGATAGAGGAGATGATCAGAGACTGCAGACATAATACAGGAGATGGTCAGAGACTGCAGACATACTACAGGAGATGGTCAGAGACTGCAGACATGGTACAGGAGATGATCAGAGACTGCAGACATGATAGAGGAGATGATCAGAGACTGCAGACATGATACAGGAGATGTTCAGAGACTGCAGACATGATAGAGGAGATGATCAGAGACTGCAGACATAATACAGGAGATGGTCAGAGACTGCAGACATGGTACAGGAGATGATCAGAGACTGCAGACATGATAGAGGAGATGATCAGAGACTGCAGACATAGTACAGGAGATGATCAGAGACTGCAGACATGATATAGGAGATGATCAGAGACTGCAGACATAGTACAGGAGATGATCAGAGACTGCAGACATGATATAGGAGATCATCAGAGACTGCAGACATGATATAGGAGATGATCAGAGACTGCAGACATGATGCACCAAGTAGCCAGCATTGGGTTATAATGCGCTGCTGCTTCCATGGAGACAGAGACCAGCGCTGTCAATAGCAGTGCCAGGACAGCAACCCTGGTTGTTCGCCCACTGGTCCAGTGTCGGAGGATTCCCCCATCCACCTGGAATGTGTAGATGAGGAATTGGATCTTTTTTTTTTTTTTTTCAGTGTAATGACCAAACGAAAAAAAAAAAACGATCAATATATGGGCTGCATAAGTGGCTTAGTGCTAACTGGATCTTGGAAGAACAGAGTGGGGGAGGGAGACAGATAGGGGAGAGAAAGGGACAGTTCAGTAATGAATGTGTAATGAACAATGCAATGCTCACTTATTCAGGGATGAGGCTGGAAGTTCACACAGCTTGGAATGTGGAGCTGCTGACTGTTCTTCATATCTCCCACGCACACCCCCTCCCCCCTCCTCTCTCTCTCTCTCTCCTTCACAGCTGTGTCGGGATAGGAGAGTGGGTGGGCTGGGCAGACACAGGGGGAGAGAGGAGGAGGAGGAAGAGGAGGAGGAGGAGGAGGAGGGGGGGCAGCTGTATGCATGTAATCTCTGTCCGTTGCTGGGAGGGGGGAGTGAGCTTCGCTGGGCTGTGTGAGACGAGTGTCAGAGACACTCCGCTCAGCTGCAGCCACCAGCCCCTAAATGTACACACTGATTCTCCTGTCCTACGGACGGGAGAAATCAGTCTGTATCCTCAAACTGTCACAGAGATAATGGGGGTCTGGAAACACTGCAATGTCCCCCACAGTGCAGGATCTCCAGGGACTTCGGCAACCCCGATTGTCCTGCCGCTCCCACGGATGTGATGACAGCTACAGTGATCTGTCTCACAGCTCCGTGGGGCTCTGCGCCCCGCACATCGGGGAGATAAGAGAGGACGTTGTCCCGTGTCTGAGGAGGGGGAGAGCGTGGGTGGGGGCAGTAGCTGAGGATACATCTCCCATTGATGGGGAACGGCGCCAAGCTTAGCCAGCCGATCAGTGGCTTGTCACCTCCAGCAGGCACTGCTGTGCGGGGGGGAGGGGGAGGAGCCGTAATGACGTCACGCATAATCGATTACGGCCGGATACCGCATCGATGCCGAATCGGGAAGGGCAGAATCGCGATGCATCGATGCGGCGATCATTTTCAACAGCCCTAGTGAGCACTGCAGGTAATAGGAGATTGGGGAGAAAACATCCTCCCTTTAGAAGAAAAGCAGATCTGACACACAAAAAAAACATCTGCACAGTGCACACAAGCCTGCTACAGAAGCCTGCAACACAGCCCATCCTCTGCCCCCCTCCTTCTGCCCACTAACACAAGTAAAGACACAACTGCATTTAGCTAATTGCTAGGCTAGCTAAGCTTACCCCCTGCTAGGCTGAAGTCCGTCCGGGTGGGCGCTCCACTGCAGGCTCGCTCACTCCACTCCACTCCTCCCCTCCCCCTCCCAGCATCTCCCAGAATCAAATAAGGCGAGCTGTCGGAGGAAGGGGGAGGGTACAAGACAAGTAGCAGCAGTCACAGGGATGATCGGAGACTCTCGGCAATGCTTCAGGACTGCACATGCGCAGTTCCGAGCCAGGACCGTCATTTTTACGGGCATGAAATTTTCTTTACGGGTTTTCACTGACATGAAAAAATAGCCCCGTTTTTACAGGCTGCCCGTAAAAACATGGGCAGTTGGCAACACTGGTTCCCCTTAATATCCATACCAGACCTGAAGGGCCTGGTATGAAATGTAGGGGGACCCCTACGTCATTTTTTTTAAATTTTGGTTCAGGGTTCCCCTGTGGGGAATTCCCATGCCGTTTTTATCAATGAACTTCTATGTGTATTGTCGGACCGGCAATGCATTAATAGCCGCGAGTAGTTTTAAATGACTTTTTTTCCTTTGAAATGTCATTTTGCTGTCAGACTGTTCTAAACATGGGAAACATGCACCCCTTTACAGGCATACTATAGACACCCCCCAAGTATGAAATTTAAAGGGATATTACACTTTTATTGTTTCACTTTAAGCATTATTAAAATCACTGCTCCCGAAAAAACGGCCGTTTTTAAAACTTTTTTTGCATTGATCCATGTCCCCTGGGGCAGGACCCAGGTCCCCATACACTTTTTATGACAATAACTTGCATATAAGCCTTTGAAATTAGCATAGACTTCAACGGTGTTCACGTGTTCGAACAAACTTTTTTCCTGTTCACATGTTCTGGTGCGAACCGAACAGGGGGGTGTTCGGCTCATCCCTAGTGTGGAGTAAGAAACAAGTGGGAGGTAGATGGAGACGAGGAAGAGAGGGAGGAGGAAGGGGAGTTTGGCACGGGAGGGGGGAGGGAGGTGGAGGGGGAGGGAGGTGGTATAGGGGAAAATAGTAATATATGTTTTTGGTACTTGTGATTTGCTGCTATTTCCTTTTCAATCTGCAGTGCTGTAATTTTCTCAAAAATGTAATATGTCAACCTGGAGGTGTTCTTTATACAGATGGTATAGAGCAGGGATAGGCAACCCCCGGCACTGGTACCACAAGCGGCACTCCAAGCCCCCTTTTGCCAGCACTTGACTCCCTCCCCATCAGCAGAGCAGCACAGGGAAGTGTCAGTGAGACACTAATATATTCCAATTTCACAATTCCCAACCTGCATTGAGGGAGAGGCACTGCACCCCCACACATTGTAAAAGATGGGAAACATTGTTGTGTTCTCTAACTTTGCTGTAGCTGTGATTGTCAGATTTTGTGATGGGGAAGATATTGGGTGCAGTTCTGCTAGGGGGTCCCTGTTTCCAGGAGGAGAACTGTCATTGGCCACTGATAAAGCCAATCACAGTCCTGCTAGCCCCATCCACCATCTGGAGGAAGATGACTCGCTTGGTTGCCAATACTAATCTCAGAAAGAAGAGATTTCACTGTGATTAAGAAAACCACAATCAGGTGACAGTTTGTGGAATTACTGTTGAGCTTCTGGGAAATTTGTTGAAAGTATTCCTAAACCTTTGTGTCACTACTGAACCCCGACACTCTGTGTCACTTACTACTGAACCCCTCTGCACTCTGTGTCACTTACTACTGAACCCCTCTGCACTCTGTGTCCCTTTAAGCTACAGCCAGTATTCAGCGCAATGAAAATCAAACCCAACTTTTGCTGTGCTGCACTTTTTCTCAGCTGCGGGGGCCCATCTTATGATCCTGCACACAGGCCCACTGCTTTCAGACCTGAGCTCATCATTGCGCATCCTATCCATATGCTTGTATGTGACATCACATACATCTCAATGGGATGTATAGGATGTATGTGATGTATGGGATCATCCTATACATCAAATACATCCCATACATGTATGTGGGCTGGATGCAAGAGTTGGATCAGCAGGATGAGTGTGTCAGGACAGGTAGATGTGTCTCATGTCTGCTTCCTTTCACCACTCTGCATATCACGCATGTCATAGATGAGAAGAGGGTACAGCGGTGGAGCAAATGAGAAGAAGGGTACAGCGGTGGGGAAAATGAGCAGAAGGGGTTCAGAGGTGGGACAGAAGAGCAGGAGGGTACATCGGTGGGGCAGATGTGCAGGAGGTACAGTGGTGGAAGAGATGATAAGGGGCTCCAGCAATGGGACAGAAAAGCAGGGGGCTACAGTGAAGGGGACAGATGAGCAGGGGGGCTCAGTGTTGGGCCAGATGCGAAGGGGGTTCAGTGGTAGGACAGAAAAGCAGGAGGGTAGAGCAGTGGGGCAGATGTGAAAGGAGGTGTATTGGTGGGGCAGATGTGAAAGGGGGTGTATTGGTAGGACAGATGAGCAGGGGAAACAGAGGTGGGGCAGTAGAGCAGGGGGTACAGAGGTGAGACAGATGTGCAGGAGGTACATTGGTGGGGCAGATGAGAAAGTGGGTTACAGTGGTGGGGCAGATGAGCAGATGGGTTCAGTGTTAGGACAGATGAGAAGGTGATTCAGTAGTGAGACAGAAGAGCATGGGGATATGTTGGAGTAGATGTGCAGGGAGGTACAGTGGTGGGGCAGATGAAAAAAGGGGTACTTTGATGAGGTAGATAAGCAGCGAGGTAACAGTGGTGGGACAGAATAGCAAGGGGGTACACTGGTGGGGCAGATGTGCAGGAGGTACAGTAGTGGGAAGGATGAGAAGGGGGTTTAGTGGTGGGACAGAAAAGCAGGGGGGTACAGTGATGGGGCAGATAATAAGGGGGTTCAGCGGTGGGAAAGATGAGCAAGGGGGTTCAGTGTTGGGGTAGATGAGAAGGGGGTTCAGCGGTGGGACAGAAGAGCAGGGGGGTAGATCAGTCCAGAAGATGTGAAAGGAGGTGCATTGGTGGGACAGATGAACAGGGGGTTACAGTGGTTGGGCAGAAGAGCAGGGGGTACAGAGGTGGGGCAGATGTACAGGGGGTACAGTGGTGGGGCAGAGGAGAAAGGAGGTACATTGGTGGGACAGATGAGCAGGGAGAACAGAGGTGAGATGGATATGCAGGCGGTACATTGGTGGGGCAGATGAGAAAGCAGGTTACAGTGGTGGGGCAGATGAGCAGATGGGTTCAGTGTTAGGACAGATGAGAAGGTGATTTAGTAGTGAGACAGAAGAGCATGGGGATATGTCAGTGGAGCAGATGTGCTGGGAGGTACAGTGGTGGGGCAGATGAGAAAAGGGGTACTTTGATGAGGTAGATGAGCAGCGGGGTAACAGTGGTGGGACAGGAGAGCAAGGGGGTACAGTGGTGGGACAGATGTGCAGGAGGTACAGTAGTGGGAAGGATGAGAAGGGGGTTCAGCAGTGGGACAGAAAAGCAGGGGTGTACAGTGATGGGGCAGATAAGAAGGGGGTTCAGCGGTGGGAAAGATGAGCAGGGGGGTTCAGTGTTAGGGTAGATGAGAAGGGGGTTCAGCGGTGGCACAGAAGACAGGGGGGTAGATCAGTGGGGCAAATTTGAAAGGAGGTGCATTGGTGGGACAGATGAGCAGGGGGAACAGAGGTGGGACAGATATGCAGGAGGTACAGTGTTGGAGCAGATGAGAAAGGGGGTTGCAGTGGTGGGGCAAATGAGCAGATAAGTTCATGTTATGTGTTATGTTATGTTAGGACAGATGAGAAGATGGCTCAGCGGTGAGACAGAAGAGCATGGGGTACAGCAGTGGAGCAGATGTGCAGGGAGGTACAGTGGTGGGGCAGATGAGAAAGGAGGAACATTGGTGGGGCAGATGAGCAGGGGGTTACAGTGGTGGGACAGAAGAGCAGGGTGGTACATGGGGCAGATGTACAGGGGGCTACAGTGGTGGGACAGGTGAGCAGGTGGGTAAAGTGGTGAGGCAGATGTGAAAGGAGGTGCATTGGTGGGACAGATGAGCAGGGGGAACAGAGGTGGGACAGATGTGTTGGAGGTACAGTGATGGGGCAGATGAGAAAGGGGGTTACAGTGGTAGGACAGATGTGCAGGGGGTTACAGTGGTGGGCAGATGTTCAGGGAGTTACAGTGGTGGGGCAGAAGTGCAGGGGGTTACAGTAGTGGGGCAGATGTTCAGGGGGTTAGAGTGGTGGGGCAGATGTTCAGGGGGTTACAGTGGTGGGGCAGATTTGCAGGGGGGACAGTGATCTGAGGTGTGAAGGTGCAAGAACTGGAGTTGATCTGAGGCGTGAGTGCAGGATGTTAACAGTGTGTACAGTCTGCATATAACAAAAAACAAATCACACTGATAATTAGTCATTTCTCTGGAAAAAAACACCTGAAAATACCAAATTATTACAGCAATGTGATTATTCAGATTAAATATTTACCTCAAACTCTTTATATTGTGTAGAGCCGGTATAAGTTTCCTCAATCCTTCACTCTGAATATTACATGAATGTAGATCTACTTCTGTCTCTCTGCAGGATTGAAGGATAAAAGACAGCACAGAGTAGTCCAGAGGGCTGAGGGGGACATAAGAAAAGTCAACTTTGTTTGATCCAATACATTGTGCCACCAGAGCCTTATTCCTGCTCTCATAGAGATAGTAGAATACATTAAGAAGATTTCTCTTGTGAGATCTTTGGTCTGGTATTTTCCTCTGGATCCAGGTGATGACATGTCTGGCAGCCTGAGTAGACAATTTTCCCACATGAGACTTTAACATGGATCTAGCAGAAGAGTCTGAGAGACCGCAGAGGAAACGGAGGAATATTTCAGCACGGTCGTCTTTGTAAGATTCAGCATCATCAAGTGTTTTCTGTAATCTTTCAGGATTATTGTTCATAAAGTGGACTAAAGCAGCAAAGAACTCCTGAAGAGTGAGATGTAAGAAGGTGTAATCCACATCGGGAGGCTGACCAGATTCCATCATGAAAGATGAAAAGACATGATTATCATTTCTCACACTGAATGACTCCAGATGATGCTCATCAAATACAATCATGTGATTCAGGACTCCATGTTCTGCCATCCACCCAATAGAGGTCAGCAGTTCCCGGGCAGTGTGACCACCATCTTTATTCTGGTTGTGATTGGCCAGAATGTTGGAGACAAAAGTCACAAAGAGTTGTGTCACGGTTTTGGGTAATGATGTCATCAGCTGATCGGTGATTGTTGGTTGGGATCTGAAGCACATTGATAACACTGTACAGATGATCCAGCAGTATGATGGGATATAACAGAAAGTGTACAGCATGTCATTCTCCTCCACATAATGAAAAGCCTTCTCTGATAATTCCTCATTTCCAAAGAAATTATTGAAGAAGATCCGTCTGTCTCCATGGAGAAATCCCATGATCTCAGCTATTCTCTGGAAAACACTGGTATCCACTGATGCCACTCTGGTTGGACGGCTGGTTATCAGTACAGAACAACCCTTAAGAAGACTCTGCCTCACCAAACTGACCACAATCTCACCACATTCTGTCCTGTAAGCGAAGAGTTTACTTGATGTGAAATCCATTTGGTGATTACTTTCATCTAATCCATCAAATATAAACAGAAGTCTCTCTGGATCTTGTAAAATATCTCCAATCTGACCCTCCAGATATGGATATTGATGAAGAATCATCTCCTCCAAGCTGACCTCTCCCAGTCTATTAAGGTCCCGGAATCTGAAGAAGAAGAGAAAGGCAAATCTCTGGTAGTGTTTTCCGATCACCCAGTCATAGACAAACTTCTGCATCAGTGTGGTCTTCCCTATTCCTGGCACTCCGCTCACCATTACTGCATGTGGTACACATTGTGACTGGTGGTTCCATCGGAACAGCTTGTTGGGGGAAATGTGTTCCAGTCTAGTTTGTGTTTCCTTCAAGCATTCCTCATGTTTTACCCCAGTCTGTATTATCTCATTCTGGGAACGTTCCCTGAACTGATTGGTGGAGACTACAATCAGATCCACATAACGATCATTGATGAGGAATCTTTGTGGTTCCAGGGTAGTTCCTGGGGGTCTATGCTCCACCAGAGTCTCAGTCTTCTCCATTAGATATTTTTTGTGCTTTTCCTGAATATCTGGGAATATAATGGAAATATTTTATGGATCAGGAGAAGTCAAGAATGTTGGTATCATTTTCTTCTGTATTGATCATAATATTAGTATGGTTTTATCATTACTACATTTTCATGTGAAATGCTTACAATACAGATTACTTTGTGTGGTCATCCATATTACTGGAGAACAGAGATTTATTTTCTCAGTAATATATAAACACTTTTTATCCTTATAAAGACATGACAAGTACAGACAAATACCGGATATACTTGTCCCCTAAATACCTCTTATGACAGAGAACACACAGCCCTAGACAGTTCAGGTTTTCTATACTCTATTACCTGAAAACCATGAAAGAAAGGAAATGGCGCTCACAGTGATAAATAAATATCTTGATTTGGTTACAGATATAAAATGATGTCTTCAGTGGAAAAACATAATAATAGATTTCCAAAATCAGTAACAAAAAACAATACAAAGCAATATAGAAAGTCCAATGTGACAGTTCCCAACACCAAATAAGAGCTTCAATATAGAGATATCTTCTAGTTCTTCTCACCACTGGTGATCAAAAGGATACATGGCAGTTTTCATGGGGCAGTTCTGTTGGGTCAATTTTATGAGAGCATTATGATGGGGCAATTTGATGGGGCAGTTTTGATGGGTCAATTTGATGAGGGCAGAATGATGGGGCAATTTTGATGGGGCAGTTTTGATGGGGGCAATAAGATGGGGCAGTTTTGATGGGGCAGTATGATTGGAGCAATTTGATGGGGCAATCTTGATAGCACAGTTTTGATGGGGCAGTATGATGGGACAATTTTGATAGGGGCATTTTGATGGGGCAATTTTGATAGGGGGCAATATGATGGGGCAGTTTTGATAGGGCAGTTTTGATGGGGCAGTATGATGGGGGCAGTTTTGATGGGGCAGTATGATTGGGCAATTTTGATGGAGGCAATTTTGATGGGGGCAATATGATGGGGCAGTTTTGATGGGGCGGTATGATGGGGCAGTATGATGGGGGAAATTTTGATGCTGGCAGTATGATGGGGCAATTTGATGGGGACAGTTTTGATGATGGGTCAGTTTTGATGATGGGGCAGTATGATGGGACAGTTTTGATGGGGCAGTTTTGATGGGACAGTATGATGGGGCAATTTTGATGGGGCAGTATGATGGGGGCAGTAGGATGGGGGCAATTTGATGGGGCAATATGATGGGGCCGTTTTGATGGAGCAGTGTGATGGGGCAATTTGATGGGGCAGCATAAGGGGGCAATTTTGATGGTGGCCATATGATGGGGGCAGTTTTGATGGGGGTAGTTTTGATGGGGCAGTATGATGGGGCAATTTGATGGGGCAGTTTTGATGGGGGCAATATGATGGGGCAGTTTTGATGGGGGGAGTATGATGGGGCAGTATGATGGGGCAGTATGATGGGGCAATTTTAATGGAGGCATATTGATGGGGGCAGAATGATGGGCCAGTTTTGATGGGGCAATTTTGATGGGGCAGTATGATGGGGCAATTTTGATGGTGGCAGTATGTTGGGGCAATTTGATGGGGGCAAATTAATGGGGACAGTTTTGAAGATAGGGCAGTTTTGATGGGGCATTTTTGATGGGGGCAGTATAATGGGGCAATTATGATGGGGCAGTATGAGGGGGGCCATTTTGATGGTGGCAGTTTTGATGGTGCATTTTGATGGGGGCATTTTGATGGGGCAATTTTTATTGGGCAGTTTTGATGGGGCAATTTTGATGGGGCAGTTTTGATAGGGCAGTGTTTATGGGGCAGTATGTTGGGGCAATTTGTATGGTGGCAGTATGATGGGGCAATTTGATGGGGGCAATTTGATGGGGCAGTTTTGATGATGGGGCAGTTTTGATGGAGCAGTATGATGGGGCAATTTTGATGGTGGCAGCATGATGGGGCAATTTTGATGGGGACAGTTTTTATGGGGCAATTTTGATGGGGCAGTATGATGGGGGCAATTTTGATGGGGCAGTATGATGGGGCAGTTTTGATGTGGGCAGTTTTGATGGGGACAGTTTTGATGGGGCCAGTTTTGATGGGGCAATTTGTTTGGGGCAATTTAATGGGGGAGTTTTGATGGGGGCATTTTTGATGGGGGCAATATGACAGGGCAGTTTTGATGGGGCAGTATGATGGGGCAATTGTGATGGTGGTAGTATGATGGGGGCAGTTTTAAAGGGCCAATTTTGATGGTGCAGTTTTGATGGGGCAGCATGATGGGGGCAATTTTAATGGTGGCAGTAAGATGGGGCAATTTGATGGGGGCAATTTGATGGGTCAATTTTGATGGTGGCAGTTTTGATGGGGGCAATATTGATAAGGCAGTATGATGGGGCAGTTTTGATGGGGCAGTATGATGGGGGCAATATGATGGGGTCGTTTTGATAGGGCCGTTTTGATGGGGCAGTATGATGGAGCAATTTTGATGGTGGCAGTATGATGTGGGCAAATTGATGGGGACAATTTTGATGATAGGGCAGGTTTGATGAGACAGTTTTGATGGGGCATTATGATGGGGCAATTTTGATGGTGGCAGTTTTGATGGTGCAATTTTGATGGGGGCATTTTGATGGGGCAATTTTTATTGGGCAGTTTTGATGGGGCAGTATGATGGGGCAATTTTTATGGTGGCAGTATGATGAGGCAATTTGATGGGGCAGTTTTGATGATGGGGCAGTTTTGATGGAGCAGTATGATGGGGCAATTTTGATGGTGGCAGCATGATGGGGCAATTTTGATGGGGAAAGTTTTTATAGGGCAATTTTGATGGGGCAGTATGATGGGGGCAATTTTTATGGGGCAGTTTTGATGGGGCAATTTGTTTGGGGCAATTTGATGGGGGAGTTTTGATGGGGGAATTTTTGATGGGGGCAATATAATGGGGCAGTTTTGATGGGGCAGTATGATGGGGCAATTGTGGTGGTGGCAGTATGATGGGGGCAGTTTTGATGGGCCAATTTTGATGGGGCAGTTTTGATGGGGCAGCATGATGGGGGCAATTTTAATGGTGGCAGTAAGATGGGGCAATTTGATGGGTCAATTTTGATGGTGGCTGTTTTGATGGGGGCAATATTGATAAGGCAGTATGATGGGGGCAGTTTTGATGGGGCAGTATGATGGGGCAATATGATGGGGCCGTTTTGATAGGGCAGTTTTGATGGGGCAGTATGATGGAGTAATTTTGATGGTGGCAGTATGATGTGGGCAAATTGATGGGGACAATTTTGATGATAGGGCAGTTTTGATAGGACAGTTTTGATGGGGCATTATGATGGGGCAATTTTGATGGTGCAATTTTGATGGGGGCATTTTGATGGGGCAATTTTTATTGGGCAGTTTTGATGGGGCAATTTTGATGGGGCAGTATGATGGGGCAATTTTTATGGTGGCAGTATGATGGGGCAATTTGATGGGGCAGTTTTGATAATGGGGCAGTTTTGATGGAGCAGTATGATGGGGCAATTTTGATGGTGGCAGCATGATGGGGCAATTTTGATGGGGACAGTTTTTATGGGGCAATTTTGATGGGGCAGTATGATGGGGGCAATTTTGATGGGGCAGTTTTGATGGGGGCAGTTTTGATGGGGACAGTTTTGATTGGGCAATTTGTTTGGGGCAATTTGATGGGGGAGTTTTGATGGGGGAATTTTTGATGGGGGCAATATAATGGGGCAGTTTTGATGGGGCAGTATGATGGGGCAATTGTGATGGTGGCAGTATGATGGGGGCAGTTATGATGGGCCAATTTTGATGGGGCAGTTTTGATGGGGCAGCATGATGGGGGCAATTTTAATGGTGGCAGTATGATGGGGCAATTTGATGGGTCAATTTTGATGGGGCAATTTTGATGGTGGCAGTTTTGATGGGGGCAATATTGATAAGGCAGTATGATGGGGGGAGTTTTGATGGGGCAGTATGATGGGGCAATATGATAGGGCAGTATGATGGAGCAATTTTGATGGTGGCAGTATGATGGGGCAATTTGATGGGGGCAAATTGATGGGGACAATTTTGATGATAGGGCAGTTTTGATGGGGCAGTTTTGATGGGGGCATTATGATGGGGCAATTTTGATGGGGCAGTATAAGGTTGCAGTATGATGGGAGCCGTTTTGATGGGGCAATTTTGATGGAGGCAATATGATGGGGCAGTATGATGGGGCAACTTGATGGGGGCAATTTGATGGGTCAATTTTGATGGGTCAATTTTGATAGTGGCAGTATGATGGGGCAATTTTGATGGGGCAGTTTTGATGGGGCAGTATGATGGGGCGATTTTTATAGTGGCAGTACAATGGGGCAATTTGGGGGCAAATTGATGGGGACAATTTTGATGATAGGGCAGTTTTGATGGGGCAGTTTTGATGGGGGCATTATGATGGGGCAATTTTGATGGGGCAGTATAAGGGGGCAGTATGATGGGAGCCGTTTTGATGGGGCAATTTTGATGGAGGCAATATGATGGGGCAGTATGATGGGGCAACTTGATGGGGGCAATTTGATGGGTCAATTTTGATAGTGGCAGTATGATGGGGCAGTTTTGATGGGGCAATTTTGATGGGGCAGTTTTGATGGGGCAGTATGATGGGGCAATTTTTATAGTGGCAGTACAATGGGGCAATTTGGGGGCAAATTGATGGGGACAGTTTTGATGATAGGGCAGTTTTGATGGGCGCAGTATGATGAGGCAATTTTGATGGGGCAGTATGAGGGGGACAGTTTTGATAGGGCAATATGATGGGGGCAATTTTGATGGGGGCAATGTGATGGGGCAGTATGATGGGGCAATTTTGATGGTGGCAGTATGATGGGGCAATTTGATGGGGGCAGTTTTGATGATGGGGCAGTTTTGATGGGGCAGTTTTGATGGGGCAGTATGATGGGGCAATTTGATGGGGGCAGTTTTGATGATGGGGCAGTTTTGATGGGGCAGTATGATGGGGCGGTTTTAATGGGGCAGTATGATGGGGCAATTTTTATGGTGGCAGTATTATGGGGCAATAAAAAATTAATAGTACAGCGCTGAAAATACTAATCAATAAACATAAATGTCCATAAATGGAGAAACACAGAGAGTGTCAGTGGTGATGCAGGGTGCTTCATGCAAGTCCAAAGTGCTCTTAAAATCTGTGCTCCCCCTCTTGCCAGTCAAACTGCTCACCTTATTGCAGGGACCCCTGAACTAACAGGAAGGTCTCATAAGCGTTTACCACTAATTAGTGGTCAGGGTGGTATCTTGACTGGAAAAACCGGAAACCTCTTCCTTATTAGGGCTCAACAATTTTCATCCAAATATGCATGAAATAAAATAAAGAAAATACATAGTGCTCTCTGCATAGCTAAAAAAACGAATCCTTTTATTAAAAGACAGGTACTCACAAATATAGCACTATAACCAGTGCTGGGAGTTAAGGCACGTATTAGTTACAGATGACAATGAATGATAAGGTGGCTGCAGCAACGTCTAAACCGGGATAAAAACCAATCCGCATGCGTATCGTCCAGCTGGACTTCCTCAGCAGTCTTAGGGTCCCCTAGGTCTAGTCTGTAATTTATATAAACCCCCTTAATTTGATCATCTGTTGTTAATTAGCTCCCGAGTGGTGACCGTCCAATCAGAACGCACCGCTCAGGAATAGGAAGTGAAGAGAGCTCAATTTTGTTTACAGGTTACCATAGTGATCAGCGTCATGATGACACTACGCCGGATCACATGACTTCCTGTATGGTACAGCCCCCTCCCTCCTGAGTGTGCAGGCAGGGCATAAAGCCGCTGCCATAGGCTGACACTCCGGGATGGGGCGTGGTTACATAGAGATATGGGAAGCGGTCGCGTCATCACAATGACGCTGCGTCCGGTCATGTGACTGGCTCCGTCTGTGGGTACCTCCTTCATTCAGTCAAACAGAGATTGAGATGAGCTGTAATTGGGTGACACAGGGTCACATGATACTGTTAGCCTCCCATCTGCTGAGAAAAGTGTAAGCAGAGGAGGAAAAAAACGAGCCCATAGCATCTGCATAACCCCGGATCCACACAGGAGGGACGGCAGTTTGGCTGGCCACACAGAACAGAGATAATCTCCATCAGTGGACAGGACAAAGTATAGCCTTGCTACGCCCAATTAGTAAAGCATAATTAGGAAAAAATTATTATTATTATAAAAAGCTACCACAACATAGCTGTTACAAATTAAATAAAAAATGGAACTTTAGAATATATAAAATTATGTACTTAAAAAACACTTCCCTGCAGCCACCTTTTACAATATAGTCATCATCAATTTTTCAGACACATAATTAGCAGTCCTATAATTAACAGAATAAAAAATCTAGAGACACTAGAAAATGAATGGGAAAATTATTGATAAATTATTTAACGATCAGAAATGAAGCAGTTCAAGTCAAACTCAACATTGAGCCCCGTGGGTATTCCCACGCGCATCTCATATACCCAGAAGGACTCACGGCGGCTCAATTGTCTGATGAAATTACCCCCTCTCCAGTGGGGGGGTAACCTTTTCGACTCCCCAAAATTTTAATTTGGCAGGACTACGTTTATGACAGTTTAAAATGTTTAGAAACATTGTGTGAGTCTAATCCTTTTTTAATATTAGTGATGTGTTCACCAATGCGGACATGCAAGGGTCGGGAAGTTCTCCCCACGTATTGTAAGCCGCATTCGCATTCCATAATGTATACCACCCCTGCCGTGGAGCATGTGATAAAGTCTTTAATCTGATAGGTCTTCTTAGTTGCTGTGGCGATAAACTCTTTACATTTTTTAACGTTCCCCCTAGCTTGTTTACATGCTGGACAACGTCCACATGCATAGAAACCTGTCAGGATATTGGATATCCTATTTTCAAACGCACAAGGTGGGTCAATAACACCTGGGGCTAACTTGTCTCTTAGGGATGGTGCCCTTTTGTACACAAACTGAGGATGTTCGGGAAGAACGGGGCCGAGTGTTTTATCCTGCTTCAAGATAGGCCAGTATTTACGAATGATCTTTTCGAATTTTTTGTATTGGACATTGTAGTCCAAAATAATTCTTATATTCCCTGTTTTATCCTGTTTGACCCTAGGTCCATTGGAAACAAGTGACGTTCTATCCATCATACGAACAGTCTCAATGTGTTTCTTAATATCAGATTTATTATATCCCTTTTGCACAAAACGAGCTGATAGAACTTCAGACTGTGCAAGATATTCCTGCTCGTGTGTGCAATTCCGCCTAATACGTACAAACTGTCCCTTAGGAATGTTGCACAACCATTGTAAATGGTGGCAACTTCCTAGGGGAATGTACGCATTGCGGTCCGTGGGTTTAAAATATTTTTTTAACTCTAACCCATTATCTTTTATATGGATATCAAGATCCAGGTACGTGACATGATCTTTACCCACATTCCAGGAAAGGACAATATTTCTATTGTTCTCATCCAATTTTTTCATAAAACTATCAAGATTGGATCGATCGCCATCCCAAATCATAATAATATCATCGATGTACCGTTGATAACAGATGAGTTCAGGGGGTGTATTCTTGTAAATCACTTCTTCCTCCCAGTGTGCCATGAACAGGTTGGCAACACAGGGAGCAAAGCGGGCCCCCATTGCCACACCCCTTGTTTGGAGAAAAAAACGTCTATTGTACCAAAAATAGTTTTTGGCCAAGCAGAATCTCAAACAATCTAAGATATAGTTCTTATGTCTTTTGGTGAGATCTGCTGAACCAAAAGCCCACTGTACTGAAGTTAACGCATCTTCATGGCTAATGATAGTATATAAGGAACTGACGTCCGCTGTAATTAGTACACATGAAGATGTAAGTGGGAGAGACTCTAAAATATGGATGATGTGTTTGGTGTCTTTTACAAAAGATCGGGTTTTCATAACCATGGGCTGAAGGAAATAGTCAATGTATTGACCCAGTCTAGAAGAGACTGAGTCGATCCCATTGACTATGGGGCGGCCGGGAGGATGGGTACTGTTTTTATGAATTTTAGGCAAAAAATAAATAATAGGAGTGCGACAAAAAAAAGGATCCAAATAAGAAGCTTCTTTTAAACTAAGGACACCAATGTGTTTTCCTCTTGCTATAAGGTAATGTAACTCCTCTTTAAATTGGAGCATCGGATCCTTAGTAAGTAGGACATAAGTATTATAATCAGCCAACATGTTTTCCATTTCATTATTGTAATACATTTTGCTCAAAACAACCAAGCCCCCGCCCTTGTCGGCTGGACGTATTACCAGATCTTTTCGTTCTGTCAAAGACTCAATACCTCTTTTGATATATGATGGATCATTGACTTTCTGGATTTATAATGTATCTAAATCTTTAATCACCATATTCCTAAACACTTCCATATGTTTATTATCTCGGTTAGGGGGGTTAAAGACCGATTTGTTACGGAGAGTTGAATGCATAATTGAAGATTTGTGGATACTAGATGAATTCCGTACTGCAGTGTTAGAAAGATGGTATTTCTTAATATTAAGAGACCTAATAAATTTCTGCAAACTGATGTAGGTTTGGAATTTATTTAGGTTGCGGGTAGGGGCATACTTGAGGCCCTTATCTAAAACCTTAATCTCATCCTCACTCAAAGGCGAGCCACTAAGGTTATAGATACCCGCTCCTACTGTGGTTTGACTCTTTTGAGTTTGCCTTCCTCCTCTCCTTCCTCTCTGGTTTTTCTTTTTCTTAGTCCACTGTCTGGATTTGCAAGGGGTGGGGGCACATTCGACCCCCCCTGGGTTGGGTGGAAGAAATGGGACACCCCTCCTCATCTCTCTTGGGGACCTGTAAAAATCCCCTCCCCTCCTAGGTCCGGAATTCTGTAGAGGTGCAAACCTATTCTGGGTAGGAATTGGATTCCTAAAAGGTTGGAACCCTCTTCCTTTGTTAGGGAGAATACTACGAGGTTTATTAAAATAATGGTTATCATTGTAACCCCAATTCTGCCCACTTTCAGGGAAATAGGTGTCATCTTGATATGTTACATCATTTGTATGTGGGGGGTTCCAAGGGTATTGTCTATATGGAGATTCATAGACCTCCCTCCTTGTCCCCCTTCCTTTCTTATTCTTACCTCTTTTGTTGTGTACAAACTTGAATTGGTTGGTATTAGTAGGAGTAGCTGGATTATTGTAATCAAACTGATCATCCACCATCGTCCCGCTGAGTAAGCAAAGGAGTATATGGAGGTTCTCTATTGGTGGGTACTGGTGGTAAAGGGGCTGTTACTGAATCACCTGGCTTACTCTGCCATTTATAAATCTTCCCTTTCCCAAAATCCTAAAAATCTCTTATATATTTCTTTTTCTTTTTCTTTTGGGTCTCATAGTCCCATTTGACTAGCTTGTTTTTCAACTCAGCTGCGAGTCTAAGAAATTCTTCAGACTCCTTATGAGACTCAATAGAGCTTTTTAATTCAGCTATCTGAGTTTCCAGTAGGGTCATCTTACGTCGTTTGTGTGCTAATAGAAACTCGATCAGCTCAAGACCTTTATCGGTGAAAAAATTCTCCCATTCTTTCATAAAATGCTCATCCATAAGACCATCATTGGGAGGTACTTCCCATCTGAGTCTCCTAGGGATCAGCTTGGCTGTGAGATATTGTTCAAATGAGACTATGTTCCACCATGTTTTGATTTTTTTCTCAAATAAATACCCCAGTTTTCTAAATCCCATTGATAGCGCATTCGTTTCCTCAGAATTATGATTACTAGAAAAGATCTCTCCTAATTTAATCTCTCTTTTTTCAACATACTGAAAGATGTCCATTGTTAATGCTGCTGAACCGAAATATATTAACCAAGCAGTAAATATTCAAAACACAAACAGTCAGCGCAAAAACTATCGAAAAAGCAAAGCTGCTGAACACTAAAGGCAAATATATAAGTCCTTTCACGTAATGCAAAAAAAAATGAATAGTGCAGCGCTGAAAATACTAATCAATAAACATAAATGTCCATAAATGGAGAAACACAGAGAGTGTCAGCGGTGATGCAGGGTGCTTCATGCAAGTCCAAAGTGCTCTTAAAATCTGTGCTCCCCCTCTTGCCAGTCAAACCGCTCACCTTATTGCAGGGACCCCTGAACTAACAGGAAGGTCTCATAAGCGTTTACCACTAATTAGTGGTCAGGTTGGTATCTTGACTGGAAAAACCGGAAACCTCTGCCTTATTAGGGCTCAACAATTTTCATCCAAATATGCATGAAATAAAATAAAGAAAATACATAGTGCTCTCTGCATAGCTAAAAAAACGAATCCTTTTATTAAAAGACAGGTACTCACAAATATAGCACTATAACCAGTGCTGGGAGTTAAGGCACGTATTAGTTACAGATGACAATGAATGATAAGGTGGCTTCAGTGACGTCTAAACCGGGATAAAAACCAATCCGCACGCGTATCGTCCAGCTAGACTTCCTCAGCGGTCTTAGGGTCCCCTAGGTCTAGTCTGTAATTTATATAAACCCCCTTAATTTGATCATCTGTCGTATGGCTGTACCATACAGGAAGTCATGTGATCCGGCGTTGTGTCATCATGACACCGATCACTATGGTAACCTGTAAACAAAATTGAGCTCTCTTCACTTCCTATTCCTGAGCGGTGCGTTCTGATTGAAAAATAAAAAGTGAATAATAAAAATAAATATAAAAATAAAAGTAAAAATTTAATTAAAAGTAAAAATAAAAATAAAATAAAATAAAAAATGAAAAATTAAAATTTCCCAAGATACACATATGCAAATATCAGAAGGACGCCAATCTGAAAAAACATGAAGATTGACTAAATCCCTTCTACTCCTAACCTGAACAATTTTTTTTTTTAAATATAACTCCTATAATGCATATAAATGCAACAATACATTTAAAAAAAAATTTGTTCAGGTTAGGAGTAGAAGGGATTTAGTCAATCTTTATGTTTTTTCAGATTGGCGTCCTTCTGATATTTGCATATGTGTATCTTGGGAAAATTTTATTTTTCATCTTTTATTTTATTTAATTTTTATTTTTACTTTTAATTTTATTTTTACTTTTAATTTTATATTTATTTTTATTTTTATTATTCACTTTTTATTTTTATTTATTTTATTATTTATTTTATATATATTTTTTATTTTTATTTTCATTTTTATGTTTATTTTTTTATTTTTATTTTTATAATTTATTTTTTATTTATTTTTTATTATATATATATATATATATATATATATATATATATATATATATATATATATATATATATATATATATAATTTTTCATTTTTTTCCATTATTATTTTTTTCATTATTTTTGTAAATTTTATTTCATTTATTACTTTTTTTCTTTATTTTATTTCAATTTCCCATATTCCTATCAAAATAATATGCCTATGTTTGACTAGACAAATCAAAATAATACGCTTATTGTATGTTTGACTAGACAAATTATGTTAACGATGTGAGACCTATTTTACCCATGCGAGACCTAGTTGTCTATGTATTTTAAGT
Organism: Aquarana catesbeiana; assembly: GCF_042186555.1. NCBI lineage: Eukaryota > Metazoa > Chordata > Amphibia > Anura > Ranidae > Aquarana > Aquarana catesbeiana. Next base: position 211,477,894 of record NC_133336.1, read on the forward strand.
TTTTATATATATCAATTGAATGTTGTATCTATATATTTTTAACAATAAAGTTTTTTGGTGTTGCAACAGGATATGATGAATCAGGACAAATGCTAGTGATATACTTCCACTAGCCTTGATTGGCTGTCACTTTTTCATTTCCTTGTTGGGAGGAGTCCAAACACCTTATATATCCCAACATCCGTTAGCTGGATGTTATGTCTTTGATGATGCCCTGGGGGAGGGGCGAAACGCATCGATAAAACATCCGGCTCACGCTTTACCAGTGACGCTTCTTCCTGTTCCTGTGGAACACACGCTTACAGCGGCGATCGCGGAAGTTTTTCTGACATGCCTGATTGCAACCATGTATCTTGTGAGTAGCGCTATGATGCGCAAGTGATTTTTATCTCTGCAATACTTCACTATATTGCTTTTCCTTGTCTTTTTGGGTCTGATTTCGATGGTCGACACCTACAAGTATATGACCTATTTGCTACGATTATAAGCCATTCATATTGCATCTACATCAAAGGCATCACAATGCAGCACTCCAGGAGACTGACTGTCAGCATAGGTTGAAGAGATGCTGTTTCTCTCCAGTGAGGCCACCATCTAGAGCCCTGTGTAGCAGTCCAGCTGATGGCATTTATTTGGGACTGTTTACCATCATTCTATTAATAATTAGCACATCATTTTTATTGTGTTTTATTGTTTTCCACCATTTCAATAGTAATTGGTTTGGATCTAGCACCAATTGCATATCCATTTGCATCTTACTTATTTGGCACTTTATGCATGTGTTAAATTAGTAAGTGGTAATCTACAAATCAGTAATTGGCTTGTGTTTAGTACTAATTGTATATTTATTTACATCCCACTTATTTAGCACTTTATTCATGGTATTTATGGATTCATGATTATAGGAATATTGCACAGAGCAATTTCTACATATCACATTTTGGTGTGGTTATATATTTTTTGCCAGCGCTGTGTGTGTTTTTTATTATTTAAGTATTAGTACTTTTCTTACAGCAGTGGCAATACACTTATGTATTTGTTTTAATTTGTCACGAGGTCTGCATCATTTATACATTTTTCTTGGAATCTCTATACAGATTCCATTCAAGTAAAGTGATACAGAGATCTTTAGTCCCTTTCTCTGTCTCAAAAAAATAGATATGGGGGTCTGTTTAGACCTCTGCTATCTCACCAAAGAACCCCCCCAAATATATATATATATATATATATATATATATATATATATATATATATATATATATATATTAATTTTTTTGTCTTTTTATAAAAGTAAAAATGTTTAAAAACAAACAAACACAGTAAGACCCCCCAGGTCCTCCTGCACTCACCCCTCCATGGTGACCCCCCGCACTCACCCCTCCATGGTGACACCCCCCGCACAGTGACGTATCGTGGGTTGTCAGCACCCGGGGCAAGGCAAGTAATTTGCACCCCCCTAACCTGCAGACTTTTAGCACTCCCCGAGTCCCTTCCAATACAATAGTACTGACCTACCTGATCCCTATACTGACCACTACACTAACCTACTTGATTTCAACACTGAACAACCTGATTCCTTTACTGACCATTACACACTACACTGACCACTACACTGAGAACTACACTGACCACTACACTACACTATACTGTCCACTATACTGACCACTACACTATACTGTCCACTACACAGACCACTAGGGATGAGCTTCGAGTTCGAGTCGAACTCATGTTCGACTCGAACATCGGCTGTTCACAAGTTCGCCGAACAGCAAACAATTTGGGGTGTTCACGGCAAATTCGAATGCCGCGGAACACCCTTTAAAAGTCTATGGGAGAAATCAAAAGTGCTAATTTTAAAGGCTTATATTCATGGTATTGTCATAAAAAGTGTTTGGGGACCCGGGTCCTGCCCCAGGGGACATGGATCAATGCAAAAAAAGTTTTAAAAACGGACGTTTTTTCAGGAGCAGTGATTTTAATAATGCTTAAAGTCAAACTATAAAAGTGTAATATCCCTTTAAATTTCGTACCTGGGGGTGTCTATAGTATGCCTGTAAAGGGGCGCATGTTTCCTGTGTTTAGAACAGTCTGACAGCAAAATGACATTTCAAAAGGAAAAAAAGTAATTTAAAACTACTCGCAGCTATTGCATTGCCGGTCCGACAATACACAAAGAAGTTCATTGATAAAAACGGCATGGGAATTCCCCACAGGGGAACCCCGAACCAATATTAAAAAAAAAAAAGACATGGGGGTCCCCCTAAATTCCATACCAGGCCCTTCAGGTCTGGTATGGATATTAAGGGGAACCCCGGACAAAATTTAATAAATAAAAAGGACGTGGGGGTCCCCCTAAATTCCATACCAGACCCTTATCCGAGCACGCAACCTGGCAGGCCGCAGAAAAAGAGGGGGGATGAGAGAGCGCCCCCCTCCTGAACTGTACCAGGCCACATGCCCTCAACATTGGGAGGGTGCTTTGGGGTAGCCCCCCAAAACACCTTGTCCCCATGTTGATGAGGACAAGGGCCTCATCCCCACAACCCTGGCCGGTGGTTGTGGGGGTCTGCGGGTGGGGGGCTTATCGGAATCTGGAAGCCCCTTTAACAAGGGGACCCCCAGATCCCGGACCCCCTGTGTGAAATGGTAAGGGGGCACAAAAGTACCCCTACCATTTCACTAAAAAGCTGTCAAAAATGTTAAAAATGACAAGAGACAGTTTTTGACAATTCCTTTATTTAAATGCTTCTTCTTTCTTCTATCTTCCTTCATCTTCTTCTTCTGGCTCTTCTGGTTCTTCCTCCGGTGTTCTCGTCCAGCATCTCCTCCGCGGTGTCTTCTATCTTCTCCTCGGGCCGCTCTGCACCCATGGCATGGGGGGAGACTCCCGCTCTTCTCTTCATCTTCTTCTCTTCCTCATCTTCTTCTCTTCTTCATCTTCTTCTCTTCTTCATCTTCTTCTCCAGACCGCTCCTCATCCATGCTGGCATGGAGGGAGGCTCCCACTGTGTGATGCGTCTCCTCTTCTGACGGTTCTTAAATAATGGTGGGCTGGGCCACCCGGTGACCCTGCCCCCCTCTGACGCACGGGACATGACGGGACTTCCCTGTGGCATTCCCCGTGACGTCACAGGGAAGTCCCGTCAAGTCACTGTGCGTCAGAGGGGGCAGTGTCACCGGGTGGCCCCGCCCCCGTTATTTAAGAACCATCAGAAGAGGAGACGCATCACACAGCAGGAGCCTCCCTCCATGCCAGCATGGTTGCGGAGCGGCCGGAGAAGAAAATTAAGAAGAGAAGAAGAGAAGAAAAGAAGAAAATGAAGAAGAGAAGAAGATGAAGAGAAGAGCGGGAGCCTCCCTCCATGCCATGGGTGCGGAGCGGCCCGAGGAGAAGAAGATAGAAGATGCTGCGGAGGAGATGCTGGACGAGAACGCCGGAGGAAGAACCAGAAGAGCCAGAAGTACCAGAAGAAGAAGAAGAAGATGAAGGAAGATAGAAGAAAGAAGAAGCATTTAAATAAAGGAATTGTCAAAAACTGTCTTTTGTCATTTTTAACATTTTTGACAGTTTTTTAGGGAAATGGTAGGGGTAAGTACCCCCTTACCATTTCACACAGGGGGGGCAGGATCTGGGGGTCCCCTTGTTAAAGGGGCTTCCGGATTCCGATAAGCCCCCTGCCCGCAGACCCCCACAACCACTGGCCAGGGTTGTGGGGATGAGGCCCTTGTCCTCATCAACATGGGGACAAGGTGTTTTGGGGGCTACCCCAAAGCACCCTCCCAATGTTGAGGGCATGTGGCCTGGTACGGTTCAGGAGGGGGGCGCTCTCTCATCCCCCCCTCTTTTCCTGCAGCCTGCCAGGTTGCTCGGATAAGGGTCTGGTATGGATTTTTTGGGGGACCCCCGCGCCGTTTTTTTTAAATTTTGGCGCGGGGTTCCCCTTAAAATCCATACCAGACCTGAAGGGTTTGGTATGGAATTTAGGGGGACCCCCACGTCATTTTTTTTTTTTTTAATTTTGGTTCGGGGTTCCCCTGTGGGGAATTCCCATGCCGTTTTTATCAATGAACTTTTATGTGTATTGTCGGACCGGCAATGCAACAGCCGCGAGTAGTTTTAAATGACTTTTTTCTTCGAAATGTAATTTTGCTGTCAGACTGTTCTAAACATGGGAAACATGCACCCCTTTACAGGCATACTATAGACAGCCCCCAGCTATGAAATTTAAAGGGATATTACACTTTTATTGTTTGACTTTAAGCATTGTTAAAATCACTGCTCCTGAAAAAACGGCCATTTTTAAAACTTTTTTTGCATTGATCCATGTCTCCTGGGGCAGGACCCAGGTCCCCAAACACTTTTTATGACAATAACTTGCATATAAGCCTTTAAAATGAGCACTTTTGATTATTCATGTTCGTGTCCCATAGACATTAACGGTGTTCGCGTGTTCGAACAAACTTTTTTCCTGTTCGCATGTTCTGGTGCGAACCGAACAGGGGGGTGTTCGGCTCATCCCTACTGACCACTATACTACACTGACCACTACACTACACTGTCCACTATACTACACTGTCCACTATACTACACTACACTGTCCACTATACTACACTGTCCACTATACTGACCACCATACTACACTGTCCACTATACTACACTGTCCACCATACTACACTATACTGACCACCATACTACACTACACTGACCACTATACTAAACTGTCCACTATACTACACTACACTGTACACCATACTACACTATACTGACCACCACACTATACTACACTGACCACTATACTACACTGTCCACTACAATATACTGTCCACTACACTACACTGACCACTATACTACATTACACTGACCTCCATACTAAACTACACTATACTGACCACTATACTAACCACTATACTATACTACACTAACCACTATACTGTCCACTATACTACACTATACTGACCACCATACTACACTACACTGACCACTATACTACACTGACCACCATACTACACTACACTACACTGACCACTATACTACACTGTCCACTATACTGCACTGACCACTATACTACACAACACTATACTGACCACCATACTACACTACACTGTCCACTATACTACACTGTCCACTATACTACACTACACTGTCCACCATACTACAGTATACTGACCACCATACTACACTACACTGACCACTATACTACATTGACCACTATACTACACTGACCACTACCCTGTCCACTATACTATACTGACCACTATACTACACTAGACTGTCCACCATACTACACTACACTCACCACTATACTGATCACCACACTATACTACACTGACAACTACACTACACTGTCCACTACACTATACTGTCCACTACACTATACTGACCACTATATTGTCCACCATATTGACCACTATACTACACTACACTGACCTCCATACTAAACTACACTATAATGACCACTATACTAACCACTATACTATACTACACTAACCACTATACTGTCCACTATACTATACTGACCACCACACTATACTACACTGACCACTACACTACACTGTCCACTACACTACACTGTCCACTACACTACACTGACCACTACACTACACTACACTGACCTCCATACTAAACTACACTATACTGACCACTATACTGACCACCATACTACACTACACTGACCACTATACTACATTGACCACTATACTACACTGTCCATGATACTACATGACACTATACTGATCACCATACTACACTACACTGTCCACTATACTACACTATACTGACCACCACACTACACTACACTTCACTGACCACTACACTATACTGTCGACTACACTACACTGACCACTACACTACACTGACCTCCATATTAAACTACACTATACTGACCACTATACTATCCACTATACTACACTACACTGTCCACTCTACTGACCACTATACTAACCACTATACTACACTACACTGTCCACTATACTACACTACACTGTCCACTCTACTGACCACTATACTAACCACTATACTACACTACACTGTCCACTATACTGTACTACACTGTCCACTATACTACACTACACTGTCCACTATACTGACCACTATACTGACCACTATACTACACAGCCTACACTATACTGTCCTGCCTACAGTCTCTCTCTCTCTCGTCCATCCCCCCTGGGCCAGTAACATGACTCTCACAAGGGAGTCTCACTCACCTTCTTGCCCTGGCCAGAATCGGTCTGGAGGAGGAGAAGACAGCAGCGGCTCACATTGTTGCTTCTCTCCCCCACGCTCTGGCTGCTGCCATGTTCAGTGTCCAGCAAACTGTGATTGGGCATATGGGGGTCATGTGCGGAGGCGGGACTTCAGGAGCGATCGAGGACAGGCCAGCCCTACACCTCACATGACCCCCATACACCCAATCACAGGGCGCCGGACACTTAACATGGTGGCCGGAGCGCAGGGGACACAGGAATTTGATATTAGGAGGAGGCAGCCAGTAGTGACACATACTGGTGCCCCCTAAATGTCACGCCCGGGGCCACGGCACCCACTGCACCCCCACGCTATGCCACTGCCCCCGCACTCATCCCTCCATGGTGACAGTCCCCCCCGCACTCATCCCTCCATGGTGACGCTCCCCCCGCACTCATCCCTCCATGGTGACACCCCCCCACACTCACCCCTCCATAGTGACACCCCCCCGCACTCACCCCTCCACGGTGACACCCCCCGCACTCACCCCTCCATGGTGACGCCCCCCGCACTCACCCTTCCGCGGATACCTCAGCTTCTCCTCCTGGCCAACCCAATCCATCCTGATTGGCCAGGAGGAGAAGCCGTAAGACAAGGGGGTGGGTTTGGGGTGCAATGTTCTGTGCCCCGAGCCCAACCTTTCAAGCCAAGGTCAGGCTCTAATCATGTGGCTTGAAAAAAAAACTCATACAAACATATGAGTGCGGCGCCCTGCAGGGGGTGGTGCCCCTAATGGACCGGCCGCTCTTGGTAAGACCCCTTTAATATGGAGCGGACTCTGTCAAGCAGATTTTCCTGCTCATTGGGGGATCTGTCTGCTGATCTCCGGTGAGCAGGCGGATGACAGGTCCCCTCCGCTAATGCAGAGCAGACACGGACACAGCCTGCTGTTCTCTATGAGGCGGTCAGATGGAAACAGACCGCCTGTCCATTTCCATTGGATGCCATCCCATATGATCTGCTAGATGGATGGGGAATGGAATCCCCATCTGCCAGTTTTTAGTGGACCGGATCAGATGCAGGTGGGTATTAACAGACACATGTCCAATTACATCAGTCTCTCCATAGAGAACAATGGGTGGTCTGATTTGGGCCGCCTGAAAAAACGGACAGGCAGACCCAATCAGTGTGCTTGTGGGAAAGGGGCCTAAGGCCTTGTTCACACAGGGCATACACAGCGTACCTTTACAGGGATGAACATGTGTTCCATGAATCTCTGTGCAGGCAGTCCCATTGATGTGATTTGGGATGTAGCAACTACACCAACAGAGCCATTGCTCCCAATTTTACACCCATGTAGGTCCGCATGCATGTCCCTGAGCTCACACTGCCTGCATTCGGGGTCATGTCCCCACACAGATGTCATATTGGGAACAGCAGCTATGTCTGTGCAGTCATTCCACCCCAATTGATATAAATGGGACTGCCTGTACAGGGATGCATGGAACACCTGTGCATCCCTGTGTGGGTAATCATGGCCCCCCATGGGCGTACACTTTAGTATGCCACATGTGAACGATGCTTTAGTACTAATTTAGCAGGGATTTTGTAAGTTACGTTGTGTTTATGTGCAATATTAATTATTTTAGTGTATTTTTAGTGAAAATAGCAATGTGATGAACATTTGCGCAATTATTGGCCCAAAAAATCTGTAGCACTTTTTTTATTCTACAAGTCATGTGCTTTTAGAAAATGTCTAGTTTGAGGGGTCTTTTCAAATTCTAAAAGCTGTAAGTGAAAAATGAAAACCTCCAGATTTCTTTCTCTTTTGGGTATGTTCAATTTTTACCATTTTGCAAACAGGCGCAATTTAAAATTTACAAAATATTTGTTATTTATTAACTCCATACAGGTTAAGCTTTTATATTTAGTAAGGATTTAGCAGGAATTTTGTAAAATTTGCTGTGTTTTTATCTGCTAATAAAGGTTTTAGTGTATTTTTTGCGAATATATAGCTTTGATAAACATTTGCACAAATACCGCGGGGTATAAAAAATCAGTAGCACCTTCTTTTTATTCTACTGATCATATGCTAAGTGAAAAATAAAAAAGCAAAGGAAAAAGTGTAAAAATGGTCTGATCACCTGAGTGTACAAAATGGAGCACAGGGCCTGGCAGTGAAAGGGTTAAAGTGACTTTGTGCTTAACTGAATTAGATAATGAATGTTTCCTGCAAAAAAGAGGATTTCTACCTTTCCACACTGTCAGATGGGTAAAGAGAAATTGCCCTTGTAGACTGCCTCAGGGGAGGACTGGGCAAGGGCCATTTCATACCAATCCAGGGCTAATGAAATATGATGGGCTGGTGGACCAAAGACTTTTTATACAAATGATCACAAGTAGTTGACTTTGAACCAGACTGGCTCCTTGCCACATTGAATATATTTTCCTTATATACCTCAATACCAACTGAGTCAGGATCAAGGTGGTGGAACACTTTCTGCAGAAACAAAACAGATCATCCATTACCCAGTGTATATATTCTGGAGGCCTGGGACTATCAATAATAAATACTTTCATCTTGAACACAGGTTGTTAAAACAAAGTAACCACTTCATGTCCTTAGGCCTTTTATAAATGGCCTACATTGAAGTGGGTATACCGTGTTGCATCCCAGCATCATTTTTTTTCAACTGTCATTTGTCTTTTTAGTAAAAGTAATTGGAACGGCTATACAGCTGCTGGATTACTTTTACAGGTGGGGGAAGGGGGTCCCCCTCCTGCCACCGGGCTCTGATCAGGGAATCCGTTAAGGATGCGACCAGCGGCATACATCTCCGAGCACACAGAGAGAGGAGTGGGACATCAGAATCCAGAAGCAATGAGGATTTTGTCACATCCAGTTTCAGTTCTGTTTTTACTGGTTGGTTACCAGTCAGTGAAGCAGCCGATCAGACCAATCTGTGTCTGATTACCTGCATTGGAGGCCAGAGAAGAGATATGGGGTCTAATAGATCTCTCCATAAAGAAAACCTGCCATGGCCCATGTATCACAAGGTATGTTGTTCATCCCTTGTGAAAGCAATAAAGTTGATAAAAAAGAATGTAAGTACAGTGTTAAAAAAAAAGAAATAAAATATATAATCAAATATAAAAAATTGTTTTTTAAAGAACCCCGTCCCCCTGTGCTCACATGCAAAGGCACACATGTGCTCACATTCCCGCACACAAAAGTAAACATCAATTTCACCACACATGTGAGGTATTGCCACCAACGTCAGAGTGAGATCAATAATTCTAACACCAGACCTCCTATGTAACTCTAAACTGGTAACCTGTAAAGGCTTTTAAAGTGTCACCTATGGAGATTTTTAGGTATCGTAGTTTGGCATTGTTCCACGGGTGTACGCAATTTTAAAGTGTGACATGTTTGGTATCTATTTACGCAGCGTAACATCATCTTTTATACTTTACCAAGCAATTGGGTATTATATTTTGTTTTTGCACATTAAAATTCATTAAAATGTATTTTATCCAAAAAAATACAATTGAAATACTGCTGCGCAAATATTGTGTGACATAGAATCGTTCTTGCCAAACCAATCTACTAACCTTCAATTAGGAGGTGAGTTGCCATCTAGATAAAGGAAGGCCCGTAGACGTGGTGTATCTGGATTTTGCAAAAGCATTTGACACAGTTCCCCATAAACGTTTACTGTACAAAATAAGGTCCGTTGGCATGGACCATAGGGTGAGTACATGGATTGAAAACTGGCTACAAAGGCGAGTTCAGAGGGTGGTGATAAATGGGGAGTACTCGGAATGGTCAGGGGTGGGTAGTGGGGTTCCCCAGGGTTCTGTGCTGGGACCAATCCTGTTTAATTTGTTCATAAACGACCTGTAGGATGGGGTTAACAGTTCAATCTCTGTATTTGCAGACGATACTAAGCTAAGCAGGGCAATAACTTCTCCGCAGGATGTGGAAACCTTGCAAAAAGATCTGAATAAATTAATGGGGTGGCAACTACATGGCAGATAAGGTTCAATGTAGAAAAATGTAAAATAATGCATTTGGGTGGCAAAAATATGAATGCAATCTATACACTGGGGGGAGAACCTCTGGGGGAATCTAGGATGGAAAAGGACCTGGGGGTCCTAGTAGATGATAGGCTCAGCAATGGCATGCAATGCCAAGCTGCTGCTAACAAAGCAAACAGAATATTGGCATTAAAAAGGGATCAACTCCAGAGATAAAACAATAATTCTCCCGCTCTACAGGACTCTGGTCCGGCCACACCTAGAGTATGCTGTCCAGTTCTGGGCACCAGTCCTCAGGAAGGATGTACTGGAAATGGAGCGAGTACAAAGAAGGGCAACAAAGCTAATAAAGGGTCTGGAGGATCTTAGTTATGAGGAAAGGTTGCAAGCTCTGAACTTATTCTCTCTGGAGAAGAGAAGCTTGAGAGGGGATATGATTTCAATCTACAAATACTGTACTGGTGACCCTACAATAGAAATAAAACTTTTTCACAGAAGAGAGTTTAACAAGACTCGTGGCCACTCATTAAAATTAGAAGAAAAGAGGTTTAACCTTAAACTACGTAGAGGGTTCTTTACTGTAAGAGCGGCAAGGATGTGGAATTCCCTTCCACAGGCGGTGGTCTCCACGGGGAGCATCGATAGCTTCAAGAAACTATTAGATAAGCACCTGAATGACAGCAACATACAGGGATATACAATGTAATACTGACACATAATCACACATAGTTTGGACTTGATGGACTTTTGTCTTTTTTCAACCTCGCCTACTATGTAAATAAGCAACACCCACCATTTTATTCTTTAGGGCCTCTGCTTAAAAATATATAATTTTTGGAGGTTCTAAGTAATTTTTTAGCAAAAATTTATGATTTTTTTTATGTAGGAGAGAAATATAATTGTCCAGGACTGGAAATGGTTAAAGGCACAGCTATGGGCGATTCTGCTGTATCAGCATTTATTCATTTATTTGTGGGGTTTTTATAAGAACATTTAATCTGTTCTTCTGCTCTATTTCCATCATTGTCTATATGTGGGTACACTATATATGTAGATTATGTGTTTGTCATTGCTTTCTGAATGTGTAACCTTTTTGAATGGTATTTTCAATGACGCCGTATTCAGCCCTGACATTTCACACGCAGTATTACCTTTCTTGGAGTAAATGATCAAAAACTGAACAGCTGACTTTACACAAATCCTAATGACAGAAACACCATAATTCACTATAAAAGTGCTCATCCTGAATACCTCATCCAAGGTCTCTCTGTCTCACAGTTCCTTAAGCCTCGTACACACGGTTCCATTGTTGTAAGTGGATTGTCTGTTGACAGACTGTTGTCCTAAATTCTTACCGTTAGTATGCTCCTTTACACAATTGTTTTCCAATTTTCGGTCAACAAATGTTGGATGACAGGTTAGTAAATTTTTGGCGGACAAAATTAGCAAAAGGGGCCCAAAGGGTGGTGCTCAAGACCTGAAATTCCTCGTAGTACGTCACTACGTTCGTGTTTGTGGCATGACAATGGCAGGCAGGGGTGTGTGCGGGGGTGAATGGCACTTATTGGGGTATGTGGAAATTATTGGGAAGGCACACAGTCATCAGATCACTTCCATCTGACCAATAACTGCTGGATTGTCAGATTTACACACACTCCCGGGGGCTGCAGCCACTGAAGTTTGTGTAAACCCCCCACTGCCATGGCTCAGTGGCATTGCTGGAGGGTGTGGGGGTGCAGTCCACACCCGGGTGACACCCGCTAGAGGGGTGACACTATCCTAACTCTCCCGAGGGTGAGTAAAGTCTTGTTTTTTGTTTTTTTTTCAACTGTCCCCGCCGGAACATCTCTAGTGCTGCAGCCGCGCTGCTCTGGTCTGTGTCCTTCTTCCTCCTTCTACTTCCCTGCTGCTTAGCCTGTCACATGTGTCACTATCTCTACCTGGGTGGTGTGGCTGCACACTGTTCTCTCCACTCCAGCTGCCGCCCGGGATGGGTGTACTACAGTTTACCTAGCTGCCCGCCTTGCCCCTGAGCTGGTGCTGTAACGGGTGGGAGGGTGTCAGCTTTCATTGAGAGGGTGACCGCCGCTGGCCCGAGGTGAGGTGGTGGGTTGCCATGGTGTTGGCACTCCACACAGTTACACCTGAGAGCTAGTGTGGGACTGGGAGGAGTGTCTATGTCTAGCGCCCTGTGCTGGTCTGATAACCGAGGGGGAGTGCCCCCTCTGACAGCACAAGGAAAGCCACAGGGAACTCCCGTGAATTCCCCGTGTGTCAGAGGAGGGCGGGGTCACCGGGTGGTTCCGCCCTCCGTTATATAAGAAATGTCAGAAGAAGCAAAGCGTCACATGGCTGAAGACTCCCACTGAGATGGATCGTGCGGACAGAGCGGAGAAGAAGCCTGGAGGAAGATGCAGGACTAGAAGAGCGGAGGAAGAAGAAGATGGAGAAGAAGAAGATGAAGAAGAAGATGGATGAAGAAGAAGAACACTGAAAGAACACCAGAAGAAAGAAGATCAAAGAAGAAGCCGAAAGAAGAAGATATTAATAAAGGACTTGTCAAAAACCGTCTCTTGTGTTTTTTAACCTTTTTGACAGTTTTTTTGTGCAATGGTAGGGGTACATTTGTACCCCATTACCAATTTACACAAGGGAGCCGGGATCCGGGGGTCCCCTTGTTAAAGGGGGCTTCCAGATTCCGATAAGCCCCCCGCCCACAGACCCCCACAACCACCGGGCAAGGGTTGTGGGGATGAGGCCCTTCTCCCCATCAACATGGGGACAAGGTGCTTTTGGCTACCTCAAAGCACCCTCCCAATGTTGAGGGCATGTGGCCTGGTATGGTTCAGGAGGGAGGGCACTCTCTCATCCCCCCTTATTTCCTGCGGCCTGCCAGGTTGCGTGCTCAGATAAGGGTCTGGTATGGTTTTTTGAGGGGACCCCACACCATTTCTTTTTTAATTTTGGTGCAGGGTTCCCCTTAATATCCATACCAGACCTGAAGGGTATGGAATTCAGGGGTCCCCCATGCCATTTTTTTTTAATTTTTGTGCAGGGTTCCCCTTAATATCCACACCAGACCTGAAGGGCCTGGTATGGAATTTAGAGGGACCCCCATGCATTTTTTTTATTTTGGTTCGGGGTTCCCCTGTGGGGAAATCCCATGCAGTTTTTATCAATGAACTTTTATGTGTATTGTCGGACCAACAATTCTTTAATAGCCGCGAGTAGTTTTAAATGGCTTTTTTTCCTTTGAAATGTAATTTTGCTGTCAGACTGTTCTAAACACGGGAAACATGCGCCCCTTTACTTTACAGGCATACTATAGACACCCCCCAGGTACAAAATGTAAATAAATATTACACTTTTATTGTTTCACTTTAAGCATTATTAAAATCACTGCTCCTGAAAAAACATCAGTTTTTAAAACTTCTTTTTGCATTGATCCATGTCCCCTGGGGCAGGACCCAGCTCCCCAAACACTTTTTTATGACAATAACTTGCATATAAGCTTTTAAAAAATGGATTTTTAAAACAGCTTACCTGTAAAATCCATTTCTTGGAGTACATCATGGGACACTGAGCACCATAATAATGACTATGTGGGTTATACGCTTACCTTTAGGTGATTGGACAATGGCAACCAATAGTAAGATGGTTCCTCCCATATAACCCCTCCTACACAGGAAGTGCCTCAGTTTTGTAGCAAGCAATGACGATCCCAGAAAAAGAGGGGAGGGACCTCTGTGTCCCATGATGTACTCCAAGAAAAGGATTTTACAGGTAAGCTGTTTTAAAAATCCATTTTTCTTTATCGTACATCACGGGACACAGAGCACCATAATAATGACTATGTGGGATGTCCTAAAGCAATGCATCTGAGGGGGGGAACACATCATCCCTAGACCCAATGGATCTGAGATTATAAAGCAGCCTGCAGCACGCTGTGGCCAAAAACAGTCTCATTTTGAGATCTCACATCCACCTGGTAAAAGCTGGTGAACGTATGAACTGAAGACCAAACGGCTGCTTTGCAAACCTGAGCCATCGACACCTGCTGGCGTACTGCCCATGATGCACTAACCCCTCTAGTGGAGTGTGCTCTTAAATCCTGGGGTGGAACCCTGCGCTTTAATCCATACAAATAAAGAAAAAAATACCGCGATGTTATAAATGTTATACATAAAGCAGCAACTAAAAACCAAGTAATATCTCTCTGGTATGGATACAATCAAAAATACATAAAGTTGCGCTAAAAAATGGTGGTGAATGTACAAATACATATATAATCAAATATATTAAATAAATATTAAATAAATATATAGTGACAAACAATGACAAGGTGCAGTGAATGAAACATATGATAATGTCCACCATGTATGGCATAAAGGGGCAAATAAACTCCTGATATGTGATAAGTTCCAGGGTAAGAAATGATGAATATAAAGGAACTCCCAGGGGCTTATGTGGTGGATGAATGAATCTTCAAAGACAGAGCGGTAATCTGTGTGTGCAGGCCCTTACCAGACAAGGTGGACCCCCTCCAGCGCAGGGTCATATAAGCAGACAGATTACTTTCTGTAAGGAGCTGTGGCTGTATGGATGTTCGCTGTCTCCAACGTCCGGTTCTCTCAGATGAAAGTAGATGTCGGACAGGGGACGGAAAAATACCCGATATGCCGCTTCTCTGGCTCTGAAAAAGGATCCACTCGGGCTCTGAGTCCCGAGTGGATAACAGGAGAGAGAGGGGGATGCCAATCGTGTAGTAGAAAAGCGTGTTTTTTAGGTAAAACGTGCGAATGCCCACAAATGACAGTACAGAACAAACAGTAAAAAGCCGGCTAAACGAATAAAAACAAAACACCCCCTTGCCGGGGTCACATGTGGCCTGATGGCATCAGCACAGCGCACCGCCCTACATGTTTTGCAATACCTTGCATCTTCCTGGGGCACGGGCGGTGTGCTGAGCCATCACTAATATAACATCCAAACGTAACCACGCCTCGTTCTGAATCAGGCGCCATCTTGGACATGGAAAAGAGTGGAACGCAAAGGGGAGCCTGGCCTCGTTCTGAGTCAGGCACCGTATTGGCCACACAGAGCAAAATAGGAAGCAGAGAGAAACCTGACCTCGACCAAGCCTCGCCCCGACTGAATTGTCATATTAGTCACAGGCAGTAAATAGGTGGAAGGTGGAAGGAGAAAAACGAACCTCAATCTAATGCTAGCATTCTTCACATGGAATACGTCTTGATAGCCAAGGTTACTAGCCCAAAAGGAATAATTTCAAATAAAACAATCAAAAAGGCTGGCAATAGAAAAAACATGTTAAGCTCCATGCCTTATATAAAGTGTTATGATGGTAATTGAATAAAAATGAAAAAAAATAATAAAAACATATAAAAGATATAATGAAAATAAAAAATATAATGAAAATACATTTTGAAAAAATCCAATTTGGAGGATTATCTTGAAAAAATTATTATAAAAAATAAATAAAAAAATAAAAAATATTTTTTGTAAAAATGAGGAAGAGGGACCAAAATAATTTATTCATTCAAAACCAGGATATGATCGAGGTGAGGATCCCCTCAATACGTGAATATAAACATCATAAGTTTCGAAAAACATAATATAAACAGCATAAATTAAAAAAAAATATTAAAAATAATGAAAATGTGTAAACTAGAATCTGGGCAGGATCAAGAATTATCAATAAAAGCGTTAATTTCTATATAGACATTTAATCCCAGAGGTCTGAGACATTTAATTTTATAAATCCAATTAATTTCTAATTTGGAAATGGCCCTTCTTTTAGAGCCCCCTCTCCAGGATAATTTTAATCTATCTATGTCAACCATAGATGTACCCTGAGGGTTTTGTTAATGGACATCTAGGTAGTGTTTGGAGAGTGGGTGACCCTTAAACCCTCTTCTGATATTACCCAGATGTTCATTCAATCTGACCTGCAGAAGGCGTACCGTGCGGCCCACATAATGAAGGCCACATGGGCAGGTCAGAAGGTATACTACACATGAGGTAGAGCATGTTATAAAAGACTTAATTGGGAACGTGTTATTAGTAGTTTCTGAAGTAAATTCAGTAGTCTTTCTAGTTTTAATTGCATTGATAGAGCAAACTGCACAGTTGTTACACCTGAAAAAACCAACCAAATTCTGAAAGAACATGGGCTTATGTGTAGGTGGGTTACAAACATTGGGGGTCACTAATAATTTAATAGGAGGCGCTCCTCTGAATATCACCCGAGGTTTTTTAGGGAGTGCATCACCAAGTACAGAATCATTTTTTATTATGTGCCAATGTTTTTGTATAAGTTTCCTCACAGAAAAATGCTGTTGAGAATATTGTGTGATGAAGGGACAAACCAAATTATCTGAATCACGTCCAGCCAGTGTGGGTTTGTCTATCAGGAGAGATTCTCGATCTAAATTGCGAACCTCTTCAATTTTATCATTCAGAATAATAGGATCGTAACCCCTGTTGCTCAATCTATCTTTTAATATGTTGGCTATGCATCAAAGTCATCCATTCTAGTACAATTCCTTCTCATGCGGATGAATTGACTCTTAGGCACCGAATCTAACCATGGCCGATGATGGCAACTATCTCTGGGTATAAAGGAATTGCGGTCCGTGGCTTTGAAATAAGTAGAGGTAACTAAAGTATCCCCCTCACTACGGATATTCAAATCCAGGAAATTGATGGTATGTTGGCTGGCCTCATATTTAAATTCTATGCCTCAATCGTTATCATTTAAAAAGAGCATAAAGGACTGAAGGGACTTATGGGTGCCATCCCATAGGAGGAGGACAACATCTATATACCTGGCCCACAGGACCAACTCGGGTCTCCTGTTGGCATAGATGACGTCCTCCTCCCACTTGCCCATAAATAAGTTTGCCAGGCTGGGGGCAAACTTAGCCCCCATAGCCACACCCTTTTTCTGAAGGAAAAAATGGTTCTCATGCCAGAAAAAATTATGGGTGGTAGCATACTCCAAGAGCTACATAAAAAACTTTCTTTGCCTGGCGGGCAAGGTGGTATCCTTCCGCAGAAAATAATTCACTGATCTCAGGCCCCAATTGTGTGGGATTATGGTATACAGGGATGTCACATCCGCTGTAACCAGCCAAAGACCTTCTTTGTATCCGCAACCTTTTAGAATGTTGATAGTGTGCTTCATATCCTTAATATACGCTGGAAGCGATCTCACTAACGGTTGAAGAAATCCATCTATGTATTGCCCCACCCGAGCAGTAAGGGAATCAATCCCACTGACGATGGGTCTGCCGGGGGATGTACAGGGTCCTTATGGACCTTGGGCAAATAGTATATCACGGGAATTCTAGAAGCAATGGGTACAAGAAAGGATTTCTCCTTTTTATTTAGGATACCCGAATTGAAACCATATTTGACAATAGTCTCAAATTCCTTTTTATATTTAAAACATGGATCAGAGGGGAGTGTAATATAGATTTCCCTATCGTCAACAATTTATTTAGGACAACTATTGCACCCCCTTTATCAGCGGGCCTAATGAGAAGGAGATCCAAATCTCTCAGAACTACACCCCTAAAAACTTTAATAGATGAGGAGAGGCCACATGGCTGATTAAAGAGGGAAGCATTGGCAAGGCCAGAATGTCTAATGTTGGTAGGGTTAGACTTCCTGGTACTAATAGGGTTGGATAACATATATCTCTTAATATTGAGCTTCCTGGTATATTTGTGAATATCCATATATGTCTCAAATTTATTTAGGGCCCTAGGGGGCGCAAATTTAAGGCCTTTATCTAGGAGGGAAATTTCTTCTTCGGTGAGGGTGACATTACTCAGATTAAAAATTCCTTGTCCTTTCACTCCCTCTTCCTTTTTGCATTTTGACCTCCGCCCCCCTCGGACTCCTCTTTGCGTTCTATAGGTCTTTGTGTTTTTTGTTCTACCCTGGGAAAACCCCAAGGTTGTGATTGGTGGTACTCATCCCGTTGCGGATAGTGGGAAGGGCCCTGATTATGGTCCCTATTTCTTGAGCGTGGTGGCTGATACCAAGAAGGTTGGTCAGATCTTCTACTCTGGTCAGATCTTCTACTCCTCACTGGGGTATTGAGCCTTCTACCGCGGTTTGGTGTGTAGTGATCTCCATAATGGGTTTCCCTATGTGGGTAATATCCGCTATCATAATAGCGGTCATTATCCCTAAAAGGTTGAAATCTATTATACGTGGGGACAGTATACTGATCTTCCAAATATGGTAATCTTGATGGATTTTGGCCATATTGTTCTTTCTCATAGAAACCCTCATTATATTCTTTATTTTGTTTGTAATAAGAGGGTTTCTTGTTCTCTTTGGCTTTAATCCATACGCCTGGACAATAGTCTGGCGAATCCACCTGGATATAGTTGAACTTGTTGCCGGCTGTCCTCTTTTAGGACCCTCAGGCAAGACAAAAAAACAGTCAGTTTTCCGAAAGGGAGCTGACATTTCTAAGTAAGATTTTATCGCCCTCACCACATCCAGTGAGTGAAGCGGCCTTTCCTCCCTAGTCTAAGGGTTTGGAAAAAAGGAAGGAAAAATGATATCCTGATTCAAATGAAATTTGGAAACCACTTTTGGTAGAAAATCCAGACGAGGTCGCATGACCACTCTGTCCTTATGAAGAACCATAAAAGGTTCTTTGCACGAAAGGGTGGACAATTCTGACACCCTTCTAGCTGATGTTATAGCCATTAGAAAAACAAATTTCCTGGTCAATAGGACAAAAGGGATATGCCTAATAGGTTCAAAGGGCTAAATCTGTAAGGCTGATAGTACCAAATTTAGGTCCCAAGGACATAAAGGTGGTTTAAGCGGTGGCCTCAGGTGTGTTACTCCCTTGACAAAGGTTCGCACCAAAGAATGGGATGCAATTGGTCTTTGGAAAAAAAAGATAAGGCCAAAATCTGTCCCTTGATTGTTCCTAAAGCAAGCTGCAAGTCTACTCCTGTTTGGAGAAAGGCGAGCACCCTTCCAATCGTATACCTACGAGGGTTCGCATATGAACTGATAATAACGCAAAACGAGACATCTGTTGAATTGAGTCCTTTAAAGCGTCTACCGCAAAACACAAGGCATGAGGGATCTCTGATAGTTCTTCAGCAGATTCCCCCTGGCAAGGAATGCTTTTTTCTATCCTCTTAAAGCAATCCTTTAGGGATTGACAAATCCCAATAGCTGCAATAGCAGGCTGAACTGCTGCACTGGCAACCGAGAAGGAGGCTTTCAATAAGGACTCTAGCTTTTTATCAGCCAGATCCTTGAACACCTGGGCATTATCCACAGTTTTTATTCACGATATTCAAGATATGGCAACATCTACCAAAGGTGTGCTCCATTTCTTCCTAAACTTCTCCTCCATAGGGTACAAAACAGCAAACCTTTTGGGAGGTAAGTATATCCTGTCAGGATGCTCCTAGTCCGCATAAATCACCTGCTCCAGTATCAGATGCAAGGAAAGGGCTTGGGAAATTTGCTTATGTCGCAAAGATCCCAGAGTGGAACAAGCGAGTGCAGACTCCTGAACCGGGGGTAACTTAAACCCAATTCGTACCATCTCCATTATAGATTGGATAAACAATTGCTGGCAATGGGAGGCTGAAATTGGCTCCTCAGAGCCAGAATCCTCCACCGAGGAATCTTCAGCCTCTCCTACCTCCTGGTCCTTCATGACCACCTCCTCTGCATTCTCTGCCCATTCTGGTTCCAGGTTACCTGGACCCATATGGCTATAAGAATCCTGGGGCTCTAGTGACTCACCACGAGGGATGAGCCGAACACCCTCTGGTTCGGTTCGCACCAGAACCTGCGAACGGACCGAAAGTTCACACGAACGTTAGAACCCCAATGACGTCTATGGGACTCGAATGTTCAAAATCAAAAGTGCTCATTTTAAAGGCTAATTTGAATGGTATTGTCCTAAAAAGGGTTTGGGGACCCGGGTCCTACCCCAGGGGACATGTATCAATGCAAAAAAAACTTTTAAAAACGGCAGTTTTTTCAGGAGCAGTGATTTTAATGATACTTAAAGTAAAAAAAAAGTGAAATATTCCTTTAAATATCGTACCTGGGGGGTGTCTATAGTATGCCTGTAAAGTGGCGCGTGTTTCCCATGTTTAGAACAGTCCCTGCACCAAATGTCATTTTTAAAGGAAAAAATCTTGTTTAAAACTGCTTGCGGGTTTAATGTAATGTCGGGTGCTGGCAATATGGATGAAAATCAGTGAGACAAACGGCATGGGTACCCCCCAGTCCATTACCAGGCCCTTTGGATGGAAATTAAGGGGAACCCCGCACCCAAATTAAAAAAAGGAAAGGTGTGGTGCCACCAGGCCCTATATACTCTGAACAGCAGTATACAGGCGGTGCAAACAAGACAGGGACTGTAGGTTTGTTGTTAAGTAGAATCTGTCATTTTGAACAGGTACATTTTTAACGTGTTTAGCTCCAGCCAAAAAATCTTTTTTAAGCTTTTTGGAAAACATAGGGAAGGGTTATCACCCCTTTGACATTTGTTTTGCTGTCTTTCCTCCTCTTTAGAAGATTTCACCTCACTTTTTGTCCCAATGACAAATGTTTTTTGAGAATTTGGGGTTTTTTGTGGAACAAGGATTGGAAAGCATCAGTGGAAAGGAGAAATGTTTTTCCCATATTAACTCTTACAGGAGAGAATTTCCCTTCCTAGGGGTAGATTTCATCTCACTTTCTGTTGTCTCCTTCCGTTTGCAAGTAGGAGTCGTTTGTAAGTTAGATGTTTGAAAGTAGGGGCCTGCCCTATATACTCAGCAGAAATTTGGGCCTTAGGTGTTGTTGTGGCCACAACAACGTAAGCTCTCACATGGCCCTGCTGTGAAATATTAGATCAAGAATTGTAATTACATGCCCCTGTTGAACAGGGGCAGAAAAACTGGGCCTTTGGTGGTGGTGGTGGTGGTGGTGCTGGTGCCACAACACTGTAAGTCCTCACTCGCTCTTGGTGGGTGCAGAAATGGGCCCTGCTGTGAAATATTAGATCAAGAATTGTAATTACATGCCCCTGTTGAACAGGGGCAGAAAAATTGGGCCTTTGGTGGTGGTGGTGGTGCCACAACACTGCAACCCCTCACAGACACTCTAGTTGGAACGCAGGAACGAGCCCTGCTGCAAAGTATTGCATCAAAAATTGTAATTACACGCCCCTGTTAAACAGGGGCAGAAAAATTGGGCCTTAGGCACTGGTGCTGGTGCCACAACACTGCAACCCCTCACAGACACTCTAGTTGTAATGCAGGAACGAGCCCTGCTGCAAAGTATTGCATCAAAAATTGTAATTACACGCCCCTGTTAAACAGGGGCTGAAAAATTGTTCCTTAGGCACTGGTGGTGGCGCCCAGAACCAAAAATGTTCTTACAAGCTGTCAGCGTGATGATTGAGGAGGAAGAGGATAATTACTCAGGGATAGTCACTCAGCATCAGCAGTCTTTGAAGGAATCTGAGATTTCAAAAAAAATTATTCGGTTACATCAGCATCAGGTGCTTGGTAGCTGGTGGTGATCCAAGACTGATTCATTTTTATGAAGGTCAGTCGATCGATCGAGTCGGTGGACAGACGCACCCTGTGATCGGTTACCACGCCTCCAGCAGCACTGAATGTGCATTCTGAAAGAACGCTGGATGCAGGACAGGTCAGTAGCTCAATTGCATACTGTGCAAGCTCTGGCCAGTGATCCATCCTCAAGATCCAGTAACCCAGAGGATTTTCGGTGGGAAAGGTGTCCAAGTCTGATCTTGCCCCTAGGTATTCCTGCACCATGTAAAACAGACGCTGGCGATGGTTGCTGGAACCGATCATACCTTGGGGCTGCGGACTAAAAAATTGTCTGAACGCATCGGTCAGACGGCCACCTTCTCCATCGCTCCTTCTTTGACTGACCGAAGCCTCAGCAACACGTTGTCCAGAAACAGGAGTTTGTAACCTCCCAGTCTCTGGGAACGCGTTGCACAGACCTTTCTGCAAGGCCTCCCGAAGATGTTTCATCCTCTGCTCCCTCTGCGATGGCAAGATAAGGTCCGCAACCTTACCCTTGTAACGTGGATGAAGGAGGGTTGCCAGCCAGTATTGGTCCTTCTCCTTGATACCACAAATACGAGGATCCTTACGCAGGCTTTGCAGGATCAGAGAGGCCATGCAGTGTAGGTTTGCTGAGGCATTCAGACCGGAGTCCTCTGGGTCACTAAGGACGACATGGTCCACAGCCACCTCCTCCCAGCCACGTACAAGTCCATGTGTTTCTTGGGACTGATCCCTTAAAGACTGCTGCTGCTGCTGAGTGCCAGGCTCCACCTCCATACTGACACAATCTTCCTCCTCCTCCTCCTCTTCTTCCTGTGTGATCGGCGGGCACGCAGGAACACTGTCTGGATAAAGGGGGCCTTGAGAGCTAAGGAAGTCCTCCTCTTCCTGCCTCTGTTCTGCCTCAAGTGCCCTGTCCATTATTCCACGCAGCGTGTGCTACAACAGGTGGACAAGGGGGACAGTGTCACTAATGCATGCACTGTCACTGTTCACCATCCTTGTGGCCTCCTCAAATGGTGACAGGACAGTGCATGCATCCCTGATCATGGTCCACTGGCGTGGGGAAAAAAAACAAGCTCCCCTGACCCTGTCCTGGTGCCATAGTCGCACAGGTACTCATTAATGGCCCTCTGCTGCGTGTGCAGCCGCTGCAGCATGGCCAACGTTGAGTTCCACCTGGTGGGCATGTCACAGATTAGGCGGTTCTTGGGCAAGTTAAACTCCTTTTGGAGGTCCGTCAGCCAAGCACTGGCATTATATGACCGGCGGAAATGCACACAGACTTTCCTGGCCTGCCTCAGGACATCCTGTAAGCCCGGGTACCTGCCCAAGAACCGCTGCACCACCAAGTTAAGGACGTGAGCCAAACAGGGCACATGGGTCATTTGTCCCTGTCGGAGGGCAGAGAGGAGGTTGGTGCCATTGTCGCAAACCACCATTCCTGCCTTAAGTTGGCATGGCGTCAACCACCTCTGAACCTGCCCCTGCAGAGCTGACAGAACCTCTGCCCCAGTGTGGCTCCTGTCCCCCAAGCACACCAGCTCAAGCACCGCATGGCATCTTTTGGCCTGCGTACTTGCGTAGCCCCTTGAATGGCTACAGAGCACCGCTGGTTTCCGAGGACAAAGCACAGGAAGAGGCCATGGAGGAAGAAGAAGAGGAGGGGGTGGAGGAGAGAGGTGTGTCACAATCATTAGCATTTTGGAGATGTGGTGGCAGAACAACCTCCAACACTACTGCACCTTGTCCTGCATCCTTCCCAGCTGCCAGCAGAGTCACCCAATGCGCTGTGAAACTTAGGTAACGTCCCTGTCCATGCCTGCTGGACCATGAGTCAGCGGTAATATGCACCTTACCGCTGACCGCCCTGTCCAGCGAGGCATGGACATTGCCTTCCACATGCCAGTAGAGAGCCGGAATTGCCTTCCGTGAGAAAAAGTGGCGTTTGGGTACCTGCCACTGAGGAACCGCACATTCCACAAACTCACGGAAGGGGACAGAGTCTACCAACTGAAAAGGCAGCAGTTGAAGTGCTAGCAATTTTGCCAAGCTAGCATTCAACCGCTGGGCATGTGGATGGCTGGGAGCGAATTTCTTTCGGCGGTGCAGCAGCTGGGGCAGGGAAATTTGCCTGGTACAATCTGACGTCGGTGTACCAAAAGCAGATTGCCCACAAGTACTTGGCTGTGACACACCTAATTCTACACCTTCATTCCTCTCAGTGCAGGTCTCAGAGAGGACTGAAGGTCTAGTGGGGTTGGAAATCTCAGCTGATGAGGAGCAAGGAGAGGTCCTCTTTGTTCTTTGGTGTGGGTCTTTTAGATACGCTTGCCAACGAACTGCATGGCAGGTCAACATATGTCTGGTCAAGCATGTGGTACCCAAGCGGGAGATGTTTTGGCCACGCGAGATACGCTTGAGACATATGTTGCAAATAGCAGCGGTGCGATCTGATGCACTCGTCTCAAAAAAGGCCCATACCAAATAACTTTTTGAATAACACGCAGAGACTGCAGCGCCCTGCACATGTGGAGCTTTGGGGTGTGATGCAGTCAATGTGCTGCACTTAGGCTGGACCCTGGAGGGCATCCTGCCTCGTTGGTGATGTGCCTCCTCCTCCTCCTCTCTCCTATCAGGCACCCACGTTGAGTCAGTGACCTCATCATCCCCTCCCTCCTCATCACTGGAGCAAACCTGGCAGTATGCTGCAGCAGGGGGAGCATGACTGCCAGATTGCTGTCCTTCTTGGGCACCCCCTCTGTCCCTGCTCATGTTACTGCTTTCATCGAGCTCAGTATCATCATCAGAGACTTCCAAACGCTGGGATCCTCCTGGAGTATGTACCCAACACTGTGGTCAAACAGTTCGAGGGACTCCTCAGGAGGACATGGTGGGCCTAGGGAAGGAGTCACTTATGACATTGAGCCGAGGGAAGAGGCCGCTGCATTGCCAGACAAAGTACCCTGGGCATGGGTGAGAGAGAATGAGGAGGATGAGGACGGCTTGGTCATCCACTCGACCAAGTCTTCCGCATGTTGCGGCTCAAAATGGCCAGCTGCCAAAAAAAAGGCCAAGCGTGTCCCACGCCCACGTGCTGATGAGGATGCACCGTCTCCACAACCAGCACTAGACACAGAGCCTGCTTGCCCTCTCTTATTGGCTTGTGACTGTCTGCCTCTCCTTCTTGGCCTTCCAGACATACTAATGGCCTGTAGCTGCACTAAGCTGGGATATATATACAAATATATATATATATATATATATATATATATATATATATATATATATATATATATATATATATGTACTGATACTGCAGCTAGCAAAATCAACTGCCTGCCTGTAGTATGAGAACACCACCAACCTTCTACAGGTAGCTTTAGCTGAACACTGTGAGGTGGACGCACCCCACTAACTTGTAGGTTTAGCTGAACACTGTGAGCAGAACGCACCCCACTAACTTGTAGGTTTAACTGAACACTGTGAGCAGGACGCACCCCACTAACTTGTAGGTTTAGCAGAACACTGTGAGCAGGACGCACTGCACTAACTGTAAATAGTCTAGCTGCCTGACTGTGGTACTAATAGGATCAAAAGAACACCAGTAATTTTCTTCAAGTAGCTGTATATACTGTAACAAGACAAGCCTGCCTGTCAGTAAGAAGATAACAGGAATGGATCTAGCTGAACACTGTGAGCAGGACGCAATGCACTAACTGTAAATAGTCTAGCTGCCTGACTGTGGTACTAATAGGATCAAAAGAACACCAGTAATTTTCTTCAGGTAGCTGTATATACTGTAACAAGACAAGCCTGCTTGTCAGTAAGAAGATAACAGGAACGGATCTAGCTGAACACTGTGAGCAGGACGCACCCCACTAGCTTGTAGGTTTAGCTGAACACTGTGAGCAGGACGCACCCCACTAACTTGTAGTTTTAGCTGAACACTGTGAGCAGGACGCACTGCACTAACTGTAAATAGTCTAGCTGCCTGACTGTGGTACTAATAGGATCAAAAGAACACCAGTAATTTTCTTCAGGTAGCTGTAAATACTGTAACAAGACAAGCCTGCCTGTCAGTAAGAAGATAACAGGAACGGATCTAGCTGAACACTGTGAGCAGGACGCACTGCACTAACTGTAAATAGTCTAGTTTCCTGACTGTGGTACTAATAGGATCAAAAGAACACCAGTAATTTTCTTCAGGTAGCTGTAAATACTGTAACAAGACAAGCCTGCCTGTCAGTAGGAAGATAACAGGAACGGATCTAGCTAAACTGAATACAGTGTATATATATATATATATATATATATATATATATATATATATATATGCAACACCTGGGATGCATATATATACACAGTACACTGTAAGTGCAGCTAAACTCACTGACTGTTCTGCCTAATCTAGCTAACTCAAATCAAATGTCACTGTCTGTCTCTCTCTCTCTCTCTCTAAATGAACACCGTAACACACACTACACAGGGCCGCCGTGCAGGCGGTCTTATATAGTGTGGCGCGTGCACTAAATCCCCTGAGCCATAATTGGCCAAAGCCTCCTTGGCTTTGGCCAATTACGGCTCTCTGTTCAGATGGCGCTGTGATTGGCCAAGCATGCGGGTCATAGTGCATGCTTGGCCAATCATCAGCCAGCAATGCACTGCGATGCCTCAGTGAATTATGGGCCGTGATGCGCCACACGAATTTGGCGCGAACGGCCCTTATCGTTCGCAATTCGGCGAACGACCGAACAGCCGATGTTCGAGTCGAACATGGGTTCGACTCGAACACGAAGCTCATCCCTACTCACCACTTGGCCCGGGGGAGGGAGATCTATTAGGCTTCCTTCCCCCCTGTGTTACAGAGGCAATCATGCCAGCTATCTTGCCTTCAAGACCCGCTAAGGCAGATGCCAAATCATCCTTTGTAACATAACCGAGGCAGGTACATTGGTAGTGGCTACTATGCCTGACAAGTGCAATGGCTCAGCCAGGTCAGAAGCCGCAGGTCCTTCAGAAGAAACTGAGGCTGCCTCAGCATGGGGTTGGTCTCCTGTTATTTGTGGAGGGACTCTTACCCCTGTGCTTGCCTTGTTCCCTGCTCCTCTTTTTTTGGAAGACATTGCTTACACACGAGGAAACTAAACAGGAGTACTCCCCACAAACTATAACTAGTTTAAACCTGTCACTGCTGTGTCCAAGACCACCAGGCTCATGTCCCCACTACACTCTGCCTCCTCCATGTGCATGCCAGAGCTCCCTGCTTTAAAGCACTAGTATGAGAGCGAGCGCGCGCATCAGCAATAGGCGGCCCACCTACCGCATGGCGCATGCGCCATCCTGATGCGCACCTGTGACATGGATAGCGGCGGCGCATGCGCACACTGTCAGCGCACTCACACGCCAGTGGCGCACACGCTGTGTGCACGCAGTGCGCATGCGTACTCGCGTGCAAAAAATGCGCGCCAAACCGGCCTCTGTAATCCTAGCACAGGCTCAAAGTTACACTAGCAGTTTTACAAGGGGAAATACATATATTCACATGTATATACAAAAGAGCCCCAAAGGGAGTACTCACCATCCCAAGCAGCAGGGCCTGTCTTGCCAGGCCCAATCTTCCCCCATCACGGCAGGTAGCACCTCTAGGGACCGGGTCCCCCATATTGTGGTCCACACCCCTGGACCTGTAAAGCACCCTTTATGGTTTCCTTGGGCAAGATTAACCAGGAATACCAATTTTAACAAGGGTCCAGCGCCTAAAAGGACACATTACAAGCAACACCTCATTCTTGAGCCGAGGTTCGGGTACCATCCACTTTAGCTTAGTAAGCCATCCGAATGGATCCGATTATAACGTCCTCAGTGGGACATTTCCTTGAAGAAACTGAAGAGCTTCAACAGCCATGACCATCACCTTCAAGAAACTGGTGAAAAAACTGAGGCACTTCCTGTGTAGGAGGGGTTATATGGGAGGAACCGTCTTACCATTGGTTGCCAGTGTCCAATCACCTAAAGGTAAGCGTATAACCCACGTAGTCTTTATTATGGTGCTATGTGTCCCTTGATGTACAATAAAGAAATGAGCACTTTTTATTATTCATGTTCGTGTCCAATAGACTTTAATGGTTTTCACATTCATTTTTTGCCTATTTGCATGTTCTGATGCGAACCGAACCGGGGGTGAGCGGCTCATCCCTAGGAGGGAGCCAGGACCGCATGAAGCTGCAAGCACAGAGGTGCTGAACGTCAGGTCTGAGGAAGACAGACCAAGGCCTAAGGTGTAAGGCCTGAGCAGGAGTGCTGTGTTTTTAGCCTGGAAGACTAAATGCTGGTTGTTCTGAAGCAGGACTGTAATGCTGAATACAAGGGAATCTGATGTTTATTTTTGAACTTTGTTTCGTTTGAATAAAAATGGACTGCCATGCCCTTGAAAATGCAGTCGGGACTGACATGATTTCTTCAACACGGACACACCACTAGAGATTAATCACTCCAAATCGTCACAGTTGGTGGAGAAATTGGCGGTGGGCACGGATGGTGCTGGTCCAGGTCCTTGCATGCCAGAAACTGAGTGTCAGAGACTGTGTGTATTGCTGTTGCTGTGTCAAGCAAAGTGATGGTTGCTGTGTCTCAGGTGTAAGGAGACAGTATGCCAAAAAATCTTCTGAAGGAACTCTGCATCTGTTGCTGCAAAGATGCATGTTGTTGCCTGTAGCAACAAAGGCGAGGTCGGTCGTGAGACCTATGGTGGATGATGGAATGATCCTGATGAGAGTCCTGGCTGGTGGGCTCAAGAGAAACTGTTACAGCCAGTTGGAGAGGGCTGGAGAAGCTCTGAAGGGAGAGTGCGGTCTCCCATGGTAACCAGAGATGAATTGTCATCTGGATGGTAATTCTTTCATTTCACCCGGTAACCATATAGGGAAATACAGCAGGAGAGAGTAACAGGCTGACTATAACTGTGCACATGGGAGTGGAAGTGACCCCAAATGGGAGATCCCCTGTTTGTGCTAAAAAAGATTTGCCTTGCTGCAGTGCTCTGTTCAGTAGGGAGGCAAATGTTAAAATCAAAAATGACATGTGTGATAATGCAAAACTTGATGTCTGGAATGAAACTTCATCTGCTCACGGTGGTGAGGGTGGGGTACTGCAACATGGTGTGGCTAAAAATGTGTTGCCACAATGCAGGGTCAAACAAAGTGATGTGTTTAATGTTGAGCAGTGTAAAACTGACCAGAGCAGTGTTTCAGATGCTGTTGAGCCTCTTGGTCTGCCTATGCCTCCTTGGGCGGATGCGGTGCTGAGGAGCATAAACTATTGTGAGCAACTATTGGGATGACTGAGCCAAGAGACTAATAGCAATGCTGGAAGAAAATTCTGTGGCTAAAAGAGTAGTGGATGCTACGGCTGCAAGGCCAGGAGAGGCAACTGCAGAACAGCCTATAGCCCAAGGTGCACGGGCTGTTGCAGAGACTAATCCTCTCATGACTGAAGGTCCAAGCAAGTGTAAACGCACAGCAGAAAGTTTGTCCACAATGCATAAAGGGAAAAATGTGTATTTTGTGACAGTCATGCTTAAGGATATGTTAAAATCATGGAGTGTACAGCCAGTGTATGTCCTGCCATCCTCTCCTGTGCTTGGAGAACTGGTACCATGGGGTACAGCTGATTGGAGCTGGATATTGCAGACGGTACTGTGTAGAAATCGCAAATGGTGGAATCGTTTAATGCAATGTTTTGTACTACTGTGGAAAGTGGTCTCACAGTGTGCTGGATTGCTTTATACAAAGGTTGTGTATGAGAGGCACTCTGGAGCCCTGTTAGACAAGGCAGAGGTATCGGAAATACCAGCGGTAACAGAAATGGTAAAAACTGGTGTGGAGGGGCGTTGCTACGCGGGGCATGCAGTAGGATGTGCCTGTGAGAGCTCCACTGAGTATCTTGCTTAATCCTGTTCTAAGCACCACCATCCGACACAACAACCCGGGATTGCCTACACTAGGTACCGCGGCTGATTTACAACACCCGGCTGGGTTTATCTTGGAGCGGACATGTCCAGGAGAGGAACGGGAGCTATAGCACTGCCGGACGCCCCAGGCCATGATGGTGGCCTCCCGCCTCGTTCGGCAAAAGAGGCCGCACAGCGGCTGTTCGGCAAGAACCTGGCCACAAAGGACCTGGCACTCTCCCAGCAACCGGACCCGTGGGATGAGCAGAGCAATCCGGAGATGGGATCCATGGATGGCCTCCCCAGGCCTCACAGTAAGTAGATGATATGGCCGCAGGCCTCCAACATGGCGGCGGCGTCACACATGAGTGCAACTGACTCAGAGCCCACATTGCGGGACATTTTTACTGCTGTCACCACTTGTACCTCATCCATAGCTGATCTGACAGGGGAAGTAAAGAGCATGAAGGTGGAGATATCCCTAGTGAGGCATGACATGCAGAAGTGGCGGGAGCGCACGTCTGCCCTGGAGGTTTGTTTGGGTACATTGGAAGATGAATGGCAGCCCTGCAAAGAGATGTTAGTCATGTACAATCAGTGGCCAATGCGGCCCGTTTGGAGGACATGGAGAACCGCTTACGTAGAAATAACATACGTGCGGAGGGGGAAAAATACTGTGGCTTTTATTGAAGCATGGCTTACAGACACTTTTGGCTGTGAGGCTTTTTCACCCATGTTTGCTGTGGAGCGGGCGCACCAGGTCCCTGCAAGACCACCACCACTGGGTGCACCACCAAGACCCTTCCTGTTCCGCCTCCTGAACTACAAAGACAGAGATGCCATCCTGAATAAGGCCAGGATGGCTGGCACACTCAAAGTTGATAATGCAAAAGTATCCCTGTTTCCTGACTTTTCTGCAGAAGTACAGAGGCAACGCTCCAAGTTCATGCATATTAAGCGGAGGCTATGTGATTTAAATGTCAAGTACTTCATGCTCTATCCTGCAAAATTGAAGGTCATCGCCAATGGCAACTCCCATTTCTTTGATAATCCTAAGGCTGCAATGCACTGGCTTGACAGAGAGGAGAGGCAGCTGGCACAGCATCCTAGTAAAATAGTGTAATTTACAGATATCTACAAATCCCCTTCAAAGGTGCTTTTGAGGATTCTTAGATGATCAGCGGGGAAGTCTGATACTTATGCCACATAGAGTCTTATTTTGGTTACGTTCACTGTGCTCTGAGTTAGCTGGCATGAGAAGACTAATTGCCTCACAGCTGCTATTGAACCCCCACAAGTTGGTCCTGCGAGGACTGTTCCCCTCATCAGTGTTGGGATGTTTTTTTTGTTCTCATCTGGGCCCTGTTGGCAATGAAAAGTGTTGACCTATTCCCGGGCACATTGCTCTTATCTCTCCCCCTGCACATGCCGCATTTATTTCTGCAGGAAATATATCTGAGGATCCAGATTTTGCTGTCCAAACTTCACATGCCCACTAGGTGGTGCAAGAACGCTGTCTTTAACTACTTGCTAATATGGTTGAACTCGGACTTACTCTACATACATAATTACCTCAAACTGGCATTAATAGCCATGAAGGGTATATTATTAGAATGGGGTAGGATGAATAGGTCCTTCTTATTTTTACTAACCTATGTGCATTTAATCATTTTTTTCTCCCCAATGGCTGATGTAACTAATAAGGGTTTGGTATTCATGTCATGGAATGTTAGAGGCTTAGGGGATAAGGTCAAAAGAAATGCAATGTTTAACCACTTGCCGACCGCCTCACGCATATATACGTGAGCAGAGCGGCACGGGCAGGCAAAATCACGTACCTGGTACGTGATTGCCTTCCCGCGGGCGGGGGGTCCGATCGGACCCCCCGCGGTGCCATCGGCGGTCGGCGTTTGGCTGGGAGAGTTGAGAGACGAGGGGGAGACCATCCGATCGTGGCCCCCCCCTCGCGATCGCTCCCAGCCAATGAGAAACATCCCCTGCCTCTGTATAGTACACAGAGGCAGAGGATGTGATGTCATCTCTCCTCGGCTGGCCAGTTTCCGTTCCAGCACCGAGGAGAGAAGACATGTAAGTGCACCAACACTCACACAACACAGTAGAACATGCCAGGCACACTAAACACCCCCGATCCCCCCCGATCCCCCCCCCGATCCCCCCCCAATCACCCCCCCAATCACCCCCCCCCCTGTCACAAACTGACAGCAAGCAGGTTTTTTTGTTTTGTTTTGTTTTTTTCCTGATTACTGCATGGTGTCAGTTTGTGACAGTTAGCAGTGGTAGGACAGTTAGTATTAGCCCCCTGTAGGTCTAGGGTACCCCCCTAACCCCCCCTAATAAAGTTTTAACCCCTTGATCACCCCCCCTCACCAGTGTCGCTAAGCGATCATTTTTCTGATCGCTGTATTAGTGTCGCTGGTGACGCTAGTTAGGAACGTAAATATTTAGGTTCGCTGTCAGCGTTTTATAGCGACAGGGACCCCCATATACTACCTAATAAATGTTTTAACCCCTTGATTGCCCCCTAGTTAACCCTTTCACCACTGATCACCGTATAACCGTTACGGGTCATGCTGGTTAGTTTGTTTATTTTTTATAGTGTCAGGGCACCCGCCGTTTATTACTGAATAAAGGTTTAGCCCCCTGATTGCCCGGCGGTGATATGCGTCGCCCCAGGCAGCGTCAGATTAGCGCCAGTACCGCGAACACCTACGCACGCACCGTACACGCACCGTACACCTCCCTTAGTGGTATAGTATCTGAACACATCAATATCTGATCCGATCAGATCTATACTAGCGTCCCCAGCAGTTTAGGGTTCCCAAAAACGCAGTGTTAGCGGGATCAGCCCAGATACCCGCTAGCACCTGCGTTTTGCCCCTCCGCCCAGCCCACCCAAGTGCAGTATCGATCGATCACTGTCACTTACAAAACACTAAACGCATAACTGCAGCGTTCGCAGAGTCAGGCCTGATCCCTGCGATCGCTAACAGTTTTTTTGGTAGCATTTTGGTGAACTGGCAAGCACCAGCCCCAAGCAGC
Organism: Aquarana catesbeiana; assembly: GCF_042186555.1. Taxonomy (NCBI): domain Eukaryota; kingdom Metazoa; phylum Chordata; class Amphibia; order Anura; family Ranidae; genus Aquarana; species Aquarana catesbeiana. The sequence goes on from NC_133336.1 coordinate 211,510,736, forward strand.
GTCAGATTAGCGCCAGTACCACTAACACCCACGCACGCACCGTACACCTCCCTTAGTGGTATAGTATCTGATCGGATCAATATCTGATCCGATCAGATCTATACTAGCATCCCCAGCAGTTTAGGGTTCCCAAAAACGCAGTGTTAGTGGGATCAGCCCAGATACCTGCTAGCACCTGCGTTTTGCCCCTCCGCCCGGCCCAGCCCAGCCCACCCAAGTGCAGTATCGATCGATCACTGTCACTTTTTTTTGTAGCGTTTTGGTGAACTGGCAAGCGCCAGCGGCCTAGTACACCCCAGTCGTAGTCATACCAGCACTGCAGTAACACTTGGTGACGTGGCGAGTCCCATAAGTGCAGTTCAAGCTGGTGAGGTGGCAAGCACAAGTAGTGTCCCGCTGCCACCAAAAAGACAAACACAGGCCCGTCGTGCCCATAATGCCCTTCCTGCTGCATTCGCCAATCCTAATTGGGAACCCACCACTTCTGCAGCGCCCGTATTTCCCCCATTCACATCCCCAACCAAATGCAGTCGGCTGCATGAGAGGCATTTATATGTCCTCCCGAGTACCCCTACCCAATGAACCCCCCCAAAAAAGATGTGTCTGCAGCAAGCGCGTATATAGACGTGACACCCGCTATTATTGTCCCTCCTGTCCTGATAATCCTGGTCTTTGCATTGGTGAATGTTTTGAACGCTACCATACACTAGTTGAGTATTAGCGTAGGGTACAGCATTGCACAGACTAGGACACACTTTCACAGGGTCTCCCAAGATGCCATCGCATTTTGAGAGACCCGAACCTGGAACCGGTTACAGTTATAAAAGTTACAGTTACAAAAAAAAAGTGTAAAAAAAAAAAAAAAACACAAACAAAAATAAAAAAAAATAGTTGTCGTTTTATTGTTCTCTCTCTCTCTATTCTCTCTCTGGTGTTCTGCTCTTTTTTACTGTATTCTATTCTGCAATGTTTTATTGTTATTATGTTTTATCATGTTTGCTTTTCAGGTATGCAATTTTTTATACTTTACCGTTTACTGTGCTTTATTGTTAACCATTTTTTTGTCTTCAGGTACGCCATTCACGACTTTGAGTGGTTATACCAGAATGATGCCTGCAGGTTTAGGTATCATCTTGGTATCATTCTTTTCAGCCAGCGGTCGGCTTTCATGTAAAAGCAATCCTCGTGGCTAATTAGCCTCTAGACTGCTTTTACAAGCAGTGGGAGGGAATGCCCCCCCCCCACCGTCTTCCGTGTTTTTCTCTGGCTCTCCTGTCTCAACAGGGAACCTGAGAATGCAGCCGGTGATTCAGCCAGCTGACCATAGAGCTGATCAGAGACCAGAGTGGCTCCAAACATCTCTATGGCCTAAGAAACCGGAAGCTACGAGCATTTTAGGACTTAGATTTCGCCGGATGTAAACAGCGCCATTGGGAAATTGGGAAAGCATTTTATCACACCGATCTTGGTGTGGTCAGATGCTTTGAGGGCAGAGGAGAAATCTAGGGTCTAATAGACCCCAATTTTTTCAAAAAAGAGTACCTGTCACTACCTATTGCTATCATAGGGGATATTTACATTCCCTGAGATAACAATAAAAATGATTTAAAAAAAAATATGAAAGGAACAGTTTAAAAATAAGATAAAAAAGCAAAAAAATAATAAAGAAAAAAAAAAAAAAAAAAAAAAGCACCCCTGTCCCCCCTGCTCTCGCGCTAAGGCGAACGCAAGCGTCGGTCTGGCGTCAAATGTAAACAGCAATTGCACCATGCATGTGAGGTATCACCACGAAGGTCAGATCGAGGGCAGTAATTTTAGCAGTAGACCTCCTCTGTAAATCTAAAGTGGTAACCTGTAAAGGCTTTTAAAGGCTTTTAAAAATGTATTAATTTTGTTGCCACTGCACGTTTGTGCGCAATTGTAAAGCATGTCATGTTTGGTATCCATGTACTCGGCCTAAGATCATCTTTTTTATTTCATCAAACATTTGGGCAATATAGTGTGTTTTAGTGCATTAAAATTTAAAAAAGTGTGTTTTTTCCACAAAAAATGCGTTTGAAAAATCGCTGCGCAATTACTGTGTGAAAAAAAAAAATGAAACACCCACCATTTTAATCTGTAGGGCATTTGCTTTAAAATAATATATAATGTTTGGGGGTTCAAAGTAATTTTCTTGCAAAAAAAAATAATTTTTTCATGTAATCAAAAAGTGTCAGAAAGGGCTTTGTCTTCAAGTGGTTAGAAGAGTGGGTGATGTGTGACGTAAGCTTCTAAATGTTGTGCATAAAATGCCAGGACAGTTCAAACCCCCCCAAATGACCCCATTTTGGAAAGTAGACACCCCAAGCTATTTGCTGAGAGGCATGTCGAGTCCATGGAATATTTTATATTGTGACACAAGTTGCGGGAAAGAGACAAATTTTTTTTTTTTTTTTTTTTTTTGCACAAAGTTGTCACTAAATGTTATATTGCTCAAACACACCATGGGGATTTGTGAAATTACACCCCAAAATAAATTCTGTTGCTTCTCCTGAGTACGGGGATACCACATGTGTGGGACTTTTTGGGAGCCTAGCCGCGTACGGGACCCCGAAAACCAAGCACCGCCTTCAGGCTTTCTAAGGCCGTAAATTTTTGATTTCACTCTTCACTGCCTATCACAGTTTCGGAGGCCATGGAAAGCCCAGGTGGCACAAAACCCCCCCAAATGACCCCATTTTGGAAAGTAGACACCCCAAGCTATTTTCTGAGAGGTATAGTGAGTATTTTGCAGACCTCACTTTTTGTCACAAGGTTTTGAAAATTGAAAAAAGAAAAAAAAAAAATTTTTTTTCTGGTCTTTCTTCATTTTCAAAAACAAATGAGAGCTGCAAAATACTCACCATGCCTCTCAGCAAATAGCTTGGGGTGTCTACTTTCCAAAATGGGGTCATTTGGGGGGGGGTTGTGCCATCTTGGCATTTTATGGCCTTCAAAACTGTGATAGGTAGTGAGGAGTGAAATCAAAAATGTATGCCCTTAGAAATCCTGAAGGTGGTGCTGGGTTTTCGGGGCCCCGTACGCGGCTAGGCTCCCAAAAAGTGCCACACATGTGGTATCCCCGTACTCAGGAGAAGCAGCTGAATGTATTTTGGGGTGCAATTCCACATATGCCCATGGCCTATGTGAGCAATATATCATTTAGTGACAACTTTTTGTAAATTTTTTTTTTTTTTTTTTTTTTTGTCATTATTCAATCACTTGGGACAAAAAAAATAAATATTCAATGGGTTCAACATGCCTCTCAGCAATTTCCTTGGGGTGTCTACTTTCCAAAATGGGGTCATTTGGGGGGGGTTTGTACTGCCCTGCCATTTTAGCACCTCAAGAAATGACATAGGCAGTCATAAACTAAAAGCTGTGTAAATTCCAGAAAATGTACCCTAGTTTGTAGACGCTATAACTTTTGCGCAAACCAATAAATATACGCTTATTGACATTTTTTTTACCAAAGACATGTGGCCGAATACATTTTGGCCTAAATGTATGACTAAAATTTAGTTTATTGGATTTTTTTTATAACAAAAAGTAGAAAATATCATTTTTTTTCAAAATTTTCAGTCTTTTTCCGTTTATAGCGCAAAAAATAAAAACGGCAGAGGTGATCAAATACCATCAAAAGAAAGCTCTATTTGTGGGAAGAAAAGGACGCAAATTTCGTTTGGGTAGAGCATTGCATGACCGCGCAATTAGCAGTTAAAGCGACGCAGTGCCGAATTGTAAAAAGTGCTCTGGTCAGGAAGGGGGTAAATCCTTCCGGGGCTGAAGTGGTTAAGTACTTTGGTAGACTGCAGCCACAGATAATATGTCTCCAGGAAACGCACATGCAGCCTGATTCTGTCCACCTGAAGAGCTCCCGTAAATATCCAACGCAATTTCATTCCACAAATTCCTCCTATTCCAGGGGAATCAGTGTGTTGATCTCTGCTACTATTTCTTTTGAGTTTATTCAGCAGAGGGTGGACAGTGAGGGCAAATTTGTTTTCTTGCTGTGTAAGCTCAACGAGTTAATGTGTATCATTGCTGCAATGTACATTCTTCCGCCATTTTCGGCAGCTCCCCTTAGAAGTCTAGCACAATTTATGGCTCTGTTTCCAAATATCCCGGTGCTAGCCCTGGGTGATTTTAATAATGCCCTGGACTCTCACTTGGACAGAAAGCCTTTGGCTCCCAGAACGGTGAGATTGTCAGAGGGGAAGACGGCTTTTGCCTCTTTGCTCTCTAAAATGGGGCTCCATGATGTGTGGTGCGAGAGGCATGCTGACGACAGGTGCTATTCGTGTAATTCTGCCACACATGATGGACTCTCCCATATTGATTTGGGGCTGGGTAATGAAGCACTAATGCAGCGGGTGAGGGACTCGGCTTATGAGCCGCGTCTATTATCCGGTCACTCTCCATTCTGGGTAAGACTAGATGTCACAGCAGTGACGGGCCGTCCACTATGAAAAGTGAATCCTTTTTGGCTAACCCTGTTCCTGTCTCCCGAGGGGGTCATGGGTGCATTAAGGGAGTTCCTACAAAATAATAGGGAATCTGCTAGTGCGACTGTGGTGTGTGTTAAGTCGCCCCTATTTCTCCTTTGAACCCGGGTTGGACCTATGGGTGTATGGATAGAACTCTCTGATCAATCGGGTAATCAAGACACACACATGGGATGGTGAATCAAAATTACGATGGTTTACTGGGTTTGCATATATCTTATACACTTATGCCGCGTACACACGAGCGGACTTTCCGGCATACTTGGTCCGGCGGACCAGAGTGTGCCGGACAATCCGCCCGTGTGTGGGCGGCGGCGGACTTTTCCGGCGGACTTTTTCCCAAAAGCCCGCCGGACCAAGATTTGAAACATGTTTTAAATCTTTCCGTCGGACTCAGTTTCGGGCGGAAAGTCCGCTCGTGTGTGTGCTGGTCCGACGGAAAGCCCGCTCGTGTGTAGGCTGGTCCGACAGACCAAATACGACACGAGGGCATGGTATTGCATCTCGCGCTCGCTGCAATAGGAAAAACAAATCTTCCTATTGCGGCGAGCGCGGGGCATACCAGGCCCTTAGGTCTGGTATGGATTATAAAGGGGAACCCCGCTACGCCGAAAAAACGGCGTGGGGCCCCCCCTAAAATCCATACCAGACCCCGATCCGAGCACGCAGCCTGGCCGGTCAGGAAAGGGGGTGGGGACGAGCGAGCGCCCCCCCCCCTCCTGAACCGTACCAGGCCGCATGCCCTCAACATGGGGGGTGGGTGCTTTGGGGGAGGGGGGCGCCCTGCGCCCCCCCCCCAAAGCACCTTGTCCCCATGTTGATGAGGACAAGGGCCTCTTCCCGACAACCCTGGCCGTTGGTTGTCGGGGTCTGCGGGCGGGGGCTTATCGGAATCTGGGAGCCCCCTTTAATAAGGGGGCCCCCAGATCCCGGCCCCCCACCCTATGTAAATGAGTATGGGGTACATGGTACCCCTACCCATTTACCTAGGAAAAAAGTGTAAGTAATAAAACACACTACACAGGTTTTTAAAATATTTTATTAAACAGCTCCGGGGGGGGGATCTTCCTCCGGCTTCGGGGGTCTTCTTCCGGCTTCGGGGGTCCCTCCGCTTCATCTTCTCCCGGCGTCCGGTTGGTTCTTCTCCGCTCTCCGGCCTCTTCTCCCGGTGTCGCAGGTCTTCGGCCGGCCCCTCCGCTCTCTTCATGTAGCTCTATTGCGAGCGGAGGTCCGGACTTCTGGGCTTCTTGGCTTCTTGGCTTCTCTTCTCTTCTCTTCTCCCAGATGTTGACACGACGCTCTCTCCGGCTGGACTGGTCTCTGAGGGCTGCGTTGTGACTTATATAGGCGGAGACCCCGCCCCCATATGATGTCACAGTCCCTGGGCATGCTGGGACTGTGACGTTTTAGGGGGCGTGGTCTCCGCCTATATAAGGGGGGCGGGGTCTCCGCCTATATAAGTCACAACGCAGCCCTCAGAGACCAGTCCAGCCGGAGAGAGCGTCGTGTCAACATCTGGGAGAAGAGAAGAGAAGAGAAGCCAAGAAGCCAAGAAGCCCAGAAGTCCGGACCTCCGCTCGCAATAGAGCTACATGAAGAGAGCGGAGGGGCCGGCCGAAGACCTGCGACACCGGGAGAAGAGGCCGGAGAGCGGAGAAGAACCAACCGGACGCCGGGAGAAGATGAAGCGGAGGGACCCCCGAAGCCGGAAGAAGACCCCCGAAGCCGGAGGAAGATCCCCCCCCCGGAGCTGTTTAATAAAATATTTTAAAAACCTGTGTGGTGTGTTTTATTACTTACACTTTTTTCCTAGGTAAATGGGTAGGGGTACCATGTACCCCATACTCATTTACATAGGGTGGGGGGCCGGGATCTGGGGGCCCCCTTATTAAAGGGGGCTCCCAGATTCCGATAAGCCCCCGCCCGCAGACCCCGACAACCAACGGCCAGGGTTGTCGGGAAGAGGCCCTTGTCCTCATCAACATGGGGACAAGGTGCTTTGGGGGGGGGCGGCAGGGCGCCCCCCTCCCCCAAAGCACCCACCCCCCATGTTGAGGGCATGCGGCCTGGTACGGTTCAGGAGGGGGGGGGCGCTCGCTCGTCCCCACCCCCTTTCCTGACCGGCCAGGCTGCGTGCTCGGATCGGGGTCTGGTATGGATTTTAGGGGGGACCCCACGCCGTTTTTTCGGCGTAGGGGTTCCCCTTTATAATCCATACCAGACCTAAGGGCCTGGTATGCCCCGCGACGGGGCTCGCAAGGTGTCAATCTAGCCGATAAAAGCGGCAAGATTGACATCCTTTTCTAGTCCCGTCGCACCTGAGTCACGTTCAAAATGAACGGACTTGTCCGTGTGTGGGCAAGTCCGTTCATTCTGAAAGTCCGCCGGAACTCCGGCGAAAGTCCGTCGGAAAGACGGGCGGACTTAGCCCGCCGGAAAATCCCGGCGTGTGTGGGCAAGTCCGTTCGTTTTAAAGTCCGGCGCACCTGGCGGACAAAGTCCGTCGGAAAGTGTGCCGGACCAAGTAGGATAGAAAGTCCGCTCGTGTGTACGCGGCATCACAGAGAGAGAAAAACCTCCCTCTTATTATCAGCCAATGAGATTGAAGCATAGACTTTATGAAAAAATAAGCATAAACGTCACAAACTGCATATTCTGCCTGAAGACATTCGCTCAAAGCTTTTTTGAAGGGCTGCCTCATCAGAGAAATCAATAACATTAAAAACCGTTCCAGGGACTGGGAAGATAGAGTACGGGATGAAATGAGAGCTAGAGAACAGGCATTAGTTGCAGACCCTTCCTAATCCAATCATGACTCTTGGACCAAGGCACAATCCCTATACAACTCTGTTCTGCTATCTACAGCAGAGAAGAAAAGATACTTTTACCAGCAGAGCTACTTTGAGGAGGGAGAAAACACCGGTCACCTCCTGGCTCTTGTAGCCAGGGAACAAAGGGAGTCCTCTAACATCTTAGCCATAAGGGCAGAGATGGGGAGACACATACTCTCAATTCTGATATTTTAAACAATTTTCATCAGTTCTATAATGATTTGTATACATCTAAATCTTCCTATACTCCATCAGACCTGGCCCTGTTCTAACAAGACTGCCCCTTTCCCCAGCTCTTGGAGGCTGAGAGGGAGGTGCTAAATACTCCAATCACTCTGACAGAACTGACGGATGCTTTGGAAGGAGCCCCGCACCATAAATCACCTGGTTCAGATGGCTTACCAGCGGAGGTGAACTCCTGCTATAGTGAAGTCCTTTTACCTCCACTGTTACGGGCCTTAACTGAAGCTGCTGAGACGGGCTGCCTACCTGATAGCATGCAGGAGGCAATAATTATAGTACTCCCCAAGCCGGGTAAGGATAAGCTTCTGCCAAACTCCTATCACCCGATCTCATTATTAAATGCTGACGTCAAGCTTCTGGCTAGAGTTTCGGCCACAAGACTCTCTCGGGTAATAGGCAGGCTGGTCCATAATGACCAGTCAGGCTTTATCCCCACTCGCTCTATGGCCGATAACATTCGGCGGCTGTATATGAACCTACAGGTGCCAGTGGATAATCCTGGGGGGTAGGGCCATTCTATCGCTGGATGCCGCAAAGGCTTTTGACAGTGTGGAGTGGCCCTACCTCCTGGAAATCCTGGCAAGGTTCAGACTGGGGAACCATTTTATCACATGGGTGAAGGTTCTGTATTTTAGACCTAGAGCCAGGCTCTGCATAAACAATAATCTCTCGTCTCCATTTGAGTTGCACAGAGGCACTCGGCAAGGGTGCCCTTTGTCCCCATTAGTGTTTGCTTTGGCAGTGGAGCCATTGGCCATCTTGATACGTGCTGCGACAGAGCTGGTTGGGTTCTGCAGAGGTCAGCTGGAGGACAAAACGTTTAAAACCTTTATTCCAAAAGCAACAGAATGGTACTCACATTGTAAAAGTTAAATTCAAGCATAAAAGATCTGAGTTTAACCATCAAACAGTCCTATATTCATTGGGAGATGACGCACGATGTTGGTCAGGCCACGCCCTACGCGTTTTGTCGTTGGACATCTACGGGAGCATAGACATCCAATGACAAAATGCGTAGGGCGTGGCCTGACCAATGTCATGCATCATCTCCCAACGAATACAGGATTTTTTAACAATTAAACTCAGATCTTTTATGCTTGAATTGAACCTTTACAATGTGAGTACCATTCTGTTGCTTTTGGAATAAAGGTTTTAACCGTTTTTACGCTATGGTCACCCCTTCTCTTTTATGTTAACATAACACGATCCGGGATTGCCAGGAACTGCTGCATAGTGGCATAGACTGTGACTGCGCAATACCCCTGCAGGGGTGAAAGTATCCGGTGAGTGTTTGCACAGTAAGAGCACGAATATCAAGCACTGTCACTAATGAACACTGGAATAAGAAGATTGTATTGAATAATATTGTTTACCAAGAGGAATAAGCTTTCAAGCACAACTATCACCTGCGCACTATAATTAAGACTATTCAAAGCAACATTGTTTTTTCTGATTAACACTTGTTATTTTGAGCACAAGTCACTTTACCATTGACTGGATTTCCCCCCTTTCCCTTCCATTTCCCTTCCCCCCTTCCCCCCTTCCTTTTTCCTTCCCACTCACCTTACCACTTCAAATCAATGTACGGTATGAATACATGGGCATATTTTGAGATAACAGCACCACATGGGAAACAGTGAGTTGCATAGGATCAGCCACTGTTTGAAGCAAATTACATACACATCATTTTCTATTTTTATGCAAAATCCCTTTTGATTGTCACTCCTTTTTTGGGATAAAGTTTTTTCAAGAATTTTTATCAACCAACATTTTCATACTTTCATTCACCTATCAGAGGTGACTTTAATATGTTATCACAGTGTCATAACACTTTGCCATAAAACCAGAACAGCGCTGCACCCACACCTAATTTCTTCTCAGGATAAGTTTAACCACTCTGCAATATGGAAAGGACAGGGGGACTAGCAGTACCTCACCCTAAAATGTATTTCCTAGCCTCACAGCTTCAGCAGCTGGCAGGGTGGGGACAGGAGGTGGGGGATGACCCGGTGATCAATTTGGTGACTGTGTCTGACCCTTTGCTGAAGGCAGCCTCCCATATGGATATGGACCTACCAAGCTTTCCGCATTCCGCCCCCACTAGTGTCCTCCTTAGGAAGGTGTGGAGGGAATGTCAGGAAATTTTGAAGATAGAGGGTCCACTGCCCTTCACCCCAGTGTGGAATAACCCTAAATATCTAGAGCTTAGAGATCTGCAGGAGTTTACCCCCTGGAAGGAGAGAGGGATCTGGTTCTTTCCACAGTTATATAAGGGGGAGGTGTTAAAAACATATGAAAATTATGTCAGGGATACCAATTAACCCCTAGGGGCTTCTATAAATATCTCCAACTCCGACATGCCCTTCGGGCACAACAGCAAATCAGCTCCTTGACAATATCATCATCACCATTGTTGATGGAAGTCCTCTGGCCAGTGGCCTGGAGAGGACTGATATCCAGGATCTACACAGTTATGTTGTCCTCGGTCCAAGACCATGCCTCCTTCAAAAGTAGAAGTAAGTGGGTGGAAGATGTAGGGGATATAGACAGGGACCAATGGGACATTGGGACATGGCTTTAGAATCTATACCGATGGTATCTGTATCTGCATCCCATAAACTGTCACAACTATTTATCCTACATAGAACGCCAGTACAATTACATAGGTGGGGAAGAAGAGACTCCCTCTTATACCCGAAATGCAAAATACACCAGGAGGACTTTATTCATGTAAATACATATATTTAATTTTATAATACAGTTCTGAACTACATCTCTTTTATTACAACAATGCTGAATTTCCCCTAACTGTATGAGATTGGTATATGGGGGGTTAGCAGCATTAAACCCCCCACTGAGTCCTACAAAACACTTAAATGATGTGTTTGACTGGCAACCTAACTCCTGCAGCTCTCTCTACCCTACAGTGTACATGGAAGCTCCCTAAGATCCATGTACAAACTGAGAAGGCTTTCTGCTGTCACCATTTTGGGCAATCATGGTTTCATCACTATTAGTTATTACATGTGTATTTAAAGGGGTTGTAAAGGTAATTTATTTTTTTTTAAATAACAAAAATGTTATACTTACCTTCACTGTGCAGCTCGTTTTGCACAGAGTGGCCCCGAACCTGGTCTTCTGGGGTCCCTCGGCGGCTGTTTCAGCTCCTCCCCGAGAGAACTAACCACCTTAATGCGAGCTCCCTCGCATGGTGGTTAGTTCTTGCGGGCTCGCTCCCGTGATACAGCCGGCAGCTATAGCTGCTCACTGTATCACTCGGCCCCGCCCCCTGGTGCGCCGCGTCATTGGATGTGATTGACAGCAGCACGACCCAATGGCTGCGCTGCTTTCAATCCATCCACTGTAGCCAATCAGCGGCCAGGCTGAGCGGCAAAATGGATGTTGGGAGCGAGCGCGGGACTTTCGAGGGGTCAGGTAAGTAAAAAGGGGGGGCTGGGGGCGGCGGTATTGTCAGAAGTTTTTTCACCTTAATGCATAGAATGCATTAAGGTGAAAAAAATTTTACCTTTACAACCCCTTTAATATATACTATGAAAATTTAAACTGCCAAAAAGAATAAAGCATCAGGGAGAGAGGAACTAGTGCTGTCAAATGCAGTCAGGCAGCATTGAGTAGTGTGATGACAGTGCTGGGCTGTAGTTATAATGTCAGCCTCTAGGGGGCAGCGAGGCTACTACAATGAATCACATTTATCAAAGTTGAGAAACTTATAACTGTACGTGGTGCCCGTTCACAAACCAATCAGATTCAGATTTGCAAATGACAGCTGAAACAGCTGGAATCTGCTCTTGTCCCATTTGACGTTACAAGCTAGGCTCAATTCACAATAACATAAATCACATGCTGCTTTCCCTTTTTTTTAATCAAACCTTTAAAAAAAAAAATAGGGATCACTGCACAGATCAGCTGAATACACTGTGCACACCCTATTTTGTCTATTATTTTTCTACATTTAAAACTCCCTGACCTCTGCAGCTGCAGGCCCCATGACATAGTATAAGCTGTAAATCACTGCTAGAAGGAGAAGCAGCTAAAAAAAGTAAATAAAACAAAAAAAGTAAAACAAATGTGCTTCTACTGTGCAATTTGAGGTTTACAAAGTGAAACTAAAGCTGGCCATAGATGGTTCAAATCTCGGCCAGTCCATGCTAAACTGATCGAGATTCACACCATCTATGAGCAGGCTGATTGTACCCAAGTAGTTTCATCAGTTGACTTGGGTACAACCAGTATGTCGTATTTGTACAGGCGATTATTGTCAGCTGATATAGCTGTTAGCTAAATTCACTGTATTCTCCCAGCAGGAATGGCTCCCTCCCCACCAAGAGAACACAATGGCTCCGTAGGAGGGGTTCCCCCATAAACACTGACTGTGTTGATGGGGAGATCAAGCAATTTTGCAAACCCTGGTTGCAGAAAAGAAAATTGCATCATCTATGGCCTGCCTTCATCAGAGGGACACAGAGAAGAAAGCATTGGCGTTAACATGTGTGGGTATGCTACACTTTGTGAGCATTGGAGGGGGAAACAAACTTTTTTTCTGATATTCCTGATGTAGCACCCTGCTCCTTTTTGATCAGGTGATCGTAGGTAAATTTCCCACTGTTGCCAGTAGGTGTCACTGGTACCATGGAACAGTGTGTGAATAACAACTTAGTAAAACTTTAATAAATATTCTTCTTTCAGAAACAGCCCAGTGGGAAGTTCTTGCTGCTGTGAATTCTGGGGAAGAGTATTTATGGGACAGATGCCATGTGCTAGGGATCAGTTCTTACCTCGTGGCCCTCCAGGATGGAGGGCTGCATTACTGCAGCTGTGCAAGTAGGCCCAGAAGCCTGTCTGGGGCCTACTACCGCACAGGTGGTGGTCCTTAGGCTGCCTTGCCTGGGTGGAGGAAGCCGAGCCAAGCTGAGGAGATCCAGGGGAGGACCCTTGCTGGAGAGAGCCAGGATGAAGGCTGGTCTCTCAGAAGGGTCTGGTGATTTACTTGGAGGACACACCTATCTCTAACCTACTCTCACAGTACTGCCGGGATGGCTTAAAGGTTCTGGTACTGTGAAGAAGCTGTTCTATATTCAAATTACCCTTACAGTACTGCCGGGATGGCTTAAAGGTTCTGGTACTGTGAAGAAGCTGTTCTATCTCTAACCTACCCTTACAGTATCGCCATATGGCTTAAAGGTTCTGGTACTGTGACGCTGTTCTACAATTCAATCAAGGTAATACATTCCTGGCTGCTAAGTTTGTGAGAGAGACTTATCCAGGTATCCGCTGGCTGCTAAGTCCTGTGAGAGAGGCTTATCCAGACAGTGTAATGTTTGTTAGGTCTGTGGCAGAGACCTACTCAACAATACAAGATTTACAGAGAGAAAACTGTGTTTTGTCCTCTATTCTGAAGAATCTGTAAGTGATCTGCTACAAAAAGGTATCTGCAACCTCCCCTCAACCTCTTTACTACTACTTCTTTCAAGTTTTTCATTAAAGCATTGAAAAATACTACAGTGACTGGCGCCCATATTTGTTCTCACTTCCCATTATTGCCATGGACTCAGCCCTGGGGTGAATGTAAGCCCGCTCCCGGTATCTGGAGGTGTCTCTTTGTTCCCAGTATACTCAGGGGGGAGCTACACTGAGAAAAGAACAAATGAGAAGGGATGGAGGAGGGACAGTTGTAGTGCTACCGTAATGCGGATGGTACATATGCATGTAGGACATGTAAGGTGCGGGGAAGTCTGTGACGTTATATTTACAGCAAATAGATTGCACAGATATAAGAGGTGCTTTTCTGATCACTAAGGGCTGGTACACCATACAGCTCTCTATCTTTTGGCTTTCATCTAGCCTCCATATCCAGCAGTACAACTCTTGGACCTGGCTCTTGTACCCTTGTTTTAGGAATAGTCTGTTTTCAGCATACAAGGCAGGCTGTAAAAAGCTTTGCTATGTTTCACTGCTCAAAGCTTAAAGTCAGCAGCCAGGCTGCAAGGATGCCCCTATAGAAGACTGGAAGGTGCTCCTTAATGAATTACAGGACAAGGCACAACAGGGAAGTGTTTGAGTTTAGAAGAGGGGCAATGGAAGAGCATCCAGAACAACCTCCCAAGGTCAGGGTCCTTCATCTTCCTGTAAAGATTCAACAAGAGCAGTACAAGTGGGGATGTGGCTGGTGGGCGTGACTGGAGGTTGAGGGGAAGGGGAGGGCGTTGCAGACCCGGACCTAGCTGCTCCTCCTGATGCCCACGCTGGAAGCCTGTACGCCATCATTCCCATGCCCATGCCTGTGACGGCCGGATTCCAGGGAGACATCTAACGAGCGGCTCACTCAAGAATCGGACCGGCACCGCTGCTTTCGCCTCTCCGGGGACAGGAGTGTATGTCCCATAGGATCCCTCATCAGAGCGCTTACGCTGGCTGAATACAAGCAGGAGGACGCTGCTGAGCAGAGCAGCTGACTGGTTGGTGGGGTAAGGAAGACTGCACAGGTACGCTGTATGTTATGTGCTGTATGCCCTGGGAAAGCCTGATTGTAATCTCCCTGGACGAGACTTTTGGAAGCTTCCTTTTGGGGGCACCCCTTGGTGAGTTCCTACTTTGAAGAGTGGGGAGGAGACATTGAAGGCTGGAGAAGTGGCTGTGAGGAGGGGAGTGAGTACACTGTCTGACGCTACACTGTATGCTCTATTTTTCTGAAGGCGGTGTTCCTTTGGGGCTACTAGTAGACTCTCATACCATCTGAGGAGACAGGATATAGCAGGACTGTATAATGTTCTTGAAGTCCCAAGGGGTGAGGGAGGACAGAATGACCAAAAAGAAAGGGTCAGAGGAGACCGCAGCACAAGAAGGAGCTGGGGCGCACAATCTGCGTGGCCCCAAGGATAAAGCAGGTCAGGGTGCGGCAGCAAAGCTGGAACGTTTTGCCCATACACCAAACTGTACACCTAAAAAAGGTAGCCAGATGGGGGGTGCGCAACATCAAGGGGCGCAGGCCAATCACCATGGGGGAAGGAAAAGTCAAGACCCAGCCGAAGTTTGTGTACCCACAGTCACCGAATCAGTGTCGCAGACACATCTGGAAAGGGAGAGCGGTCTGGGCAATGAAACAATAGAGGGCAAGGGGACACTAGAGCAGGAACCATCTTTAAAGGACATTCTCCTAGCAACTAATGCCTGCAAGACCGCGCTGTCAGATCTATCGGATCAGCTCAGAGGTATTAGAGATGATTTAGCTATGCTGAAAAGGGATATGCAGGAGGTATGCGCTCGGACCACCGCTCTCGAGGAGAGACTCAGTCAGGTGGAAGATGATGTGAATCCGCTGAGACATGAGGTTAAAAGGATGAAGGAACAATTAGACACATGTCTAAGGAAAATGGATGAATACGAGAACAGGGCACGCAGGAAGAACGTGAGGGTTCTGGGTCTCCCCGAAAAAAGCGAGGGCAACAATCCTGCAGAATTTATGGAGGGATGGTTCAGGGATATGTTTGGCAAGGACGCATTCTCTAACCTGTTCGCTATTGAACGAGCACACAGAGTTGCCCCTAGGATTCCATCTTCAGGGGTTCAGCCAAGGCCCCTTATAGTTAAACTTTTGTTCTTTAGAGACAAAGTTACTATCCTCCAGAAAGCAAGGGAGATGAAAAATATTCTGTACAATGGCGCAAGAATATCCCTGTACCCAGATTTCTCCCCTGAGCTGCAGAGACAGAGGGCAAAGTTCACAGAGTGCAAACGGAGTCTACAGCAGCATAAAATTGGCTATGCGCTGCTATACCCAGCTCGTCTACTGGTAACAGTAAATGGGGAGGTGCAGTTTTTTAATGCTCCCGCTGAAGTGTTCTCATGGCTGGAGAAGAATGAGGGAAGGCTACGGCTGGGAGAAAGGCCTTAGAAGAAGAGAGGGAGGGAGGTGGAGGACAGAATTTGGGGCTTTTGCCCAGTGAGCAGATATATATTTGGGGACGTGATTAGTTTTTTTTTTATTTTTTATAATTTTTTTTTTCCTTTTTTCCCCGGTCTTCTTCCCCTCCCTTAATTCACGAATATATTTGCAGAGGTGTGGGTTTAAGGGGGTAGTAGATATGAATCCTTTGCATATTGGTTATGTTGGGGGTAATTCCCCCTTTTATAAAGGTTCGGGTTGCAATGCAAAAGGGGGAAGGAGGTATATCCACGGTTTGTGGAGTAACACGGTCACTCTAGAAGCTCGGTGAGATGGGCCCAAGGTTGGGTCGGTGAGGGAGGGGGGAGGGGGGGCAAGATGGGGGGGTTGGGAAGGATTGGGGAAGGGGATGTGTATATGGTTGTATGGGGGGGAGGGGGTAAGAGGGCAGAGTGGAGTGAAGTAGGAAGTATTGAAGAAACACAAAAAGTAAAAGCACTAAAATTTCAAATATTAATCACAATAGTTTTGGGAATTGAGAATTATGGGGAAGGATTGGGGAAGGGGATGTGTATATGGTTGCATGGGGGGGAGGGGGGTAAGAGGGCAGAGTGGAGTGAAGTAGGAAGTATTGAAGAAATACAAAAAAGTAAAAGCACTAAAATTTCAAATAGTAACCACAATAGTTTTGGGAATTGAGAATTATTTTGAGTCAAGATATAGGAATAGGTGAATGGTAGGCACAAAAATAGATAAGAGGGCAACCTCAGGAAAATTTAAATGTATGAAGGTATGTTCATGGAATGTGCGGGGGGTAAAAGATGTATGTAAGAAAAAACAGGCAATTTTTTCTATGGCCAGAACAAGGGATGTCAGGATACTCTGTCTCCAGGAGACCCACCTGGATAAGGGAACAGTTAACACTCTAATGCCGCGTACACACGGTCGGACTTTTCGTCTACAAAAGTCCGACAGCCTGTCCGACAGACTTCCGGCGGACTTCCGGCGGACTTTCGGCGGACTTGCAGCAGACTTTCTAACGAACGGACTTGCCTACACACGACCACACAAAAGTCCGACGGATTCGTACGTGATGACGTACACCGGACTAAAATAAGGAAGTTCATAGCCAGTAGCCAATAGCTGCCCTAGCATGGGTTTTTGTCCGTCGGACTAGCACACAGACGAGCGGATTTCGGGGTCCGTCGTAGTTACGACGTAAAGATTTGAAGCATGTTTCAAATCTAAAGTCCGTCGGATTTGAGGCTGAAAAAGTCTGCTGAAAGTCCGGAGAAGCCCACACACGATCGGATTACCAGCCAGCTTTAGTCCATCGGCGTCCGTTGGACTTTTGTAGATGAAAAGTCCGACCGTGTGTACGCGGCATTAGGAGTAGGAACTATCAAGAGCAGTATCACTCAACTCACACCTCGTACTCAAGGGGTGTGAGTGTGCTGATAAATACTGGGTTGGTCTTCTCCTGCAGACAGAGTAAACTGGATAAGTATGGTCAATATGTTTTTCTCTGCTGTAATATTGAGGGGCGGGAATGTATTCTTGCAAGTGTGTATATTCCTCCACCATTCAAAACAGAGATACTCAGCAAATTGATAAGTTTTATAGCGGACAAACCTGGGGTGCCGGTTATAGTGACAGGGGACTTTAATATGGCCATGGACAACTGTGTAGATAGATTTCCAACAAGGGTAGCTCCTGGAGGGCTATCTAAGGACCAATTTTGTGAGGAAGTAGGATGGGTAGATATCTGGAGGAAGTGGCATCCGAGTGAGAAGCAATATTCATGCCATTCGAGGACGCATGCTACTTTATCCAGGATTGATTTAGTGCTCTGTAATGAGGAAGCCCTGAGGATAGTGGGAGGGATAGATTATGAGCCAAGGGGGCTTTCAGACCACTCTCCAGTAGTCTTTTCAGTCAGAATGGGGCTGAGTGTTGGAGGGGGGAGTGGAGACTGAACCCCTTTTGGCTTGAACTAATCAAGGATGATGGGGGGATTGCTGGTAATTTGAAAGAATTCATAAATATGAATTTAGGATCCGCCCCGCTAGGTATAACCTGGGACGCCCTGAAGGCATTTCTTAGAGGGGTCTTCATTCAGAAAATCTATGTCAAAAAGAAAACACAGGTCAGGGAATATAGAATAACAGAAAAGGTGAGGGTGGCAGAAGGGAGATACTTGGAGGAGCCAACTATAGCTAGATATGAGGCTTGGGTAGTAGTCCAGGAGGAATACAGGAAACTAGCACTGGAGAAAGAGGAAAAGGAGAATGTTTCAGAAACAGAATTTCTTTTTGTGAAGGGGAATTAGTGGGTAGAACTTTGGCATTGATAGCTAGGGCAAATGGCCCCTCATCCACTATATCAGCAATATGGGATAAGGACGGGAACACTATTAGAACTACCCCTGGTATAGTGGAAGTGTTTAAAGACTACTATGAAGTTCTGTATAGGGCCCCACAGTTGGATATAGAAGGGGAAATGTGGGAGTTCTTTGAAAAACTGAAAATAGGACCTGCCAGGACCTGACGGCTTTCCCATAGAAACTTATAAGAGATGCAGGGATGTCCTGCTCCCAAAACTACTGGAAGTCTTGAATGGAGCCGTTGTGGAAGGTAGATTGCCCATGTCCATGACAGAAGCCACTATTATAATTCTGTTAAAAGAAGGGAAGAACCCGTTAGATGTAGCCTCATACATACCAATCTCACTTCTATGTAGAGATGTTAAGATTCTGGCAAAAGCCCTAGCAAACAGGTAAGATAATTCCCAAAGTAATAGACTCAGACCAAACCGGTCTTATACCGGATAGTAGGGATGAGCTTCGAGTTCGAGTCGAACTCATGTTCGACTCGAACATTGGCTGTTCGCAAGTTCACCGAACAGCGAACAATTTGGGGTGTTCGCGGCAAATTCGAATGCCGCGGAACACCCTTTAAAAGTCTATGGGAGAAATCAAAAGTGCTAATTTTAAAGGCTAATATGCAAGTTATTGTCATAAAAAGTGTTTGGGGACCTGGGTCCTGCCCCAGGGGACATGGATCAATGCAAAAAAAAGTTTTAAAAACGGCCGTTTTTTCAGGAGCAGTGATTTTAATAATGCTTAAAGTCAATCAATAAAAGTGTAATATCCCTTTAAATTTCGTACCTGGGGGGTGTCTATAGTGTGCCTGTAAAGGGGCGCATGTTTCCCGTGTTTAGAACAGTCTGACAGCAAAATGACATTTTGAAGGAAAAAACTCATTTAAAACTACTCGCGGCTATTGCATTGCCGACAATACACATAGAAGTTCATTGATAAAAACGGCATGGGAATTCCCCAAAGGGGAACCCCGAACCAAAATTAAAAAAAAAAAATGACGTGGGAGTCCCCCTAAATTCCATACCAGGCCCTTCAGGTCTGGTATGGATATTAAGGGGAACCCCGGCCAAAATTTTAAAAAAAAAATGACGTGGGGTTCCCCCTAAATTCCATACCAGACCCTTCAGGTCTGGTATGGATTTTAAGGGGAACCCCGCGCCAAAAAAAAAAAAAAAAACGGCGTGGGGTCCCCCCAAAAATCCATACCAGACCCTTATCCGAGCACGCAACCTGGCAGGCCGCAGGAAAAGAGGGGGGGACGAGAGTGCGGCCCCCCCCTCCCTCCTGAACCGTACCAGGCCACATGCCCTCAACATTGGGAGGGTGCTTTGGGGTAGCCCCCCAAAACACCTTGTCCCCATGTTGATGAGGACAAGGGCCTCATCCCCACAACCCTGGCCGGTGGTTGTGGGGGTCTGCGGGCGGAGGGCTTATCGGAATCTGGAAGCCCCCTTTAACAAGGTGACCCCCAGATCCCGGACCCCCCCCTGTGTGAAATGGTAAGGGGGTACATAAGTAATAAATAAAAGTGTAATATCCCTTTAAATTTCGTACCTGGGGGGTGTCTATAGTATGCCTGTAAAGGGGCGCATGTTTCCCGTGTTTAGAACAGTCTGACAGCAAAATGACATTTCAAAGGAAAAAAGCCATTTAAAACTACTCGCGGCTATTGCATCGCCGGTCCGACAATACACATAGAAGTTCATTGATAAAAACGGCATGGGAATTCCCCACAGGGGAACCCCAAACCAAAATTTTTAAAAAAATGACGTGGGGGGTCCCCCTAAATTCCATACCAGGCCCTTCAGGTCTGGTATGGATATTAAGGGGAACCCCGGCCAAAATTAAAAAAAAAATGACATGGGGGTCCCCCTAAATTCCATACCAGACCCTTATCCGAGCACACAACCTGGCAGGCCGCAGGAAAAGAGGGAGGACGAGAGAGCGCCCCCCCTCCTGAACTGTACCAGGCCACATGCCCTCAACATTTGGAGGGTGCTTTGGGGTAGCCCCCCAAAACACCTTGTCCCCATGTTGATGAGGACAAGGGCCTCATCCCCACAACCCTGGCTGGTGGTTGTGGGGGTCTGCGGGCGGGGGGCTTATCGGAATCTGGAAGCCCCCTTTAACAAGGGGACCCCCAGATCCCAGCCCCCCTGTGTGAAATGGTAAGGGTTTGTACCCCTACCATTTCACTAAAAAACTGTCAAAAATGTTAAAAATGACAAGAGACAGTTTTTGACAATTCCTTTATTTAAATGCTTCTTCTTTCTTCTATCTTCCTTCATCTTCTGGTTCTTCTGGTTCTTCTGGCTCTTCTGGTTCTTCCTCTGGCGTTCTCGTCCAGCATCTCCTCCGCGGCGTCTTCTATCTTCTTCTCCTCGGGCCGCTCCGCACCCATGGCATGGGGGGGAGGCTCCCGCTCTTCTCTACTTCTTTTCTTCTCTTCTTCTCTTCTTCTTTTCTTCTTTTCTTCTCCGGGCCGCTCCGCAATCCATGCTGGCATGGAGGGAGGCTCCCGCTGTGTGACGGCGCTCCTCGTCTGACAGTTCTTAAATAACGGGGGGGGCAGGGCCACCCGGTGACCCCGCCCCCCTCTGACGCACGGTGACTTGACGGGACTTCCCTGGGACGTCACGGGGAATGCCACAGGGAAGTCCCGTCAAGTCACCGTGCGTCAGAGGGGGGCGGGGTCACCGGGTGGCCCCACCCCCCCGTTATTTAAGAACTGTCAGACGAGGAGCGCCGTCACACAGCGGGAGCCTCCCTCCATGCCAGCATGGATTGCGGAGCGGCCCGGAGAAGAAAATGAAGAAGAGAAGAAGAGAAGAAAAGAAGAAGAGAAGAGCGGGAGCCTCCCCCCATGCCATGGGTGCGGAGCGGCCCGAGGAGAAGAAGACAGAAGACGCCGCGGAGGAGATGCTGGACGAGAACGCCGGAGGAAGAACCAGAAGAGCCAGAAGAACCAGAAGAACCAGAAGATGAAGGAAGATAGAAGAAAGAAGAAGCATTTAAATAAAGGAATTGTCAAAAACTGTCTCTTGTCATTTTTAACATTTTTGACACTTTCTTCGTGAAATGGTAGGGGTACTTATGTACCCCCTTACCATTTCACACAGGGGGGGGCCGGGATCTGGGGGTCACCTTGTTAAAGGGGGCTTCCAGATTCCGATAAGCCCCCCGCCCGCAGACCCCCACAACCACCGGCCAGGGTTGTGGGGATGAGGCCCTTGTCCTCATCAACATGGGGACAAGGTGTTTTGGGGGGTTACCCCAAAGCACCCTCCCAATGTTGAGGGCATGTGGCCTGGTACGGTTCAGGAGGGAGGGGGGGCCGCACTCTCGTCCCCCCCTCTTTTCCTGCGGCCTGCCAGGTTGCGTGCTCGGATAAGGGTCTGGTATGGATTTTTGGGGGGACCCCACGCCGTTTTTTTTTTTTTTTTTGGCGCGGGGTTCCCCTTAAAATCCATACCAGACCTGAAGGGTCTGGTATGGAATTTAGGGGGAACCCCACATCATTTTTTTTTTTAATTTTGGCCGGGGTTCCCCTTAATATCCATACCAGACCTGAAGGGCCTGGTATGGAATTTAGGAGGACTCCCACGTCATTTTTTTTTTTTAATTTTGGTTCGGGGTTCCCCTTTGGGGAATTCCCATGCCGTTTTTATCAATGAACTTCTATGTGTATTGTCGGCAATGCAATAGCCGCGAGTAGTTTTAAATGAGTTTTTTCCTTCAAAATGTCATTTTGCTGTCAGACTGTTCTAAACACAGGAAACATGCACCCCTTTACAGGCATACTATAGACACCCCCCAGGTACGAAATTTAAAGGGATATTACACTTTTATTGTTTGACTTTAAGCATTATTAAAATCACTGCTCCTGAAAAAACGGCCGTTTTTAAAACTTTTTTTTGCATTGATCCATGTCCCCTGGGGCAGGACCCAGGTCCCCAAACACTTTTTATGACAATAACTTTCATATAAGCCTTTAAAATTAGCACTTTTGATTATTCATGTTCGTGTCCCATAGACTTTAACGGTGTTCGCATGTTCGAACGAACTTTTTTCCTGTTCGCATGTTCTGGTGCGAACCGAACAGGGGGGTGTTCGGCTCATCCCTACCGGATAGATCGGTGAGCATGAATATTAGAAGAATGTATGGTAATATACAAGTACCTACGGAGAAAGAAGGTAATAGAGCTATTCTATCACTAGATGCGGTCAAGGCATTTGATAGTCTTGAGTGGCATTATTTGTGGAAAGTACTGGCAGAGTTCAAATTTGGCCCTAATTTTGTGAATTGGTTGAGTCTTTTATATGACAAACCAAGAGCCAGAGTCAGGGTCAATGGTGAGTGCTCCGAGTGGTTCCAGCTGGGGAGGGGGATGAGACAGGGGTGCCCATTGTCGCCCCTGCTCTTCACCCTTGCATTGGAGCCTCTGGCGGTTGCTCTAAGAATGTCGCAAGAATTTCAGGGTTTTAAAAGAAGGGGCGCAGAGGAGAAAGTCGCAATGTATGCGGATGATATCCTGTTGTTTTTGGAAGATACACAAGCCTCCTTGCTAGCGGCTATGAAACTGATCAAAGAATTTGGGCGTTTTTCGGGTCTAAGAATTAATTGGGAAAAATCGGCTCTTTTACCAATAGACCCCCTGGTAAATCCGCTCCCAAGACAGGTGAATTCCATAAAAATTGTAAATCAAATGAGGTACTTGGGGGTAAACATAACCAAAGACCCAGGGCAGTACATAATAGACAATGTAGTACCACTAATGGTAAAGTTAAAACAGAAGAGCCAGGTGTGGGGTGGTCTTCCTCTCTCGGTCGCCGGTAGATGTAATCTTATTAAGATGATATGGATGCCACAAATTTTATTTGTGTTACACAATTCTCCTGTCTGAATATTAGCCACAATGATGTGAAAAAAAAGAGATGGGATGAATTTTGATTTTCAAAGTTGATACAATTTCTCTTAAGACAAATTTCGCTGAAGTGGCAATAAAAATATTAAAAAAAAAAAAAAAAAGATTCAACAAAAGCATCAAACTCTTCCATGTTCTTTTCATGCATAGCCAACTTCTCTGGCAAGTAATCCAGATCTTCTACCATTGACTGCACAGCGATGTCTATGGAGAGGCTACTCAGTTGCAGGACATATTTGGAGAAGGCTGGTCGAAAGTCCACCATCACAAAGTCATCCTGAGGAACCTCACTGCTGGAGCATGAACTCTGCAAGCTTCGAGCATCTGGTGACAACTCCTCGGGACTGTCAGGACACATCACCATGGGGTCATGCTCCTCAAGTTCAGCAAGCTTGGATGCAAACACAGCAAAAGAAATATCGGTGCTGGCATAGATGACCTGTGGGGAGGACTTGTCCACAAAGGCCCCTATTTTGTGGGTGAAGAGGATGTGAGGGGTCTTGTTTGGTGAGCCGCTTCATCCAGCAGTGTTGCTTCATGACAGTGTGTCAGCTTCTTCGCTGCTGGAAGTGATGCCTGTTACATTAGATGGTAAGGTCAGGAGAACCCGATTACGTTCAGCTTGAGTACCATGCGCAGGCTGGGCACTGATGTTGGGTAATCGCCCTCTTTTCCTGGTACCATCATCTGCGATGGTGGGGACGTATAAAAAGACTTGGCGCAGACATCCTGGGAATCCTCCACAGATGGGTATATGGTTCCCTGCTCCTCAGACGCCCTGTAGTTGCAGAGATGCATGTGTGAGGTGCTGGGGAAAGGTCGGTCAAAAAAGTGATCAATAATAATCCCCATGATGGGCTGAGTCCTCTCAAACTGAAGAGTAGACATAAAAGCCAGATTAGTTCTGTAGGCACAGGTCAGGGTAAGCGTCCCTATAGGTGTCCATACTGTTCCAACACGTACCACCTGGAAACCTTCTTTAAGACCCAAAAGCTGAACATCTCCAAAATATATCCTGTAGAGAATGACATATTCATGCCCCTTCTTCCTGAACAGCCTGTAGGCCGGTGTTACCCTGGTGACTGCCAGTAAGGATTTCTGGTCATTTCAAACATGAGTTTGACTCGAACTCGAAGCTCATTCCTAGTTCTCATCTGTTGGAATTCAACATGAATATCATTTTTCTGGAGTTTGAACATATGTTTCCTTACTATGCCTAAGAGAAGCCAGACTCCCATGGTTTTTGAAAGACTGAAAGTTTCACACGTCCGGGAGGACAGGATGCTGCCACCCAGGTTGGAATGTAGCCTGTTTAGCTTCCATTGCGCATGACAATGCTGGCTCCGATCTGTCTATGGGAACTTCTTGATTAACTGCTATGCACACAGTCTTCAAAGGCAGCTAAACTGACAGGGATGATGGATGAGGAGAGATACAGGAAATCAAGGGCCCAGGTGTTTGTGGAATTGGACATCGGTCGGCTGATGGCAATTCATGGACCAACACTGCCCCCCCAGAGGACAATTATGGCAAGACGGTCCATATGATAGCCTGTTGAGGGAATGCACCAGAGACACTGTGATTCATCCAAGGGCAAAGTTGGGCAGGCAAAAGGGGGGGGTCTGGATGAGGTATGTTTGTTAAAAAGATGTTTGCCAGAGAAACAGTCTCTTTAAGACCTGAGGACCAGCCCAAGAGGATGTGCTAAGTATCAATCTCGTATTGTGTTATGATTGTAGGCCTTGTAATATTGCAATTTCTTGTAGTATCTTTATGTTAGTTTTCCTAATTCTGCTGTTTTAGTACATTCCTATTTTAGTGGGAAATAAATGTAACTTGTTTACTAAGCAGAGTCGTTTGTTATATCATTGTGCTTATCAGACTCATACAGAATATCAACTATAGGGATTAGACAAATTAATACATGGGTGCAATAGTTATATAGGATATATTAGATTGTATATTATTGCACCGAGTACTTCATCATCTATGGAGACAGCTCCCCCTGGCAGACAGAAGTTCTGGCCTAGGAGTCAGGAGGGAGCCAGTGGAAGCACAAAGCTAAAAAAATGTCAGGTCTGGGGAAGACAGACCAAGACAGACCAAGGCCTAAGGTGTAAAGCCTGAGCAGGAGTGCTATGTTTTAAGCCAGGAAGGCTGAATGCTGGTTGTTCTGAAGCAGGACTGTAATGCTGAATAGTGCTGCAAGGGAATCTGATGTTTATTTTTGAACAAAAATGGGCTGCCATGCCTTTGAAAATGCAGTCGGGACTTACACGATTTCTTCAACTCGGATGCACCACTAGAGCTTAATCACCCCGGATTGTCACAGTGTATGGTCTATGCTTATGGAGTGGGGGTCTGCACTGAGGGGGGTCAATGCTTATGGAGGGTGAGGTCTGCACTGAGTGGGGTCTCTGCTGATGGAGGGGGGTCTGCACTGAGGGGATCTATGCTTATGGAGGGGGGTCTGCATTGAGGGGGATCTATGCTTATGGAGGGGGTCTGCACTGAGGGGGGTCTATGCTGATGGGGGAGTCTGCACAGAGGGGGGTATAAGCTGATGGGGGGTCCACACAGAGGGCGTGTCTATACTTAATGGGTGGTTATACTGAGGAAAGGGAGTCTGTAATTAGTGGAGGGTTATACTGAGGAAAGGGAGTCTGTACTTAGTGGGGGGGTTATACTGAGGAAAGGGGGTCTGTACTTAGTGGGGGGTCTGTACCGAGGGAGGGTGGTCTGTACTGAAGGGGACTATAGTTGGCAGACATGGGTGACACCAACCCTAGTAACGCCACTGCCATGGCTATAATATATATGGTGGTGATTGTAAAAAGGTTAAAGTTTGATTGTTTGTCTTGAACCTTGGACCTGATTTTCCTTGTTTGTTTAAAAGAGAAATATGGGTTTCCTTTTTTCTGCTTAATCCTAATCCTTATGAGCTGCTAGTATCTACAAATCTTTCCTGCCCTCTGAGAAGTGCACCGTTTCTGTTAAAATAGCATTAATTACCTGTGGGAGGGTTTGCAGACTTTCTTGAAGTGTCATACTGACAATGGGGAGTCTGGATCCACCCTCTACCTGTCATCTATGTGATGACATCAGCTCTGGGCTCCCTGCTCGTTCCCGAGTAGGGATGAGCCGAACACCCCCCTGTTCGGTTCGCACCAGAACATGCGAACAGGAAAAAAGTTCGCTCGAACACGCGAACACCGTTAAAGTCTATGGGACACGAACATGAATAATCAAAAGTGCTAATTTTAAAGGCTTATATGCAAATTATTGTCATAAAAAGTGTTTGGGGACCTGGGTCCTGCCCCAGGGGACATGGATCAATGCAAAAAAAAGTTTTAAAAACGGCCGTTTTTTCAGGAGCAGTGATTTTAATAATGCTTAAAGTCAAACAATAAAAGTGTAATATCCCTTTAAATTTCGTACCTGGGGGGTGTCTATAGTATGCCTGTAAAGGGGCGCATGTTTCCCGTGTTTAGAACAGTCTGACAGCAAAATGACATTTCGAAGGAAAAAACTCATTTAAAACTACCGCGGCTATTAATGAATTGCCGGTCCGACAATACACATAAAAGTTCATTGATAAAAACGGCATGGGAATTCCCCACAGGGAAACCCCGAACCAAAATTAAAAAAAAAAAAAATGACGTGGGGGGGTCCCCCTAAATTCCATACCAGGCCCTTCAGGTCTGGTACGGATATTAAGGGGAACCCCGGCCAAAATTTAAAAAAAAAAATGATGTGGGGTTCCCCCTAAATTCCATACCAGACCCTTCAGGTCTGGTATGGATTTTAAGGGGAACCCCGCGCCAAAAAAAAAAAAAAAAAACGGCGTGGGGTTTCCCCAAAAATCCATACCAGACCCTTATCCGAGCACGCAACCTGGCAGGCCGCAGGAAAAGAGGGGGGGACGAGAGTGCGGCCCCCCCCTCCTGAACCGTACCAGGCCATATGCCCTCAACATTGGGAGGGTGCTTTGGGGTAGCCCCCCAAAACACCTTGTCCCCATGTTGATGAGGACAAGGGCCTCATCCCCACAACCGTGGCCGGTGGTTGTGGGGGTCTGCAGGCGGGGGGCTTATCGGAATCTGGAAGCCCCCTTTAACAAGGGGACCCCCAGATCCCGGCCCCCCCCTGTGTGAAATGGTAAGGGGGTACTTACCCCTACCATTTCACTAAAAAATGTCAAAATAGTTAAAAATGACAAGAGACAGTTTTTGACAATTCCTTTATTTAAATGCTTCTTCTATCTTCCTTCATCTTCTTCATTTTCTGGTTCTTCTGGCTCTTCTGGTTCTTCCTCCGGCGTTCTCGTCCAGCATCTCCTCCGCGGTGTCTTCTATCTTCTTCTCCTCGGGCCGCTCCGCACCCATGGCATGAGGGGAGGCTCCCGCTCTTCTCTTCATCTTCTTCTTCATCCTCTTCTCTTCTTCATCTTCTTCATCTTCTTCATCTTCTTCATCTTCATCTTCTCTTCTTAATTTTCTTCTGCGGGCTGCTCCGTATCCATGCATGGAGGGAGGCTCCCGCTGTGTGACGGCGTCTCCTCGTCTGACGGTTCTTAAATAACGGGGGGCGGGGCCACCCGGTGACCCCGCCCCCCTCTGACGCACGGGACATGACGGGACTTCCCTGTGGCATTCCCCGTGATGTCACAGGGAAGTCCCGTCAAGTCACCGTGCGTCAGAGGGGGGCGGGGTCACCGGGTGGCCCCGCCCCCCGTTATTTAAGAACCGTCAGAAGAGGAGACGCCGTCACACAGCGGGAGCCTCCCTCCATGCCAGCATGGCTGCGGAGCGGCCCGGAGAAGAAATGAAGAAGGAAGAAGAGATGAAGAAGAAGAAGATGAAGAAGATGAAGAAGAGAAGAGGATGAAGAAGAAGATGAAGAGAAGAGCGGGAGACTCCCCTCATGCCATGGGTGCGGAGCGGCCCGAGGAGAAGAAGATAGAAGACGCCGCGGAGGAGATGCTGGACGAGAACGCCGGAGGAAGAACCAGAAGAGCCAGAAGAACCAGAAGATGAAGAAGATGAAGGAAGATAGAAGAAGCATTTAAATAAAGGAATTGTCAAAAACTGTCTCTTGTCATTTTTAACTATTTTGACACTTTTTTAGTGAAATGGTAGGGGTAAGTACCCCCTTACCATTTCACACAGGGGGGGGCTGGGATCTGGGGGTCCCCTTGTTAAAGGGGGCTTCCAGATTCCGATAAGCCCCCCGCCCGCAGACCCCCACAACCACCGGCCACAGTTGTGGGGATGAGGCCCTTGTCCTCATCAACATGGGGACAAGGTGTTTTGGGGGGCTACCCCAAAGCACCCTCCCAATGTTGAGGGCATGTGGCCTGGTACAGTTCAGGAGGGGGGGGCCGCACTCTCGTCCCCCCCTCTTTTCCTGCGGCCTGCCAGGTTGCGTGCTCAGATAAGGGTCTGGTATGGATTTTTGGGGGAACCCCACGCTGTTTTTTTTTTTTTTTTTGTTGCGGGGTTCCCCTTAAAATCCATACCAGACCTGAAGGGTCTGGTATGGAATTTAGGGGGAACCCCACGTCATTTTTTTTTTTTAAATTTTGGCCGGGGTTCCCCTTAATATCCATACCAGACCTGAAGGGCCTGGTATGGAATTTAGGGGGACCCCCCCACGTCATTTTTTTTTTTTTTTAATTTTGGTTCGGGGTTTCCCTGTGGGGAATTCCCATGCCGTTTTTATCAATGAACTTTTATGTGTATTGTCGGACCGGCAATTCATTAATAGCCGCGGTAGTTTTAAATGAGTTTTTTCCTTCGAAATGTCATTTTGCTGTCAGACTGTTCTAAACACGGGAAACATGCGCCCCTTTACAGGCATACTATAGACACCCCCCAGGTACGAAATTTAAAGGGATATTACACTTTTATTTTTTGACTTTAAGCATTATTAAAATCACTGCTCCTGAAAAAACGTCCGTTTTTAAAACTTTTTTTTGCATTGATACATGTCCCCTGGGGCAGGACCTGGGTCCCCAAACACTTTTTATGACAATAACTTGCATATAAGCCTTTAAAATTAGCACTTTTGATTTCTCCCATAGACTTTTAAAGGGTGTTCCGCGGCATTCGAATTTGCCGCGAACACCCCAAATTGTTCGGTGTTCGGCGAACTTGCGAACAGCCAATGTTCGAGTCGAACATGAGTTCGACTCGAACTCGAAGCTCATCCCTATTCCCGAGTTTAATACAACAAACAGAGCTGTTCTCCTCCTCCCCTCCCCCCTATTGCAAACAGAACGATCTCTGCACACATTCAGGAAAGCAGCAGGCATTAGTGAGTGTAGAAGTCAGTGACAGTCAGGGCCGCTGATAAGCCAGTACAACTGGCCCGGCCAGCAGGGGGGGGGCAGGCAATATAAACAGTGAATGAAAAAATGCAAAGTAATTAAAAAAAAGTGTTTCCCTCCCCTCCAGCCACTCACATTTGACTGTAAACAGTGCTGGAGTGGGGCTCAATGGGGGAGCAAGGAGGGAGACACACGGAGGTATGACTACAGTAGCAATACAGGTTCTGCGGGACACACAGCTGTGGCTGAATGGAAACAGGATTGTTGGGAGCACAGTAACATGTTGCTGGCCGACTGCAGTGTCTTCCAAATATCTATGTGATCAGGTAGTGTACAGGTTACTGATCAGCCTCCCCTCCCTCTTGTCTTGTTGGTTACTTTTTTTTAAATCTGCCTAACCTGACCTGCACATTGCCTGATCACACTGAGACGATCTCTGGAAGACTCTGCAGCAGCTGTAAACAATTTCAGCTTATAATCAGCTATTTAGCCAGATCTCTGTGTGTGCTCTACAGATTGTTTGATGTTTTTTTTTGTTTGTTTGTTTTTTGGAGGATTTACTGCTGGATCAGGCTAGAAACTTCACAGCCCCATTAACTGGTTACTGTCCTCCACTAATCCTGACCAGTTCACTGTTTGTAAGAAAATTTGTATTTTGGGAATTGGATGTGATGCTGTCTTCTGTCACTTGGTTGTGCTTTCAAAGGAAAATCACTGACTTGATCTTGCAGAGATGGTTTAAATAGAGTGGATCAGCCCTGTGATACTATATACTTGTACACTGGGTTCAGCCATAAACGCAGTCTCTGACCATCTCCTGAATCAATCATGTCTGCGATCCCTAACCATCTTCTGTACCATGTCTGCAGTCTCTGACCATCTCCTGTACCATGTCTGCAGTCTCTGACCATCTCCTGTACCATGTCTGCAGTCTCTGACCATCTCCTGTACCATGTCTGCAGTCTCTGACCATCTCCTGTGCCATGTCTGCAGTCTCTGACCATCTCCTGTACCATGTCTGCAGTCTCTGACCATCTTCTGTACTATGTCTGCAGTCTCTGACTGTCTACTGTACTATGTCTGCAGTCTCTGACCTTCTGGGGAGGGGCCAGGGGTGGGGCTGAAGGAGGGACCATGGGCACGACCAAGGGCAGGGCCAGGGTGGGGCTGGAGGAGGGGCCAGGGGCAGGACCAGGGTGGGGCTGAAGGGAGCACCGTCAGGTTGGCTGTACGGGCCCCATGTTTTCTATCAGTGGCCCTGGTGATAGTGCTCTGTACAGTATATTATATTCTACTTTCCTGCTAAAATGATAATGCAAATAATACATTTTTAAAGTAAAATACAACACTGGCTTTTGTCAGCATTGCCTGCATTTACTGTAAAGCAATTAGAGCCAATATTGTGATTTTATTGGCTATTCAGATTGTTCTATGTGATTGAGGTCATGGAGCCTTCCATGTATAGATGCTTAGGCCGGTTTTACACTGCTAGGAGTACAGGGGATGGGGATGATGGGATTGTATAAGAGTACAAGGGATGGGGATGATTGGACTGTATAGGTGTACAATGAATGGGGATGATGGGACTGTATAGGAAATCAGGGGATGGGGATGATGGGACTTTATAGGAGTACAGGGGATGGGGATGACTCGGTGACACTCTTCCCCCATTGGCTGGAGGAGACACTGACACAGACTTTGAACTACCCAGAGTGAGGGGAAGGGTGGAGGGAATTTGTAGGACACAGGAATGACAAAGCCCACTGAAGGAGATGTTGGAGGCTTGCTGCTGGGAGGTGAGAACACTTCACTGTTTGTGTCACGCTGCCTCTGCTTCCGGGTTTTAGCTGGGGACACGCTGCCATGGAAACAGAGTCATGTGAAGAACGTGCTTGCTCTAGATAGCAGCTTGGGTGTGAACCTCTTCACCAAGCACACCCACATATCCAAGAGAATGAGGGACTGAAGGAGGGGCTGGATTGAGGAGCAGTATCCACCCCCTGGAAACTTTTGAACTGAGAGAGAATGTTAGAGGCTGATTCTGGACTCTTCAAAAGACTATACTGCAAACACTAAAGGACTGGGGAAAGAAAGAAATGCAATTCAGGTATGAGGGTAACATGTACTACCTTTTTTTGCATTCCCATACTTCTCCTCTAAGCAATATATTTTTGTTCATTTAGTAGATTCTACTTAAGTCTCTCTCTCTGAGTCATATAACACACCTTTATAAGATAAATATAAGTTTAAAGTGGTTGTAAACTCTTACATATACACAGAGATTAAACAAATATTCCTATATAAGTTGTGTTGCAGAGTAAGATTGCTGGGTGCAGTTGAGTCAATTCAGATCAGACGTTGTGAAGTTACATGAACTGGCTTCTTTATTGGAACATAACTGGTAAGAAGTACACAGACAGGAAAAAGAAACCAACATGTACAACACTATGTATAGGAAATACAACACATCATAGAAAAATGCATAGCATAGCATATCACTGAGCATTAGCCATCTAGTGTCCTGTTTGTGAACTGCAGTCAATAGGCTAAGCTGAAAGTCTTTATATCTCCAACACCCCTTCTCAACAGCTAAGGCTTAGTCTGTTAAACCTATCTTCTTTGTAAGCCTTGAATGTCTTTCAGCGGTCAGGGGCTTTGTAAACATATCTGCTGTCATATCTTCAGTTGGGCAATAAAGTAACTCAAGAAGACCTTGCTCTTGAAGATCTCTAAGAAAGTGGAACTTTACATCAATTTGCTTGGTTCTTGAATTAACTCCTTCCATGTGTGCAAGTACAAGGCATCCTTGATTGTCCTCATAGATTTCTGTTGGTCCCAACTGTGGTTGACCCAAGTCTATTAATAGCTGCCTCAGCCATTTGACTTCTTGGCTTGCCTGCGCTGCAGCAACGTATTCTGCTTCAGTAGACGACAGTGTAACAGAGAGTTGCTTTTTACTAGTCCAACTGATGGCACCACCTGATGGAAAGAATAAGTAGCCACTGGTAGATTTTCTGTCATTGGTGTCTCCTGCCCAGTCAGCATCCACATATCCTGTTTAGGTCCTTTCATCACTTGCTGGTAACTTTAACT
Organism: Aquarana catesbeiana; assembly: GCF_042186555.1. Taxonomy (NCBI): domain Eukaryota; kingdom Metazoa; phylum Chordata; class Amphibia; order Anura; family Ranidae; genus Aquarana; species Aquarana catesbeiana. The sequence goes on from NC_133336.1 coordinate 211,542,962, forward strand.
TGTAGTGCAAAGTCCCTTTAAGATAGCGAATGATTCGCTTTACAGCATTCCAGTCCTTTTTACTTGGCGTCAAAACTTTCTGCATAGGATTCCAACAGTTGCTGCAATGTCCGGCCTTGTAGCAGTAGTAAGATACAGCAATTTCCCTATTGCTTACCTGTATTGAGTATTAGTAGGTAATGGGTTATCTTGACAATTCATCTCCTTTAGGTAGTAGGTTTCAATGGGAGACTTTACTGGTTTGGCGTCTTACATTCCAAATGTTTCAATTATTTCTAGTATTTTGTGCCTTTGGTCAGAAGAAAGCTGCCATCTTCCTCTCTCTCGATCTGGATGTTGAGGTAATTCTTTATGTTGCCAAGGTCTTTGGTGTCAAAGTGCTGATTTAGTTTTTCCAGTATTTCTGCTTCATCCCTTTCTTGCTCAAAGCAAATCAGGATATCATCCACATAAATAAACATATAGACTAGGGGTGCAACGGATCGTCGCCGATCCATGATCCGTACGGATCAACCTCCGCGGATCGGCACACCCGTGATCCACGGAGCACTCTGTGGCCTCGGCCATAGGAAAGGCCGCGGCTTCGGCCTAGCTCCGGAGTGTCGGCCATCTTGGTACACCCGGAAGCGGCCGCTGTCTCGACAGGAAGTGACGTTTTGTCGCCGCCATCTTGCTACACCCCACACTCCTGCACAGTACAGTAATGATAGAGTGAGAAGGGGGCAAGCGGACATCTTGTTACACCCACCGGAGCTTAAGATTTAAAAGCTATTTTCAACACAAAACCGAGCTTATATGCATAAATACAGTATTTGTAGATCGGACAGACTGTTTAGATGTTAGATTTTAAAAGCAACAGCAAACCTGCTGACCTTACATGGTTGCTAATGTGACAGAACGCCTCTGATTTTCACATTTAACATTAAATGTGAAAATCAGAGGTGTTCTGTCACATTAGCAACCATGTAAGGTCAACAAGTTTGCTGTTGCTTTTAAAATCTAACATCTAAACAGTCTGTCCGATCTACAAATACTGTATTTATGCATATAAGCTCAGTTTTGTGTTGAAAATAGCTTTTAAATCTAAAACTCCGGTGGGTGTAACAAGATTTGTGTGTTTTTTGCTTTTTTTTGCTGATCCGAAAATGATCCGATCCATGACTCTGATCCGAGGATCGATCCGATCCGTGAGTTTTTGATCCGTTGCACCCCTAATATAGACCCATCTGTTTGCCAACCTCTTTGTGTATAAGCAGGGGTCTGCTTTACTCCTTAGAAAGTTTTGATGTATAAGCACTTCATTAATTTTTATATTCCACGCTCTGGCTGCTTGCTTTAGACCATATATACTCCTGCGAAGTTTGCACACTAGGCCTGACCTTTGTTCATCTTTGAATCCTGGCGGCTGTTTCATGTAAATTTCTTCTGTTAAATCGCCATGTAGAAACGCGGTTTTCACATCAAAATATTTCACTTGCATTATCCTTATGACGGCTACTGTCAGCAAATCCGTATTGTAGTGTGCTTGACAACTGGTGCAAACGTCTCATCATAATCCTCTCTGTATTTTTCAGAATAGCCCTTGGCTACTAGTATTGCTTTGTACTGTTCAATTGTGCCATCTGCATTGTATTTCACTTTAAAAATCCATTTACAGCCTATGACTTTCCTTCCGGGTGGTAGTTCTGTAAGTGTCCATGTTTTAGTGTCATGCATTGATTTTATCTCTTCCTCAGCAGCCTTTATCCATTTACTTGCTTCTTGTTCTGAAAGCTGAGATATTTCTTCCCAGCTTGCAGGTTCGTTGATACTGGCAGTACTTGCTTTGTATGAGAGACGTATAAGTGGTTTACCTTTGTTTTCTCTTGTTGAACATCTCGTTTTTGTGTCTGAGCCTTCTTGTGTCTGTTCTTCAGTACTGGTTGAGTCTGCACTCACTTTAACTGTTTGTTCGGAAGTTACAGAGATGGGCTGGTCAATGTCAGTTTTCTCTTCTATTCTTGCTTCTACTGTTGTCATTACATTGTCTCTTAAATCTTCAACAAAAGTTATGCTGTTGCTAATGGTAACCTTGTTTGTTTTGGGATTTAGGATTCTGTAACCCTTGACATTGTCACTGTATTCAACAAAGATATCTTCAAACGCTCTGTTCTGGAGTTTGGTGTGTTTTTCTTCAGGTATGTAGCTGAATGCTTTGCATCCAAAAACTCTTATGCCCCATACACACGGTCGAACTTTGTTCGGACATTCCGACAACAAAATCCTAGGATTTTTTCCGACGGATGTTGGCTCAAACTTGTCTTGCATACACACGGTCACACAAAGTTGTCGGAAAATCCGATCGTTCTAAACACGGTGACGTAAAACACGTACGTCGGGACTATAAATGTGGCAGTGGCCAATAGCTTTCATCTCTTTATTTATTCTGAGCATGCGTGGCACTTTGTCCGTCGGATTTGTGTACACATGATCGGAATTTCCGACAATGGATTTTGTTGTCGGAAAATTTTATATCCTGCTCTCAAACTTTGTGTGTCGGAAAATCCGATGGAAAATGTCCGATGGAGCCCACACACGGTTGGAATTTCCAACAACACGCTCTGATTGGACATTTTCCATCAGAAAATCTGACTGTGTGTACGGGGCATTAGGCGTTTTACACTTGGCTTCTCATTGTGCCATAGTTCACATGGGGTTTTCTCCACTGTTCTGGAAAGAAGTCTGTTCTGCAAATATGTAGCTGTCATAGCTGCCTCACCCCAGTATTTTTGTGGTAGTCCAGAGTCTGTCAGCATACATCTGATCATTTCAGTCAGAGTTCTATTCTTTCTTTCAGCTACTCCATTTTGTTCTGGTGTATACGGGACTGTCTTTTGATGTTCTATTCCATTCTGTCTTAAGTACTCTTGTATCTTACCTCCTGTGAATTCACCTCCATTATCGCTCCGAAGTATAAGAGGCTTCCTCTGAAACTTGTTATTGGTCTTTATTATATAGTCTTGTAATTTGTCGAAAACTTCACTCTTGTGTTGCATTAGGTAGGTGACTGTGTATCTTGAATAGTTGTCTATGAAAGTCACTTTGTACCTGTTGCCTCCAGGTGTAGGTGGGTTTAGGGGACCACACACGTCACTGTGAACTAAGTCAAGTGGTCTTGAAGCTCTCTTCTGACTGACTTTTGGAAGTGTTGCTCTTGTAGCTTTGGATTTAATGCAACATTCACACTTAACAGTAACTGGACAAGGGGATACTGTTAGATCCATTGTCAGATTCCTCCTTTGTAGTTCCTGTATGCATTCTGGGTGTCTGTGACCTAGACGTCTGTGCCATATATGTATACAGTCATTGTGCTTGTGTGTACATAGTCTCACCTTTTCCTTCAATGTGTCGAGGTAATATAGATGATCATCCAGCTTGGCACTTGCTATTGTCTGTTTGCCGTTTAGAATAGAACACTTGTCACCTTGGAATTTTACAGTGAGTCCTGTGGCTGTTAGACGCTTCACAGATAAGAGTCCTCCTTCTAGATTAAGAACATAAAGCACATCTTTCACTGGTATGACTAAATTGTGTCCTGCATCATCCGGACATACAAGGGTTCCATGCCCATATCCTTCTGCATGTATTTTGCTTCCATCTGCAAGATAAATAGTTTCTTTGTTGTTCAGATCAAGTTAGGTGAAGAAACTTTTATCACTCGTCATGTGACTGGTTGCCCCCAAATCGATGCACCAGCCTTGGCATTTATTGTTGCCTGTCGTTTTAAATGTGGCATTCCAGTTTCCTTCCCATGGATCATTGATTATGGTTTTGACCTTTTGTTTAGCATAAGAGTCCCACATGCGCTGTGTCCTCATGACGTATATGAATGAGCTGATCATCCTCCACTAGTAAACTTATGGTGGCCCGTGTCTGTCTGTTTTTCTTGTCCCAGTCCTGATTATTGTCCTGTGTCCTCTCTGTGGTGGTAACCTCCCACAATTCGTCTCTGGATAATAGCATTTCCACTTTGAACTTCCATAGCTGATAATTGTCATTTTTCAGCTTGGCCACTGAGAGTTTAAGCTCTGAGTTTCCGGCCATCTTTTCATTTCTTCCTTTATATATGAACAGTCTTACTTGTATATAGGAGATGTCACTGGAAAACTTCCTTATGCCGATCTCCGCATCAGTCACACTGTCTCCCGGCTTTGTTCTGCCTGGGCCGCACCTGGTTATGTAACTTTATCCGGACACTGGGCCCATAACCTGTTGCAGAGTAAGATTGCTGGGTGCAGTGGAGTCAATTCAGATCAGACGTTTTGGAGTAACATGAACTGGCTTCTTTATTGAAACATAACTGGTAAGAAGTACACAGACAGGAAAAAGAAACCAACAAGTACAACACTATGTATAGGAAATACAACACATCATAGAAAAATGCATAGCATAGCATATCACTGAGCATTAGCGACATCTAGTGTCCTGTTTGTAAACTGCAGTCAATAGGCTAAGCTGAAAGTTGTTGTATGTCCAACAAGTTGTACCTGTTTATCTTCTGCCCAATCTTCTCTACAGCCTTCTAAAACACACAGAACAAAAGCTTTTTGTCAGTTCCAGAAGGAAAGTGGTAGGAATCTGATGTCACTGCATTACACAGCATAAAAAGAATAGCTGACTGCAATTTGAGACCTGAGTGGAAAGAGTAAGCACCCCCTCTCCACAAACACATAGGGAGACATAAACAGCTGAGGTGTGTTATGGGGGTGGAGTCATCCCCTCCTGGGATTCTGTGGTATCATGTTAGAGACTGTCAGAAGTGATTGATGCAGATAGAAGAGGAAGGAGGCTCAGTTCACACCATTGCAAATTGAATGTGGGGAATTCACATTAGCAGGAGCTATTGCAGAAGAATGATGTGCATCTTTTGGTCTGTTTCAGGTCTGAATTTGGCCCAAAATTCAGGCTGAAATCAGACCTGAAACAGTGAACCAGGACGCACCGGACCCCTGCTGTGAGCCTCATATGTGAACCCAGCCTCAGACAGCAGACAGAAATCCAGTTAAGTGCTTTGGACTGAAGCAAGTACACACTATAGAGGGATATACTTTATAAATTTTTCATTTCAGAGGTTTACAACCACTTTAAAGTGCACCTGTACCCAGACTATGAACGCTGGGGCTTATTCACATCATAACAGGTGAGCTGTGTTTAACTGCTTTAATCAAAGCAGGTTCAATGCATAGATACATAAAAAAAAAATCAGTTACTATTTGATGCACAAATATCATGAAGTACGCAAAAATCTAGATTTTTTGTTACCGTAAAATCCTTTTATCTGAGTTTATTGATGGACACAGTGTCTTCTTCATTATCCATGACCATACAGGGTTTTATAGCACCTCCTATGGACAGTCCTCTCTGGGTATTAAACTCCCTCTCTGCTATAGGCCTCCAGTCAGTCACAAGCAGTGTCAAGGAGAAAACTCCATAGACGGGTGGGTGCTGTGTCCATCAATGAACTCAGAGAAAGGGATTTTACAGTGATTTACAAAAAAAAACTTGAGAAACAGATGCCTGATGTTGGAATGCTTAGGAGCCACTAACCACCCTGGTGGAGAGCACAGTAACAGGGAAGGGAGGTTCCCCCCATGCTATCACGGGCACTGTAGCAACATCAGTATTCTTAGAGCTGGGGCTGTATGAGAGGCCTCCCTCTACATGTCAGGCTCTGACACAAGGTATGCAACAGCCACATCCACAAGTGAGATTATCCATCAGCACGTCTACAGGAACAGGACTGCCACCTTCAGGAGGGGGTCCAGGGGGTAGCAAGCCCCTGAGACTCCATAGGGACAGCACTACCTGACAGGTGCTGCTGCAACTAGGGACCCCAAGGTAAAGGAAAGAGACCACCCCCAGGCTGCCCAGCAGAGAGCAAGATAGAGGGATACCAGGGGAGGACTCACCACAGGCTGCCATATGCTACCAGAAGTCAGCAACGTGTCTCTGCCACTGTGTACAACTCAGGACTCCACCACCAGGTGCTAGGGACCACTTCCACATCCTCTGACCCTCAGAAGCCAAGGGAAGGCCACTGCTGTGAGCTACAAGAAAATGGTGATTCATGACCACCCTGAGCCAGCTCTCTCAGCCCATACTGGCACTTGGTCTTAGGGAAAATGGCTGCTGAGCATGGCAAATGCAGGATGTCTCCAAAAGAGAAGGTAAAATGGTGGCTGTGGCTCTGGGAAAATAGCTGTCGGCCAAAAATAGCCACATAGCAGCCATATGAACCTATGCTGGACCCAGAGATCCTCCTCTCCACTGAAGTGGGGGGTTGTCGGCCAGGGGTAACACTGTGACACAGACTATAGGTGCCCAGTCTTATGTGTCCACATAAGACATTTAACTCACTGGCCACCCCAGTCCAGGATGGGGCATAGTCGCTGTTGACTGAGAGCAGAGCTAGCAGTCTGTGTGCTCTCACTGGTCAAACTGGGGTGACCCGACTGTTGATAGAAGATCTCCACATGAAAAAATCCCAGGAAAAGAAAAGGAAAAAATAAGAAAGCTATAAGACCACAAGTCCCAGCATAAAACAATACATCCATACTGCTGGCACTAGGCACAATGACTGGAAGCTTATAGTAGAGAAGGGGTTTTAAGTCCAGGGAAGACTGTCCATAGGAGGTGCCAACATTTTTTCTGCCTTGTGTTCTACTCCTGTAGGTGTTGCTATAAAACCCTGTTTGGTCATGGATAAAGAAGAGGCCGTCAATGAACATAAGAGAAATCTTCCTTTATCTTCATAGAATGCAAGAAGGTAAACAAAGTGGTAGCCTTAAAGCCTTTAGAACCACTTTAAGTGATATTACAAATGAGAACTAGGAATGTACATCTTTGTATGTTCCTGATTATTAACCACTTGCCGACCGGCTCACGCCGATATACGTCGGCAGAAGGGCACATACAGGCATATTAACGTACCTGTACGTTGCCCTTTAAGAAGTGGTTTGCGGGCGCGCGTGTGCACCGCGAGCTCGGCGAGCTCTGTGAGTGTGATCGCGGATCCCACGGACTTGATACCCGCGATCGTCTCACGGAGAAGAAGAATAGGGAAATGCTGATGGAAACAAGCATTTCCCCGTTCTGCCTAGTGACAGGACACTGTAATCGGGAGCAGTGATCAGTGTCGTTACACACATAGCCCCTCCCCCCATAGTTAGAATCACTCCCTAGGACACACTTAACCCCTGCAGCGCCCCCGAGTGATTAACCCCTTCACTGCCAGTCACATTTACACAGTAATCCATGCATTTTTAATCGCACTGATCGCTGTATAAATGTGAATGGTCCCAAAATAGCGCCAAAAGTGTCCGATCTGTCCGCCATGTTGTTGCAGTCATGATAAAAATCGCTGATTGCCGTCATTACTAGTAAAAAAAAAATTATTAATAAAGATGCCATAAAACTATCCCCTATTTTGTAGATGCTATAACTTTTGCGCAAACCAATCAAAAAATGCTTATTGCAATTTTTTTTTACCAAAAATATGTAGAGTACGTATCGGCCTAAACTTAGGAAAAAAAATGTTTTTTTATATATTTTTTGGGGGATATTTATTATAGCAAAAATTAAAAATTAATGCTCTATTTGAGGGGAAAAAAAGGACGTCAATTTTGTTTGGGAGCAACGCCGCACGACCGTGCAATTGTCAGTTAAAGCGATGCAGTGCCGAATCACAAAAAGTGCTCTGGTCTTTGGCCAGCCAAATGGTCCGGGGCTGAAGTTGTTAAGTGACATCCAAATCTCCTCTATCATTCAGGAACAAATCATCATGATTCCCAGTCCTGTGATCACTATGAAATCTCTGACATGGTGATCATATAGTGTTATTCACAAACACATCTGTTGGGTTATGATGTCACAATACCTCACACAGATAGAAGCATTTTGACATATGAAGTTGGCAGGCTACAGTTTTTAAAGGGCAATACAGTAGTCCATTGGTAAGAACATGTTTTATAGATCCATTTCCTGCAATGAGCTTCTGGCCATAGAATAAAATGGAATACAATTTAGTGTTCAAGAACTATGAACCTGGTAAAAGAAGACAGACCCCAGATCCAGTATAATCGGTGTACATAGATCATCATTATAATTTCTAAAGATTCAGATCTAGAAGCCCTCAGTGGAGTAGATGGTACAAAAGAAGTGTAATTATTACACCATCTCTATCATGGAACAAGAGTCCCTAGTTTGTTTGCCCTCTTTTAACAGTGTTTACTTTTCTGATCAACTAGAGTCTGGTTGCCATAATAACCCCGCATATGACACTGGGGTTGCAAAATAGTAAAAAACAGATTGCTGTGCTTTGAAAAACAGCACAGAAAGCTCCAGCTTCACACAGTCCTTATGCTAGGAACAAGCAACAGTGACAGAGCTCTCTGACAAAGGGACTGCAAGCAACCTTACAACAATTCTGTCTTTCAGGAATCCTCTCTCAGCATAGTGTAATGCCCTGTACACACAGTCCGATTTTCAATCGGATTGTGTTGTCAGAAATTTCGATCGTGTGTGGGCTCCATCGGACTTTTTCCATCAGAATTTCCAACACACAAAGTTTGAGAGCAGGCTATAAAATTTTCCGACAACAAAATCCGATCAGTTAAATTCCGATCATGTGTACACAAATCTGACGCACAGAGTGCCACGCATGCTCAGAATAAATTAAGAGACAAAAGCTATTGGCTACTGCCCCGTTTATAGTCCCGACGTACGTGTTTTATGTCACCGCGTTCAGAACGATCAGATTTTCTGACAACTTTGTGTGACCGTGTGTATGCAAGACAAGTTTGAGCCAACATCCGTCGGAAAAAAAACATTTATATTGTTGTTGGAATGTCCGATCAATGTCCGATCGTGTGTACAGGGCATAACAGTGAGGAGCAGCCATCTTACCTACCCCTGCGCATGCCACCATTCAGCTGCCAGGATAAGGGTCAAGCACCAGGATACCTGTGAGTTCAGCTACCTCTATGCTGACTGTTACAGGACACTGAAAGGCAACATCCGAGACTGTCGCCCATCGCTGACTAGGTAACAGACCGCACGCCACACACGCTGGCTAAAGACCTACACACACCAGCAGCATGGCAGACACTAGACACCGCACAGGACAGTGATAACTTGGACACTGAGACCATTACAGAACTGCGAGCAACGCAAGAAGGCGCAGTGCCTAAACAAACAATCACTCATACACAAAAGGCCCATGAAAATTATGAAGCTAACATTGACACGCACTGCGCCAAGTTAGAAAGGGCTTGGGAAGACACAATATTTGAAATATGTAATGCCACAGGTGCTACCAGTCAAGAAGAACAGATTATGCAAAGCATAACTCAGATTGAGTCATGCCATAGACGTTACGTAGCACTGTCACAGACTTACTTCACCTATCTGACTAGAACGAACACAAACGACAGCCTGCAATAATGTGACCTGAAAAAAGCGATCGATCTGGAGCAAGAAGGCATTGTGGAGAAAGCCATCACAAAAGCGTAAAAAGAAAGAAAGGAGCTCCTCCTGGAGACAGTGTCACTGCGCTGTAGCACATCCAGACACTCCTCAAGGTCAGGCAAATCAGTGCAGTCAAATGCATCCAGTGCAAGCACAAGTGCTATCAAGGCTCGAGCCACCACAGAGGCTGCATGTGCTAGGGCCAAATATGCCCAGAAAGAGGCAGTCATAAGAGCTGAGAGAGCATGGATAGAAGAGGAGGAGCAGACAGCCGCCGCCAAAGCAGTCACTGCCCTTCACGTAAAAAGGCTGAATTGGATGCAACCTTAGAAGCCCTAAGTAAGGAAGAGGACGCAGCAGCCGCCATAGCCCAGGCCGAAGTCTTGGAAGCAGCTGTGCAACTGGACGGCGGGGAGCAAAAGTACGACCTGATGCTGCCAGAGGTTGCAGGCAGTCGTACGGCAGATAATGTGAGGAGCCTTCTCTGTTTCAACACCGGTGCATCTCAGTGCAGTGAGGGCGACATATCTGACACCAAAGACTTGCTAGACCCGAGAGAAGACGCTGTTCCTCCAAGGCTACTAAGTGCCTGGGATAACAGCAGTCAAAGAAATCATCCACATGCCAATATGCTCATGAATGCACCACAACAGGCTCGCCATGTGGCTGCACTAACACAGAGAGATACAGCTATACACACTGGCCAGCAATCATCAAACACTTGCATCAAAGAAGAGGCGATCACAAGACCCTTCCAGGGAACCACGACAGAACAAGATCAGCACACCAATGTATCAGGCCTGACCGACATGGGGAAGTATATGATCCGGCATGACATGGTGCAGACGGGACTCACCAACTTTGACGACCATCCCGAGAATTACAGGATATGGAAGTTCACATTCAAGGACGCTATTAAGAGTCTGGGCTTCTCTACCAGGGAGGAATTCAGCCTGCTGACCAAATGGCTGGGGAAAGAATCCGTGGAACATGCTAAGACTCTCAGGGCAGCCAACGTGAACCACCCCCAAGTAGGTCTGGACTTAGTATGGGAAAGGCTAGAGGAGTGCTATGGTAGCCCAGAGTCAGTTGAAGATGCACTCTTCAAGAGGATCGAAAATTTTCCCAGAATTACTGCCAAAGACTTCACAAAGTTACGAGAACTCAGGGATTTGCTGCAGGAGCTGCAGTCTGCAAGAACAGATCAATCCCTAACAGGCCTCAACGTCCTGGACTCCGCTCGTGGAGTGAGACCAATCTTGGAGCAGCTACCCTACAACCTCCAAGAAAGATGAATTTTGCAAGGCTCCAAATACAAAAGGGAGAAGCAGGTCACCTACCCCCCTTCTCTTTCTTCTTGAGCTTCATTCGCAAAGCAGCCTGCACAGAGAATGATCCAAGCTTCATTGTGGGTGCACAGACCACACTCAGTACAAGTAACCTGAAGGATGAAAGACCAACGGCAACACATGGCAGTGCTAGAACATCCCTCTCAGTTCGCAGGACGGACATGTCCCCCACAACCCACACAAGCCCTGACCAGTCGGATGCTGGAGTCCAGAAGCAGAGAGACATAAACAAAGAATGTCCCATACATAAAAAAACACATCCGCTTAACAAGTGCATCGGGTTCAGGATTAAATCCATAGAGGAACGCAAAAACTTACTATGAGAGTTGGGAGCTTGCTTTAAATGCTGTGCTTCTACGGGACATCTATCCAAGGAATGTAAAGAAGCCATAAAATGCACCGAGTGTAACAGTGATAGGCATGTGACAGCTCTACACCCAGACATTTCAGCCTAAAACAGTCAAGACCCCTAACCCTATAATAAGGCAGGATGGGGAGGAAGAAGAGGTTAACCACTTCAGCCCCGGAAGGATTTACCCCCTTCCTGACCAGAGCACTTTTTACAATTTGGCACTGCATCGCTTTAACTGCTAATTGCGCGGTCATGCAATGCTGTACCCAAACGAAATTTGCGTCCTTTTCTTCCCACAAACAGAGCTTTCTTTTGATGGTATTTGATCACCTCTGCCGTCTTTATTTCTTGCGCTATAAAGGGAAAAAGACTGAAAATTTTGAAAAAAAATGATATTTTCTACTTTTTGTTATAAAAAAAATCCAATAAACTCAATTTTAGTCATACATTTAGGCCAAAATGTATTCGGCCACATGTCTTTGGTAAAAAAAATGTCAATAAGCGTATATTTATTGGTTTACACAAAAGTTATAGCGTCTACAAACCAGGGTACATTTTCTGGAATTTACACAGCTTTTAGTTTGACTGCCTATGTCGTTTCTTGAGGTGCTAAAATGGCAGGGCAGTACAAAACCCCCCCAAATGACCCCATTTTGGAAAGTAGACACACCAAGGAAATTGCTGAGAGGCATGTTGAGCCCATTGAATATTTTTTTTTTCTCCCAAGTGATTGAATAATGACAAAAAAAAAAAAAAATTTACAAAAAGTTGTCACTAAATGATATATTGCTCACACAGGCCATGGGCATATGTGGAATTGCACCCCAAAATACATTCAACTGCTTCTCCTGAGTACGGGGATACCACATGTGTGGGACTTTTTGGGAGCCTAGCCGCGTACGGGGCCCCGAAAACCAAGCACCACCTTCAGGATTTCTAAGGGCATAAATTTTTGATTTCACTCCTCACTGCCTATCACAGTTTTGAAGGCCATAAAATGCCAAGATGGCACAAAACCCCCCCAAATGACCCCATTTTGGAAAGTAGACACCCCAAGCTATTTGCTGAGAGGCATGGTGAGTATTTTGCAGCTCTCATTTGTTTTTGAAAACGAAGAAAGACCAGAAAATTTTTTTTTTTTTTCTTTTTTCAATTTTCAAAACTTTGTGACAAAAAGTGAGGTCTGCAAAATACTCACTATACCTCTCAGCAAATAGCTTGGGGTATCTACTTTCCAAAATGGGGTCATTTGGGGGGGTTTTGTGCCACCTGGGCATTCCATGGCCTCCGAAACTGTGATAGGCAGTGAAGAGTGAAATCAAAAATTTACGCCCTTAGAAAGCCTGAAGGCGGTGCTTGGTTTTCGGGGTCCTGTGCGTGGCTAGGCTCCCAAAAAGTCTCACACATGTGGTATCCCCATACTCAGGAGAAGCAACAGAATGTATTTTGGGGTGTAATTTCACATATCCCCATGGCATGTTTGAGCAATATATCATTTAGTGACAACTTTGTGCAAAAAAAAAAAAAAAAAAATTTGTCTCTTTCCTGCAACTTGTGTCACAATATAAAATATTCCATGGACTCAACATGCCTCTCAGCAAATAGCTTGGGGCGTCTACTTTCCAAAATGGGGTCATTTGGGGGGGTTTTGAACTGTCCTCACACAGAAGATAGGTGACATTCCCACTCCAGTCGGGGACTTCAATTAAAAAAACCTGTATAAATGCCAATGGAGACAGGTGCAGTGCCTCGCTGGCACCTTTTGGGACTGTTGGAGGCGCGAATATCTTGTCACACTTCAGGAACGTCACAAATGGCAAGCTGTCAAACAGAACATTCAAGAAGTAGATGTTGTTCTGTTAAGAGACAAGCAGGTGCTGCAAAACGAGTGGCCTATAGGTCTCATCATTAAATCCATCCCTAGTGCAGATGGGAAGGTCCGCAAACTCGAAGTAAAAATTGTCCGATAAGGGACTGTGAAAATCTTTACAAAGCCCAGTACAGAAACCATCCTTTTAATGGCCAAAGCGGACTATAACAAAGAAAAGGACTGAACACCCATTCTGGGAATCTTCAAAGGCATTGTGGTGCTCTCAAGCATCCCGAACAGTGCACCCCGCTGGCCTCAATTGCTGGAAGGGACTTTGGAGACTTGATATTGCATTATTATGTGTACATGATGTTATGAACTGTTGTTTTGTTTTCACATATGTACCACGTAGTTAGTAATAGTGGTATCTCCAGATACCAGACGGGGAGTATCATGGAACAAAAGTCCCTAGTTTGTTTGCCCTGTCTCTCTTTTCACAGTGTTTACTTTTCTGATCAACTAGAGTCTGGTTGCCATAGTAACCTTTCAATTCTCTGGTAGAGAGAATGGATTAGCCCACTCTCCCTGTCTAAATTCATTAGTTGGTTTCTCCCTGTTCCTTTTCCTGTTTAGCCAGACCTCTGGTCTTTTTCACTTATGGAAGACTCTGTAAGTACAAGCTGGCAAACCTTGCAATAAGCATTCTGTTTTTTACCTCCTTCCCTGGATAAGCACTCCACATAGAGAAACTCTCTCTTAACACCCTGCAACATCTACAAACTCATCTACAAACTCTCTGCTGTTATTTCACAAATAAAGTTAAGAAAGTTAAAGGACTTTGTTGTGCTTTGATAGGAAGGCGAGTTAAGCTATCTGGCCTTATTCATATCCTCGCATATGACACTGGGGTTGCAGAATAATCTCCGCACCTTACACAAAGTGATTCCTGTGATAGATACACTACGGGTTTTATTTACCTTTCAGCTCCGGAGTCAGGGAATGTCCGAGTTCATCCAGCAGAATCTGATCTGGCAGACCCTCACCTATAGAGAGAAATATAAGATGATGGCTCTGAGTCATGTATGATTGAAGCCGACCTTTCACATACACCAAGCTACACATTACAATTATGTCCAAGCAGCAGAATATAATGAATCCTATGTTACATGTAACATGTCAGATTAAAGTTCTCTATATTCTGGCCATATATAAATATACAGTAGTGATCTGATTAAGATTTTGTTCTGAATAAGTGTAAGGAATAGAGTTGGAGTGGAGAGAGATAGAAAAGGGCTCTGTTCATTGCTAGTAGCAAGTTAGTGTGCTACAGTGTAGAGTGAAAATAGTGATAGTGCAGTGTGAGTGTCGTGCGACCATTCATTTTTATAGTTTAGTGTTTCAGGGCGTGTTTACTGCAGTATATTAAGGTGCATTAGTGCATGTTTACTGCAGTATATTGAGGTGCGTTTGTGTATGTTCACTGCAATATATTACATAAGTCCATGCAGTTAAAAAAAACCTAAAAAACATACAATCCCATATACACAATCCTACACCCACAGTTGATGCAGAGGAAGGCAAAAAAACAGCAAAGCATGATCCAATTTGCTCCAGCAGGGGAAACAATTCCTTCCTGATCCCTTGAGAGGCAAATCGGATTTTGCCTGTATCAACTTTACCTATAAATGTCAGTATCCAGTTATATTATGTACATTTAGGAAAGAATCCAGGCCTTTTTTAAAGCAATCTACTGAGCTGGCCAGAACCACGTCTGGAGGGAATCTATCCCACATTTTCACAGCTCTTATGCCCTGTACACACGATCGGACATTGATCGGACATTCCGACAACAAAATCCATGGATTTTTTCCAACGGATGTTGGCTCAAACTTGTTTTGCATACACACGGTCGCACAAAGTTGTCAGAATTTCCGAACGCCAAGAACGCGGTGACGTACACCATGTACGATGAGACTATAAAAGGGCAGTTCAGAACCAAGTGCGGCACCCTTTGGGCTCCTTTTGCTAATCTCGTGTTAATAAAAGTTTGGTGAAAGACGATTGGCGCTTTTTCAGACTCGTGGTTTTCAGATCGTATTTCTGCTGTTCAGTTTGCGCTTGTGGGTTTGTATCTGGTCTTCAGTGCGTGCAGCGAGTTACCCTTGACTTGTCATTGTGTTCTTGTTAGTTCGTTACTGATTTTCAGGTCGCTCTTCACAGGCCTTGCTGTTTTTTCAGTGCGTTCTGTTACTTCGTTCTGAGCAGTCAACCGTTTTCTAGCCATGTTGCGTATACGTACTCATCGTAGAGTTCGTGCTGTGCGGGGGCTTGGTGTTGGGGTCCTTACCTTGACACAAGCCCAGTCCATGAACAGGGTGGGGAGGAGTTCATGGACCAAGAATTGGTTGCTCCAGCGTGACCAGTTCTGTCACATGCCTTTGCTCCGTGAGTTCCGTGAGAATAATCCTGATGATTTCAGGAACTTTCTCCGGATGATGGACCCCATATTTCACCATTTGTTGGCTTTGCTGACCCCCTATATCAGCAGGCAGGATACCTGCATGAGGCAAGGCATCACTCCGGAGCAGAGGCTAGTCGCCACCCTGCGGTACTTGGCGACGGGACAAGTCTGCAGGTCCTCAAGTTCTCGACAGGCATCTCCCCCAAGGCTCTGGGGATCATTATCCCAGAGACCTGTTCTGCCATCATCCAGGTCCTGCAGAAGTAGTATATGAAGGTAAGATTTTTATCCTTTAACATCACATTTTATTGTATTTAATGTTTGATAATATAATGTATTTCTTTCCTCATTCCCTAATTACCATGATTGTAATATGCTGTGATTGTCCCCTTTGTCCTCATGCATGCTGGATTTTTATGTAATTTTTTTTGTCCTTCATACATATTTGCCTTCCCTTACCTCCCCTGCATGCTCTCCTGGCCCTATATTTACCTTGTGTAGTCACTTAACAATGTATTTTGTCAGCTCCATAGTAGTGCTTTACCCTAAATACCCCCTAAAATGTTGAAAATTGTGATGTGTGCTTGAAATTCAGACAGAGTGGATACACCATTATCCCAATTATCCATTTTTGAATCAATCTGTACAAAAGATCCATTTGCTAAAGGTACAATTTCATCACTTTATAATCAATAATATGGAGTAGCAAATCTTAATAGACCCTCTTACGTTCAGAGGTGGGAGGAGGACCTGGGACGAACTTTAGAAGACACGGACTGGTCTAACATATGGCTCACATCTAAGTCATCTTCACCCAACATCTTAGCACTGGAGACAAATTATAAAGTCCTAACTCGCTGGTACCTTGTACCCGCTAGAGTGGCAAAATATTCACCTAATACCTCAGCTCTTTGTTTTCGAGGATGCCCAGAAATAGGCACATATTTACACATATGGTGGACGTGCCCAGTAATCCAAACCTTCTGGAAGGAAGTCTTCGTGATTGCCTCTAAAATATTTAAAAAAATAATACAACCAGATCCATATTTAACTTTACTTAATCTAAAACCGGAATGGTTAACACTCTCTCAATTCAAACTTATGATCCAACTAATAACGGCTGCAAAACAAACAGTGGCCAAGGCATGGAAATCTCCTACATTGGTACTAGCGGAAACAATTCATAGAATGAATAATACAATGTCCCATGCTAAGATGGTAGCCATCGATCAAAATCAAATTCCAAAATTTGAAAAACTTTGGCATCCTTGGATAAAACAACAGTTCCTGTCAAACTTCAATGACTCTGTCCTGTTGCCATGGTAACAGATTAAATGACTTACAGAGACACCCATTCTAATTCTTCAAAGAGAACTAAAAAGAATAATAAACTGACGAGCGGGACAACCTTGTGGACCATACCTCTACTTTTCAACCCTTTTTCTTCTTTCTCTTTCCTTTTCTCCACCTTACGATTAAAGCTCATTATCAGAATTTATTTGACCTATATACACTCTACTTGTAAATAATATGTATAGTAGGTATAAATCATTTAAATACCTACAAAAGTAACTAAGGAAATGATATTTCTTTAATTTAGGTTTACGTGAACCCAATGTTTAATATTTGAAATTTCATGATATTTACCTATATAAACCCTACTGTAAAACAATGAGCTTACTTTATAGATCCTTGTAAACTTACTTACTATGTATCTTTATAACATTGTATACTCAATAAACTTCTTTTGACAAGGAAAAAAAAAAAAAAAAAAGAAATTCAGACAGAGTGCCAGAGTCTTTTTTTTGGGGGGTTCACAAAATCATTTGGAACACTCCCTCCCCCCAACTGCTAACTCAGCTGATAACAATCCTCTATCTGCTGACTTTGCCAAACCCATATACACTATACCCACCTCTTTTGTGGTCATATTTATGGATGATTTCCCCAAAGCATGTAGTGCAAGGGCCTGCCTGAATACTTTGAAATGGTACTGTTTAAAGTTTTTTGTATCCTATTATTACCTTGATAGGTAATAGCAGAATGTAAAAATGTGCTAAAATGTGTACAGTGTGTATTTATATCTTTGTATTATGACACTTCTTACCTATCCAGTGGGCTGCCAATAGTGTAAGTAAGGAGGGGCTGGCCAAAGTAATACACATTATTTATGCATTCAACCCTCAATGAAGTGGAGAGGGTTACCTGTCCAAAACATCTCCCCCCATAACATTTTTCAAATGGCCCATGAGAGGGGGGGAGGAATCTGATAGGTGGACCTTATACCTTTGTCTTTAAATACTCCCTAAAATAAATGTTATACTGATGTTGGCCAAGAATGTTTGTGACTAATCTGCTTTCCATGTTTATGTGCAAAATGAATAATTTCTTTTTCTTGTTTGACTTCACAGTTTCCTTCCAACCCACAGGAATGGCAGACTGTGGCCCCCCACTTTGCCCAGCGGTGGGACTTTCCTAACTGCGTCGGCGTAATTGATGGGAAACACTTCCACATCGTCCCACCACCCAACTCGGGGTCCTACTATTACAACTATAAGGGGTTCAATAGTTTTGTGATGTTGGCAGTGGTGTCTGCTACTTATGAGTTCCTGTATGTGGATGTGGGGAAGAATGGCCGGATGTCAGATGGTGGAGTCATCGCCCAGACGGAGTTCTACAGGTGTCTCCAGAATGGCAACTTGGTCTTGCCGTCTTCATTGCGGATGAGGCATTTACACTGGGGGGCCATCTTATGCGGCCATTCCCTATGGGGACCCTCACCCCGGACCAGAGGGTTTTTAATTACCGGCTGGCCAGAGCCAGAAGAGTGGTGGAGAACAAGTTTGAAATAATGGCCAGCCGGTTCCGCCTATTTCTTACACCCATACACATGGCGAAGTATGAACAGGATGAAATTCTGCGAACCTTGCTGACTCAGTTGGGCCTGAATCTGGAATTCATGTAAATTAACCAACCCTGATGGCGCTTGAATCTGGCCATCCTGGCTTGCCCCCCCTGAGTGCCCACGAGGTCCGTCTAAGATACCTTGAATACTTTGCAGGTAGGGGGCCATCAATATGCCAGACAATGTCTGAGACATTTTTTAAATAAAAAACAAATTTTAACTACTAAAATATTTGCTGACATTTACTGCTTGTGTTTCTTTTAGCTGACCCTGGAATAAATTTGGGGAGTCCTGAAAATGGCGTGACTGTGTAACATTAGAAAGCACTGTTGGGTGTTATTTACTAAAGGCAAAGACACATTGCACTACAAGTGCACTTGAGACTGCACAGAAACTGCACTTGTAGTGCAAAGTGAATTTGCCCTTAGGAAATCACCCCCATTGTCCCAGAAAACACCAATTTTAATACACCAAAAGTTACAGAGCATTGAAAGAAGAATCCACACATTATTAATTATCAATCTTTTTAATACCAGCACAATCACATGTGCATTTATAAAAGGTTTTTAAAACAAACCAACATGTTTGTTGTATAACAATTTTTTGGGTCACATTAATAAAAGTAGAAATGTCCATTTAAGGTAAACCAGGCATGTTTAAAACCAACAAGAAATACACAAATCTGGAACTTTGTTATAAATTGAAGGCAATATCAGACATGAGTATTTATAAACTGTGTTTGATATTGCGTTCACATGGGGTGAAGTCACCCCTGGAAAAGCCAAATTTTGAAGATGCACACAAATTGCCAAATGTCAACATGTGCTAGCTGCCATCACGGGAGATCAAGGAACATGTTTTGGGGGTGCAACCCCTTCCTCTCTGCTACTTTATTATTGAGGAAGGGGTTGCACCCACAAAACGCCTACATTGATCTCCCGTGATGGCAGATAGCACATGTTGACACAGTGTGTGCATCTTCAAAATTTGGCTTTTTCTCGAATATGTCAAAAAATGTGAAAAATGATTTCAGTAAAAAAAGCACAACAAAGTAAGGGATTTGGAGGTGTTTTAAACTCTCCCTAAAACATCAATGATGTTCTTCATTTTGTTTTGAACATCATTGATGTTTTGCTTGATGTTTTCCAAGTCCCTATTACACCCCATGATCTCCCCGATCAGGATCTGGGCACTTTCACTGGTGAAATGACCTTCATCCAGAACATCACGATCACCTAAAAATATAGAAACAAAAACACACCATGTATTAAAAATATGCTGGCATCCATCTCTTACCTGAGACTGTGGTCGCAGACACTCACCTGTTGTAACAATTTCTACCACGTCTCCATCCTCCTGCTCCTCTTGTTGGCTTTGGGGGATTTCCACTTCTTCATGAGGTGTGGGGTCTGTGGTCTCCTCTAATGAGGGGTGTCCTCTGAGTCTTTTCTCCCCTATGTAAAAAAAAATAGGTATACTTAGCACACAGATATTTTATGGCAGAAATAGGAATATGAAACATTGCTTGGAAGTGGGGTACAATTGTCTATTTTGGCAGAGTTCCAAGATGAAGAAATATTTTGTCACTTTGTCAAGCTTGAATACTTACCTGTTTTGTACAAGCTTCACGGATGGAGACACCCCTATAGTATACACTGGAGTACCTGTGTGGGACCCCCTAATAAAAAGGGCGTTCTGGTGTCCCACACTAGTGCTCCAGCGTCCAGATGTGTAAACGGCTGCTGAGTGTCCTCTTCTTACACAGAATCTAGTTTGCATTTCATTCTAGTTACTGACCCATCTATACAACAAAATTTAGTTAACAGAAGTATGCCTGAAAAATGTTTTGAACTGCACCTGGAAAAAACATGGTGTTTTCTAGGCCGAACGAACGAATAATGTGCCCATGAACATGAAAGTTGCCCTTTTAAACTGTACAACAGTTAAGAAAAGCACATGAAGCAGCACAAACATAATAAAAATAACAAATAGGAACACAGCACAACTACTTACTTTTTTGCAGCACTCTCCTGATCCTTCTGTACTGCTCGTGCTCCCTTAATTTGAGGTCCGACCACCGCTTCCTCAGTTGATCCTTGGATCATCGTACCCCAAAATTCTGGTGCAGACTCTTGACTACTTTCGACATTATCTTGACCTTTCTGACATTGGGATTGGGGTAAGGTCCATACTTCCCGTCATAGTCGGCCCTCTTCAGTATGTCGACCATTTCCAACACCTCCCCAAAGGACACATTTGAGGCCTTAAATTGTCTTCTCCGGGATCCTGACGTTTCTGGCTCTGGGCTTTCCTCCTCCTCGTTGCTGTAATTAGCATGCACCTGCTGTGCCTCTGCCATGTGCTCTTCCCCACTGCGCCGAATGAGAAGGGGCAGGGAATAGACTAGAAAGAATAACAGGGGCGGGCGGAGTTTCACGCATGCGCAGTGTATATAAAGCGTAACACGCGTGCGTAGTGCGTACGATCTGTGAGCGGAGGAAGGAGTATCGGAGGCACCGATCGTGATAACGAAGGTAAGATTTAAACTTGGGCCTATACTGCTTCTAGATAGAGGCCTATATTGTGACATGATTAGGAGAGTTTCGCCTGACATTAGGGTTTGTCTTGTGTTGAGTCTTGCAGATAAAATGGATGGCTTCAATGACCACAACTTCCTCCCCCTGTTCATAGACAAATACAGGGATCTGCCCTGTCTGTGGCAGATCAAACACTCGCAGTATAATAATAAACAAAAGAGGCAGGCAGCGCTGGAGAAACTGCTGGAGTTGGTGAAGCTGGTGGTCCCCACAGCAACCTTCCCCTATTTAAAAGCCAAAATTGGTGGCCTGAGGAGCACTTATCTTAGGGAGCGCAAGAAGGTCAAGGATTCCCAGAGATCCGGAGCTGCAGCGGATGACATTTATGTCCCCAGGCTGTGGTACTATGAGAGACTGCGATTTCTGTCAGACCAGACTGAAGTCAGGGAATCCCTCTCAACCCTTCCTTCCACCCTATCTTCCACCCCAGCTGAGGCTTCCGATGTCCAACCTGGGACTTCCAGCCAGGAAGAAGTGGAGGAGCCCAGCTGGAGCCAGGTATAGCATTCTTCTACAGATTTCTGGTCAAGAAATAAATGATGTTTAATAGATTTTATTATTGATCACTAATTGCTGATTTAATAAAGTGCAAAGTGTAAAGGGCAAAAATAATTGGGACAGGAATGAAAAATGCTGGGCTCAGAATGATAATCTGTTTGTCAACATTCAATTTGCAACAGTCATGAGGTGAAAATTGTGTGTGATTGATGAAGAAAAAACTAAAAATATGTCCCTTTTTCATACACAGGAAGACCTCAGCCAGGAGGAGGCTGTGGAGTGTGGCACACAGGAGGAGGCTGTGGAATGTGGCAGCCAAGAGGAGGCGGGGGTAAGTGGCAGCCAGGAGAAGGCCGGGCCCAGTAGGAGCCTCAGAGAAACTCAGGTTCCTCCCCTCCGCCTTCCAAACAAAAGACCCAGGAAGGGGAGTATTGTGCAGGATTCAGCACTCAGGATGATTCAGGAGGCTTCTGCATCCCTCAGAGCCTTCCCCACTCGTGAAGAGGCCTTTGCCTGCAAGGCTGCCACAAAACTGATGGACATGCAGGAAGGTCAATGCCTCATGTGTGAGGACATTCTTTATAAAGCCTTAACCACTTGCCGCCCGACCTATTACAGAATGACGGCAGCAAAGTGGTTTGATATTCCTGATTGGACGTCATATGACGCGATCGTTGTTGCTGGGTGTCAGTCTGACACCCTGCAACACCGATCTAGGTAAAGAGTCTCCGACGGCTGATCACGATGTAAATAGGAAGAGCCGGTGATCGGCTTTTCCTCACTCGCGTCTGACAGACACGAGTAGAGGAGAGCCAACCGGCTGCTCTCCTGACAGGGGGGTCTGTGCTGATTGTTTATCAGCACAGCCCCCCCTCGGATCCTACCCAGGACCACCAGGGAAGCCGCCCAGGACCACCAGGGAAGCGATCCACACTGGACCACCAAGTATGCCCCTAGACCACCAGGGAAATGCCACTGTGTGCCCAGGCAGCTGCCAATCTGTGCCCAGGCAGCTGCCAGTCAGTGCCCACTTTAATGCCTACCACTGCCAGTGCCACCAGGGATGCCCATCAGTGCCTCATATCAGTGCCGCGTATCAGTGCCCATCAGTGCCACGTATCAGTGCCTATCAGCGCCACCCTATCAGTGCCCAGCAGTGCCGCCTTTCATTGCCCATCAGTGCCACCCAGTGCCACCCATCAGTGCCCATCAGTGCCGCCTATCAATGCCCATCAGTACTGCATATGAGTGCCACCCATCAGTGCCACCTACCAGTGCCCATCAGTGCCGCATATCAGTGCCCATCGTCAGTGCCTGTCAGTGCCCGCTCATTGGTGCCACCTCATCGGTGCCGCCATATCAGTGCCTGTCAGTGCCGCCTTATCAGTGGCCATCAGTGAAAGAGAAAACTTACTTATTTGCAATTTATTTAACAGAAACAAAAGCAAAACTTTTATTTTTTTCGGTCTTTTTTTATTTGTTTAGCAAAAAATAAAAACTGCAGAGGTGATCAAATACCACCAAAAGAAAGGTCTATTTGTGGGAACAAAATGATAAAAATTTAGTTTGGGCACAGTGTAGCATGACCGCGCAACTGTCATTCAAACTGCGACAGCGCTGAAAGCTGAAAATTGGTCTGGGCAGGAGGGTGTCTAAGTGCCCTGTATTGAAGTGGTTAACTAAGGGGGTGAGGGGCGAAATCACACACAAAAACCATCTGTGTGAGTTGGACCATCCTCCTCCTCCTGCCACAACTCCACCACCACAGACACAGCATGGAAGGAAGCGTGGAAGGAAGACCAGAGAGTGATGGCCTGGGTTCAGTCTGGTCTGACCAAAGATGCAGTCTCTTGTATGACCACAGCCTGGGGACACAGATGTCATCTGCTGCTGTTCATGATCTCTTGTACTTCTGGACCAGACTGCACTCCTTTAGATATGAACTCCTCAGGCCACCAATTTTGCAGTAAAATAATTGATGTCTGCCCTGGGGGCCAAAGGCTTCGCCAATTTCTGCTGTTTCTCCAGCATTGCCTCCCTCTTTGTTTGGTTAGGACCCCTTAATAAAGGAATTTTTGTTTCAATTATACGTGCCTATGTGTTTTCCTTCAAAAAGAACAGTTTGTTTGTGAGGAGGCAGGTACATTTCAAAAATACAATGTGAAATTAACAAGAGACAATAACACCAAGCAACCTCCTTGAGATTAAATAATACAAGATAATAATCGTGTTGTGGTAACATGACACACAAAACACACCCAAAAATATTCTGGAGTAAAAAAAAATAAAAAAAAACAAGATCAGGCTTGAAAAAAAATACAAACAAAAAAAATAAATAAATAATTTTTTTGTCCGATGTGACAAATCAAAATATATTGAAGAAATCACGATAAATAATAAAGAAATACGTTTGTGAGAACTCACAAAGAAGAAGAGAGTGCACTGCATTAAACAATTTTAATTGTCCACACATGGTCGGAATTGATGCGATCGGATTTTGTTGTCGGAAAATTTTATAGTCTGCTCTCAAACTTTGTGTGTCGGAAAATCCAATGGAAAAAGTCCAATGGAGCCCACACATGGTCGGAATTTCAACAACAAGCTCCGATCGCACATTTTCCGTCGGAAAATCCGACCATGTGTACAGGGCATAACTGTGAATAAACCTTTCCATATTTGGAGATAAAATCTTTTTTCCTCCAGACGAAAAGAGTGCTCCCTTGATGACCTTAACCACTTAAGGACCAGCCTTGTTTTGAGATTTTGGTGCTTACATGTTTTTTTGCTAGAAAATTACTTAGAACCCCCAAACACTATATATTGTTTTTTTTCTAACACCCTAGAGAATAAAATGGCGGTCATTGCACTACTTTTTTTCACACAGTATTTGCGCAGCGGTCTTACAAGCGCACTTTTTTGAAAAAAAAATAAGACCACAGTAAAATTAGCCCAATTTTTTTTATGGTGTGAAAGATAATGTTACTCCGAGTAAATTGATACCCAACATGTCACGCTTCAAAATTGCGCCCTCTCGTGGAATGCGGTCAAACTTTTACCCTCAAAAATCTCCATAGGCGAGGTGAAAAAATTCTACAGATTGCATGTTTTGAGTTACAGAGGAGGTCTAGCGGGCGCTACTCACGTATGTGTTCGCTTCTGTGCGCAAGCTCATTGGGACGGGGCATTTTAATTTTTTTTTCTCATTTATTTTATTTGATTTTATTTATTTTTACATTTTTTTTTTAAAAAAGTAAACATCCCTTGTAATAGAAAAAAAGCATGACAGGTCCTCTTAAATATGAGATCTGGGGTCAAAAAGTCCTTAGATCTCATATTTGGACTTAAATGCAATAAAAAAAAAATTGTCATTTGAAAAAGATGACAACAAAAAAATGTGCCTTTTAGAGGTATGGACGGAAGTGACGTTTTGACATCACTTCCACCCTGCTATGGTATGGAGACGGGTGGGGGCCATCTTCCCCTCACTCATCTCCATACCCAGCAAGGGGACAGACGAGATCGCCTCCGCCATTGCCGACGGCTCCGGTAAGTGGCGGAGGGCACTGGATCATGGCAGGAGGGGGCCCTCTCCCACCACAGATAAAAGTGATCTCGTGGTGAGGAGATGGGTTCCCGCAGATTTTTTCCATTTTTTCCTTTGTTCTTTTTTTGGCACAAATACTGGGTAAAGTTGAGGCGTATGTGATTGAAATAAGAGAATCATTGAAAATTTGGGTGGATGGAAGTTAAATATTTGTCATATAACGTAAAAGGGTTAAACTCTCCCGGGAAAAGGTGCAAAGTGTTAAAAGAGTTACAGCTCTATGGTGCAGATATTGTTTTTTTTTGCAGGAGACGCACCTGGTGTTGGAGGAGGGTATCAAGCATGACTCAAGAAATTTCCCGGTCTGGATTTATTGTGATTCGCCCATCAAACGGGCGAAGGGAGTGGTTATCGGATTCTTGAAACTGACTAAATACACATTGTTAGAGAGGAGGGTGGACCCAGAGGGCCATTTTTTATTTTTAAAGGTAAAATTAGGGGATAGGATCTATACATTGGCTAATGTTTATTGTCCGAACAGAGATCCGATTGAATACCTATCCCAGACCCTGAATAGACTGATGGAATTCAAAGATGGGGAAGTGATACTGGCAGGAGATTTTAATTTCTGTTTAGATCCAGCCTTGGATAGGTTGTCTAGAACTCGGGAGGCAAGTAAAAATCTGCTATTGAGCCTAGGGAGAAAGTTGCATGAATGTCAACTGATGGATGTATGGAGGGTACAGCATCCAAAGGAGAGAGATTACACTTTCTTCTCGCCGGTGCATGGGACCTATTCAAGGCTGGACTACATGATGGTGGACCACAGTTTACTGGATTCTATTGAGGAGTCGAAGATAGAAATCATGACACTGTCAGATCACGCCCCCGTCACGTTGAAGGCAAAGATAAAAGGGCTTCATAGGGTTCCATTCACTTGGCGTTTAAATGAAAAACTCCTTGAGGAAGATAAGATAGCTGTGAAAATCCAACAGGAAATAGATGCTTTTTTCCTAAACAATGATACTAGAGAGATCTTGGGGGCTGTTATTTGGGAGGCCTTCAAGGCATATATAAGGGGGTCTTAATATCCATTGGCGCGGGGGAGAAGAGAGAGAGAACTAAAAGGAAAGAAAGTCTCATAGCTAAAATCCACCAACTAGAACAACTTCATAAAGCCTCTATGGGAAACGATAGGCCCGCATGACAGCAACTGATAATTAAAAGAGAAGAGCTGAGGGATGGCTATGAGTAAGCGCTCCGCAGAGCGTGAAACGCGTTAGCTGATTATCTGTACATTCTATCCATGGTGCTTTGTACATGATTTGTTCCTGATTTTACAATAAAGAAATTTTGTTGGATTATATTCTCCTGGTGTGCGGCTGTCCGGACTTTTTTCTTCCCTCACAACATAGAAGAGCTGAGGGACTTATTGGAAAAAGAGTCACATAAGATTAAGAAACAAACATCTAAAAGATAGCTACCAGGGGGGAAATTCAGGGGGGAAAATATTTAAAGATTCCCTGGTTCCATGGCTCTGTCAGGTTTAGAATGGGCTTGGGAAGCAGGGAGAAATGTGTAGGGGTGCGTTAACTGCATCAGTGACGCTAATTCCTAAAGAGGGGAAAGACCGCACCCTATGCTCTAGCTATAGGCCGATTGCACTTTTAAATGCTGACATTAAATTATATGCCAAGGTGCTGGCGCTTCGGCTCAAGGAAAAAATGCCCTACCTGGTCCACCCGGACCAGGTGGGATTTATCCCAGTGAGAAAAGGTAGAGATAACGGGGTGCGGTCTCTTTTCATATTGGAGGCTATTAAATCAAGTGAATCCCCAGGTCTTTTTATGTCGATAGACGCCGAGAAGGCATTCGACAGAGTAGACTGGGGATTCATGTTCAAAACGTTTGAAGTAATGAGAATAGGGCCAACAATGCTAAAATGGATTAAAATACTGTACAATCAACCAACAGCATTCATGAAGGTCAATAACCTACCTTCAGCACAGTTTGCCATGGAAAACGGGACCAGACAAGGATGCCCATTGTCCCCGCTTCTATTCGTCCTAACCTTAGAACCCTTATTAGCTACGATCCGAAAAAATCCGGATATGAGTGGCTGTTCAGTGGGAAAGGAGGAGCACAAACTGGCTGCTTTTGCCGACGATGTTCTCCTTTATATCTCTAAACCCAGAATTACGATCCCCAATTTGCTGTCCACATTGAGGAAATTTAGTGAGCTGTCAAACTATAAAATTAACCCTGAGAAATCAGAAGCCTTAAAAATTAATATTGACAAACAGGAAGTCGCTAGACTCAGTGAGGTGTTTCACTTCACCTTGAGAGAGATAATATAAAGTACCTGGGCATAAAGCTTGCAGGATCCATTAGGAAGTTATATAGGCTGAATTTCATTCCTCTTCTAAATGAAATTAGATCAGAAATTAAAAGAATATCACATTGTCCTGTCTCATGGATAGGGCAAATTAACATAGTTAAAATGGTGCTAGCCCCTAAGGTGTTCTACAAGATGCAGATGCTCCCTATTCCCTTACTTCAAACCTATTATAGAACGTTAACAGATTTAATAAGTAGATATGTATGGGACAATAAGAAACCTGGGATAGCGTACACAGTGTTGAGTAGAGAAAAAGCACAGGGATGGTTGGCTATCCCAGACATTAGAAATTATTACAAAGCGATTTTAATATCATGGGCACTAGATTGGGCAAAAGGAAGTAATAAAAAAAGATGGGTTAATTTAGAATTGGGTTTAAGCAATGCACGATTGAATCACATGATTTGGAATCCCCCTCACCACAGGAATTTAGGCCCAGACACACATGTTATAACGCAACTCACATTTAAAATATGGGACCAGATTCACCTCTCTAAGAAGTGGGAGTATAATTCTCCCCCAATTTACTTAAAAGACAACACCTACTTTCCCCCGGGGATGGTGGAAGTGGAAGGAAATTGGATTTTGAATAGGGAAGCACAATTAAAAGACATTAACAACAGAGGGAAAATTGGCACATTCCAGGAATTAGCATCACAAAGGGATTTAATGAAAGGTAAATGGGTGGCGGTACGGCCAGCTCATGCATTTTTTTTTTCAAATATAACTTTTATTTAGACACAAGAAAGGGCAACGCCCCAAAGTAATAACATGTATAAGTGCAAAATTTGAGGACGCAGCCTCTCATAGTATACATCTGAATCTACTTCTAATGCAAAACATTTACATTCTGCAAAACTATGAGTACAGTAAACAGAATTTCTGCCGTCCTAGAAATTATCTGGGTGTCCCCTTCCTCCTGCCTGTTTTCTTTTTATAAAATAAAAATAAAATAGAAGAGATAAGACTGTAAGCAGCGTAGATATAGAGAAGATAAGGGAGAGGGGAAAGAAGGTAAAGAGGGAAGGGGGGGTTAAGGGCACATGGAGGCAGCGACAACCCCGTACAAGGGGTCAACGTATCACAATTAGCTAGGCAGGTGACTTCAGTCACCCTTCAGAAGAGTCTGTCCTTCACTTGAGAATATAAAAGTCAACCAGGGAGACCAAGTTTTGGTGTATAACTCACTTTTATGTCGGGCCGTGAGGATAAGATCCTCCATTTTCCTGATGTCCTCTACTTTCCTGATCCACATGCCTATGGTAGGGGGTTTGATGGACTTCCACAGTAGAGGAATACATGATTTTGCAGCATTCCAATAAATGTTTGAGCAGGGATTTTTTGTATTTTTTGCTCGACATGTCTGTCGCATGCAGTAGGAACAAGCCCGGATCTGACGGGATGGGGCGCTCTGAAATTTTGTATCGTTTTTTGTATAGTCTTCCAGTATTGTTCCAATAAAGGGCAGCTCCAGAAAATGTGGAGAATCGTACCCCGGTCCCCTCGGCATCTCCAACAGAGCCCCGATGTGGACGGAAAGAATCTTTGCAGTTTTGTGGGTGTATTGTACCATCTAGAGAGTATTCTGAAATTAGTTTCCTGCATCTTTGTGCAGATTGAAGATTTAAACGTAAAGAGGATAATGTTTTGTTTTTGTCGTGGTGAGAATGTATATTGTAAGTCCCTTTCCCATGATCCTAACGCGGGTATCTGGTGATTCTCTGGTGGTGTAATCAGCAACTGGTAGGTGTCCGACAGTGCGTGAGGTAAGACTCCCTCCTCTGGGCAAAAAGCTTCAAAAGTTGTCAGGGTCTGCTCGATGCCCTCAGGAGAAGGTAACGTGCTAAGATAGTGTTTAAGTTGAAGTGCTCTCCAGAAGTCCAGACAGAACTGCCCCTCCGGATTCATGAGCTCCTCTACCGTAGGCCACCACCCATTCGATGCAAAATGTGAAGACTGAGAATATCCTCTTTCATACAAAGATCTGAACACTGGGTCCATGTGACCTGGAGTGAAATCTGGTGTTCCCAGTATCGGGCGTAGTGGGGAGTTAGGAGATGTCAGTTTTGCATATGTGAAAAGGAATGCATATATTCTTGATGTTACACCAATGAGAGGATGATTCTTTCCAGCTCATGCATTTTGTTAGAAGTCTACCTGGCTCCTTGAGGGAGGAAGTAGATTATAGACCGATAGAGAAATTATTCTGTAGGGATATAGCAAAGAGGAATATTTCTGCAATATACAAAATTCTATCAAGTAGTGGAGGACTGGAAATACCGCCATGCATTAAAAAATGGGAAGAAGAACTGGGAGTAATCTGCAAGAAAAGTGCGGTGGGGAGCATCCTGGGGGCAACGCATGGTACAGCAGTCGATATGAAAATGACGGAGAGCAACTATAAGTGTCTGGCCAGGTGGTATATGACCCCTGTCAAAATCAGCAGATTCCTTCCTGATAGATCACCTAATTGCTGGAGAGGGTGTGCGGCCCCGGGAACAATGGCACATTTATGGTGGGAATGCCCAAAAATTTAAATATTCTGGCGGGAGGTGATTAGGTTGATAGAAGAGATAACGGGTAAGGCTATCCCATTTGACCCATGGGTCTGTTTGTTCCATGGGTCTAAGGGATTAAATAGACGGTACAAAGCCTCACTAATCCCGGTGTTTCTTAACTCCGCAAAGAGCATAATCCCAAAGAAATGGCTGGAAGTGGAGGGGCCCATGATTAGGGATTGGATCTCAAGAGTAAATGAAATCTATAATCTAGAGGAATCTGATGTAGTAGATCCCTTAGATAGGGATCAAGTAGAGGGGGGGCAGATGGGCCAGATGGGAAGCCTTTAAAAAATCTGAGAGTTTTGTTGAAGCCATTATGCAGTAATATAAGCATAGATGCACTTTTACTTGCCAGGTCTATTTTGTAAGTGAACAATCTGCGGGAGGGAGGTTTGGAGTGGGACAATTTTGGGGTTTTATAATTGTTCTGCGAGATATGTATATTTGGTAGTATGTTTTTTCCCCTCAATTGATGGGTTTTTGTATCTATATTATGTAAAATTTAAATAAAGAATTAAAAAAAAAAAGACCAACACAAAGCAGCACATAATTGTAAAGCAGCACAAAAATGATAAATGGTTTTAAATTTTTTTTATAAATAAATATGTGAAAAGTGTGGGGGGCATTTGTATTTAGCCCCCTTTACTCTGATACTCCTAAATAAAATATAGTGGATCCAATTGCCTTCAGAAGTCACCTAATTAGTAAATAGAGTCCACCTGTGTGTAATGTAATCTCAGTATAAATACAGCTGTTCTGTGAAGCCCTTAGAGGTTTGTTAGAAATCTTAGTTATCAAACCACATCATGAAGGCCAAGGAACACACCAGACAGGTCAGGGATAAAGTTGTGAAGAAGTATAAAGCAGGGTTAGATTATAAAAAATATCCAAAGCTTTGAACATCTCACAGAGTACTGTTCAATCCATCATCCGAAAATGGAGAGTATGGCACAACTGCAAATCTACCACGACATTGCATGTCCACCTAAACTGACAGGCCGGGCAAGGAGAGCATTCATCAGAGAAGAGCCAAGAGATCCATGGTAACTCTGGAGGAGCTGCAGAGATCCACAGCTCAGGTGGGAGAATCTGTCCACAGGACAACTATTAGTCGTGTTCTCCACAAATCTGGCCTTTATGGAAGAGTGGCAAGAAGAAAGTCATTGGTGAAAGAAAGCCATAGGACAGTGATGGCGAACCTATGGCACACGTGCCACAGCTGGCACACTGAGCCCTCTCTGTGGGCATGCAAAGGAAATTCCCCATCCAGGCAGTCACTTGCACTGGCGGTGCAGGCACGGAGGAGCTGGCTCCCTTCCATGCATCAGTAGCAGTGATGTCGGCGGGGGTGGGCAGCCAGTTATCTCGTCCCTTGTGCGATATTTAGGGGGATGTAAAATTCTTCCTCCACCATCCAGAGTGTCTGTGCTGCAGCTTATTGCCTCCCCCGGACCCCTACACCTCCAGTAAGGCATTCGGGCATTCTTCTCTGCAGGCACCCTATTCCAGCTCCCCCTGCTTTAGGACTACTTTGGTTCAGTCTGTCCCTCTAGTTCAGCCTGTGGAACAGCAGAGGGGGAGGGGTGGTGCTCGGAACAGATCATCCATAGCCATGGGAGAGGTGCAGTGGCTGCTAGCTGACCTCCCGGCAGTGGGGATATCGAGGAGCAGCTGGATGGCGGGGACTCCTACAATACTGCCCGGGACAGCTGGATGATAAAGGAGTGGAGAGGTAAAGAGGAGGATGGATCCTCCAATCTACATTGTACTGTGTGTGAGGGGATGGGATGTGAGTAGTGCAGGAAATATGTGTCAGGTAGGTGAGTGCATGTGTCAGGTAGGTGAGTGTAATGGTCAGGTAGGTGAGTGTAATGGTCAGGTAAGTGAGTGCATGTGTCAGGTAGGTGAGTGTATGAGTCAGTTAGGTGAGTGCATGTGTTAGGTACATGAGTGCATGTGTCAGGTAGGTGAGTGTATGTGTCAAGTTGGTGAGTGTAATGGTCAGGTAGGTGAGTGTAATGGTCAGTGCATGTGTCAGGTAGGTCAGTGTATGTTGCACTGTGTATTCTGAGCACAATGCATTCCTGAACTGTATTTGTACATTTTTGGTCCCTTAGGGCTCATTCAGAGGGATGATCAGTCCCATCCTCTATACAGAGCCGCTGGTAGGTTTAATTCTGTGTTGGCACTTTGAAAGAAAATAAGTAGGTTTTGTTTTGTGGTTTAGGCTAGGGATGAGCTTCGTGTTCGAGTCGAACCCATGTTCGACTCGAACATCGGCTGTTCGATCGTTCGCCGAATTGCGAACGTTATGGGCCGTTCGCGCTAAATTCGTGTGGCGCGTCACGGCCCATAATTCACTGCGGCATCGCAGTGCATTGCTGGCTGATGATTGGCCAAGCATGCACTATGACCCGCATGCTTGGCCAATCACAGCGCCGTCAGTAGAGAGAGCTGTAATTGGCCAAAGCCAGGGTGGCTTTGGCCAATTATGGCTCAGGGGATTTAGTACACACCCCACACTATATAAGGCCGCCTGCACGGCGGCCCTGTGTAGTGTGTGTTCCGGTGTGCTGAGAGATAGAGAGAGAGAGAGACAGTGTCATTTGATTTGAGTTAGATAGATTAGGCAGAACAGTCAGTCAGTTAGCTGCACTTACAGTGTATTGTGTATATATATGCATCCCAGGTGTTGCATATATATATATACACTGTATTCAGTTTAGCTAGATCCGTTCCTGTTATCTTCTATCTAGACTATTTACATTTAATGCAGTGCGTCCTGCTCACAGTGTTCAGCTAGATCCGTTCCTGCTATTTACATTTAGTGCAGTGCGTCCTGCTCACAGTGTTCAGCTAGATCCGTTCCTGTTATCTTCTAGACTATTTACATTTAGTGCAGTGCGTCCTGCTCACAGTGTTCAGCTAGATCCGTTCCTGCAATTTACATTTAGTGCAGTGCGTCCTGCTCACAGTGTTCAGCTAGATCCGTTCCTGCTATTTACATTTTGTGCAGTGCGTCCTGCTCACAGTGTTCAGCTAGATCCGTTCCTGCTATTTACATTTAGTGCAGTGCGTCCTGCTCACAGTGTTCAGCTAGATCCGTTCCTGCTATTTACATTTAGTGCAGTGCGTCCTGCTCACAGTGTTCAGCTAGATCCGTTCCTGTTATCTTCTAGACTATTTACATTTAGTGCAGTGCGTCCTGCTCACAGTGTTCAGCTAGATCCGTTCCTGCTATTTACATTTAGTGCAGTGCGTCCTGCTCACAGTGTTCAGCTAGATCCGTTCCTGTTATCTTCTAGACTATTTACATTTAGTGCAGTGCGTCCTGCTCACAGTGTTCAGCTAGATCCGTTCCTGTTATCTTCTAGACTATTTACATTTAGTGCAGTGCGTCCTGCTCACAGTGTTCAGCTAGATCCGTTCCTGCTATTTACATTTAGTGCAGTGCGTCCTGCTCACAGTGTTCAGCTAGATCCGTTCCTGTTATCTTCTAGACTATTTACATTTAGTGCAGTGCGTCCTGCTCACAGTGTTCAGCTAGATCCGTTCCTGTTATCTTATAGACTATTTACATTTAGTGCAGTGCGTCCTGCTCACAGTGTTCAGCTAGATCCGTTCCTGTTATCTTCTAGACTATTTACATTTAGTGCAGTGCGTCCTGCTCACAGTGTTCAGCTAGATCCGTTCCTGTTATCTTCTAGACTATTTACATTTAGTGCAGTGCGTCCTGCTCACAGTGTTCAGCTAGATCCGTTCCTGTTAAATTCCTACTGACAGGCAGGCTTGTCTGGTTACAGTATATAAAGCTACCTGAAGAAAATTACAGGTGTTCTATTTGATCCTATTAGTACCACGGTCAGGCAGCTAGACTATTTACATTTAGTACAGTGCGTCCTGCTCACAGTGTTCAGCTAGATCCGTTCCTGTTATCTTCCTACTGACAGGCAGGCTTGTCTGGTTACAGTATATAAAGCTACCTGAAGAAAATTACAGGTGTTCTATTTGATCCTATTAGTACCACGGTCAGGCAGCTAGACTATTTACATTTAGTACAGTGCGTCCTGCTCACAGTGTACAGCTAGATCCGTTCCTGTTATCTTCCTACTGACAGGCAGGCTTGTCTGGTTACAGTATATAAAGCTACCTGAAGAAAATTACAGGTGTTCCATTTGATCCTATTAGTACCACGGTCAGGCAGCTAGACTATTTACATTTAGTACAGTGCGTCCTGCTCACAGTGTTCAGCTAGATCCGTTCCTGTTATCTTCCTACTGACAGGCAGGCTTGTCTGGTTACAGTATATAAAGCTACTTGAAGAAAATTACAGGTGTTCTATTTGATCCTATTAGTACCACGGTCAGGCAGCTAGACTATTTACATTTAGTACAGTGCGTCCTGCTCACAGTGTACAGCTAGATCCGTTCCTGTTATCTTCCTACTGACAGGCAGGCTTGTCTGGTTACAGTATATAAAGCTACCTGAAGAAAATTACAGGTGTTCTATTTGATCCTATTAGTACCACGGTCAGGCAGCTAGACTATTTACATTTAGTACAGTGCGTCCTGCTCACAGTGTTCAGCTAGATCCGTTCCTGTTATCTTCCTACTGACAGGCAGGCTTGTCTGGTTACAGTATATAAAGCTACTTAAAGAAAATTACAGGTGTTCTATCCCAGCTTAGTGCAGCTACAGGCCATTAATATGTCTGAAAGGCCAAGAAGGAGAGGCAGACAGTCACAAGCCAATAAGAGAGGGCAAGCAGGCTCTGTGTCTAGTGCTGGTCGTGGAGACGGTGCATCCTCATCAGCACGTGGCCATGGGACACGCTTGGCCTTTTTTTCGGCAGCTGGCCGTGTTGAGCCGCAACATGCGGAAGACTTGGTCGAGTGGATGACCAAGCCGTCCTCATCCTCCTCATCCTCTCTCACCCATGCCCAGGGTGCTTTGTCTGGCAAAGCAGCGGCCTCTTCCCTCAGCTCAATGTCATCAGTGACTCCTTCCCTAGCTCCACCATGTCCTCATGAGGATTCCCTCGAACTGTTTGACCACAGTGTTGGGTACATGCTCCAGGAGGATGCCCAGCGTTTGGAAGGCTCTGATGACGATACTGAGCTCGATGAAGGCAGTAACATGAGCACGGACAGAGGGGGTGCCCAAGAAGGACAGCAATCTGGCAGTCATGCTCCCCCTGCTGCAGCATACTGCCAGGTTTGCTCCAGTGATGAGGAGGGAGGGGATGATGAGGTCACTGACTCAACGTGGGTGCCTGATAGGAGAGAGGAGGAGGAGGAGGAGGAGGAGGAGGAGGAGGCGGCAGCACATCACCAACGAGGCAGGATGCCCTCCAGGGGCCAGCCTAAGGGCAGCACATTGACTGCATCACACCCCAAAGCTCCACATGTGCAGGGCGCTGCAGTCTCTGCGCGTTATTCAAAAAGTTCTTTGGTGTGGGCCTTTTTTGAGACGAGTGCATCAGATCGCACCGCTGCTATTTGCAACATATGTCTCAAGCGTATCTCGCGTGGCCAAAACATCTCCCGCTTGGGTACCACATGCTTGACCAGACATATGTTGACCTGCCATGCAGTTCGTTGGCAAACGTATCTAAAAGACCCACACCAAAGAACAAAGAGGATCTCTCCTTGCTCCTCATCAGCTGAGATTTCCAACCCCACTAGACCTTCAGTCCTCTCTGAGACCTGCAGTGAGAGGAATGAAGGTGTAGAATTAGGTGTGTCACAGCCATGTACTTGTGGGCAATCTGCTTTTGGTACACCGACGTCAGATTGTACCAGGCAAATTTCCCTGCCCCAGCTGCTGCACCGCCGAAAGAAGTTTGCTCCCAGCCATCCACATGCCCAGCGGTTGAATGCTAGCTTGGCAAAATTGCTAGCACTTCAACTGCTGCCTTTTCAGTTGGTAGACTCTGCCCCCTTCCGTGAGTTTGTGGAATGTGCGGTTCCTCAGTGGCAGGTACCCAAACGCCACTTTTTCTCACGGAAGGCGATTCCTGCTCTCTACCGGCATGTGGAAGGCAATGTCCATGCCTCGCTGGACAGGGCGGTCAGCGGTAAGGTGCATATTACCGCTGACTCATGGTCCAGCAGGCATGGACAGGGACGTTACCTAAGTTTCACGGCGCATTGGGTGACTCTGCTGGCAGCTGGGAAGGATGCAGGACAAGGTGCAGTAGTGTTGGAGGTTGTTCCGCCACCACGCCTCCAAAATGCTGATTGTGACACACCTCTCTCCTCCACCCCCTCCTCTTCTTCTTCCTCCATGGCCTCTTCCTCGGAACCAGCGGTGCTCCGTAGGCGTTCAAGGGGCTACGCAAGTACGCAGGCCAAAAGATGCCATGCGGTGCTTGAGCTGGTGTGCTTGGGGGACAGGAGCCACACTGGGGCAGAGGTTCTGTCAGCTCTGCAGGGGCAGGTTCAGAGGTGGTTGACGCCACGCCAACTTAAGGCAGGAATGGTGGTTTGCGACAATGGCACCAACCTCCTCTCTGCCCTCCGACAGGGACAAATGACCCATGTGCCCTGTTTGGCTCACGTCCTTAACTTGGTGGTGCAGCGGTTCTTGGGCAGGTACCCGGGCTTACAGGATGTCCTGAGGCAGGCCAGGAAAGTCTGTATGCATTTCCGCCGGTCATATAATGCCAGTGCTCGGCTGACGGACCTCCAAAAGGAGTTTAACCTGCCCAAGAACCGCCTAATCTGTGACATGCCCACCAGGTGGAACTCAACGTTGGCCATGCTGCAGCGGCTGCACACGCAGCAGAGGGCCATCAATGAGTACCTGTGCGACTATGGCACCAGGACAGGGTCAGGGGAGCTTGGTTTTTTTTCCCCACGCCAGTGGGCCATGATCAGGGATGCATGCACTGTCCTGTCACCATTCGAGGAGGCCACGAGGATGGTGAGCACTGACAGTGCATGCATCAGTGACACTGTCCCCCTTGTCCACCTGTTGGAGCACACGCTGCGTGGAATAATGGACAGGGCACTTGAGGCAGAACAGAGGCAGGAAGAGGAGGACTTCCTTAGCTCTCAAGGCCCCCTTTATCCAGACAGTGTTCCTGCATGCCCGCCGATCACACAGGAAGAGGACGAGGAGGAAGAGGAGGAGGAGGAAGATTGTGTCAGTATGGAGGTGGAGCCTGGCACTCAGCATCAGCAGCAGTCTTTAAGGGATCAGTCCCAAGAAACACATGGACTTGTACGTGGCTGGGAGGAGGTGGCTGTGGACCATGTCGTTCTTAGTGACCCAGAGGACTCCGGACCGAATGCCTCAGCAAACCTACGCTGCATGGCCTCCCTGATCCTGCAAAGCCTGCGTAAGGATCCTCGTATTCGTGGTATCAAGGAGAAGGACCAATACTGGCTGGCAACCCTCCTTGATCCACGTTACAAGGGTAAGGTTGCGGACCTTATCTTGCCATCGCAGAGGGAGCAGAGGATGAAACATCTTCGGGAGGCCTTGCAGAAAGGTCTGTGCAACGCGTTCCCAGAGACTGGGAGGTTACAAACTCCTGCTTCGGTCAGTCAAAGAAGGAGCGGTGGAGAAGGTGGCCGTCTGACCGATGCGTTCAGACAATTTTTTGGTCCGCAGCCCCAAGGTATGATCGGTTCCAGCAACCATCGCCAGCGTCTGTTTTACATGGTGCAGGAATACCTAGGGGCAAGATCAGACTTGGACACCTTTCCCACCGAAAATCCTCTGGGTTACTGGGTCTTGAGGATGGATCACTGGCCAGAGCTTGCACAGTATGCAATTGAGCTACTGGCCTGTCCTGCATCCAGCGTTCTTTCGGAACGCACATTCAGTGCTGCTGGAGGCGTGGTAACCGATCACAGGGTGCGTCTGTCCACCGACTCGGTCGATCGGCTGACCTTCATAAAAATGAATGAGTCTTGGATCACCACCAGCTACCAAGCACCTGATGCTGATGTAACCGAATAATTTTTTTTGAAATCTCAGATCCCTTCAAAGACTGCCTATGCTGATGCTGAGTGACTATCCCTGAGTAATTATCCTCTTCCTCCTCAATCATCACGCTGATAGCTTGTAAGAACATTTTTGGTTCTGGGCGCCACCACCAGTGCCTAAGGCACAATTTTTCTGCCCCTGTCTAACAGGGGCGTGTAATTACAATTTTTGAAGCAATACTTTGCAGCAGGGCTCGTTCCTGCGTTCCAACTAGAGTGTCTGTGAGGGGTTGCAGTGTTGTGGCACCAGCACCAGTGCCTAAGGCCTAATTTTTCAGCTCCTGTTCAACAGGGGCATGTAATTACAATTCTTGATCTAATATTTCACAGCAGGGCCCTGTGAGGGCTTACAGTGTTGTGGCCACAGCAACACCTAAGGCCCAAATTTCTGCTGAGTATATAGGGCAGGACCCTACTTTCAAACATCTAACTTACAAACGACTCCTACTTGCAAACGGAAGGAGACAACAGGAAGTGAGATGAAATCTACCCCTAGGAAGGGAAATTCTCTCCTGTAAGAGTTAATATGGGAAAACAATTTCTCCTTTCCACTGATGCTTTCCAATCCTTGTTCCACAAAAAAACCCAAATTTTCAAAAAACATTTTTCATTGGGACAAAAAAGTGAGGTGAAATCTTCTGAAGAGGAGGAAAGACAGCAAAACAAATGTCACAGGGGTGATAACCCTTCCCTATGTTTTCCAAAAAGCTTAGAAAAGATTTTTTGGCTGGAGCTAAACACGTTAAAAATGTTCAAAATTACAAACAGATTCTACTTAACAACAAACCTACAGTCCCTGTCTTGTTTGCACCGCCTGTATACTGCTGTTCAGAGTATATAGGGCCTGGTGGCCCCACACCTTTCCTTATTTTAATTTGGGTGCGGGTTCCCCTTAATATCCATACAAGACCCAAAGGGCCTGGTAATGGACTGGGGGGTACCTATGCCGTTTGTCTCACTGATTTTCATCCATATTGCCATGACCCGACATGACATTAAACCCGCAAGCAGTTTTAAATGAGATTTTTTCCTTTAAAAATGACATTTGGTGCAGGGACTGTGCTAAACATGGGAAACACGCGTCACTTTACAGGCATACTATAGACACCCCCCAGGTACGATATTTAAAGGAATATTTCACTTTTTTTTTTTTACTTTAAGCATCATTAAAATCACTGCTCCCGAAAAAACGGCCGTTTTTAAAAGTTTTTTTTGCATTGATACATGTCCCCTGGGGTAGGACCCGGGTCCCCAAACCCTTTTTAGGACAATACCATGCAAATTAGCCTTTAAAATGAGCACTTTTGATTTCGAATGTTCGAGTCCCATAGACGTCAATGGGGTTCTAACGTTCGTGCGAACTTTCGGTCCGTTCGCGGGTTCTGGTGCGAACCGAACCGGGGGGTGTTCGGCTCATCCCTAGTTTAGGCACTCGGGCTCAAAAAGGTTTGCCATCACTGTCATAGGATGTCCCATTTGCAGTTTGCGAGAAGCCATGTAGGGGACACAGCAAACATGTGGAAGAAGGTGCTCTGGTCAGATGAGACCAAAATTGAACTTTTTGGCCTAAAAGCCAAACGCTATATGTGGCAGAAAACTAACACTGCACATCACCCTGAACACACCATCCCCACCGTGAAACATGGTGGTGGCAGCATCATGTGGTGGGGATGCTTTTCTTCAGCAGGGACAGGGAAGCTGGTCAGAGTTGATGGGAAGATGGATGGAGTCAAATACAGGACAATCTTAGAAGAAAACCTGTTAGAGTCTGCATAAGACTTGAGACTGGGGCAGAGGTTCACATTCCAGCAGGATAGTGACCCTAAAAATACAGCCAGAGCTGCAATGGAATGGTTTAGATCAAAGCATATTCATGTGTTAGAATGACCCAGACAAAGTCCAGACCTAAATCCAATTGAGAATCTGTGGCAAGACTTGAAAATGTCTGTTCACAGACGCTCTCCATCCAATCTGACAGAGCTTGAGATATTTTGCAAACAAGAATGGGCAAAAATGTCCCTCTCTAGATGTGCAAAGCTGGTAGAGACATCCCCAAAAATACTTGCAGCTGTAATTGCAGTGAAAGCTGGTTCTACAAAGTATTGACTCAGGGGGGGCTCTATACGAATGCCCCCCACACTTTTCACATATTTATTTGTAAACAAAAATTGAAAACCATTCATCATTTTCCTTTCACTGCAAAATTACCACTTTGTGTTGGTCTATCATATAAAATCCCAATAACATACATTTAAGTTTTTGGTTGTAACATGACAAAATGTTGAAAATTTCAAGGCGTATGAATACTTTTTCAAGGCATTGTATAGTATACTGACATTGTTTATGTACACATATATCCATACATATCCAGTTTTTTTATTTATGCGTGCTACTTCTCTCAAGGTGTCTGAAGTATGGGATCCCATATATATAT
This sequence comes from Aquarana catesbeiana, assembly GCF_042186555.1. Taxonomy (NCBI): domain Eukaryota; kingdom Metazoa; phylum Chordata; class Amphibia; order Anura; family Ranidae; genus Aquarana; species Aquarana catesbeiana. The sequence continues at coordinate 211,583,368 of NC_133336.1, forward strand.
TTATATATGTATATATAATACAGTACAATATATCGCGGGTGCGTGTCATACGCTGATCCCCTGCGATCCCCCGCTGACTGAGTGGAGCGATCGCCGGCCGCCGATTTGAAAATGGCGCCGCCGGCGCCGAAATACACAGAGCCGGTCCTCGGCTCTTCTCGGCCACTTTCGGCTCCACTCGAGTGCCACCCATATACAGATAGCCGAGTGTACTCGGCTAGGTTTGGCTAGCTCCGCTCACAGTCACGCCCAGTCCTGCCCTATGATGGACACAGGGACTGGGCGTGACTGTGAGCGGAGCTAGCCAAACCTAGCTAAGTACACTCGGCTATCTGTATATGGGTGGTGCTCAGCCCCGCTCACAGTCACGCCCATCCCGGGCGGGACTACGAGTGGAGCCAAAAGTGGCCGAAATTGACGGAGAGCCGCCGAGAAGAGCCGAGGACCGGCTCTGTGTATTTCGGCGCCGGCGGCGCAGTTTTCAAACTGCAGTGACACTGACAAGTCACTGCAGTTTAACTGCAGCCTGGGCAAGACTGCAAATGGACACAGACAAAGCTGCAGATCGGCACTGACAAAGCTGCAAGGCTGCAAATGGACACTGATAAGGCTGCAAATGACACCAAGGCTGCTGACCGCAAGGCTGCAAATGACACCAAGGCTGCAAATGACACCAAGGCTGCAAATGACTGCAAGGCTGCAAATGACACCAAGGCTGCAAATGACTGCAAGGCTGCAAATGACACCAAGGCTGCAAATGACACTGGACAAGCATGCAGATGGACGCTGTGCAAGGCTGCATTGATGGGCATTTAAATGTACCGTATATACTCGAGTATAAGTCGTTCTGAGTATAAGTCGAGGCCCTAATTTACCACAAAAAAATGGGAAAAACTTATTGACCCGAGTATAAGTCGAGGATGAGAAATGCACAGCTTCTGTAAGTGGAAAAGAGGGTCAGCAATGCCCATTTGCAGCCTCACTGTGCCCATTTGCAGCCTCACTGTGCCCATTTGCAGCCATAGGTCCCCTGAACTTCAAACTCGGTAGTTAAGGGTTCCTAGATGCCCCCTAGCTGCAGCCATAATTTGGGGTCTCTGAACCCAAAGGGTCCTGAAATGACATTGCTGCAGATGGACACAGTTGACCAAATTTGGGGCCCCGTATCTCGGGGCCACTTAGTGCTAGGAACCCCAAATTTGGTGTGCAAACCCAGTGGAAATAGCACCATAACATTTCCAAAGCTGGCGTTTCTAGAACTAAGTGGCCCCGAGATACAGGGCCCCAAAAATCAGTTCAGAAAATGTCAAGCACTTTTCTGCAGCAGAGAATGACATTTTCCGAACCGGTTTTGGGGCCCCGTATCTCAGGGCCATCTGGTACTAGGAACTTCAGATTTGGATATGTTGTGGTACCAGTTCCACTGGGTTTGCACACTAAATTTGGGGTTCCTAACACCAAGTGGCCCTAAGATACGGGGCCCCAAAATCGTTTCGGAAAATGAAATTTTTTGCTGCAGAAAAGTGCTTGGCTCACAAAAAGATTCATTTCTTTTCATGATACTGTACTTCCTTCTTCAGGGTTCAGACAAAGCATGCTGTTTTCTCCCATCGCAGGGCTATTTAATACAGGTAAGTGAAGCACATCATTGCCGCACAGCCGAGATGAGCATTACCCTTGCATTTCTATATCCTTGTTCCCATCTTCACCAATGCTTTTAAATGTTGATATTTTTGTATACTGAATATAATTTGTATTTTTATACTTTTTTGCATCTATTGTTTATCAATCCTGTGTTGGCTCCCTGCCCATACTATCCCTTTTGGGGCATTTCTCTTTCTGTATATATATATATATATATATGTAGCACTCACCGCCTAAGGAGCTGCTGATAATTGTTTGGGTCTGCACTCTGCCTCCCAACCCCCTTGGCACAACTGTATGGTAATGTTAGTGTAAGACCCAAATGGTAAAGAGAAACACAGTAGTAACACACTATACTGTATATTTACCGTCACCTTTGTCTTCGTCACTCCACCAACTGTAGTAAGAGATAGAGTCTCACACAAGTTGTAAATCAGCCACATAAACAGTTTACTGAAGAAGCTTGTTCAACACATTAGACACAGGGGTCATTCCAATATAAAGAATGAAAGTAATAACAATCAAAGTGTATGTGAAAACCAAAAACTCAATGGTCACTTGAGGAGCATATGCAGACAGGTAGAGTGGGACTTATGCTCAATATGATAAAGCCCTGATATTGAGCACCTTCCTAATCCAACCTCGGAGCACACACCAAACCTGCAGAAAAATATTAAGCACCATGCAGCAGTGAAATACAATACATTTGTCCATATCATGTACTCAAGGGCTCCCCTTAGATTGCAGTACACTGTTCAGCTCTGTGAACCTGAAGTTGTGATGCTGTATAGGAAATGACAAAGTGTCAGGTCACCTTGAGGCTAGGTGACAGATGCACACCGTTGGGATCAGGAGTGCACCACAAGGCAGTGGACCCTACGGCTGACTGCTGTGGATGGGAGTCTGGGTATAAGGAAGGCAGGGTCGCTGGAACATCAACACGGATCCCACCGGGGTTAGAGCATAGGATTCCCTGGGGCGCAGAGTCTAAGAGCCAGTAGGTGTTCACCAGAGCCTCTAGTGGTGAGGATGGACTGGGCTGCAACTGGCTCCAGGTCACGACCCCCAGGGCCCCCAGCTCACACCCACAGTAGGCAACAGATGGATAAGGATAGTAAAGGAATAAGCGAAGGTTAGGGCCACAAGCAGACAAGGACAACAGGGTACACGCCAAGGTTCAAGGTCACAGGCAAACAAGGATAGTCGGGGACACGCCAAAAAGTCAGGGTCACGAGCAGACAGGAATAGTATAGAACACGCCAAGGTCAGTAACAGAGATAAATGTAGAGCACACGGCAGGCAGGAACAGGAAGCCAAAACACACAAAGGTTGATCAGCAGGCCTGACCTGCAGTGCAGAGGTTAATATAGAGTTCTCTGATAGGAGCTGGGGTGGAGCCATGCTAGAGGAGAGTTAATAAAAGCAGTCAGGTGAGAGACAGCTGGTCTTTGGAGATGAACACATGGAAACAGGTAGGCTGAGAAACAGACTCTATTGCATAACCATGACACAAAGTCTCTTTTCTTCTTCCTCTTCAGCTAGCTTAATTAGACTATACTGCAGTGTTTGTAAATCTAGGTAAGGAAATTAGTAGGTAGTAAATTAATAATAGAACTGATGTGTTGGTAACTGAAAGTTTGCACATAGAACACACTGGTAAAGCTTCTTCTTTAATAAAGGTTGCAACTCAATATTACTTTATTTTATTACTTACGTTCAGGGAAAACAACCCTGAAATTGTACTGTACACAGTCTATGTCTGAATGAACTACTCATGTGGGACTACAGATCCCAGCGACAGTCTGGAACTAGTTTAAATAGCAACAGTGCACTGTATTTATCTGGGCAAGTGCCCGCTCACCAACACAGGTCCAGATGCTTGCAAGGCTCTTCTCTTGGTGTCTCAGGCCATTCTGAGCTGGCACCATCACACCGCGCTGCTCCTTCTGATGGCTGGTGTAACTGTAGTGCAGGAAACCTTTAGAAATCTTGGATCCTCTGGTCCATCCGCACACCGGTCCCGCTGACTGTGATCTGGAGCTCCTTAGAGGCCAAACGATTCCGCTCCATGCCAACAAGGTCGCAGTCTGTCGGCCACACACCGACTTCCCTGTAGACATGTGCAGTTCATTTCGTCCGAATCAGAAATTCGTATGAATTTCCAAAAATTCGTACATTCGTGAGGATCCAAAATACGAATTTTTATGCATAGGAAGTTTGTACGAAATGCGAAATTTCGTTTACGAACTTCGGATAAATTTATCATAACGAACTTTCGTTATTGTTACGAAAAGTTAACAAAACTTAAAGTTAAAAACCCTAGGAAGTCAGCACAGCACAAGGATGGTGGGAGCCCCTCATAATGATAAATTTATCATAACAAACTTAAGTTATTGTTACGAAAAGTTTACAAACCTAACGAAAATTCACATTTCGTACGAATCCAAATTGAATTTCAGACATGAATTACAAATTAATTTTAATAGGAAACGGAACGAAGCAAATTTATTGACGGCGCACATGTCTACTTCCCTGCAGGCAGACTTTGAATGGCGTCCCAAGAGGCCGGAAACATGCCACGCCTGTCCCTTTTATTTGCTTACCCAGCAGGCAATTCTGTGACTTGGCCTTGTGGATAGGTAAGTGGGCATTGTGGGTCAGTAGTTTGCTGACTGAGTTTTAACATATGAGTCAATTCCTCCTTCACTACATCTCCCACAATGCTTTCTATCATGACTTAATGAAACCAAATAAAGGTCTTAATAACATTAAATAGAATGGACGCTAGAGGGAGCCAAACTCTTATTTACATATTTACATAGTGACTTAGGTGGCAAAAACCCCTGCGCTACATATTTTATATATATATATATATATATATATATATATATATATATATATATATACATACACATACTTTAGTCCAGCCGGTGGCCAGCTGTGCATGCGGGTACCATTAGTACTTTCACGTCTGTTACCACATATAAAGCTGGCCCCCTGCCTTATGTATTGAATGCTGACACATGTGGTCCATACATTTTATGTTACTATTATTACCATAGGGAATGCTGGTATTTGTAGTCCTTCTGTTTTTGGCTGTTTTATGTTTATCATCATGCAGATAGCTGGCTCCTCATCCTACATATCAAATGCTGGGATTTCCAGTCCATATACTTCATGTTATCATTATCTTCATATGGTATCTTGGTCATCCCTTTTTTTTATAATTTTTTATTATTTTAAATCTTTTGTTCTTTCCTTGGTCTATGTTCTTTGCTATTTGTGCAGTGTTTTATGTCATTATTAATTTGTATTTTTAATTCCTTTTTTAAATTCTGTTTTTATGGATTATCTGCATTATTGTCAATTTTATTGTGCATATACAGCACATGAATCACGGCTGCTGCCCCTTACCCGCCTCCCAGCTGCTTTATAAAGCCTTGTGCTCTTACTCTCCATTATTGGTGTGAAGGAGCCAATTGCACGCTCCGAAATGTGTTCTGCCCCTTTTTTGTCATTTCTGGACATCTGCGGTCCATGCTGGCAATGGCCGCTTCCTGCCTATGTCATTTACGGGTGCATTTCACACTGGTCCCAGCAACGTGACTGTTCTTTCTGGTGGCTTCTCCTTGCAGCTTCCCTCTGCTGGTTGGCTGAGATTCATCACAACTAGCTGCATACCGGACCACCCTCAGGACTGCCTATTGTTGGACCTCATACCTCCTTTTCCATCAAAGATATGATGAGCCTTTCCCTTTTTCTACTTCTAGTAAGTGTGTTTTTATCCTTGGGTAGGGATGAGCCGAACACCTCCCTGTTCGGTTCGCACCAGAACATGCGAACAGGAGAAAAGTTTGCTCGAACATGCGAACACCGTTAAAGTCTATGGGACACGAACATGAATAATCAAAAGTGCTAATTTTAAAGGCTTATATGCAAGTTATTGTCATAAAAAGTGTTTGGGGACCCGGGTCCTGCCCCAGGGGACATGGATCAATGCAAAAAAAAGTTTTAAAAACGTCCGTTTTTTCAGGAGCAGTGATTTTAGTAATGCTTAAAGTCAAACAATAAAAGTGTAATATCCCTTTAAATTTCATACCTGGGGGGTGTCTATAGTATGCCTGTAAAGGGGTGCATGTTTCCCGTGTTTAGAACAGTCTGACAGCAAAATGACATTTGGAAGGAAAAAACCCATTTAAAACTACCCGCGGCTATTGCCGACAATACACATAGAAGTTCATTGATAAAAACGGCATGGGAATTCCCCACAGGGAAACCCCGAACCAAAATTAAAAAAAAAAAATGACGTGGGAGTCCCCCTAAATTCCATACCAGGCCCTTCAGGTCTGGTATGGATTTTAAGGGGAACCCCGCGCCAAAAAAAAAAAAAAAACGGCGTGGGGTCCCCCCCAAAGATCCATACCAGACCCTTATCCGAGCACGCAACCTGGCAGGCCGCAGGAAAAGAGGGGGGACGAGAGTGCACCCCCCCCTCCTGAACCGTACCAGGCCACATGCCCTCAACATTGGGAGGGTGCTTTGGGGTAGCCCCCCAAAACACCTTGTGCCCATGTTGATGAGGACAAGGGCCTCATCCCCACAACCCTGGCCGGTGGTTGTGGGGGTCTGCGGGCGGGGGGCTTATCGGAATCTGGAAGCCCCCTTTAACAAGGGGACCCCCAGATCCCGCCCCCCCTGTGTGAAATGGTAAGGGGGTACTTACCCCTACCATTTCACTAAAAAAACTGTCAAAAATGTTAAAAATGACAAGAGACAGTTTTTGACAATTCCTTTATTTAAATACTTCTTCTTTCTTCTATCTTCCTTCATCTTCTTCTTCTTCTGGTTCTTCTGGCTCTTCTGGTTCTTCCTCCGGCGTTCTCATCCAGCATCTCCTCCACAGCGTCTTCTATCTTCTTCTGCTCGGGCCGCTCCGCACCCATGGCATGGGGGGAGGCTCCCGCTCTTCTCTTCATCTTCTTCTTCATCCTCTTCTCTTCTTCCTTCTTCACTTCTTCCCTTCTTCATTTTCTTCTCCGGGCCGCTCCGCACCCATGCTGGCATGGAGGGAGGTTCCCGCTGTGTGACGGCGTCTCCTCGTCTGATGATTCTTAAATAATGGGGGCGGGGGCCACCCAGTGCCCCCGCCCCCTCTGACGCACGGTGACTTAACGGGACTTCCCGGTGACGTCACGGGGAATGCCACAGGGAAGTCCCGTCATGTCCCGTGCGTCAGAGGGGGCGGGGTCACCGGGTGGCCCCGCCCTCGTTATTTAAGAATCGTCAGAGGAGGAGACGCCGTCACACAGCGGGAGCCTCCCTCCATGCCAGCATGGATGCGGAGCGGCCCGGAGAAGAAAATGAAGAAGAGAAGAAGAGAAGAAGGAAGAAGAGCAGAGGATGAAGAAGAAGATGAAGAGAAGAGCAGGAGCCTCCCCCCATGCCATGGGTGCGGAGCGGCCCGAGGAGAAGAAGATAGAAGACGCCGCGGAGGAGATGCTGGATGAGAACGCCGGAGGAAGAGCCAGAAGAAGATGAAGGAAGATAGAAGAAAGAAGAAGCATTTAAATAAAGGAATTGTCAAAAACTGTCTCTTGTCATTTTTAACATTTTTGACAGTTTTTTAGTGAAATGGTAGGGGTAAGTACCCCCTTACCATTTCACACAGGGAGGGGCGGGGTCTGGGGGTCCCCTTGTTAAAGGGGGCTTCCAGATTCCGATAAGCCCTCCGCCCACAGAGCCCCACAACCACCAGCCAGGGTTGTGGGGATGAGGCCCTTGTCCTCATCAACATGGGGACAAGGTGTTTTTATGGGGCTACCCCAAAGCACCCTCCCAATGTTGAGGGCATGTGGCCTGGTATGGTTCAGGAGGGGGGGCGCACTCTCGTCCCCCCTCTTTTCCTGCGGCCTGCCAGGTTGCGTGCTCGGATAAGGGTCTGGTATGGATTTTTGGGGGGACCCCACGCTGTTTTTTTTTTTTTTGCACGGGGTTCCCCTTAAAATCCATACCAGACCTGAAGGGTCTGGTATGGAATTTAGGGGGAACCCCACGTCATTTTTTTAAAAAATTTGGCCGGGGTTCCCCTTAATATCCATACCAGACCTGAAGGGCCTGGTATGGAATTTAGGGGGACTCCCACGTCATTTTTTTTTTTTAATTTTGGTTCGGGGTTTCCCTGTGGGGAATTTCCATGCCATTTTTATCAATGAACTTCTATGTGTATTGTCGGCAATGCAATAGCCGCGGGTAGTTTTAAATGGGTTTTTTCCTTCCAAATGTAATTTTGCTGTCAGACTGTTCTAAACACGGGAAACATGCGCCCCTTTACAGGCATACTATAGACACCCCCCAGGTACGAAATTTAAAGGGATATTACACTTTTATTGTTTGACTTTAAGCATTATTAAAATCACTGCTCCTGAAAAAACTGCCGTTTTTAAAACTTTTTTTTGCATTGGTCCATGTCCCCTGGGGCAGGACCCGGGTTCCCAAACACTTTTTATGACAATAACTTGCATATAAGCCTTTAAAATTAGCACTTTTGATTTCTCCCATAGACTTTTAAAGGGTGTTCTGCGGCATTCGAATTTGCCGCGAACACCCCAAATTGTTCGCTGTTCGGTGAACTTGCGAACAGCCAATGTTCGAGTCGAACATGAGTTCGACTCGAACTTGAAGCTCATGCCTATCCTTGGGCAATAAATTAAGCTTTGTGTTACTGTTACTGAAATGTCCTCTGTTTGTTTTTCATTTGCCAGAGTTTTTGCTTCCCTCTTGGAATGCTGCTCAAGTGCCATCCTAGCCTGCTCTTTGCCTGATCCACACCACCATCTCTGTGGACTATTATCTCTGCTCAGTCCTGTTTTCCAGAGGCCCCTCTTCCCATCACCGTGTTAGTGAAGTTTTACTGTGTGCAAATGGAATTGAAGTGGAGTGTGTCTGTTAACCAAGTTAAAGTTCACCAAACATCTTTCTATTGATTAAAGTGCATCAAAGTACAAATTTCCCTGTCTCTAATATAATTCAGTAATAAGCCCCACATCATGTTTGGGTGGCCAACAAGAAGAAGTGAACGTTCCCATGGCACTGTGTGTGTCCTCTGTTTAGAGATGTTGCCCTGCTATCCAGCCACAGAATGCAGAGGAGGTGGTGGACTGACTTACTAAACCATCCTCATCCTCCTCATCCTCTATCACCCAAGCAGAGACTGGTGCGCAGTCCACCACAGCTGCCAGAGTGGCTAAATTTGCCTCCTTGTTCACAGCTACTCCTGCCATAGCCCCAACATCAGACATGGAGGAGTCAGCTAAGTTATTTGAACACAGCATCAGCCTCCTTGATGATGCACAGTCATTACTTGATCCAGATGTCGGTTCTGAGGTTGAGGAAGGTAGGAACATGAGCCTACAGAGAGGGGAGAACACTGGTTAACAACAAATTGGCAGTTATGTTCACCCAGCCGCAGCGTATTGCCAAGTTGGTTAAATTGATGGTGAGTATGAAGGGGATGATGATGATGAGGTCACTAATGCAACTTGGGTGCCGGATAGACCAGAGGAGGAAATTGAGGGGGAGGCACAACCCCAATGAGGCAGCCATCATGGAAGAGTAGAGAACAGTCACCCCATTCCATCAGATTATGGAGCTGTGATCTCCTGGCTCACTTCCCACAGCTCAGCTGTTTGGGCCTTTTTTAGCACATGTACAGCCGATGCACTGGCAAAGAAGTCTAGGCTAATGACATCATCCACAGCTCTCTCGCTCACTCTTGTGAGAGTTTGCCAGGAAGGGAGGGGGAGAAGTCATAAGAGGGCCAATGCAGGGCGGCAGAGCTGGAGGTATGCCTCTGTGGGTCTGTGTAAATCCAGGAAGTGGACAGGCAGCAGCTTTAGCTGCCCACAGGTAAAATGGCTGCAGCCAGACTTAGTGGAGGGAGATTTCTGCAGCATATTTTGCAAGTACAGAATCACAGTATATATGAAATAATATGCAAAGTGGTTGGAGGGAAGCTTCAGAATGGCAAAGATGTTTTATTACAATATATGTGAGCAGACTGCAGTTCCTATTTAATTGACTGTATCCCGTTGTTCTATTGTTTCTGTCTACCTTGGTAGCAAAGTATTATGGGATGTATATGTGTATGTGGATTAGCTGTGAGAGGGGAGGGGGAATTTCTCCTGCAGCCCTTCCTAAAGGCTGTCTATTTGTCTCTTGTTACTGAATGTAGTTTACCCCACCCTTTGTCATTATGCAAAGAAGGGGGGATTGTCCCCTGAGTGTATATCTCTCTGTACCTGTGTTTGAATAAACAGTCTTATGTTTTCCACTACCCTACACTGATGTCTCGACAAGTAATTGGTTGGGCTAAGGAATCTTGGATCATGCTGGTACCGGGCAAGGGAAGCTTATACTGCTGACATACTCCTCTTGAGTATGGAAGTCCGTCACAGTCACCCCTGCACATCTGGTAATGAGCAGTGTGTTTGTCTGTGTGTCAGGAATACATGCAATTTTGTGAGCATTCTGTGACATGCAGCATTGTGAGCCAAGCCTTAGATTGGGGTGGTGTGAGACTGAAAATACTTTTCAAGGGTGCCTTGACTAGAAAAAGGTTGTGAAATGCTTTCCTACACTAACATGTGCACCTGATGGGCACACTGTGTGAACTGCATGAATAAATGCAAAGCTTCCTCTGATTGGCTGAGGTGGAGAGCTGGGTGGATGTCATGATGTGGAATTGGATGTTCAAGTCCCATAGCCAGAACAAAGCGCTGTTTAGAGTTTATACAGTGCACTTGGGCCAGCATGGACCAAACAAATTAGTTAAAGTAAAGCTGGAGATTAGTTTTAAGGTTTGACCCTTTGGTTATCTATACCACAACATTTATAATTTATTTAAAAAATGAGCAATATATTGTGTTTTTGTGCACTAAAATATTTTTTTACTGAAAATATGTTTGATAAGCTGTTGCCTTCATAATAAATATAATGTGTGGGGATTTTAACTGTTCTTTAGGCCTAAAATGTGCCATTAATGGTCTTGGCCCTATGACCGAGACAACTGTGGATCACATAAACACGCGACAAGACTTAAAACATAAAATAGACCTGAGGTGTGCCTTGGTCATCTGGCCGGTATGCCAAGAAAAGGGGGCATACCCAAGATAAGTAATGAATGATCGTTGAGAGAAATGTGCTGAGAAGTGCCTTGAAAAGGGGGGGAAAAGGGGGGAAAAAGGGGGGGTATCACACACTGGAACTGACAAGGAACATGGGCGAGTGGTCTGCTTAAATACCCCCCCGGGCTCCTCCCATAAATTCAGGCCACCATACTGGCTTTCTTATTTACCATGTATGAAAAAAAATGCAAAAACAGTCCTGGCAGTGAAATGGTTAATACACTAAGATCTAACATGGCTGGTATATTATTGATATATGTTCCATACAATCAGTCAGAACACAATATTAATCAGGTCACTTCTATATATTTATATATGGTCAGAATATGGGGACCTTTACCAGGGCCATCTTTAACCACTTCAGCCCTGGAAGAATTTACCCCCTTCCTGACCCGGCTAATTTTTTGCAATACGGCACTGCGTCGCTTTAACTGACAATTGTGCGGTTGTGCGACGTTGTACCCAAACAAAATTCATGTCCTTTTTCCCACAAATAGAGCTTTCTTTTGGTGGTATTTGACCACTTCTGCGTTTTTTAAATTTTGTGCGCTATAAACAAAAATAGAGCGACAATTTTGAAAAAAAAAATATTTATTTTTTACTTTTTGCTATAATAAATATCCCCTAAAAATGTAAAAAAAAATATTTTTTCTTTAATTTAGGCCAATATGTATTCTGCTACATATTTTTGGTAAAAAAAATCCACATTAGTGTATATTGATTAGTTTGCACAAAAGTTATTGCGTCTACAAAATAGGGGATAGATTTATGGCGTTTTTGTTATTTTTTACTAGTAATAGCGGTGATCTGCCATTTTTAGTGTGACTGCAACATTGCAGCAGACAAATTGGACACTTTTGACACTTTTTTGGGACCATGTAAAAATGCACTGATTACTGTATAAATGACACTGGCAGGGAAGGAGTTAACACTAGTGGTGATCAAGGGCTTAAATGTGTTCCCTGAGAGGTGTTTCTAACTGTATGGGGGCTGGGCTGACTGGAGGAGGAGAGAGATCGCTGTTCCTAATCACTAGGAACAGACAATCTCACTCTACTTCCCTAAAAGAATGGGGATTGGTTTGTTTACACTGGCAGATCCCGTTCTGCCTCATCCTGGAGCGATTGCGGGTGGACCTGCTGGCTTGCTCCCCCGCTAGCGAATTGGCACAGGTTGGCGTGTACACGGCAAACGTACAATGACGACAATTTGTGCAGCCGAGCCAACCTGCCACAGTACAACTGTGATGGCTGGTCGGCAAGCTGTTAATAACTACTGGGACCCCATGACTGCATAGACTATTTTCTGGAAAGGGTGAACTTCGCCTTTAAAATTGTGCACAACTCTGCAAAGGAAACAAATTTTGCTACACAATATTTTTGTACAAATAAACTAGATATAACAAATCACTTCCAATGATACATTTAATATTTTTAGGGTTTACATTCACTTTCCATTTTTATAACCTCCCCATTCCAATGTGCAGTAAAGAATGATTTTCTAAAACAAGGTTGTTTCCTAATCTAATATCAGTTTTCAGGTAGAAATATTTTAGTAGTTAGGAGACTGGACATGGTGTTCCAGAGAAAGGGGGAGGAGTAATGTGGTCACATGGTTTACAGTCCATAAAAAAGACATTATTAGAAATCCTATCTATACTGTTAAAAAAAATACAAATTCTGATCTGACAGTGAGGATTTGTTTGAAAATGGGAACAAGAGCAAATCTGCTCAGGGGCGTACCTAGAGCATTTGGCACCCGGGGCCCATCCTATATCTGGCACCCCCCCACCTGTAAAATGTAAAAACACCCACAAAAAACACCCTCTGCCAAGATCAGTGTTCTTGAATTCTGAATTCTTTTTCTTTTTAAATGGCGCTGCTGGACGCCGAGTAAACCGGAAGTGCCACTGTGCTGTCACTTCCGGGTTTCTACATCAGAGACCCAATCAAAGGCAAATCCGGCTTTGTTCGGGTCTATGGCTAGCCGGCCGGTGGCTCAGGTCTCCAGGTGGGATGGGAGACCTGGGCGGAGCTGTGGCTGGATGGGGACATCTCCTCCCGCTCCTTGTAATAACAGCCGATGCTGTTCATCCATGGCAGCCAGTGACAATAGATGGGACAGGACAGAGCAGTCAGTCACTCAGGTGTGAGCAGATCCCACATTTTTGGACAGATCGTGCCACCATCAGGGAAGTGGAGAGCTGGACTGGAGCTGCTATGAGGGAGACATCCGAGTGAGACGGGGAGACAGCTGACAATACAAAGTATGGCCAATACTTTGCATTATTTGCTGTCCTCAGGGACAGATCCGATCCAGAGATCCCACTGTATAGCAATCTCTGGATCAGCAGACAATGGCATCATTGGCATTGATGATTTGATTCGGATTTTGGAACTGAACTGCTGACATAGCGTGTTGCTTGCTGGACCATTGAGGAGGATCTGATGGCCACAGGGAAGATGGCAAGATGCTGCTGTGACCTGCTGCTTGCTAGATGGATCTGATGGCTGCAAGATGTTGGTGTAGGTCAATGTATGTCTACACCTGGGCTGCAGACACCCCCCCTTATCAGACCAGCTCATCTACTCTATACCTGGGTGGTGAACACAGCAACACCCCTTTACCACGTTCGCTCACAACTCAGCTACTATAGGTGGGTGGTGATCACACAGCAATATACAGCACACACTTGGATTCAGCACCCTGTACAGAGCACATGCCTGGATTCTGCACCCTGTACAGAGCACACGCCTGGATTCTGCACCCTGTACAGAGCACACGCCTGGATTCTGCACCCTGTACAGAGCACACGCTTGGATTCTGCAACCTGTACATAGCACACGTGTGGATTCTGCAACCTGTCCATAGCACATGTGTGGATTCTGCAACCTGTACTTAGCACATGTGTGGATTCTGATCATTTTTCATAGGCATAGATCATATAGTAGGATCGACCTATTTCTGTTAGATAAGTGGCTATTATTTAAATGCAAAAATGTACAGATTAACAGCATCACTTGGTCGGACCATGCTTCGGTAAAACTAATTGTGGGAGACCATACTACCCACAACTCTACATATATATGTAGAGTTGTGGGTAGACTTTTCCAAGATGCTCCGACTAAGTCTAGAATAGAAAATCAGATAAAGGAATTTTTTTAAATTAATAGAGAATCGGTTTCTGATCCATTCACTGTGTGGAATGCCCACAAGGTTTTTACGAGGGGTATTTTGATACAGCAAGGGGCAAGGTGTAAGAGGAAGAGGCAGCACAAACGGTAGCATTGATATCAAAAATAGATGCTCTTGAAAGATGAAATATGAAACAACCATCCCAAACCTTGACAGATAAATTGACAAACACTCACAATGAATTGAGACTGCTATTCCTGGATGACTTTGAAAAAGCATCTAGGAGACTCAAATTACCTTACTACACTAGTGGAAACAAAGCAGGGAAACTTTTGGCCAATCGCATTAAAGGACATAGATACAAGACTCCGATCCCATACATATTATACCCCAAGACCCTGACCAAACAATACTACCCTCAAGCAATAGCAGACACATTTAGTCAATATTATGGATCACTATATAATCTTAAAGATGACAAATGCATCCCTCAGCCATCTCCGGACATCATATAAGCATTCTTGGATAAGAATAAACTTCCCAATCTAACTCCTACAGAACTTGACAAGCTAAATTCCCCAATAACAAACTCAGAAATAAACAAGGTCATTCAGACTCTACCATCCAATAAATTCCCAGGTCCAGACGGATTAATAGGGGAATACTACAAAGTTTTCCAGGATACTCCGATTCCACAAATGGTGGAAATCTTCAGTTCAGCTGCTGCCTCCTCCTCATTTCCCCCGGAAATGTTTAGAGGAATGATAGTCGCCTTACCTAAACTGGGGAAAGAGCCAGATACCCCACAAAACTTTAGACCGATATCATTACTAAATAATGATGTCAAAATATATGCTAAACTTTTGGCCTCCAGATTGATGGACATAATCCCCACACTTATAGACAAGGACCAATCAGGTTTCACAAAAGGCAGGCAAACTACAGATGCTACCAGACGCCTGATAAACGTAATACATATGGCTAATCGGAATAAAACACCTTCTCTGCTCCTAGCTTTGGATGCATAGAAGGCGTTTGACAGGATACATTGGCAGTTCATAGCCCAGGTGCTATCTAGATTTAGTTTTAGTGGTCCCAAGTATACATATCAGGGGCACTGTCAACCCCATTTGATATCACCAATGGGACAAGACAGGGATGCCCTCTCTCCCCACTGATTTTTAATTGAATAATGGAACCTTTGGCATCCTTCCTAAGATCACACCCCCAGATAATCGGTATAAAGGTAGAACAGAAACACCATACAATAAGTCTATTTGCCGATTACATCATTTTGATGCTCTCAAAAGTAGAAACCTCTTTACCAATAGTTCATCAAGCACTTCAAACATTTAATAGTGTCTCATATTATAAAGTAAACGGTGCCAAATCATATATTCTAAATTTAGGCATACCAGAAGACATTAGAAGAAAACTAGCCCCACAGTTTCCGTATGTTTGGGAAGAAGAAGGTATCAAATACCTGGGTATTATATTAACTCCAAACAAGCTAGAAAACCTCATAACGGCTAATTATATACCCTTCCATAAAACATTAAAGACCAAGCTGAACAACCTTGCTTCATTTGAGCTGTCATGGTTAGGCAGATTGGCAGCATTCAAGATGCACACTTTACCACAACTGCTATATCTTTTCAGGACATTACCAATCACACTACCCAACTCATACTTTCATACTCTGCAATCAATCCTAAACAAATACTTATGGTAGGGTAGGAGGGCTAGATGTGCATTTAGCAAATTAATCAAACATAGAAAAGCAGGGGGTATTGATCACGTTCATCTGCAAGACTACTATTTTGCAACTATATTAACGCAGATTCAACATTGGATGCTGCCAGAATCTGACCCAGTGTGGAAGGAGATAGAACAAACCCAAATCCCAAAAGGGAACTTATGGGACTTCCTAATGACAATTCATCACAAGATGTCTCTAGATCTTAAACTTTCTCCCCCTATTTTAGCATCAATAAGAGCATGGACCCACCTTAGGAAATACCAAAAATGGAGTGGTAAAACGTCACTGTTAAAACTCCCCATTTCATTAATAGATCACATAATACCAGATGGCAACTTTAAACAATGGCTAGTAAAGGGTATTACCTATTTAGAAGACATACTAGAGGGCTCAGGAATTAAAGAATTTAAAGTTTTACAATCAGAATACCATTTATTACCACAAGAACAATATAGATACTCTCAAATAGCCCACCTTCTTAAGAAGAAGAACTCTCAATTAAGCACAATACTCCCAGAAAAAATAACCCAATATTACCAGCAATATCCACCTGGGGCTAAGGGTATATCTATCATATAATCAGGTCTGCAGGAAAAGAATATATGTACTAAGTCCCAGTCAATGACAGCTTGGGAACAAGAAATAGGGACAAGATATTCAACTCAACATTGGGAAAAAATACTCCGTCTCATTTACAACTCCACAAAGAGCACAAACCAATGGGAAATGCAACAGAAATTAATTCTTAGATGGTACTTAACTCCTTACCGTATTGCAAAAATATACCCAGAGGCTTCACCAGACTGTTGGAGGCAGTGTGGGCTTAGAGGAACACTTTTACACATTATGTGGTCTTGTCCAAACCTACGACCACTCTGGTATTAAATAGAGGGATTAATATTCAATACCACAGGCCTTCATGTGCCACTCAGTCCAGGAATGGCAGTACTCTCACTAGAACTAACTAATATTCCCTCACAATATAGGATAGTGGTATCACACATACTACTGGCTGCACGTCTAACTATATTAAGACATTGTAATAAGAATATTCCTGCGCTACCCAATTGGAAAAAGAAAAGAAAACAAGAACTCAGAAAAATAGTAAAAATGCACGTATGCGACTGGACAGCTGCATGCACCGAAACAAGGGTCAGACATAAGCCCAAAATCAAACTGAGGTATAGGGGGGGAGGTGCTGCGCTAACCAGAAGAAAGCTGTAAATCTCTGTCTGTGGTCAATTAATAAAATGACATAAAATCGCATAATAAATCGCATAAACCGCATAAATAGGTGTTGACACTAAAAACATTGAAGTCTTAATAATCAGCATCATGTGTATGTGAAAAAAAAGTGCATAAAAAATCCTTTTCAGTTGGTATATACTAAATGACAAAAAAAATTGCATGTAAAATCGCATAAATAAGTGTTGACACTAAAAACATATAAATCTATATAATCATGTGTTGGTGCACAAAGGGACATAAACACTACTTCATGTGAATATTTCTAAATAAAAATACATAGAATAAATCAGAAATAACCATCAAAAACATATCCTTATAAATGGTGCAAAACGTACAAAGTGCCAGTGCCTAAAGGTGATCTAGATATCGCAAATAAAACACATCAGTCCAACGCAATATGGATAATAAATAATATAAATAAATGTCCCAATAATAGTGATATAAAATATATTGTGCTGGCCTGCGAAACAAATGACCAATGACATGCCAGTAAGTGCAGCAAACTTAAAGTGCCAGTGTAAAAGTCATTGAAGGTGCAAAAGCAAGTTCTGGTGTATTCAACAAAACAACAGTGGGGTGTCTGGGATGCAATTCACTCAGTGTCCTCTTCGTGCATAAAACACTAATGTAAGCAGTGGCCCCTTACCTAGCGGTGAATTGTAGCTAAAACACCAGGTCCTGAGCCTCCATCGCGTCCCTATATCCACGCTTGCCGGTGTTGGGTTATCCTAATGGCAGCTGATTACAAGTGGCTATGGTCCTATCAGGGGTCCTGGACCAGCGCGGATCCTAGCTCAGCCTCCACATCTCAGGTATGTATGTACAGGAATATGCAGGACAAAGGTACTTGATAGTGAAGTATGTCTTAACCAGGTAATGCTTTATTAAAGGGGTTGTAAAGGTATTTTTTTTTTTTTTTTAAATAACAAACATGTTATACTTACCTTCACTGTGCAGCTCGTTCTGCACAGAGTGGCCCCGAACCTGGTCTTCTGGGGTCCCTCGGCGGCTGTTTCAGCTCCTCCCCGCATGCATTCTCCACCTTAATGCGAGCTCCCTCGCATGGTGGTGAGTGCTTGCGGGCGCGCTCCAGTGATACAGCCGGCGGCTATAGCCGCTCGCTGTATCACTCGGCCCCGCCCCCCGGCGCGCCGCGTCATCGGATGCGATTCACAGCAGCGCAAGCCAATGGCTGCGCTGCTTTCAATCCATCCACTGCAGCCAATCAGCGACCAGGCTGAGCTGCAATGAAGATGACGAGAACGAGCAGCGAAGATTCGAGGCGTCAGGTAAGTAAAATGGGGGGGCTGGGGGCGGCGGTATTGTCAAAAGTTTTTTCACCTTAATGCATAGAATGCATTAAGGTGAAAAAATTTTTACCTTTACAACCCCTTTAAAAATCTTTAAGTAGATGTACTCACATAAAAACAATGCAGAGCAAACCTCTCTCCTACGAGCAGCGAACTCGTTCTGTGTCTAGCAATGTGAAACAGCCTATTCCGTCCCTACGCGTGTCATCACCGATCACGTGACTTCTTCAGAAGAAGTCACGTGATCGGTGATGACACGCGTAGGGACGGAATAGGTTACTTCACTATCAAGTACCTTTGTCCTGCATATTCCTGTACATACATACCTGAGATGTGGAGGCTGAGCTAGGATCCGCGCGCTGGTCCAGGACCCCTGATAGGACCATAGACACTTGTAATCAGCTGCCATTAGGATAACCCAACACCGGCAAGCGTGGATATAGGGGCACGATGGAGGCTCAGGACCTGGCGTTTTAGCTCCAATTCATGCGGTTGACCTAGCACCGCTAGGTAAGGGGCCACTGCTTACATTAATGTTTTATGCACGAAGAGGACACTGAGTGAATTGCATCCCAGACACCCCACTGTTGTTTTGTTGAATACACCAGAACTTGCTTTTGCACCTTCAATGACTTTTACGCTGGCACTTTAAGTTTGCTGCACTTACTGGCATGTCATTGGTCATGTGTTTCGCAGGCCAGCACAATATATTTTATCACTATTATTAGGACATTTATTTATATTATTTATTATCCATATTGCGTTGGATTGATGTGTTTTATTTGCGATATCTAGATTACCTTTAAGCACTGGCACTTTGTACGTTTTGCACCATTTATAAGGATATGTTTTTGATGGTTATTTCTGATTTATTCTATGTATTTTTATTTAGAATTATTCACATGAAGTAGTGTTTATGTCCCTTTGTGCACCTACACATAATTATCTAGATTTATATGTTTTTAGTGTCAACACTTATTTATGCGATTTTACATGCAATTTTTTTGTCATTTAGTATATACCAACTGAAAAGGATTTTTTATGCACTTTTTTTTCACATACACATGATGCTGATTATTAAGACTTGAATGTTTTTAGTGTCAACACTTATTTATGCAATTTATGCGATTTATTATGCGATTTTATGTCATTTTATTAATTGACCACAGACAGAGATTTACAGCTTTCTTCTGGTTAGCACAGCACCTCCCCCCTATACTTTATATTAAGACATTGGAGGGACCCAAATATACCAAATATTGCTGAAGTAATACAAGCCATACATACACATGGTACATATGAAAAATTACATTTTTCATCCACAGGAAACTACGAAAAAATGAATCAAAAGGGGAAGCCTTGGGTTGAATGGTACTCAAAAGAATCAATGTAAGAAATTAGATTAACATGAGATGAGGCACCCTAACCGACTTGAAATACTTAACAGACTGATGTGGAAACAGGTTGTGTTTCTTGTTACAAAGTACTATTTTTTGAATACACATAAGCAAAACTTGATTGCTTGGACTATAGGTGACAATTTGGTGTTAAGGTCCGGCCCTGCGACCAAATAGAGAGATCAACGGGGTCGAACTAGTCATTATGCTGCTATTTCAGGAAAAATTCTGAAGTTTATTAACAACAGGTAGACTAGCAGTCAATGTCAATGAAAAATATAAAGAAAAACAATAAGCCATAGATGTTACACAGCCAAATTGTTGTTATATTATATTCTTTGTATTTGATGTATTCTTTATGTTCTTGTTTTTTCCTTTTTTTGTTATGTACAATATAAAAATCAATAAAAATTTATTGAGAAAAAAAAAATATACGTTCAATTAGTTAATGTTGAACATTAAAATCCATAATTATAGGGATCTCATGATACTGTATTGGTTTCTTTTCTTTGTCTTGAATTAATTAATCCCTTGAATGTTCTGATACCTCCTTAATTTTCTCTTCAATAAAGTGCTCAGTGTACTCTTTATGAACAAATTTGTTGCCAATTACTTTTGCTTGTTCCAAAAAAGTGCTTTTTTCTGTGCAGTTTCTTCTTAAACGCATCAACTGCCCTTTTGGGATATTAATCAACCAAGGATCAAAATGGCAACTGTCAGCAGGTATGTAACTATTCCTTTCAACAGGTTTAAAAAAAGTTTTGGTTAGCAGTCCTTTCTTAGTTAGTTGTATATCGAGATCTAAAAAATGTATAGATGTGTTGCTAATTTCATATGTAAACTTATTATTTTTTTGATTGTTATTTAATATTTCAAAGAAGTCAATGAGGGATTTTTTCATCCCTATTCCAGATTAATATACAATCATATATCATGATATATTGCTCACACAGGCCATGGGCATATGTGGAATTGCACCCCAAAATACATTCAGCTGCTTCTCCTGAGTATGGGGATACCACATGTGTGGAACTTTTTGGGAGCCTAGCCGCGTACGGGGCCCCGAAAACCAATCACCGCCTTCAGCATTTCTAAGGGCGTAAATTTTTGATTTCACTCCTCACTACCTATCATAGTTTTGAAGGCCATAAAATGCCCAGATAGCACAAAACCCTCACCAATTACCCCATTTTGGAAAGTAGACACCCCAAGCTATTTGCTGAGAGGCATGTTGAGTCCATGGAATATTTTATATTTTGACACAAGTTGCAGGAAAGTGACAAATTTTTTTTTTGCACAAAGTTGTCACTAAATGATATATTGCTCACACAGGCCATGGGAATATGTGAAATTGCACCCCAAAATACATTCTGCTGATTCTCCTGAGTATGGGGATACCACATGTGTGAGACTTTTTGGGAGCCTAGCCGCGTACGGGGCCCCGAAAACCAATCACCGCCTTCAGGATGTCTAAGGGTGTAAATTTTTGGTTTCACTCTTCACTGCCTATCACAGTTTCTGAGGCCATGGAATGCCCAGAGGAAGTTCCGGTGAGTGCAGCCACAAATGAGCACAGAAAGAGCACGCATGCTATGATCACCTTACAAAGTGAACTATATTGTTTTTCACCAGTATGGATGAGCTTCGAGTTCGAGTCGAACGCATGTTCGACTCGAACATTGGCTGTTCGCAAGTTCGCCGAACAGCGAACAATTTGGGGTGTTCGCGGCAAATTCGAATGCCGCGGAAGACCCTTTAAAAGTCTATGGGAGAAATCAAAAGTGCTAATTTTAAAGGCTTATATGCAAGTTATTGTCATAAAAAGTGTTTGGGGACCTGAGTCCTGCTCAGGGGACATGGATCAATGCAAAAAAAAGTTTTAAAAACTGACGTTTTTTCGGGAGCAGTGATTTTAATAATGCTTAAAGTCAAACAATAAAAGTGTAATATCCCTTTAAATTTTGTAGCTGGGGGTGTCTATAGTATGCCTGTAATGGGGCGCATGTTTCCCATGTTTAGAACAGTCTGACAGCAAAATGACATTTCAAAGGAAAAAAAGCCATTTAAAAATACTCGCGGCTATTGCATTGCCGGTCCGGCAATGCAAAAAAAAAAAACGGCGTGGGGTCCCCCCAAAAATCCATACCAGACCCTTATCATGCAACCTGGCAGGCCGCAGGAAAGGAGGGGGGGTGAGAGAGTGCCCCCCCCTCCTAAACCGTACCTGACCACATGCCCTCAACATTCGGAGGGTACTTTGGGGTAGCCCCCCAAAACACATTGTCCCCATGTTGATGAGGACAAGGGCCTCATCCCCACAACCCTGGCCGGTGGTTGTGGGGTCTGCGGGCGGGGGGCTTATCGGAATCTGGAAGCCCCTTTTAACAAGGGGACCCCCAGATCCCGCCCCCCCTGTGTGAAATGGTACCATTTCACTAAAAAACTGTCAAAAATGTTAAAAATGACAAGAGACAGTTTTTGACAATTCCTTTATTTAAATGCTTCTTCTTTCTTCTATCTTCCTTCATCTTCTTCTTCTGGTTCTTCTGGTTCTTCCTCCGGCGTTCTCGTCCAGCATCTCCTCCGCGGCGTCTTCTATCTTCTTCTCCTCGGGCCGCTCTGCACCCATGGCATGGGGGGAGGCTCCCGCTCTTCTCTTCATCTTCTTCTCTTCTTCATCTTCTTCTTCATCTTCTTCTTTTCTTCTCTTCTACTCTTCTTCTCTTCTTCATCTTCTTCATCTTCTTCTCCGGGCCGCTTCGCATCCATGCTGGCATGGAGGGAGGCTCCCGTTGTGTGACGGCATCTCCTCTTCTGACGGTTCTTAAATAACGGGGCGGGGCCACCCAGTGACCCCGCCCCCCTCTGACGCACGGGACATGACGGGACTTCCCTGCGGCATTCCCCGTGATGTCACAGGGAAGTCCCGTTAAGCCCTGCCCCCCGTTATTTAAGAACCGTCAGACAAGGAGACGCCGTCACACAGCGGGAGCCTCCCTCCATGCCAGCATGGATGCGGAGCGGCCCGGAGAAGAAAATGAAGAAGAAAAGAAGATGAAGCAGAGAAGAAGATGAAGAAGAGAAGAAGATGAAGAAGAAAAGAGCGGGAGCCTCCCCCCATGCCATGGGTGCAGAGCGGCCCGAGGAGAAGAAGATAGAAGACACCGTGGAGGAGATGCTGGATGAGAACGCCGGAGGAAGAACCAGAAGAGCCAGAAGAACCAGAAGAAGAAGATGAAGGAAGATAGAAGAAAGAAGAAGCATTTAAATAAAGGAATTGTCAAAAACTGTCTCTTGTCATTTTTAACATTTTTGACAGTTTTTTAGTGAAATGGTAGGGGTAAACCTTACTATTTCACACAGGGGGGGCTGGGATCTGGGGGTCCCCTTGTTAAAGGGGGCTTCCAGATTCCGATAAGCCCCCTGCCCGCAGACCCCCACAACCACCGGCCAGGGTTGTGGGGATGTGGCCCTTGTCCTCATCAACATGGGGACAAGGTGTTTTGGGGGGCTACCCCAAATCACCCTCCCAATGTTGAGGGCATGTGGCCTGGTACGGTTCAGGAGGGGGGGCGCTCTCTCATCCCCCCTCTTTTCCTGCGGCCTGCCAGGTTGTGTGCTCGGATAAGGGTCTGGTATGGATTTTTGGGGGGACCACACGCCATTTTTTTTTTTTGGCGCGGGGTTCCCCTTAAAATCCATACCAGACCTGAAGGGTCTGGTATGGAATTTAGGGGGACCCCCATGTCATTTTTTGTTTTAATTTTGGCCGGGGTTCCCCTTAATATCCATACCAGACCTGAAGGGCCTGGTATGGAATTTAGGGGGACCCCCCACATCATTTTTTTTTTTAATTTTGGTTTGGGGTTCCCCTGTGGGGAATTCCCATGCCGTTTTTATCAATGAACTTCTATGTGTATTGTCGGACCGGCAATGCAATAGCCACGAGTAGTTTTAAATGGCTTTTTTCCTTTGAAATGTCATTTTGCTGTCAGACTGTTCTAAACACGGGAAACATGCGCCCCTTTACAGGCATACTATAGACACCCCCAGCTACAAAATTTAAAGGGATATTACACTTTTATTGTTTGACTTTAAGCATTATTAAAATCACTGCTCCTGAAAAAAACAGCCGTTTTTAAAACTTTTTTTTGCATTGATCCATGTCCCCTGGGGCAGGACCCTTTTTATGACAATAACTTGCATATAAGCCTTTAAAATTAGCACTTTTGATTATTCATGTTCGTGTCCCATAGACTTTAACGGTGTTCGCGTGTTCGAACAAACTTTTTTCCTGTTCGCATGTTCTAGTGCGAACCGAACAGGGGAGTGTTGAGCTCATCCCTATTCACCAGCACAGAAGCACCTTATTTTTTGGATACTTAAAATTTTGGGACTGCACATATACCTGCAATATTATATTCTTTATTTTTTATTTTAATTGTATTTCTAATTTTCAATTTTTAATCCACAAAGCTTTTTGCACAAAAGCACTTTAAATCACAAATGGAATCATTTAATATTTTATAGCAATTTTCTGTGGGAATTTATTGATTGTAGTATATCAGCACAGAGGCATTTATTTTATTTTGTTTATATTAGTTTGATAATATATCATATGTACATTTCATTTGGTCAGTAGGACACTGTAAAGTTAATTGCACTAATACTTACATATTCACTAATTAATTTATTTATTTGGGAGTTTTTTAACACGGATATAGAATGGCGCCATATCTACTTTACTTTCCTTTGAACTTCTAATTTGACCATCTATCATTATGATCATCTATTGAAGTCTGTTAAATAGTTTTTTTAGCAAAGACTTTGAGGGCAGACACAAACACTCCTCCAGCCTCTTCTCACAACCCACACACACCCCCTATCACCAGCTCACCTCGGGCTCTCAGCTTCAGCTGGGGAGGTCTGGACTCCAGAAGACTGTGTGGACACAGTGTGTAACAGCAGCCACCCCCATGCTGAAAGATGACACATTCAGCTTGGCTGTTCAGCAGTGGTGGATGGAGCTAACAGGGGAAAACAGTAATCAGACCATACTATTTTGGCCACGGCGCTGGGGGTGTTCCAGCTGACAAAAAAACTACTAAACAGAGGAGCCAGAACCAGGGATGCCCTCGGGATTCTGTTAGACAGTGTCACCCGACTGAGTGCAGAGCGCACCCCCATAGAAATGCCACCTGGCCACTGACACCCCCCAATGTGTGGCACCTGGGGTGGACCACCCCCCCGATCCCCGCTTGGTACGCCCCTGAATCTGCTAAAGAGAAAAGAAGAGAACAAAGATAGTGGTGAGGAGTGCGGTGTATGTGTACTGTGTTTATCACTGACAATGGAGGTACACTTGGGATAATTAGCATCACTCGTTATTTTATCACATTGTTGTCTGTAAACACAAAGTCCTGTTACCTGTCTGTGTGATCTCATCCAGAACCGACAATAAATTAGGATGAGGATAACGTTTCTGTAGTGCATAGAGACATTCCCAGAGTCCAATCACAGCTTCTCTCCCCTGATCCCGAATATCTTGTAGCAAGGTGTGAGAGAAGGAAGACGGGTCTTTTCCCATCGATCGGTATTTCTGGAATATATATATTATTATTGTTTCATATCTGCTGTTAAAATGTAACTTCATTTTTTGGGATAAATACATAAAATGATTCTGGGTACTTTGAACACTTCATTCAGAAAAGAACATCTTGTTACAAGGAAGATATACTGGGTATTGCTGACACATGTCATTTCTCCCATCACAATTTGATGTAATAGGACACTACCAGAGCTGCAGGTGTTCCGTCAGATATGGTGACCAATCAGATTTAGTAACGGAAGTGACATTTTGTTGCAGCCATCTTGCTACACCCCAGACTCCCCCACAGTAAGAATACAGTGAGAAGGCTGCAAGCGGACATCTTTATACACCCACCGGAGTCTTGCATTACACACTTATTTTTAACAGTTAACTCAGCTTATATAGTCAAATTAAGGGTACTTTCACACTGGGGCGGGCGGGTGCCGTCAGTAAAGCGGCGCTATTTTTAGCGCTGCTTTACCATTGTTTTAGTGGCGCTATTTGGCCACTATCAAGGGGTTAAAACCGCTGACACAGTGCTGCTGCAGCGGCAGTTTGGTGGTGCTGCCCCATTGTTTTCATTGGGTAGGGGCGCTTTAGAAGTGGTGTATACACCGATCCTACAGCACTGCAAAGATGCAGCTTGCAGGATTTTTTGGCTGTCCTGCAAGCGCACTGCTCCAGTGTGAAAGCCCTTGGGCTTTCACACTGGAGACACAGGAGAGGCTCTTTACAGGTGCTATTTTTAGCGCTGTAGCACCTGTAAAGCGCCTCAGTGTGAAAGTAGCCTAAGTATTTTGAAATCCGTCTGAATGATTACATATTGAATTTTAAAAGCAGCGGTGAGCCTGGTGATCACACATGTTTGCTAATATGATAGAACACTGCTGATTATAAAAATCAACATCAAAACAGTCTGATGGATTTTAAAATTTGACTATATAATCTGAGTTTACTTGTAAAAATAAGTGTAAAATGCAAGACTCCGGTGGGTGTAACAAGATGTCCGCTTGCCGCTTTCTCACTGTATCCCTATTGTGGATGAGTGCTGGGTGTACCAAGATGGCGGCGACGGAACGTCACTCCTGTTACGAAATATGATGGGTCGCCATATATGACGGAACACAGGCAAGAGAGACAACAGATCAGATTGATATCATTCACTACAGGGGGTGATAATGGGATTAAAAACATATATTTAACCACATCCTGCCTGACCAATAGCAAAATGATGGCCACAGCGGGGATCGGCTGTCCTGACTGTAGTCATATGGTGTTCAGCAGGATAAGTTGCTCGTGCGCGCTCTCGGGGGTGTGCAGCATGGCGATCGGTGGTGCGGTGTGTCGGTTTGACACATTGCTTCTTCGATCTAGGTAAAGAGCCTATGAGGTCTGTCTCCAAGAGGATCGATGGTAGATGTTCACGGTAGGGGCATACCCCAGTAGAAGAACGTTTGTTCGAAACATGTCATCCTCAATCCTCTTGGAGACAGATGCAGGTATACATCACCTAACTGCAATAGCCCTGGTTGGAGAGCCTGCTGGAAACGATTATTTCATGCTTGATTGACCCACTGCCGTCTGGCGTGTGTGTCCACACTTTGGGGTAAGTGTATTCATTCCCTCTGTTGTTTTTGATGCACATCCCAGATCCCATATTATATATCTTTCATCACCAGAAAGAATATTATGCACTGCCTCCTCCAACAGACTATATATCTCTACATAGAGGAGTTTGGGGATTTGTTTTCTTGTTTATCACAGGCCTATTATCATCTGGATCAGCCTGTGTCATATGACTTTATGTACATATGAGTTCTCCCAACATCATTTATGCACTTGACACTTTTTTTTTTAATCAAACAAAGTTTTATTGAGTAACTTGTGCATACATAACATGAATTCGTTTGCATTTTGACATTGTAACAATGCAATCATTATTATATCTTGAATAAAAATGGTATTGAATACAGACATACCTGACATACAATGATATTCTGGGTGTATATAATTGGTTTATGTAACCTGTGCAACCATTCCTATGTCCATCTATCCCATATCTTATTGTACTTGGCTGGGCATCCTCTAATAACATATATACATTTCTTGTACGGTAATGTATTGTTTATCTCCACCTTCCAGTCCACTACTTTAGGAGCCTCCTGCCTCATCCATTTTTTGGCTATAACCTTTCTTGCTGCAAATAATGTTTCATGCAAAAAAGTTTTGGTGTATTTGTCAGTTGTGTCAGGAACTATACCAAAAAGGCATTGTTTGGGGTCTAAAGCTAGAGGTGAGCCCATTGTGTCATGTAGAAATGTTACAATTTGTTCCCACAGGCCTTTTATCTTAGGGCATGCCCATAGTAAATGAAAAAAAGTGCCTGTCTCTCTTCCGCACATCTGACATGTGGTGGTTTGTGTACGCTTATATCTTGTCACTCTGAGGGGTGTAAGATATGCCCTGTGGAGAACGTAAAGCTGCGTCAGTCGATCTGATAGTTTAGGAGACACAGTTTTACAGGACTCCAAAATCTCCCCCCACTCCTCGTCCTCCATCGGTCCCACCTCTCTCTCCCATCTTGGTTTGAGATCATATGCTATTTTGGTAGCTACAGGGGTTAAAAGTAAGTTATAAAATGCTGAGATCAATTTTTGAGAGTCTGTGCTCTTGATTATAGCTATAAGAACATTAGGTGTAGGGCTTGGGCAGGAGTCAGGAAATTGTGATTGTATCGCATGACGGATTTGTAAAAATCTGAAAAACATCTGGTTCTGTATTGTAAATTCTTCTTTGAGTAGTTTAAAGGT
This sequence comes from Aquarana catesbeiana, assembly GCF_042186555.1. Taxonomy (NCBI): domain Eukaryota; kingdom Metazoa; phylum Chordata; class Amphibia; order Anura; family Ranidae; genus Aquarana; species Aquarana catesbeiana. Next base: position 211,611,443 of record NC_133336.1, read on the forward strand.
TTTAAGCTGTCCATTTTTTAGTATATGGTGTAGGTAAAATACTCCCTGTATAGACCATATGAATGTGTCATGTATTTTATTAACTTCAGGGAGGTTCTTGTTATGCCACAATGGTGTATAATCATTGAACTGTGGAATTTCAAGTCTAGATGTAGCTAGATTCCATATTTTCCTGTAATGGTATAGCATAGTGTCCCTTCTTTCACCTTGTTCCATCCCATCTAAGCCCGCTGCTATTGCATATATCGGGTCCTTTGTGTATTGCGCCCACTTCGGACATAGTAGCATAAGAAATCTTTCACTGTCCGTTTTATCTATGTGGAATAGCTGAGACAACTGTGCTGCAATGTAATATAAATTAAAATCGGGGAGAGCGGTACCTCCCAGATCAGTCGGACTCTTAAGGGTTTGCCATGCTCATTTATGTCTATTATTACCCCACACAAATGACTTTAGAAGGGACTCTAGAGATTTGAAGTGTTTCAAGGGTAGATAAACTGGGGTGTGCCATAAAACATAGAGTATTTTGGGTAGTAGGATAATTTTGATTAAATTTATACGGCCCCAGACTCCCAATGGTAATTTGGACCAAACCCGTATTTTATTTTTAATCGTGGAAATGAAAGGATCTATATTTAGGGATATATAGTCTGCAGGGGATCTGGTTATACGAATCCCTAAATATTTAATAGCATCTACTCTCTGAAACGGAAGCCTGGCTTGGGATTCTGGGGGTGGGAAGCTGTCAATTGGTAAAATTTGGGATTTGTCCCAATTAATTTTCAGCCCTGAGAATATTCCAAATTGTTCTATCACATGAAGTGCAGTACTCAATGATGAGCCCGAATCTGCTAGATATAATAGTGTATCATCAGCATACATGCTAATTTTTTCAATCAGTGAGCCCATTCTGAGTCCCTTAATCTCTGGGATCGCTCGGATGGATATCGCCAGGGGTTCTGCCGCCAGGGCATACAGCACTGGGGACAAGGGGCAGCCCTGTCTTGTGCCTCTGCTGAGGTCAAACAATTGAGACGACTACCCATTAGCCACCACTCTGGCCCTAGGTGCCTGGTATAACAGTTGAACCCATTTAATAAATTTAGGGCCAAACCCATAGCCCTCCAAGCATCTCCAGAAATACCTCCACTCTACCGAGTCGAAGGCTTTTGCCGTGTCTAAGGTCACAACAACCCGTGAACCTACCTCTTCATGTGTAGCCTGCAGATTAATATATAGTTTCCTGAGGTTAAACGAGGTGCTGCGTCCGGGCATGAAACCAGCCTGATCTGCATGTATCAATGTTAGTATGACCTGATTAAGCCTACTGGATAGTACTTTGGCTAGTATTTAAATATCGACCTGTAAGAGCGATATGGGGCAATATGATTCTGGGAATCCCAGGTCTTTTCCAGGTTTAGGAATAAGGACTATCGTGGCCTCTGTCATAGATGGGGGTAACGTCCCAGTTTCAAAGAGATGATTATATAGCTTTAATAATTTGGGAGTTAGTATTTCACTGAATTGGGAATAAAACTCAATGGGGAGTCTGTCCGATCCGGGAGATTTAGACCTAGCAAAGCTAGCTATAACAGTTGTAATTTCGTCTACAGTAAGCGATGCTTCCAGTGATTCAATCTGTTCATCTGTCAACTGTGGGAAAGCCATCTTTTCCAGGAAAAGGGACATGGATTGGGCCTCTGTGGGGGCTGTCGTTGTGTATAAGTCAGCAAAAAAATCCCTGAACATTGAAGTTACTTTAGGAGGGTCTGTAACTTGCTGGCCTCCTGGGCCATGTAGCGTGATAACCACCGGGGGTCTATCCTCGCTATGCACCAAGTATGCCAACAAGTTGCCTGTCTTCTCTCCATGCTCCAACATTTTCTGTTTGGAGAAAAACATTTTTTGTCTGGCTTTCTGGTACTGTAGTTGGTCAGCTACTCTAGTCTGTAACTTAAGTTGGTCTGCATTTGCGGGTGTCAGAGTGTTGGCATATATTATTTCAGCAGAGGACATATCCTCCAGCGCCTTACTGAGGGCACCGGAGGAGTCCATCTTAATTTTATTAATAGTGGTTATTAAGGTATGCCTAGCGTATAACTTAAAAGAATCCCACACTGCGGATGGTGATGCTGACTCATCATTCTCCACAAAGTACGCTCTCCATTTATCTATAAGCTCGTTATCTTCAGGTAGAAGAGAGAGCCAAAATGGGTTCAGACGCCACGACCTTGGTGGTTTTGCCACTTGAATACTCACCGTAATCCAGTAAGGGCTATGATCCGAAAGTACCCTAGGGCAAAACATTACCTCCAATAGTCTCGGCGCCAACCTGCGGGAAATAAGTATAAAATCTATACGGGACATGGAGCCATGAGAAGACGAGAAGCATGAATATGACCTAGCCTGTGGGAACTTGTGTCGCCATGTATCTATTAAATGGAAGGCGGAGATAAGCTTAGAAAACCTAGTCTCAGTGGGAATATTATGGGCCGGTGAAGCCAGTTGTAGCTTGTCTAAAGTCGGATTTAGAATGACATTGAAGTCACCTAGCCACACCGCTGCTATATTGGAATGACGGGTCATGAATGATATTCCCTCCTTGACTATAGAAACATTAAATGGGGGTGGTACATAAAAAGCCATTATGAGCAGAGGCTCTCCATATACCCTAGCATGGATAAAAACATAGCGGCCTAATGGGTCAGTGGATAACTCCCATAATTCAAAATGTACCGATTTGGCTATTAAGATGGAGACTCCCCTGGAATGGGATGTGTGGGTAGAATGGTACACCCACCCAACCCATGGCCGGCGAATCGCCATCTGTACACTCCCCTCAACATGTGTTTCCACTAATGCTACTATGTCAGCATGTTGCTTCTTAAGGAATGCGAAGACTGCCGCGCGCTTAAATTTCTCGCGCAGTCCTCTCACATTCCACGTAAGAAATTTCAGGGATGCCATAGGCCAAACTTTTTAATCATTAATAACCCAGTTATACAAAACCATTTACTTTCTATGCGGAAAGGACACAAGTTTCTAATACTCAGACATAGCTGCCTTAATCGTGTATCACACAACACGTATGTATGTTTCAATACATCTGACATATGAAATGTTACCTGTTTTCCATGACAAGTATGCACACTCAAGTGTAACCGAACTATAAACCTTTGAACCCCCTCCCCCCTCCCTGCCCTACACTGACCCAAACTGGTGTGGGCATAATCCCTTAATTGTTTGCAAACTGGGAAACAGTCCAGTTTCTTGGTTGCCAATAAAATGTAGAACAACTGGTTAAATACCCGGAGACTATATAGGATGAGGGGTATCAGCCATATTACTTGCAAAAGGAGCAGTATGGTCCCCCATTCTTCTTGCCTCCACTCGACTGCAACAACTAAGTTCTGGAGAAAGTTCCAGTGTTCATGGTGTTGTTTCCCTAAACTGTGTGGGGTAAAGTCTCGCTGCACGATGCATGCTATCTGTAGGACTGTTGTCGCTCTGGAGCCCCGGAGGATAAGTTGACTCCTGTACTGTAGATATCCAGAATTTATACTTTAAACTTGCGCCGGTTAGGAACGGTTCTTGGTTACAGCTACGTGACTGGTAGGACTCGAATAATTAATCAGCCTGTTGAGGATTAGCTCGTCGTTCCATCCAAGAAATCACCTCCTCTGGGTCCTCGAAGAAGACCGCACGACCCTCGTGTTCTACTCTGAGGCGAGCAGGGAAGAGCATGGAGTACTTGTATTGCAGATTCCCTAGCTTACGTTTGGCCTCCGTAAAGCTCTGACGTCGACGTTGTACCTCTGCCGAGAAATCTGGGAAAATAGCCACTTTAACATTCCCTACTGGGATATTGCCCTTCTCCCTTGCCATTCTCAAAGCGGTATCTCTATCCTTGTAGTTAAGGAGTTTAGCTATGAACGTGCGAGGAGGAGCTCCCTGCGGGGGGGGGGGTCTTGCTGGCATGCGATGTGCCCGCTCCACTGCAAACATGGGGGAAAAGGCTTCTCTTCCATAGGCGTTAATCAGGAGTTGTTCCAAAAATGTGGTAGTGTCCTTACCCTCAGATTCCTCTGGCAGGCCTATCAGGTGTATATTACATCTTCTCAGCCTGTTCTCCATGTCGTCCTGTTTTATAAGAAGTTGCTGTATTTGCCTTTGTACGCGGTCTGAGGATGTTTGTAAGGGCGGAATAGCATCCTCCACCTCGCTCAGTCTGGTCTCGGTTTCTTTCACTCTTTCTCTTAGCTTTTGAAAGTCCTGTCTGATAAGGGAAATATCCATCTTGACTTCCTCAATTTGTGCTGTAAGAGAAGTTCTGCAAAAGGTGATTGCTTCAAGGAGTTTATCAGTGTCACACGTTGTTCGTTCTCCCCCTCCAGCTTTCTCAGAGGTTCCCTCTTCCTCCATGTCCTCCTTTTCTAGTCGGCGGTACTGATCAAGTTTTGCCGCTGCTGCTTTCTGTGCTTTAGTTGGTGACATACTGTAAGGGTCCGGGGTGTCATCCTCAGTTCCCCAAGCTTAATGTAGTAAACTTATGTGCCTGCTGTCCAAAGGAAATTTCTGTCTGCAGTCACGTATTTACCAAGGTGTCCAGGGACAGAGACTGTTCTCACGGATCAAGTGTGTGAGATTCCACCCCACTTCCTGGGGAGCTGGCAATCTGAGGTTGTAGTATATAATAAAGAGGGACCCCAATAAATGTTGTACAGAGGGGGTTAGGAGGGCCGCAACCCATGAACAGAGTACAGGCAGGAGAAGCAGGTGTGCCAAGGTGTGCCTAGGCCGTAATTTAGCCCGAGTTTTACTATCCGGTTTGCTGGGTTACTGAGGGCCTGGGGGGCTAAGTATAGGGGGATTAGTGCAGCCTAACTCCCTTGGGAGGTTTGCTGGCCTCTGGGTATTCGTGCTACGTAGTTATTGCAGGGCAAAGCTGGAGTACAGGAGTACCAAGATGGCCGCGGGCTCTGGTGGTAGGCCGAAGCCACGGACTTGCCTGATTCTGGCCGTCGTGTAGCAGATCGCCGCTCTGCTCGGGTCTCCATGCGTCCGATTGCCCCCAAAGTTGGTTCAAGGGGTCCCAGGTGTACCAGGGAGATGATCTAGCCAGGCAAAAAGTACAGGTAGTCCAGGATTAATCAGTTAGAAGGAGTAATGGACGAAGCTCAGTGTATAAGCGTCCTACTCCATGCTGTGTCAGGCCACCCCCCCCGCACTTGACACTTTTAATGCATTTTTGTACCTTTGTAATATTTCTCATCACTTATTATCCACCAGTCGAATACTCACCCCTAAGGTGATCCGTGGGGGTGTTTGTATTCCCTTAGCGCTGCATTTTTTATTATTTATTCTATAAACAATTTGTCATATTGTTGATGCTAGCTGCTATTTTCTAGTAATTTTCTAGTAATTTTTTATGTCACTAGTGGCGCAACTGATTTGAATGGTGTATATATATATATATATATATATATATATATATATATATATATATATATATATATATATATATATATATATATATATATTACACACACCACACACACATGATGTATGTACAGTATGTATGTATATATATATACATAGATATATATATACACATCACATATACAATTCAAATCAATATGAACCCTGCCTGGCTTGTCAGCAAAAAAGTAAGTGTCTGTATATATATATATATATATATATATATATATATATATATATATATATATATATATATATATGAATAAAAATGCACACTTACTTTTTTCCTGGCAGGGACAGGGTTCATATCGAGTTGCCTTTTGCCTTTTCTATTTTTGGTCCATTGTGTGGCTGCCCTTTCCTGCAGTGCTCAGTGCTGTCTCACTGCCACTGCTCACCTCACTGAGCCACCCACATGCCACTATCCGATTCCAGGCTCCGCTGAGTCCGCTGCTTCTTCCAAGGGAAGGGAGAGAGAGGAGGCCGGAGGGGGGGCTGAGTGCAGATGTATATCACTCCGCCGCCTGCGGGATCTGCACTGCCGGAACTATAGAAGACCCATCGGCAAATGCGGCTGGATCCCTCCGCCACAGCTGAGGTCTCGGCGACTACCTAGTCCCTGCAGTGCAGCAAACAAATGTTTTTTCTTACCAGGACCAACCCAGACCAGTGGTGACAACTGTCACATGAGCAGTAGCCACAACTACTCGCAGCAGTCACAACTAGGCAATGAGAGCACAGAGATGATTAGGGTGTGCCTGAGCACACCCGGCACACCCCGTGGGCATGCCTATGGTTTATACTATAAAAAAGATTGCTGTGCGCCGCCAAAGTGTTTGGGTTTGACTTGAAGAAAAGGTGGCAAACCTGGTTCCACCCATCAGTGCCCATTATTGCTGCCCATCAGTGCCCATCATTGCTGCTCATCAGTGCCCATAATTGTCACCTATCAGAGCCCATCAGTGCTGCATATCAGTGCCGCCTATCAGTACACATCAGTGCTACATATCAGTGCTGTGCTGCAGCATTCGTGCCCATAAGTGCTGCATATTAGTGCCTCCTCATCAGTGCTACCTCATCTAATCCGCCTCATCAATTCCCATCAGTGCTGCCTCATCAGTGCCCATCAGTGAAGGAGAAAACTTATTTACAACATTTTATAACAAAAACAAAGAAAAACATTTATTTTTTCAAAATTTTTGGTATTTTTTATTTGTAGCGCAAAAAAATACAGTGCAGTGGTGATCAAATACCACCAAAAGAAAGCGGTGTGGGAAAAAAAGATAAAAATGTCATATGCTTAGTGTTAAATGACATTGCAATTGTCATTCAACGTGTGACCGCGCTGAAAGCTGAAAATTTGGCCTGGGCAGGAAGGGGGTGAAAGTGCCCGATATTGAATTGATTAAATAACGTTATTTCAACATTTCATATTTCTGATATGTGCCTGCTGTGCCATGTAATTGTGTTAAAGAGTATCTCAATCTTTGTATTGCTTTCTTTGTGTGGAATATCGGGTGATCCTGACAGTCCCCCTGTTTCCTATTTCAAACTGACCACTCTAGGCATTAGAGCACATTTTTCCCAGCTTTGTTCTAGCTGTGCTGGAAGAACAGCCTGCCTTCAATGGCTAAGATTTGGGAAGTTCATTGTCCTGCTGTTTCTCCACCCCCACCACTAGGGATGAGCCGAACACCCCCCGGTTCGGTTCGCACCAGAACCCGCGAACGGACCGCAAGTTCGCACGAACGTTAGAACCCCATTGACGTCTATGGGACTCGAACGTTCGAAATCAAAAGTGCTCATTTTAAAGGCTAATTTGCATGGTATTGTCCTAAAAAGGGTTTGGGGACCCGGGTCCTACCCCAGGGGACATGTATCAATGCAAAAAAAACTTTTAAAAACGGCCGTTTTTTCGGGAGCAGTGATTTTAATGATGCTTAAAGTAAAAAAAAAAAAGTGAAATATTCCTTTAAATATCGTACCTGGGGGGTGTCTATAGTATGCCTGTAAAGTGACGCGTGTTTCCCATGTTTAGAACAGTCCCTGCACCAAATGTCATTTTTAAAGGAAAAAATCTCATTTAAAACTGCTTGCGGGTTTAATGTCATGTCGGGTCATGGCAATATGGATGAAAATCAGTGAGACAAACGGCATGGGTACCCCCCAGTCCATTACCAGGCCCTTTGGGTCTTGTATGGATATTAAGGGGAACCCCGCACCCAAATTAAAATAAGGAAAGGTCCCTATATACTCTGAACAGCAGTATTCAGGCGGTGCAAACAAGACAGGGACTGTAGGTTTGTTGTTAAGTAGAATCTGTTTGTAATTTTGAACATTTTTAATGTGTTTAGCTCCAGCCAAAAAATCTTTTCTAAGCTTTTTGGAAAACATAGGGAAGGGTTATCACCCCTGTGACATTTGTTTTGCGTCTTTCCTCCTCTTCAGAAGATTTCACCTCACTTTTTTGTCCCAATGAAAAATGTTTTTTGAAAATTTGGGTTTTTTTGTGGAACAAGGATTGGAAAGCATCAGTGGAAAGGAGAAATTGTTTTCCCATATTAACTCTTACAGGAGAGAATTTCCCTTCCTTAGGGGTAGATTTCATCTCACTTCCTGTTGTCTCCTTCCGTTTGCAAGTAGGAGTCGTTTGTAAGTTAGATGTTTGAAAGTAGGGTCCTGCCCTATATACTCAGCAGAAATTTGGGCCTTAGGTGTTGCTGTGGCCAAAACACTGTAAGCCCTCACAGGGCCCTGCTGTGAAATATTAGATCAAGAATTGTAATTACATGCCCCTGTTGAACAGGAGCTGAAAAATTAGGCCTTAGGCACTGGTGCTGGTGCCACAACACTGCAACCCCTCACAGACACTCTAGTTGGAACGCAGGAACGAGCCCTGCTGCAAAGTATTGCATCAAAAATTGTAATTACACGCCCCTGTTAGACAGGGGCAGAAAAATTGGGCCTTAGGCACTGGTGCTGGTGCCACAACACTGCAACCCCTCACAGACACTCTAGTTGGAACGCAGGAACGAGCCCTGCTGCAAAGTATTGCATCAAAAATTGTAATTACACGCCCCTGTTAGACAGGGGCAGAAAAATTGGGTCTTAGGCACTGGTGCTGGTGCCACAACACTGCAACCCCTCACAGACACTCTAGTTGAAACGCAGGAACAAGCCCTGCTGCAAAGTATTGCATCAAAAATTGTAATTACACGCCCCTGTTAGACAGGGGCTGAAAAATTGGGTCTTAGGCACTGGTGCTGGTGCCACAACACTGCAACCCCTCACAGACACTCTAGTTGGAACGCAGGAACGAGCCCTGCTGCAAAGTATTGCATCAAAAATTGTAATTACACGCCCCTGTTAGACAGGGGCAGAAAAATTGGGTCTTAGGCACTGGTGCTGGTGCCACAACACTGCAACCCCTCACAGACACTCTAGTTGAAACGCAGGAACAAGCCCTGCTGCAAAGTATTGCATCAAAAATTGTAATTACACGCCCCTGTTAGACAGGGGCTGAAAAATTGGGTCTTAGGCACTGGTGCTGGTGCCACAACACTGCAACCCCTCACAGACACTCTAGTTGGAATGCAGGAACGAGCCCTGCTGCAAAGTATTACATCAAAAATTGTAATTACACGCCCCTGTTAAACAGGGGCTGAAAAATTGTGCCTTAGGCACTGGTGGTGGCGCCCAGAACCAAAAATGTTCTTACAAGCTATCAGCGTGATGATTGAGGAGGAAGAGGATAATTACTCAGGGATAGTCACTCAGCATCAGCATAGGCAGTCTTTGAAGGGATCTGAGATTTCAAAAAAATTATTCGGTTACATCTGCATCAGGTGCTTGGTAGCTGGTGGTGATCCAAGACTGATTCATTTTTATGAAGGTCAGCCGATCGACCGAGTCGGTGGACAGACGCACCCTGTGATCGGTTACCACGCCTCCAGCAGCACTGAATGTGCGTTCCGAAAGAACGCTGGATGCAGGACAGGCCAGTAGCTCAATTGCATACTGTGCAAGCTCTGGCCAGTGATCCATCCTCAAGACCCAGTAACCCAGAGGATTTTCGGTGGGAAAGGTGTCCAAGTCTGATCTTGCCCCTAGGTATTCCTGCACCATGTAAAACAGACGCTGGCGATGGTTGCTGGAACCGATCATACCTTGGGGCTGCGGACCAAAAAATTGTCTGAACGCATCGGTCAGACGGCCACCTTCTCCACCGCTCCTTCTTTGACTGACCGAAGCCTCAGCAACACGTTGTCCAGAAACAGGAGATTGTAACCTCCCATTCTCTGGGAACGCGTTGCACAGACCTTTCTGCAAGGCCTCCCGAAGATGTTTCATCCTCTGCTCCCTCTGCGATGGCAAGATAAGGTCCGCAACCTTACCCTTGTAACGTGGATCAAGGAGGGTTGCCAGCCAGTATTGGTCCTTCTCCTTGATACCACGAATACGAGGATCCTTACGCAGGCTTTGCAGGATCAGGGAGGCCATGCAGCGTAGGTTTGCTGAGGCATTCGGTCCGGAGTCCTCTGGGTCACTAAGGACAACAACGTCCGCAGCCACCTCCTCCCAGCCACGTACAAGTCCATGTGTTCCTTGGGACTGATCCCTTAAAGACTGCTGATGCTGAGTGCCAGGCTCCACCTCCATACTGACACAATCTTCCTCCTCCTCCTCCTCCTCCTCGTCCTCTTCCTGTGTGATCGGCGGGCACGCAGGAACACTGTCTGGATAAAGGGGGCCTTGAGAGCTAAGGAAGTCCTCCTCTTCCTGCCTCTGTTCTGCCTCAAGTGCCCTGTCCATTATTCCACGCAGCGTGTGCTCCAACAGGTGGACAAGGGGGACAGTGTCACTGATGCATGCACTGTCAGTGCTCACCATCCTCGTGGCCTCCTCGAATGGTGACAGGACAGTGCATGCATCCCTGATCATGGCCCACTGGCGTGGGGAAAAAAAACCAAGGTCCCCTGACCCTGTCCTGGTGCCATAGTCGCACAGGTACTCATTGATGGCCCTCTGCTGCGTGTGCAGCCGCTGCAGCATGGCCAACGTCGAGTTCCACCTGGTGGGCATGTCACAGATTAGGCGGTTCTTGGGCAGGTTAAACTCCTTTTGGAGGTCCGTCAGCCGAGCACTGGCATTATATGACCGGCGGAAATGCACAGAGACTTTCCTGGCCTGCCTCAGGACATCCTGTAAGCCCGGGTACCTGCCCAAGAACCGCTGCACCACCAAGTTAAGGACGTGAGCCAAACAGGGCACATGGGTCAGTTGTCCCTGTCGGAGGGCAGAGAGGAGGTTGGTGCCATTGTCGCAAACCACCATTCCTGCCTTAAGTTGGCGTGGCGTCAACCACCTCTGAACCTGCCCCTGCAGAGCTGACAGAACCTCTGCCCCAGTGTGGCTCCTGTCCCCCAAGCACACCAGCTCAAGCACCGCATGGCATCTTTTGGCCTGCGTACTTGCGTAGCCCCTTGAACGCCTACGGAGCACCGCTGGTTCCGAGGAAGAGGCCATGGAGGAAGAAGAAGAGGAGGGGGTGGAGGAGAGAGGTGTGTCACAATCAGCATTTTGGAGGCGTGGTGGCGGAACAACCTCCAACACTACTGCACCTTGTCCTGCATCCTTCCCAGCTGCCAGCAGAGTCACCCAATGCGCCGTGAAACTTAAGTAACGTCCCTGTCCATGCCTGCTGGACCATGAGTCAGCGGTAATATGCACCTTACCGCTGACCGCCCTGTCCAGCGAGGCATGGACATTGCCTTCCACATGCCGGTAGAGAGCCGGAATCGCCTTCCGTGAGAAAAAGTGGCGTTTGGGTACCTGCCACTGAGGAACCGCACATTCCACAAACTCACGGAAGGGGGCAGAGTCTACCAACTGAAAAGGCAGCAGTTGAAGTGCTAGCAATTTTGCCAAGCTAGCATTCAACTGCTGGGCATGTGGATGGCTGGGAGCAAACTTCTTTCGGCGGTGCAGCAGCTGGGGCAGGGAAATTTGCCTGGTACAATCTGACGTCGGTGTACCAAAAGCAGATTGCCCACAAGTACTTGGCTGTGACACACCTAATTCTACACCTTCATTCCTCTCACTGCAGGTCTCAGAGAGGACTGAAGGTCTAGTGGGGTTGGAAATCTCAGCTGATGAGGAGCAAGGAGAGATCGTCTTTGTTCTTTGGTGTGGGTCTTTTAGATACGCTTGCCAACGAACTGCATGGCAGGTCAACATATGTCTGGTCAAGCATGTGGTACCCAAGCGGGAGATGTTTTGGCCACGCGAGATACGCTTGAGACATATGTTGCAAATAGCAGCGGTGCGATCTGATGCACTCGTCTCAAAAAAAGCCCACACCAAAGAACTTTTTGAATAACGCGCAGAGACTGCAGCGCCCTGCACATGTGGAGCTTTGGGGTGTGATGCAGTCAATGTGCTGCCCTTAGGCTGGCCCCTGGAGGGCATCCTGCCTAGTTGGTGATGTGCCACCTCCTCCTCCTCCTCCTCCTCCTCCTCTCTCCTATCAGGCACCCACGTTGAGTCAGTGACCTCATCATCCCCTCCCTCCTCATCACTGGAGCAAACCTGGCAGTATGCTGCAGCAGGGGGAGCATGACTGCCAGATTGCTGTCCTTCTTGGGCACCCCCTCTGTCCGTGCTCATGTTACTGCCTTCATTGAGCTCAGTATCATCATCAGAGCCTTCCAAACGCTGGGCATCCTCCTGGAGCATGTACCCAACACTGTGGTCAAACAGTTCGAGGGAATCCTCATGAGGACATGGTGGAGCTAGGGAAGGAGTCACTGATGACATTGAGCTGAGGGAAGAGGCCGCTGCTTTGCCAGACAAAGCACCCTGGGCATGGGTGAGAGAGGATGAGGAGGATGAGGATGGCTTGGTCATCCACTCGACCAAGTCTTCCGCATGTTGCGGCTCAACACGGCCAGCTGCCGAAAAAAAGGCCAAGCGTGTCCCATGGCCACGTGCTGATGAGGATGCACCGTCTCCACGACCAGCACTAGACACAGAGCCTGCTTGCCCTCTCTTATTGGCTTGTGACTGTCTGCCTCTCCTTCTTGGCCTTCCAGACATACTAATGGCCTGTAGCTGCACTAAGCTGGGATAGAACACCTGTAATTTTCTTCAGGTAGCTTTATATACTGTAACCAGACAAGCCTGCCTGTCAGTAGGAAGATAACAGGAACGGATCTAGCTGAACACTGTGAGCAGGACGCACTGTACTAAATGTAAATAGTCTAGCTGCCTGACCGTGGTACTAATAGGATCAAAAAGAACACCTGTAATTTTCTTAAGGTAGCTTTATATACTGTAACCAGACAAGCCTGCCTGTCAGTAGGAAGATAACAGGAACGGATCTAGCTGAACACTGTGAGCAGGACGTACTGCACTAAATGTATATAGCAGGAACGGATCTAGCTGAACACTGTGAGCAGGACGCACTGCACTGAATGTAAATAGCAGGAACGGATCTAGCTGAACACTGTGAGCAGGATGCACTGCACTAAATGTAAATACCAGGAACGGATCTAGCTGAACACTGTGAGCAGGACGCACTGCACTGAATGTAAATAGCAAGAACGGATCTAGCTGAACACTGTGAGCAGGACGCACTGTACTAAATGTAAATAGTCTAGCTGCCTGACCGTGGTACTAATAGGATCAAAAAGAACACCTGTAATTTTCTTAAGGTAGCTTTATATACTGTAACCAGACAAGCCTGCCTGTCAGTAGGAAGATAACAGGAACGGATCTAGCTGAACACTGTGAGCAGGACACACTGTACTAAATGTAAATAGTCTAGCTGCCTGACCGTGGTACTAATAGGATCAAAAAGAACACCTGTAATTTTCTTAAGGTAGCTTTATATACTGTAACCAGACAAGCCTGCCTGTCAGTAGGAAGATAACAGGAACGGATCTAGCTGAACACTGTGAGCAGGACGTACTGCACTAAATGTATATAGCAGGAACGGATCTAGCTGAACACTGTGAGCAGGACGCACTGCACTGAATGTAAATAGCAGGAACGGATCTAGCTGAACACTGTGAGCAGGACGCACTGCACTAAATGTAAATACCAGGAACGGATCTAGCTGAACACTGTGAGCAGGACGCACTGCACTGAATGTAAATAGCAAGAACGGATCTAGCTGAACACTGTGAGCAGGACGCACTGTACTAAATGTAAATAGTCTAGCTGCCTGACCGTGGTACTAATAGGATCAAAAAGAACACCTGTAATTTTCTTAAGGTAGCTTTATATACTGTAACCAGACAAGCCTGCCTGTCAGTAGGAAGATAACAGGAACGGATCTAGCTGAACACTGTGAGCAGGACACACTGTACTAAATGTAAATAGTCTAGCTGCCTGACCGTGGTACTAATAGGATCAAAAAGAACACCTGTAATTTTCTTCAGGTAGCTTTATATACTGTAACCAGACAAGCCTGCCTGTCAGTAGGAAGATAACAGGAACGGATCTAGCTGAACACTGTGAGCAGGACACACTGTACTAAATGTAAATAGTCTAGCTGCCTGACCGTGGTACTAATAGGATCAAAAAGAACACCTGTAATTTTCTTAAGGTAGCTTTATATACTGTAACCAGACAAGCCTGCCTGTCAGTAGGAAGATAACAGGAACGGATCTAGCTGAACACTGTGAGCAGGACACACTGTACTAAATGTAAATAGTCTAGCTGCCTGACCGTGGTACTAATAGGATCAAAAAGAACACCTGTAATTTTCTTCAGGTAGCTTTATATACTGTAACCAGACAAGCCTGCCTGTCAGTAGGAAGATAACAGGAACGGATCTAGCTGAACACTGTGAGCAGGACGTACTGCACTAAATGTATATAGCAGGAACGGATCTAGCTGAACACTGTGAGCAGGACGCACTGCACTGAATGTAAATAGCAGGAACGGATCTAGCTGAACACTGTGAGCAGGACGCACTGCACTAAATGTAAATACCAGGAACGGATCTAGCTGAACACTGTGAGCAGGACGCACTGCACTGAATGTAAATAGCAGGAACGGATCTAGCTGAACACTGTGAGCAGGACGCACTGCACTGAATGTAAATAGCAGGAACGGATCTAGCTGAACACTGTGAGCAGGACGCACTGCACTGAATGTAAATAGCAGGAACGGATGTAGCTGAACACTGTGAGCAGGACGCACTGCACTAAATGTAAATACCAGGAACGGATCTAGCTGAACACTGTGAGCAGGACGCACTGCACTGAATGTAAATAGCAGGAACGGATCTAGCTGAACACTGTGAGCAGGACGCACTGCACTGAATGTAAATAGCAGGAACGGATCTAGCTGAACACTGTGAGCAGGACGCACTGCACTGAATGTAAATAGCAGGAACGGATGTAGCTGAACACTGTGAGCAGGACGCACTGCACTAAATGTAAATAACAGGAACGGATCTAGCTGAACACTGTGAGCAGGACGCACTGCACTGAATGTAAATAGCAGGAACGGATCTAGCTGAACACTGTGAGCAGGACGCACTGCACTAAATGTAAATACCAGGAACGGATCTAGCTGAACACTGTGAGCAGGACGCACTGCACTGAATGTAAATAGCAGGAACGGATCTAGCTGAACACTGTGAGCAGGACGCACTGCACTGAATGTAAATAGCAGGAACGGATCTAGCTGAACACTGTGAGCAGGACGCACTGCACTAAATGTAAATACCAGGAACGGATCTAGCTGAACACTGTGAGCAGGACGCACTGCACTGAATGTAAATAGCAGGAACGGATCTAGCTGAACACTGTGAGCAGGACGCACTGCACTAAATGTAAATACCAGGAACGGATCTAGCTGAACACTGTGAGCAGGACGCACTGCACTGAATGTAAATAGCAGGAACGGATCTAGCTGAACACTGTGAGCAGGACACACTGCACTAAATGTAAATAGTCTAGATAGAAGATAACAGGAACGGATCTAGCTAAACTGAATACAGTGTATATATATATATGCAACACCTGGGATGCATATATATACACAATACACTGTAAGTGCAGCTAACTGACTGACTGTTCTGCCTAATCTATCTAACTCAAATCAAATGACACTGTCTCTCTCTCTCTCTCTATCTCTCAGCACACCGGAACACACACTACACAGGGCCGCCGTGCAGGCGGCCTTATATAGTGTGGGGTGTGTACTAAATCCCCTGAGCCATAATTGGCCAAAGCCACCCTGGCTTTGGCCAATTACAGCTCTCTCTACTGACGGCGCTGTGATTGGCCAAGCATGCGGGTCATAGTGCATGCTTGGCCAATCATCAGCCAGCAATGCACTGCGATGCCGCAGTGAATTATGGGCCGTGACGCGCCACACGAATTTGGCGCGAACGGCCCATATCGTTCGCAATTCGGCGAACGACCGAACAGCCGATGTTCGAGTCGAACATGGGTTCGACTCGAACACGAAGCTCATCCCTACCCACCACCTTAAGGCTGAGTTCCACTGACGGAAAAAAAATTATATAAGGACACTTAGCTGTCCTGGGAGCCCGCAATGTCAGCACCCCAACTGATCTTCGGATCAACTCCCGGGTGCTGCTGCCCCCATTGCTGGTAAGTGAAACCAGGCAGTGAAGACTTTCGGCTTCACTCCTGATTCCCTATTGCGCATGTGTGAATCACGCTGCATGTTTTGATTGGACCCTGCTGTCATTGTGTAGATCACCGCACAATGTGCAACGATTTTCCACAGAAGTGGGAGCAGATACCTGTCAAATCCAGATATCTGCTCCCCCCTTCCCCCTGAAAGATGCCAAATGTGACACCAGAGGGGGGAGGAATCCGAACAGTGAAAGTTCCATTTCTGGGTGGAACTTACATAGTTACATAGTAGGTGAGGTTGAAAAAAGACACAAGTCCATCAAGTCCAACCTATGTGTGTGATTATGTGTCAGTATTACATTACATATCCCTGTATGTTGCGGTCATTCAGGTGATTATCTAATAGTTTCTTGAAGCTATCAATGCTCCCCGCTGAGACCACCGCCTGTGGAAGGGAATTCCATATCCTTGCCGCTCTTACAGTAAAGAACCCTCTACGTAGTTAAAGGTTAAACCTCTTTTCTTCTAATTGTAATGAGTGGCCACGAGTCTTATTAAACTCTCTTCTGCGAAAAAGTTTTATCCCTATTGTGGGGTCACCAGTACATTATTTGTAAATTGAAATCATATCCCCTCTCAAACGTCTCTTCTCCAGAGAGAATAAGTTCAGCGCTCGCAA